>NC_084739.1:42970997-43623497 GCF_033978785.1 Entelurus aequoreus | reverse complement strand
TGAAATTACATTTATACAATTAGAGAAACAGCCCTGACCAACACTACTCTGTAGAGTGCCTGCAGGTGCTGAATAGCTACAATCACACCCACCACACAACCCATTAGAAACACACACACACACAATACCCCTAATACCTTTTTTATCTCCTGGGCATAACCTCATCATCCATCTGCAGTATCGCTTGAGTCTCCTCCTCCAAGAACAGATCTGACTGCAGGCCTAAATAATAAAGATAGACTGTGTATAAACATTATAAATATGTGAATGGTATGGGAAGGACTATAACATTTTTCCTCAAACACACACTATTATTTATTTGCGTTTTAAAATACATTACAGATAGTTCTATTTTCCTGTCTCTTAAATTCAATTTTCCACCACACATGTGGTCTGTGCTACGTATTTAACTCCATCATATGTTTAGTCATGGTCTGTTGAGCGCTAACATCGATCGGTCTACCCCTGCTTCGAAGGCAGTCAATTAGAGTAATCCTATTGATCCCAAACACACCTAACCCTGTCATTAGTTGGTATCTCCAGCATCAGCCACAAGCAGTGATGCAGCCTCTCGTTGTATACATTCATGCAGCGAATCATCTCCACTTATATTCATCAAAGATGAAAACCAGTATCAAAATCAGGCTGTTTTTTCCCAATCGTCCTTTGGGTTGGAAGTGTAAAATAAAACCACCACATTTAGTTGTGGTTATGTACAGCTTTCTACGGTACAGACAGGCTGGATTTATGTTTACATTCTAGCCTTGAACAATTAGTTTGACCAACTTTTAGAGCCGAGAAAAAATACCTGCAAAGTCAAAAACAATGTTTAAAAGTGTTTAATTATCGTGATCACGTTACGGAATAACAGTAAAAAAAATAAAAAAACAACCTTTTCTTGAAAGCATACAATGGAACTTAAATTTACAAACTTTCCGGTTCACAAACCTTTAGGTTGCACCAAATAGGCTGCTAGCCACAAAGCAGCTAATTTTGGCACAACTGTATGGTCACTGCAACAATTCAGTTGACCAACTTGTAGCAGAACAATTTTTGATGCACTTTATTTTTTACGCCTGCCTGGTCAATAATACATCCCCACATTGGTGAATCTTAACCGCGAGCAATGTCTAAAGACGAGACCAGACTCGGAGCGCCATTATTGCTAACAAGACTGCTTATAGCTCTCAGCAGCTGTCAATGCGAAGTGGGGATACATTCTGTTGATTTTATGTTGCGCTTTATCTTTGATATCAATAACACAGCTTTGACATGATCAATGTGATGTGACAGTGTGGGACACCCAATGCTAACATAGAATGCTAACAACACAGCTAATGGTTGTAGCTGCAAGGTGGTTTCAGCACTCAAAGCCCAGTTATAACTTACAAGGATTTATTCAAGATGTGACTATCCAAGTATTTCCACGTCGTGTCCGTGTTGTAGTCATTGCTACTCCAAACGTAGCAATGACACTTGGAGTAGTGATGTGCGATTTCATTGACATCGAGTAAAATTCTGTCTTGTATCGGCGATACTGATCCAATGCTTTGTGCAAATACACCTAATAACTCTGCTAAAATAAAAAATAAAAACTTTTGAGTTTCAAATAATAACATGTCTCATAGAAAAAACAATACAAGAGTTTATTTTATTTCAAACTCTGAAATATATTGAGTTAGTGGCATGAATAACAATATAGTCTAACTAATACAACAGGAATAACAGGACAAAATCACACAATGTACACGGAGATGGTGTTTCAAACCATAAAAAAAAACAAAATGAGTAAAATAATAAAAGCATCAGAATAAATCTATTATTAAGAACTACCTTTATCATAAAGAATAGTTCACAATTCAGTTACACGAACATGTTAACATGAAAATACTGAACATGTAAACGTTGACTCATTGCCCAATTGTGTACACAAGTTTAGTTACTTTTTTACACCGTGTGCCTATTGATGATATACATTATCACAAATAACTGAAGTATCAATATTTTGAGTATCGATATTACAGCATAAATATCTATCATTGGCGGTATCGATAATTCAGTATCGATCCACACATCACCTGCTTGGAGGATTCTACTGGCTACCGGTTAGTACTGTAATCCATAATAGAAAAAACTCAAGGCTACTATACTGGGTGAAACGTGTTTAAAGGTATGTGTACTGTATGGGTGTTATTTTATGTTTAGAGAGCTCTAATAATGTTAAAAAAAAACATATTTAGGAGGTCATAAACAGTTTTTTATGCTTGAACTAGTTGAATTATTTAATAATAGGACTTTGCGGATACATTGTATAGGTTCCCAGCACCTCCAAATCATGCTGCTCAGCGAGTTCAACAGCATTGGCAGAATCTTGCTCTCTAAACATTATTTGGGAACAATCCTTGTGCTGATGGACAAGCCGCATACCAGCATGTACGAAAAAAACAGCCCTGTGATCAACTTTCATCTCGAGCTACAAGAGTGCTAAAAGATGAACAGATTGGAGGATGTGGGAGCTGGAATTCCTCAAACCCAATCACACATAAACACACCTGAGATTGGATCATGGCTTGCACAGATAGACAGACATGTACACCAGTCGGTCACACACTTGTATTATACTGGTACTCTCCCACACACACACCCTCTGTACATGTACGAACACATACAAAAGTACAGAATCAATATTTTTTTTAACTCAATTTAAAGTCAACCTGTTGTATTAGCAGTTGACTGATGATGGTAAAATAAATTCAAGTAGCTGTTTAAAAACAATTCTGTTTTGTTTGACACTGTTAGGCATTGGTAGACAGTCAGGGCCTAAACACTATGATAAGCACTGACCTACATTTATAACTTAATTAATTGTATGTATTGCATGAAATTGTATAATTTTAATCCCAACAGTATTATATTTATTTCGTGGCATGTCTTGAGCTGCATTACTTCCAGTACAAGTTTTTTGTTCAATCAGATTTGAGCTTCTATGTGTCTGGCCAGTGTCTTCAGAATCAGTTGTTCTAGCTGTTGTTAAGCAATGGGACTGTTGTTTCTTTAACCATTCAGATTTCAGATTTGCCTCACACGCCAGCTATCAGGCGTATGATAACGTCAGCATTTTCCATCCTATAATTCAATTAGAGCAAAACAAAGTAAAGTCAAACAAGTTGCATGCCAACCGCCAAAAACAACAGAAGAAAATGAAGTTTGATAGAATGCTCAGTCTGTAGCAACCTGTGCACAATAACAAAGGTTGGTGGAGGAAGAAAAGAAATGGACTTGGTGTCGGACATTCTTAAAAAAATACGTTTTGAAGGCGGATTTTTCAAGAAAAGTTAGACATCAAAAGATATCTAGCTAGATATCTAGATATCTAGTTTGATTAAGTACAGTTCTACACCACTAAAAACTACAACCACAATAACAAGGATATTGTTATGATTAGCTATTTCACCGTGTCAATCAAAAAGTTGCATTATTATCTTTGTAAATGCAAAAATCTAGATCAGGGATGTCAAACGTGTACCATCCGGCCCGCGAGATGAGTTTGCTAAGTGTAAAATTGAGCTGCAATTTTAAATGAAAGAAACTGCTGTTCTAATTGTGTCCACTGGATGTCATATTATCAATTCGCTTAGGCAAGCAAACAGTTTATACCGGGGTGAGCAAGTATACCAAGCAAGAGGTACACGGTAAAGCGGTACTGCGACTCCTCCCCCTCGACCCAATATGAAACAGATTAAAATAAACAATTGCTAATGCTGCATTTGACACTGCACATTGATATAGTTCTGTGAAAATAATTGTCTTCTGTGCAAATTTAAAGAAAGTAAACAGTGGAAATGACAAATGAGGTAGTTGGTACACAGAAGAGTTTTCATTTATGTTTGATTTTCTATTGTGTTCAATCCAAGATGGACTATGATTTAAAGTTTAATTGTTCATTGTGTTTTTCATGGTGTTTTTGACACTGCAGAATGTTCAACAAACTTGAAGTGTTTTTTCAAGAGGATTATTTGTGAAATGTACATTTTCAGAATGTGCTTGTTGTATTTTGGGCCAAAGTAAAACAAAAACACAATCTGATGTTGTCGTAGTTGTATTTTTAAGTTATTATGCCATGATTTTACCTGTCCGGCCCACGTGAGAATAGATTTTCCGCCATGCGGCCCCTGGGCTAAAATGAGTTTGACACCCCTGATCTATATGTTCTTTTATTAGATCTCTTTTTTTTCAGGTTTTAAAGTGTCGGCTCCAGCATCTACTACTAGTGACTTATTTTAGAAATGTCCACATAAAACTAGAATTGTAATGACACCTCCACCAAGGTTGATCTATAACCGGGGACTGCAATCTTTACTGTCAAAAGAGACATTTTGCCGCCTCTTCCATGAAATAAAATCCATGTATAGAACCACAAAACATAACACAGCTTATAAACTTTATAAAAGTTATATTTTTGTTTTATAGGAAAAATAATCTGTCCATGTGAAATAAAACTTTTTTATTTTCTCTTTTAATTTTTTGACAAGTATTTGTGGATAGCTAATAATAATAATACATTTTTATTTAGTATTGCGCTTTTCAGGGTACTCAAGACGCTTTACAGGATACAGGGGAAAAAAAATAATTAAAATATGAAACAGTTCAAAGTAATAATATAAAACACAGAAAATATAAAAGCAGTACATTGTAAAATACATAATAATACCGGACAAATTACAAGACAGGACATTACAAGACACAGAACACTAATCACTAATCACAGGTTAAAAGCAGATCTGAAGAGGTGTGTTTTGAGAAGACTTTTGAAGATGGGAAGGTCTGGGCAGTCACAGATGGGTTTGGGAAGAGTGTTCCAGAGGGTGTGAGCAGCGATGGAGAAGGCTCTGTCACCCCAGGTCCGGAGCTTGGTTCTGAGTGGTGGGGAGAGGAGGTTGGCATCAGAGGGGTTGCACACTGGTGATGCTCAACTGAACACACAGACTTCCAGTCTGTTTTATTTGCCTTCATTTCGTCTCTGAACTCAGCCTTTGCGCATTTATGGCCTCACAGACAGTTGGAAATTATAGAACTCTTTTTGAAAATGCGGAATAAAGGTGGCACAAATTTTGGAGCGCACCTTTGCCTTCATCCAAATCCTCACAAAGGTTATTTGCTTTTTCCTTGTGTAAACTCTGAACAGAATTAAGTGACAAAAAACACCCTACCAATAACTCTTGCCTTACAGTTTTCTTTGCTTGGCAGATGTAAGAAGGACACATGATTTAGGCTGGTCAAGCACACACACAGGCGTACACCAGCGCTTTGAGTCAGGAGGCAGGCATTTGTGCGGTCAGCCTGGGTTCTTTGGTGGTCAAAACTGAATTGTCAGTCAGTCAGAGCTAAGCACGGCCCTTATTAAAATAGATGATTCAGCCCATTTTCTTAAGGTCATATTCAGCATGTGACAGCATTGACCACAAAAATATTACTTACAAAGGTTGTGACCTCCAGTATTTGAAAACAGTTCTTGAGTGTTCTAACATTTTGTTCCAATGAAGATGCCAGAGACTAACAGTTGAATTTCCCTCCCTCATACTGTCATTATGTTTTCCTCATCTGGTTGGTGCGCACATAATCAGTTAAACAGCTTTAAACAGAGGTTTAATCGCAAAGACGGCTTATGCATGCTCAGGTTAGGGGTCACTGAGAAGGGACTGCAGGTGAAAACAGGTGTGCATATGTCACCGACCAGCATCAACCTCCAAGCAATGACAGGCAAAAAGACATGTCAACAATCACAATTAAACATCAAATTAGCAAAGGTTTTCACAGAGAGATCAGATATCAGAGTGTATGCATTTTTGTAATTTTCAAAAACTGTGGGAACAGTTTAATAAGGGCCATTTTTAGCTGCAGCAATATTGTGCACTAGGAGGAAGGTTCATCAAGACTTGGCCAGCTGAGTTGAACATCAACCCCATCAAACACCTTTGGAATAACCCAAAACAGAGATTATAAACTAGGCCATCACTAATCTGATAAATGGAGGACTTTTAAAACTATTGCTGATGGATGTTCCCATTAATCCAGGTTATTGTATTCTTAGGGCTTCAATCGATTGCAACTGGACTGTTTGGTTTGTCTTAGAAAACGTTACGCCTCTCATCCAAGTAGGCTTTATCAGTTCAACTTCATAGAATTAGATTGGTCAAATCTTATCTTAGATTTGTTAGATCTAGTCTAGCGGCATGTGCCAAAACCTCAAATATATGTGTGTGTATATATATATATATATATATATATATATATACATATATATATATATATATATATATACACATCTATATATATGTATGCCTATATGTTGTCATTGTATGTATTCAGACTTAATTTGGAGAAAGTGGGGGGCTGGCTGACCTTTGACTGACCTATAAAATAAACTTGAATATCTCAGAAACGAAAACCGCACAAACAACCAAGAGCTAAGAGCTGGCAAAGGACACCAACAGCTCGAGCGACCCCTAATGCGCACTGGGTATCCTGGAGGGCCAGAGCCCCAGGGTGCCGGAGGAGAAGAAAGAGTGGAAGTTCAGCTTCAGGAAAAGGAAAGACAAGCTGGAGAAACTATAAACAATATATAATATGTATATTTTAAAACTATTCAGCCTTAACTTAGACTTAATTTTTGTGTTTGTTCCTCAACATTCTCGAGCTTTAGCTGTTTTCTGTCTCCGCCAAGCATACATTGGCTTTGAATTTACCATGAATACGAAATCAGGACATATAAGAAATACGCTTAAATAGGTGACGTATCCGATGTTTACAGTGTTAAAAAAAAGAAAATAATTGATAACTGAACTTATTACTTATTACTTTGAGGTGGGAATTTGACGGTCAGGGCATCTCTTAAAATGTAAGAACAAGTTCAAGCCCCTACTACTCTAAGCCAGATAAGGTTATCCAGGGTAAATCCCACCTAACCTTATTCGTGTCCATACACAACAATGCCACCGTTTAAGGCCCCCTCTCCCCTAGTACGCATGCGCGAAACAAATGCGCGCGTCATAGTCACCTCTGACCTGGAAGTGTATCCTTACCCTGTGTTTCAATGTAGACTATTGCCACATTTCTTTTAACAGTAAACCTTGCTTGCCTCACCATCAGCAGCTGTTAGACTATTGTAGTGAATCACACCTGAGCCATCATACATGAATCGTATCTTTAATGGACGTGTGAAAGTAAACAATGTGATAAAGAACATTTTACAACAACAACAACAGGACACTGTGCTTTTAGGCTGAAATTGGCGGTCGTACTTAACGGCCAGAACCACTTCATGGCTTCACAATAGTTATGGAGTACAAAACTAGACGTTGAGTAATCGCTCGACATACATCGCGGACAATAACTGATAGTCTGCTTTGCCAGTCCAAATGCATTCGCTATTTTCCGCAGTCTTCCCTTGTCCACGGGAGCCCGCATTTTCGTTGTCTATCCTTCAACAAATGAACAAAGTTTTTCACTAAGTAGAATCACAGCTGACCTGGACATTCGAAAGTTCTCTTGCCGTTCCTCTGAAACAACACACTCGTTGACAAACATATCTCACCATGCTGCCATTCTTCAAAGCCTTATCCGAAACCGTCGCTCAACATTGCTATGTTGCCGTCTGAGATGTGTTGTATCCTAAATAGCTGCAATCCCCCGTTTCCTTCTCTTAAGGTTTTCATGTGTGATTTCCCAAAGCACCTGTATATGTAGAAAAATTAGAAACACGGGCATGTCTGGATGACTCGCTTCCATCTTTCTAGTGGTTACCGCCGAGTTACTGAACGGGTTGTTATGAAGCTGGCTGTGGCGCGTTCTTTCTAATGTCAATTCCTGTGTGGGGTGCGGCCTTTCTGGCGTCACTTTCTCTCCGAACTCAGTTTAAACAATCAATGAGTCCATACAAAGCTAAGAGCCGGAGATTCAAGAAATACACGGCGCGCTTACCCGTGTAAAACATTATCCGAGGAGGGGGACCTTAAACGATAGTTTAGTGTGGCTTAAACGGGTCTTAGGCTAAATAACTATTCGTTTAAAGGCCTACTGAAATGATTTTTTTTATTTAAACAGGAATAGCGGATCCATTCTATGTGTCATACTTGATCATTTCGCAATATTGCCATATTTTTGCTGAAAGGATTTAGTAGAGAACATCGACGATAAAGTTTGCAACTTTTGGTCGCTGATAAAAAAAAGCCTTGCCTGTACCGGAAGTAGCGTGACGTCACAGGTTGAAAACCTCCTCACATTTCCCCATTGTTTACACCAGCAGCGAGAGCGATTCGGACCGAGAAAGCGACGATTACCCCATTAATTTGAGCCAGGATGAAAGATTTGTGGATGAGGAACGTGAGAGTGAAGGACTAGAGTGCAGTGCAGGACGCATCTTTTTTCGCTCTGACCGTAACTTAGGTACAAGGGCTTATTGGATTCCACACTCTCTCCTTTTTCTATTGTGGATCACGGATTTGTATTTTAAACCACCTCGGATACTATATCCTCTGGAAAATGAGAGTCGAGAACGCGAAATGGGCATTCACAGTGACTTTTATCTCCACGACAATACATCGGCGAAGCACTTTAGCTACGGAGCTAACGTGATAGCATCGGGCTTAACTGCAGATAGAAACAAAATAAATAAACCCCTGACTGGAAGGATAGACAGAAAATCAACAATACTATTAAACCATGGACCTGTAACTACACGGTTAATGCTTTCCAGCCTGGCGAAGCTTAACAATGCTGTTGCTAACGACGCCATTGAAGCTAACTTAGCAACGGGACCTCACAGAGCTATGCTAAAAACATTAGCTATCCACCTACGCCAGCCAGCCCTCATCTGCTCATCAACACCCGTGCTCACCTGCGTTCCAGCGATCGACGAAGCGACGAAGGACTTCACCCAATCATCAATGCGGTCGGCGGCTAGCGTCGGATAGCGCGTCTGCTGTCCAAGTCAAAGTCCTCCTGCTTGTGTTGCTGCAGCCAGCCGCTAATACACCGATCCCACCTACAAATTTCTTCTTTGCAGTCTTCACTGTTCATTAAACAAATCGCAAAAGATTCACCAACACAGATGTCCAGAATACTGTGGAATTTTGCGATGAAAACCGAGCTTTTTGTATTGGATACAATGTGTCCGAATACTTCCGTTTCAACGATTGACGTCACGCGCATACGTCATCATACATAGACGTTTTCAACCGGAAGTTTAGCGGGAAATTTAAAATTGCACTTTATAAGTTAACCTGGCCGTATTGGCATGTGTTGCAATGTTAAGATTTCATCATTGATATATAAACTATCAGACTGTGTGGTCGGCGGTAGTAGTGGGTTTCAGTAGGCCTTTAAGGGGTTATCCCGCTCAGTGTAGACATAGCCTCAGATGAGGTAATTTGCTGTTATATAATGTATAACAAAAATATAAATATTAATTGTAAAACAATTATGACTATTGGAGATTGGAGTGTATGTAGGCATACACTCAAGATTATTGATCTAGCGCACTAAACAATGTGATAACTTAAACAACGTGAGGATTGATTGCTGCCCGGGGTAACATGAAGCCAACTGCACATATGCACAAACTGCCCGCATGACCACCTGAAGCATTTTGGGATATTGGAATAGCTGCCCCATCCTCCCTCTTCTCCTGTTCCCCTGCACCCAAACCTATTAAAACTTTGCTGAAGGAAACACCCACTTCCTCCACATTCCTGAAGGATTTTCCATACAGAGAATAGTAAACAAACCTTTGAACAAAGAGTGAGTGTGGAGGGCGGGGGGGCAAGCGGTGCATGGACAAGTTAATGTTATTTCCTTCTTGTAGTAAATCAAACCAAGAGTAGAGGAGGGTGTGGGGGGTTTCTTTTGTAAGCTGGTTGAGGTGTTTACAGTCAGCAGCAAGGGTGGAAGGAGTAGCTGAAGGAACAAAAGGCTGTGCAAAGACCCATCCTGCCTCCCCCTCCAACCACACACATACACATTCCCTGGCACTCGCAAGGATGAGTAAGCAAAGGGAGGAAAGCACCCTTATCAGCTTTCCTTGTGGGGACCTCTCTGGTTTTCACTGACTCGTGTCAGAATGTCTGCGTCAACCCCTGCCTGATATGATGCACTGGGAAATGTGTGTGCGTTAGTTTGTTAAGTGGCAAGTTCTGAGAAACAGAAACAGAAAGCTCAAGCCAATTTAAATTTAAACATTGAGATTACAGTGATCAATTAAAAATGTAAAACGTTGATATTGCCTGGTACTTCAATTCGACCTGAGTTCAAAGATCGCCAAAGAATTAACGCAAATCTTCCAACAGAAGGCCTAACCACGACAACAACGAAACTTGAGAAAGACGAATATACGCCAGAAATTACATGACATAAGCGGACATAAAGCATTACAGCGTCACCATAAGTGCCATTACTTGTCAAGAAAGTGTTTCAATGTTTGTCTTTCTGTAACACAATGTTTAAAAAGGGAAATCCATCTATTTGCGACTCACCTCTGCATTAAATGTTCTTCATTAATCATAAAGTTGTTTACGATTAATGGTGGTAACACCACATGCTAAAAAGTGTGTGCGAACTATAAAATTGTGCGTATTATTAGTGGGCGAGATAGACAAGATAGAAGTGCTATCTAGAAAACAGAACCAATATTTAGCATGCCAAAAGCATTTATTTGGAGGCGCTGATGTAGTGATAGTGCGTGTGGAAAAACATTTATATTGCAAAAATGTATTTTGATCATTTATGATTAGCATATACATATAAAGACACAGCTTTATGCTAAAAATTAGCAAAATAACTAAATATTACAAAATAAGTAAATTTTACTTATTTTGAATGTGCCTGTAACTGCATTAAATATATACTTACAGCGTGCATATAAAATGATGGAGTTTTTTTTTTAGAGCACATTAAAGGCGGAATGGAATGAATCGCTTTACTTACATTGTTAGCAGATTTTTGCTAGCATTTATTTACTAGTTAGACTGCATAATAAAAAGAAAAACATGTGTTCTTATCTCACATAAGTGTGAATAAAAGGCAAAATGTCCAAAAAAGTTTCAGTTCTCCTTTAAGAGACACAAGTTTAGTAGATCAGCTCTGAGTGCGCTATTAAGTTGGTACGTGTGTTAATCCACACGCAAAACTTAGTAGATCAGGCCCAAAGTGTTTTACTTGTCCAAACTTCTTGACTCTCAAACTCTGCTATTCAATTATCTTGTGTTTTATTTCATAAGCTTAAGAGTGCATATTTTTTCTTTTGTGAACAACTGTTTAAAAATCTAAACAAAGAGCCACTTCACTAGCGACCCGGGAGGGATTGTGTCTGACTGTTGAGATTCAACTGTATTCCTGACAGAGTTGTGAAATATTTTAGATTTGTGTGTATATTGTGTGTACGTCTGTGTGTGTAATTGAGAAAGAGAAAGATAAGAAGGGTGCAAAAAAAATGCAATATACCCGTCAGCAAAAAGTAGTATTTTATCCAAATAGCAGGTGAGTCTTTCATTTCCAGAAGTCCATGGTCAGACTGACAAACAGCAGTTGACATTTAAAAGTGCTGATTTGAGCAGACATTTCCTGCGGGCACACATGCAACACAAACTTGGCTCTTAAGTTGGCATCCTCTTTTAAAGGTCACTCCACGCAATGCTGACAGTTTCAGAGGCCATGTGAACTGGACATTCACTTTGAATCCTACAGACAATAAACCCCTGTTGCGACCTTAGACCTCTGCAGCAGAAAATATCTCCTGCATGTACCGCTGGAAAGTGATCGATCATGTTGCAGTGTCACTGGAGGCTCACATCCTTCTTTCTCGCTAGCCTGGCCTGTTGCTTTTTACTCAATCCCTCTGGCAGAGGCTGGTCTGCAGCTATGAATCCTGCCTGGACTTGCTCACAGGAATGTACTTTTGAGAAAGCACCGCACCGCAAACCCTCCCAGCCATTCCAACCCATAATCAGATGCAGCTTGTCATCCCCCATTCCATCTCTTTCTCTTTCTTTCTCCCTTGCCCTTCGTCTCTAAAAATGACATGCACACACACGGAGAACAGGAACTCAGACATCCCCACAGAATCAGACACCAATTTGTAGACATGTAAGCTTGTACAAACATAGCTAGGCGGAGTAAAAGTAGCTGTAGTGGGAACAACTGAAAAGAAGAATAAACCAATGTCAATTTCATTCAACTGTTTTACCCACTGATTACTGTATATGTGGATCCGCTTTCTGCATTATGTAATAGAATTATAATAAACACGTTAGCAGTGACTCATTGAGTATTTTTTACTCCCATCTGGTGTTTTTTAGGCATCGAGACATACCACTGTTATTTGATGTGACTCACTTTGATAACGTTTGAAAAGTTCTCCCCGTGGGCCAATTACTGTGTCAGGATGTTGTAGTGGGAGACTTTCAAATACTCTTTTCTATCACTTTCGTCACATAGTTTCACAACCACAGACCCTGCCCAACTATATTGCCACATGACGAAACATCATTTTTTTTCAAATGTGAACTTCTTTTGAAGACATTTGATTTGTTGGTGAAGTCACTCAAACAAATGTTTTAGAAATAGTAAAATATTTCTAGTGTTATGCCATACCACAAAAAATATTAATCAATCAAAGTTTACTTATATAGCCCTTAATCACAAATGTCTCAAAGGGCTGCACAAGCCACAACGACATCCTCAGCTCAGGTGCCACATCAGGGCAAGAAAAAACTCAACCCAATGGGAATAACAAGACACCTTGGAAGGTACCGCAGATCTTGGGTGACCAATGCAATGGATGCCGATGGATAAGGTTAATAATGTGAGAGTGCAGCCCATAGTGGGGCCAGCAGGGGATCATCTTGCATGGAGACAAGTCAGCAGCGCAGAAACATCACCAACTGATGCAAAGAGGAGGGGTTCACCCCGGGTCCCGACTTGGAAAAGCTATTGCTTCCTCCGTGGAAACTGATCTGTGGCCACCTGATAACCGATAGCAGAAAAGAGAGACGGCAGATCAACTGGTCTAAAAACGGGTGCATAAATTAGTTTTAAGATGGGACTAAAATGTTTCTACTGAGGTAGCATCTCTAAATGTTACCGATAGGGTATCCCAGAGTACTGGAGCCCGAATAGAAAATGCTCTAAAGCTCACAGACTTTTTTTTTGGCTCTGGGAATCACTAATAAGCCAGAGTTTTTAGTACGCAGATTTCTGGCCAAGACATGTGGCACAATACAAGCAGCAAGATAACTTAAATAAATAATTGGCTATCACCAAAGGGAGCAGTTAACATTACTTTGGTAGTGTTTTTGTGGTTGAAGAAAATTTATATTTAGGTTTGAACAATTTGGTGCATGACGACATTACACACAGGTTTTGTTGTAAGTACAAATAGGCACCTTACACATTTGAACGGTAAGATTTCCAAGTACATGGAAATCGAGAGTTAGGAATATTCAGCACTTTTGTGTTCAAATTTTTTAATAAATGTTAATTGTTTGAAATCCTTAAAAGATATATATATATATATATATATATATATATATATATATATATATATATATATATATATATATATATATATATATATATATATATATATATATATATAAATATATATATAACATTTATCACTGAGCTGTGCTGTCCACTTGATACATTGTTTTCTTTAACTTCTGTGTCTCATTTGCAAGTACTGAACTGTACCGTATTATATAATACATTTTGCATGCAGGTGCAATTCCAAGACATTAGATGGTAGTAGAGTGTAGACTACGGTGTGTTGCCATAGTCAGGAAGTAGTCTTTGTCATTAAGTTGAATGTGCCAGTCTTTTCATTTCTTGAGTCCAACAAGTGTTTACACCGTAAGTACTGTATTTTTACACACCAGGTGTTTTATTGTAACATGAATCTTCGTTGTAGTTGTGATTGCCAGTTTTGTAGGTGGTAAAGTCGCTATGTAAAATCTCCAATGCTAATCAGTAGAATATGACTATAAAAATGGGACCCATAACCTCCCTGCTTGGCACTCAGCATCAAGGGTTGGAGTTGGGGGTTGAATCACCAAAATGATTCCCGGGTGCGGCGCCGCTGCTGCCCACTGATCCCCAAGGGGATGGGTCAAATGCAGAGGACAAATTTCACCACATCTAGTGTGTGTGTGACAATCATTGGTACTTTAATCATTAATGTATGGCATATCTAATGTAAATTAGCCAACAAACTAGCTAGAAAAGTGGAGCCTTACTTTTGAGCGTTTTCTATCAGGCATTAATTTCCTATAACAAAGATGAGACTCAGCACATAATTATTTGAGCTATCTCTTGAGGAATAAAAGAAAAATCACAAAAATCTTCTGTAATCAGTTATCTTTTCATGAAACTCCACCCATAACTTTTTTTTTGTTATTTTGCTAACTGACTGACCGACTAATGATAATAAAGCTTTTGCACATACGTGAATGTTTCTTCTGATCGCTAACAATCTAAAAATAAATAATTGGTGAATTTTGTTAGTTGCTGTGGTAGAACTCAGGTTAATACTCTCATGCTTTTATTTTGAAACTTATTCTGCACTGAACAGGATGTCTTAGGAACTCTTACATTGTCAAGAAATTATTTATATTATTTGGCTACAGTACATCATTTGAAAGTTGGCTTTGTAGGAAGAAAACTGTGCATCACTTTTGTATTTCAATCTGTGCTTTGAATGGGAGCAGCTGATATTTCATTCTAAACAAGTAAGCCTACTTAAATTCAAGTGGAAAGTAGGTTTATTGAAATAACATTGTGTTGTTTTGTCATTGTCAACTTAAAAGTCATACTCCTAGAATCCTGTAATTACAGAGCAGTAAAATGTACCTCCCTCATTTTTACATTATTCATAATAGTTACATTACATTTTTGGAAAACTAGCATTTGTAGATGCAGTTTGTAGAGTAAACCTTTCAAGTACAAAACCCAAAACCACTGAAGTTTGCACGTTGTGTAAATAATAAATAAAAACAGAATACAATGAATTGCAAATCCTTTTTAACCTATATTCAATTGAATACACTGCAAAGACAAGATACTTAACCTTCGAACTGGAATACTTATTTTTTTGCAAATATTAGCTCATTTGGAATTTGATGCCTGCAACATGTTTAAAAAAAGCTGGCACATGTGGCAAAAAAGACTGAGAAAGTTGAGGAATGCTCATCAAACACTTATTTGGAACGTCCCACAGGTGAACAGGCTAATTGGGAACAGGTGGGTGCCATGATTGGGTATTAAAGCATCTTCCATGAAATGCTCAGTCTTTCACAAAAAAAGGAAGGGGAGAGGATCACCACTTTGTAAACAAAAGCGTGAGCAAATTGTTGAACAGTTTAAGAACAACATTTCTCAATAAGCTATTGCAAGGAATTTAGGGATTTCACCATCTAAGGTCCATAATATCATCAAAATGTTCAGAGAATCTTGAGAAATCACTGCATGTAAGCGATGTTATTACGGACCTTCGATTCCTCAGGTGGTACTGCATCAAAAACCATCATCAGTGTGTAAAGGATATCACCACATGGGCTCAGGAACACTTCAGAAAACCACTGTCAGTAACTATAGTTCGTGACTACATCTGTAAGTGCAAGTTAAAACTCTACTATGCAAAGCGAAAGCCATTTATCAACAACACCCAGAAACGCCGCCGGCTTTGCTGGGCCCAAGTTAATCTAAGATGGACGGATGCAAAGTGGAAAAGTGTTCTGTGATCTGACGAGTCCACATTTTAAATTGTTTTTGGAAACCGTGGACGTCGTGTCCTCCGGAACAAAGAGGAAAAGAACCATTGGGACTGTTATAGGCGCAAAGTTAAAAAGCCAGCATCTGTGATGGTATGGGGGTGTATGAGTGCCCAAGGCATGGGTAACTTACACATCTGTAAAGGTACAATTAATGCTGAACGGTACATACAGGTTTTGGAGCAACATATGTTGTCATCCAAGCAACGTTATCATGGACGCCCCTGCTTATTTCAGCAAGACGATGCCAAGCCACATGTTACAACAGCTTGGCTTCATAGTAAAATATTGCGGGTACTAGACTGGCCTGCCTGTAGTCCAGACCTGTCTCCCATTGAAAATGTGTGGCACAATATGAATCCTAAAATACCACAACGGAGACCACGGACTGTTGAACAACTTCAGCTGTACATCAAGCAAGAATGGGAAATAATTCCACCTGAAAAGCTTCAAAAATTGGTCTCCTCAGTTCCCAAACGTTTACTGAGTGTTGTTAAAAGGAAAGGCCATGTATCACAGTGGTAAAAATGCCCCTGTGCCAACTTTTTTGCAATGTGTTGCTTCCATTAAATTCTAAGTTAATGATTATTTGCAAAAAAAATATTACGTTTCTCAGTTTGAACATTAAATATATTGTCTTTGCAGTCTTTTCAATTGAATATAAGTTGAAAAGGATTTGCAAATCATTGTACTTTGTTTTTATTTACGAATTACACAACGTGCCAACTTCACTGGTTTTGGGTTTTGTAAATGCAATCTCATAATGCCTGAATCTCTAACATCAAATCTTTTCATCTCACTACACCTGGTAGCCTATAAAAAAGTGCTGATCCTTCTCTCTCCATCTCCTCATCTCCAGACCTCCCCTCTGTCTCTACATCTCCTCGCTCAAGGGAGTATTTATTTAAGCTCTCTCTTTTCTCATCTTCTCTCAGGAAACTCTGACTTTGGGGCTTTCAATGAAATCTCAGATCCTTTGCCGCTGTGAGAAACCACAGCTTCGATTACACAAAATGAAGCACCACACACAACCCTGGACAACTGAAAGTGTTTTCAATAATTACTTATTATATGTGTTTAGTGAATCAGAAACATCTGTGGCGACTTTGACTAAAAGAACCCCAAAGCATTCCTAAAATAGGAGTGACGCACGCAGGCTCTAAGATTCTCTCTCTCTCTCTCTCGCTCGTGTGCAGACATACACACAAACTGGAAAGCTACACTGCACCATTGTCAAGACGGGTCTATTTGCAGCCTGTTTTTTTAGCTGGCCACAGCTGCGGAAATGAATATCAAATGTGCTTCTACCCCCATAAATCAAAACCTTTTGCCATGTTCTGACTTTCTCCCCCCATTTAAAGTCAATTCACATGGGCGGTGTGCATTACACTTATGCCTGATGGCTTAACTCTTTCTTCTGAAATAGTCACTGCGGAGTTTTAAGGAGTTGAAGGTCAAGAAGACACAGAGTTTCATCAAAGCTTGTGCTGCACGTACAGGCGTTTTATGATGTAACATGAATTATGTATGATGGCAGAGAAGATGTTGGGATACAAACGATAGCGTTGATCATTCAATGTCCTATGCCACTAAAACTGATGTGTTTTAAATGTGAGTTTTTATTGTTTTAGACTAACTGTCATTATGGCCTGATCCCACTTGCCTTTCAGATAAAAAAATGCGACCTTACTATAATGGCAACCAGTAAAGAGCAGAACAACAACCTCAGCAACTTGGCCGCCCAACAACGGGTTTCTGAATGCCCCCAAGTCAAATGGCTTTCCATGCATGTTGTGGAGTTCCAGAACAACTCTGTTTGGGACCAAACAGTTTGACTGTAGTCTGGCAGTCCAGTTTCGGTCCCCTCTAGGGCTTATTGCATTAACTCAGTCCCCAATAATAATAATAGACTTGGGAGACTATCTATGCATCCGTTTTCTACCATTTATCTTGTTCAGGTATCCCAGCTAACTTTGAGTGAAAGGCGGACTTCACCCTGGACAACCATTCAGTCTGTCAATGAGGGGGACTGAACCCATGCTGCCTGTACAATCAGGCTAGTCAACCACTAGCCCAGGGCTATTCAACTGGCCGCCCCACGGCCAAATCCAGCGTTCCTCAAGGCAGCCTTTTGAGTCCTCTCCTTTTTGGCAGGTACACATTTGTTTACTTCAGATGTAGTCAGTAGTCATTTGGTCAACTTCTTTAGTTATACTAGTGATGTTTCTCAAGGTTCCATTTTAGGCCCTTTTTTATCATTTGGGCTATTCATTTGGTGGCCCAGAAGTTCTGTGTGGAGTTTGCATGTTCTCCCCGTGACTGCGGGGGTTCCCTCCGGGTACTCCGGCTTCCTCCCACTTCCAAAAACATGCACCTGGGGATAGGGTGATTGGCAAAACTAAATTGTCCCTAGTGTGTGAATGTGAGTGTGAATGTTGTCTGTCTATCTGTGTTGGCCCTGTGATGAGGTGGCGACTTGTCCAAGGTGTAAGCCGCCTTCCGCCCGATTGCAGCTGAGATAGGCTCCAGCGACCCCGAAGGGGATAAGCGGTAGAAAATGGATGGATGGATGGAAGTTCAGTTCAAAAAACGTAAAACACTAGAGTGCTGTCATAGAGATGACTCGTGATTTAGGGCTATATAAGTAAACATTGACTGATTGATGATCTTTGACTAGCTTTTTTACAGAAGGTCCTTAAACACAGCAGAGCTCTCCAGTAGTAACTAAATAAGTAGACCAAAATCGAATGTCTATTGTAGAAGAATCTGGTTCTCAGGAATATACAAAATAAGACTAATAGTGAAGGGAGAAGATCGGTCCTTAGCTTCTGGGAAATGTGCCCCCCATACCCATTTAGTTCAAAATATCCCTGCACTCGACCATCAGTGATATACTTGGGAGACCTTGTGTGCTAAGTGACCATGAAGGACATTGGTCACGTTGACCACAATGCAAAATGTACAATTTATGCAAACAGTCACCATTTAAAACCTTTATTAACTGCACAAAATATGTTAAATAACATTTTAGCTTTCATAAATAAGCCTTTTTCCACCAAAAGTTGAGGAACTTTAAGTTCCTGTAGACATGTCTGGTTTGTGTTTCCACCTCATTTCACAGTTCACGGTAGTTTATACAAATCAGGCTGATGACGTATGGAGGAGTGGGACTGTATATTTCTACACTGAGACCATATAAATAAACAGACACAATTATATCATATTTATTTTTCTAAAGTGTAAGAAAATGAAATACAAACTTATAATTATCAAAATGATATGATTTAAAAACAAAATGTACCGGATTTTACATAAAAATTCAGGCTTTTGTCCTCAGTGTCCACCAGTCAGAAAGTTGTCTCCTCAGTATATGATGAATTCATAATGGTCAGGCAACTGCTTATGGTCCCTTATCGTCTATTTCAGCTGTATATAACGATATATAAAGAATAAATGTCAGTGTTTATCCCTCGGCAACAACATAAACGCATCAGATTTAGCATTAGCCTGTTATCATTAGCATTTGTTTATTTGGGTTGAGACAAATACCTACACAAATGGTGTGTCACTCACTACTTTTACAGGATGTAACTATTTAAATAGTGACTATTTGATGTGATTTACCGTCTTTCCACTCGTTCTTCATTTCACATTTCCATTCAAATCACAAGGTTGTTGTCCAAGTGAGCAGCTCGCTTCGTGGCTTCAAAGTCCGACTGAATACTTTTTATTCCTCCGTAAATACGTTTAAAAGAGTCTGTCTACTTCTCGTAGTTTAAAACACTGCAAGATACTTCCACTAATCAGTGTTCTTCTGCACACAAGATGCCCCAAAATGTTCCTGGAAGTCAAACAATCCTTTAGTTCTTTTTTCTCTTTATTGTCAAGCATGTTTCAAAAGAAATACACAATAAATAAGAAATACACAAGTCATCTCGCATACTGTAATGGCAATCATTATGTTCGAATACAAAGTTTTTGGGAACACCCCCAACTGTGTTCAACTAATCAGCACAACTCGCCCCTTAAAGGTCCTTGGGGAACCAAAAGTCCTGCCTCGCTACTAGGAACTAAAAATAGTTCATGGAGAACTAAATCTACCCGGTCAGTTTTTAGTGGGAACTTTACTCGAGTAAATGGGAAAGTTTCTGTAAAGTTTCCAACGATGGTGTAAAAGGCCTTTTGTCATATGGGTTAGTACAGTAGAGCATACTTGCCAACCCTCCCGATTTTTTCTGGGAGACTCCCGAATTTCAGTGCCCCTCCCGAAAATCTCCCTGGGCAACCATTCTCCCGAATTTCTCCCGATTTTCACCCCGACAACAATATTAAGGGCGTGCCGTGATGGCACTGCCTTTAGCGCCCTCTACAACCTGTCGACGCGTCCACTTTTTCACCATACAAACAGCGTGCTGCCCCAGTCACATGTTGTATGCGGCTTCTGCATACACACGAAAGTGACTGCAAGACATACTTGATCAACAGCCATACAGGTCACACTGAGGGCGCCTGTATAAACAACTTTAACACTGTTACAAATATGCGCCACACTGTGAACCCACACCAAACAAGAATGACAAACACATTTCGGGAGAACATCCGCACCGTAACACAACATAAACACAACAGAACAAATACCCAGAATCCCTTGAATCCCTAACTCTTCCGGGCTACGATATGCAACCCCGCTACCACCAAACCCCGCCTCCCCCACCAATCTCCCGAATTCGAAGGTCTCTCAAGATTGGCAAGTATGCAGTACAGTGATGGAAGCTGACTGTTACTGATACGCATGTTGTTCTGACTATTGTCTCTCATCCCTCCATCGACAACCCCCCTGTTTTCTTTCCTCTCTGTTACCATCTGTCCCTTTTCCCTGTCTCTCCATCTTAACCCAACTGATTGAGACAAGTAACCACCCCACACAGCCTGGGTTCTCTACGAGGTTTCTTGTCGAAGGGGAGATTTTCCTTGCCAAGTGCTTGCTCATGTGGAGTTCAGTTGGTTCAAGGCACCGACTAGTGGTGGGTATAAGGAAATGCAAAGGCAAGTTAGAGACAAGTCCCCACATTTGCGGTCCCCTCCAAGGTTTCTCATTATATCCCATTGGGTTGAGTTTTTGCCCTGATGTGGGATCTGTCGTTATGGCTTGAGCAGCCCTTTGAGACACTTGTGATTAAGGGCTATGTAAATAAACTTTGAGTGATTGATTTTATACGTTTAAATCGCTCTACAGACAGACAAGTCGTACACTGCAGAAATGTCGCAAACATCTCACGTAAAAAGACAATCAATCAAGGTTTCCTGCTTCACACACATCTAAATACATATACACACATTTTTTCCCAACACACTCAGATCGAAATACGGACAGTAGGTATGTGCGTATCGATCCTGTGGTATCGATATATCGATACTCACACGCTACTCATTTGGCATCACTTTTCTGAAAAAAGTATCGATATAAACCAAAAAACGGCGTGTGGGGGGTGCAAGCATCACTTTCAGATGTTTTTGATTACTTACTTAACTTACTATGTGCTGGGACACCCCTGTACCTGGCAGAGTATAGAGCTGGCCCAGTCACGTCACAGGAGACAGCGAATGAGCGTCGTCAACGTGCAACACACACATAGCCAGCCGACAGCGTTGTTACTTTTCCTGAACAGCAATCTGAGACTTCAGTAAAGTGTGACGTGTGACGACATATCTCGAGTACACTAAAGGTGTGATGGTGTCAGACATTTTTGTAGATAATTTTTCCAAGTTCATTTTCTCAGGGAACTGTCTTTCGTATGCAGGTTTATAGGACAAGGAAATCCTAGTTTATTGTGATAAGGAAATTATTGACTTTGCTTCAGAGAAGTGTTATAAATTTACTTCCACAAAGAGGTTTGAAACATAACACTGTTATGAATAAATGTTTTTTAAAGCTTTTTCTACCAAGACTTTTTTTTTGAGAAATAAGAAAAGTGAAAATGTGTATATTTTTGTTTATATTTAATTTATTTTTCATATTTATGTTATTTATTTAAATTTTACTTTTATTATATATTGACCATAATGAATGTGGTATAAATGGTCTGTATTTGTCTTGTGATTTGTCTTAAATAATAACAATAGTAATAATATTTTTGACTGACAAAAATTGCCAATAAGAAATTAGTGGTATCGGTATCGGTATCGATGAAAATGCAAGAAAAAGTATCGGTATCGTATCGAATCCTAAAAGTGTGGTATCGCCCATCTCTAACGGACAGACAGATATTTTGTACACACTAACAAATCATAACACAGACAGACAATTTATAACACACGCACGGATCTGATTACACACACTGATTGATATACAGAAACACACGTGTATTGGATTACACACACACAGATTGAGATACACATTTGCACATAATTTAGCTAAAGTGATACTTCAATACTGATTACTCTAATTGTGCTGGATTCAAACAGTGTGGGGACATAATTTCTAATAGTTATTTAAACCACTATGACAATCACAAAAGTGAGTGAGTGTGTGGATCTGTGTGTACGCAGGTGGAGGAGGGTGTACGCAAAGCGCCGGAGGTCCTGGACCGAGGTTTACCTCTGCTTTTCAGGGATTAGTAGGGATCCAACTCTGTCCAAACCTTATCCTGACCTATTAGCCAGGCCAAACCAACACACACACTCCAGATCAAGCTGTGGGACAATAGACATGGCAGCCTGTTGATTCAACAGGTCTGGATGCCTGCTAAAGAGGGATTGAGGTTGCCTGCTTTGATGTCCAAACAGTGGGCGAGCAAGGGGAGAATCATTGAAGTAGGACAGGGAGGGGCTAGGAGGGTCACATAAGGCTGTGTATGTTTGGCACAGTGGAATGTGAGGTGGGAAAAAGGGACATGCAGCAGGGGACATCTCTGTAATACCAGACCTAATCTACAATGAAGGCACAGAGTGCAGACACACGTAGAACCAGACTCATTGTTTGTATATTCTCTGAAGCATCCCATTGGAAATCTTAGGGCATAATTTATATTTTGATCCAAGTTGCTGATCATGATAGGCATTTGAAAATGTATTTAATTTGTTTGAATGTGATCAAAAAAGATTGGAATTTTAAAAACCATATTAGACAATAAGAGAGAGTAGGCCTACTGTAGTTTTCCTGGTATGTAGCATGCCGCAGGGGCAGTTTAGATCGGAAAGTCAAAAAACATGTGTCGCACATGTGACTTTTCATAAAAGCTTAAAAAAATAAATTAAAAATCAGTACAGGTGGTCCTTGTTTTACGACCTTCTGTGTAACGATGGTATGAACGGGCAACCATAACCATTAATACTGTCCAAATAAAAGTGAATGGTGAGTGTTGTATATTATGAATATTAATATCTCTCTCTACCTTGCATTGTCCATTTCAGTGTGCAAGACAACCACAGATACAAAAGTAAGGAGTTGTATATAATTATTTGTTACAGTTTCATATGATTTATACCATCATTATGTAAATGTGTTATTATATGTTTTCAATGTTTTTTTATTGATTTTTTTGCTTGTACAGACGCATTCATTTGGCTCGTTAGATAAACTTCTTTCATCGGGCACTGTCACATGACTCAGTTTCACCAATCAAACTTAAACACTAATGGCATTTTACTCCATTTCACCAATAAAACGGTGCCTGGCAGTCACATGAACACACTCATACTATGCACTGTAAAAAGTGACATTACATAAGAAAAGGCAGCGAAACTCTTCAATATTTACTTACTAACTAGAAAAAATAACATTTACATCATGCGCTGCTATCTGTGTCAGTAGAAATGTAAGCCTCACATTTAAGCCTACAAGAATTCCACTTACAATTAAAGTAAACATGTTGCGGTAAGTTGTAGATTGTTTTTGCGAACAGTGGCTCTCTTATAACATCATAAGGGACTGTAAAATGTGCATCATTTGTAGTACGTGCGGTAGTAGGGTCTCTCACACGCACACACTTACACACCAACTACGGTATGTAGAGTAAGTACGATTAAAAAATAGCTACTAAGTAAATTTAAATGTCACTCGCCGGTTACTAAGTATTTGAGAAGTTTTTCACAAAATACTTAATTCCTAGCTCTTCCTCAAGTAAATATTTGGAGGACTACTTTTTATTTTTACTTGAGTGACATTACTCTAAAGTAATAGTACTCTTAATTGAGCACAATTTTTGGCTGTTCTTGGCACCTCTGAACTCATCTCGTCACAGCTGTAGGACTTTATTATTAGATTGTTTAGGTCTACAGACAGAAAAAATGCTGAACTTTGAAAACGCAGCGCAACTAAAACACTACAAAGGAATGTGCTTGCATGTGTGCCACTCAAGATAGGGAACTTGATAACACTTCTCCCGCAAATTACACACAACTCAAATCTATTAGCCAATTAGAGGTTTAAAAAAAATGCTATGAAAGCCATTACCTAGCCGGCAGTTTTTGAAGCTGACCAATGTTGCCTTTGTGAGCTGAAATTGCTATACATGGAAATATTCAATAAATGTCCTTTAAAGGGGTCCTATAATGCAAAACCAACTGTTCTTACCTACTTGTTTTTTGTTTTTGAGATCACTATAAGTCCCGAAAATTAAAAATCAAATCATGGAGGCATGGCTGCAATAAAAATAAAGTTGGTATGGTATATTCTGTATATAAAACATTCTTGCCTTCTTTCATATTTCTTTCAACAAGCCGATCGGAATTTGAAACTTTAGTGACGATTGACCAAAGCACCACCATTACATCCTATGTAGACAACAACAGTGTTTTAAATGTAGAAACACATTATAATATGACCCATTTAAGTGTGGTAAACAGCTTCAGTGTAGCTGCTCTGTGTAGCTGTTGTATTAGTCTCTCTCTAGACTCTTTTTAATAATCTATTTGCTAATTTACTGTTCATAGCTGGTTAAGCAGCGCTGTAACGTGGTTCCAGCAAAGTAAAAAAGTACAGAACACTTACTGTGAGGGATGGAAATTCCCAGTGTATTCATTCCTTGGAATCGCTTGTCAATTTTTCAAACGATTGCCTTAACGATGCCACGGATGGGAATGACTTCATTAAGCAACGAGCGTACGGACGTCAGACAGAAAAATGGCAGCTCTAAAATTTAATTTTACAAGAAAAGATTGCAACAGCGCTACTTGTAGTAATTGCAAGATTGCTAGTTCATCAAGAGGAGGACATACGAGCAATAAGCTGAAACATTTGAACACACTGCATGCAACAACTATGAACGAAAGTCACATTTTTTTAACCGCGCTGATCTCATCCTAGCAGCAGTAACGCTGGCACGTCATCTGCCGTAAATACAACAGGTACTAACTAACACCCCCTATTATGTTAGCTCTGTTATTTGCTCAATTTAAATGAATACATTCTCATTTAGATGAGCCAGACAAAGACTACTTATTACTGGCTCCGAGGCGAGCAGTAAGTACGAGCTCCAGATCATGTCTGCCGCGGGCACTGTAGCGTCTCCAGTCACCGCAACAGGGAAGAGTACAAACAGTGAATACGTTTGTGGTCAAAAGCTTGAACTCATTTGCCACAGTGCTCCTGATTTTCAAGAGGTGGCTGTTCAATTTTAGTCAGAGAAAAGCAAGTTTTCCTGCTACCACATTTTAACTCAGTCATTTCCATTGTTCAGGTTAAACATTATTCAGGTGAAACTCATAAAAGTAGAATATGTTGTAAAAGTCAATTCATGTCAGCAATTAACTTCAAATGTGAAACTAATATGTGATATACATATTTGTGATAGAGTAGGTTACTCTGGATGCGGAATGCTGGTCTGATATCTTCTTAGGACAAGGACTCCGGTCAGAGAGTAGGGCACAGAGAGGTTTTCAGGCACTCTTTAATGATGAAGTTGAACAATTGTAGAATGAGTGTGTGTGGTGTGTGTGTGTGATGTGTGGTCTAAAGGGAACACATACAAATAATGATTAGGATACATTTAGGCAATATTATATGCAATAATACAACAGGATATGTATAATATTATATATAATATAATATACTCTACAATGTGTTATAAAACAAATACACAAACAAATGTACATGGACTATTAAAGCAGTCCATTAGAGATGAATGGGGAATAAGCACTGTTGATTTAGACAGTGTTTTAAAGGTGGTCTGTGTCGCCATCTAGTGGTAGGCTAGGGTAACTACTGTGTAACGAGAAGTATTAACAGGGCGAAAGTTGAGCTGGCGAATTATGTCGTCAAGCAGAAACATTGTTGCAAACAAACACTCGTTTAAGGCTACATCTAACACATTATAAACATTTTAGCATTAATAACCGTGCTATATTCGACGTACACTTACATTTTAGTCAGGAACGCACACAATGCTGTTTACACAATCACCCAAGAGCCCGTATCACGCAGAAACGCTGCAAACAGGAAATGACGTCCCAGACTAGATCGCCAAATTAAGAGCACAGGAAATCTAACATCTCAAAATTGCGTCAGAATAAGATAAGACTAAAACACTTTCTGACACAGCCGCCCCCAAATTTAGCTATAAATTTGAACTTCTAAGGAAAGTGTTATGTTAGTCAGTGTCATTCTCATCTTCCCAAGCCGGCAACCGCACCAGGCGTACAACCGGCCGCAGGTAAGTCTGTCCCTTGATCTTCACCTGGGCTGCTCGAACTCGGCCATCTGTACCAGGGAAGGTCTTCACTACTCTGCCGATTGACCACTGGGACCTGGGTAGTTGCGGGTCAACCACCATCACGACTTGTCCAGTGGTTAGATTGTCCGTGTCCTTATGCCACTTGGAACGCTTCTGCAGGTCAGGAAGATGGTATCGAATGAAGTTGAACCAAAAGTGGTCCGCTAGTACCTGGCTGGGTCGCCATCGCCGTCTGCTCAGTAGATCACTGGATGCATATATGGCCTGTGGAAGCGATGCATCTCGTCGTCCCATAAGCAGTAGATTTGGAGTGATTGGGTCTGGATCAGCAGCATCTGAGGAAATGTACCCAAGCGGCTTAGCGTTGATTATCCCTTCCACTTCAACCAGTACAGTTTGCAGTACAGGTTCTGACACAGTCTGATTTCGCAGTACCACTTGGAGAGCTGCCTTTATTGACTTAATTTCTCTTTCCCAGGTTCCTCCAAAATGTGGGGAGCTCGGAGGGTTGAAGCGGAACTCGATCTTTTGTCCTGCCAGTTGTTCTTGAAGAGGTGCTTCCAAGGTCTGAAAGCTTGCCTTCAACTCAGCAGCGCCTCCTCGAAAATTAGTTCCTCTGTCAGCCAGGATTTCAAATGGCTTGCCACGGCGAGCAATAAAGCGGCGTAGTGCCATTAGAAAAGCGTCAGTGTCGATGCTTTCAAGTAAGTCAAGATGCGCACAGCTTGTCGTCATACACTTGAATATAATCCCCCATCGCTTCTCTGTTCGTCGACCCACCTTGATGTTGTAGGGGCCAAAGCAGTCCACTCCTGTAGACCAGAATGGTGGCTTATATAGACGGAGTCGTGCAGGGGGCAAATCGGCCATCTGAGGAGCTACAGGGCTTGCGCGCCACTTTTGACATTCCACACAGCTGTGCTGGTGCCGTTTAATGGATTCTCTTCCTCTCAGAATCCAGAACTTCCTTCTCATTTCTGCGAACACTCGCTCAGGACCTGGATGGAGAAGTTCGTTGTCATACCTTTTGATGAGGAGTTTGGTGACATGGTGTTTGGGATCAAGGATGATAGGGTGCATAGCATCGGGATCTAATTCCTCCGCTCTACGGAGCCGGCCTCCCACTCTCATCAGGCCGACCTCTTTATCATACTCAGGGGCGAGCATGACGAGGCGACTTTGCTTGGAGATAGGTTTGCCAGCAGAAATGATTTTCACTTCTTCAGGGAAGGCCTCGCTCTGTGATTGTCTTAGCAGATGAACTTCGGCCTCCTGTGCTTCTGCAGCTGTCATGGCGGAAGTTTCCTGGTTGCTAGCCGCCCCGTGAAGGCTCTCGAGTGGCTTTGATAAGATTGTCCCAGTTATCTATGTTGGAGATAGACATTGTGGGTGTAGTACAGGTTGTGACTTCACAAAACACTGTCTTTCGGAGTTCCTCTTCATCTTGTTCTTGAGCTTCCTTCAAATGTAGCTCCGGCCATGTGTCGGGATGCCGAAGGAGAAACTGTGGGCCTTGACCCCATCGGTTAGGTTGGGTAAGCTCAAGGAGGGTCTTGCCACGAGTGAGGTCATCGGCGGGATTTTCATGGGTGCTGACATAGCGCCATGTTGACCCCTTCCACCAAATCTTGAATTTCGGCGACCCTTGTGCCGACGAAAACCTTGTATCGGCATGAGTCCGATTTCAGCCAGGTTAAGACTGTGGTTGAATCAGTCCACAATGTGATCTGCTGAGGCGAGAGTGACAATTCGTTCATAGTGACTTTAGCTAACTGTGCTCCAGTTAGAGCTGCACATAGTTCGAGGCGAGGCATGGACAACTGTTTGCGGGGACAAACACGTGATCTGGCCATCACAAATGCCAATGGATATTGCCTTTGTCGTCTTGCGTACGCAGATATTCCACTTCCCTATAAGCTCTCTCGGAAGCATCACAAAAGATAAGTGCTTGTTGGCAAGGCGTTTTTGTGTCTATGGAATCTGGTATATAACACCTGGGTATTTCTAGTTGTGGGATGTAGACCAGCTCACTCTCCCATTGTGTCCATATCTCCAAGAGAGGTTTGGGTTGAATTTGCTCATCCCAGCCGACGCCGACTTTCCACAGGTCTTGAATGAGAATCTTGGCTCGAGTGGTAAATGGGATAAGATACCCCAGTGGGTCGTATTGTGTTGCCATAACCTTGTAGGCGTTTCGTAGAGTGGGCTTGGAATACTCTACTGGTCGGTGACGGTATCCAAGGCGATCTGTGAGGCAGTTCCAACGAAGGCCCAAGGCTGGTTCTTCGGGGTCCTGCTTGGGCTGAGACAGCCAAAGTTCCGTACTCTTGGCTTTGGCCTCAGCAGGAAGGTGTGCTATTACAGTTGGATCATTACTGGCCCACTGCCTTATGTCAAATCCTCCAGTGGCCAGCAGCATGCGTAGTCGGTCGACTAGGATCTTAGCTTGGTCTGCAGTGGTGAGGCTGGTTAAACAATTGTCCACATAGAATGCGGTTTCAACTGTGTGCACGAGGTCTTCACACCCCGCCTTGTTGTCTTTCACATGCCTTTGGAGGGCGTATGTTGCACAGCAAGGACTACAAGTAGTTCCAAATGGCAATACTTGCCACTCATATACGGTGGGCTCCTCTTCTCTCTTCATACTTCTCCACAGAAAACGGAGGAGGGCTTTGTCTTTTGGTAGCAAGCACACTTGGTGAAACATCCCTTTGATGTCACCACTGACAGCCACACTGTGTTCCCGGAAGCGAAGAAGTACCCCGAGGAGTGAAGGGCTTAGGGTTGGACCAGGCAGGAGTTGGCTGTTAAGGCACTGTCCGTTATGTTGGTAAGAACAGTTATAGACAATCCTGGCCTTACCATTGTGGTGGACCACGTGATGCGGCAGATACCAGGATTCCTTGGAGATGTCTTCTGTGGATGGAAGCAGAGGTTTAACATAGCCTTGCTGTTCTAGTCTCTGGATTTCTTGACAGTAGGTGTCTGCCAGGGCTGGGTCTTTAGACAGACGATGCTCAGTGCTCCGTAGCTGTGGGAGCAAGGCGTTCTTTGGAGCCCATAGGAGAGGGCTCTCTTTGCGCCGGAGCAGCGGCACTGCATACCTTGTCACTCCGTCTATTTCTATTTTAGTAGTGCATTGCTCTAGGAGTTCTAGAGCCTGTTGATCTTCTTTGGAGCGAGTAACTGTTTTAATGTTCACATAAGGGGATATGTCGACTTCCCACAGACGTTCTATATGGCGCTGGAGCTCAGAGCTGGGAGACATAGTGCAGTAGCAGTGGGGATATTCACCAGGAAGTTGGTTTAAGTTGGCTGGACCTTGTAATGACCATCCAAGAGGAGTACACACTGCTACAGGGCTTCCAGGTGGACCAGCTCTTACTGGATGCTTGGGGATAAGTAGATGTGGGAAATCCGACCCAATGAGAAGCAATGCTTGGATTTTGTCTACCAGTGGAAGTGGAAGTCCTTGCAGATGGGAATATTTGCGCATGAGTGATTTGACAGGATAGCTGTGCTCGGAAAGACTTAACTCATCAGCCATGAATGCATGGTGGATTTTGTATCTTTCTTTGGGCACATGAGCTGGGGATATTTCGAATGAGACAGCAGCTCCTTGTAGGTATATCACCTCATGTCGAACAGTACGCAACGGAAGGTTCTCTGGCTCTTTAGTCAGATGGAGTTGCTTTACAGCTGATGGAAGTATGAGTGCCCTCTCTGATCCGTCATCGAGGATAGCGAAGCCTTCTAAGGACTGTTCAGCATTGTAGAGACACACATGGACTAACTTTAGCATGACCTTTTGTGGGCGGTTTGGACAGTTAACGTAGACAGTGTCTGGGGTGGTGCTGACCATCAGCACCTTCTTGGCTTCTTGATGGCACACATTGTGGAGCACAGTAAGATGTTGCTGCTTGCATACTTTACAGGGCTTCTTAAGAGTGCATGCCTCAGGTGCGTGGTTCCTGCCGCATCTCCAACAGTTTCTGTCTTTGATCCATGTGGCAATGTCTGATGCAGAAAGGGTTTTGACTTTGGGGCACAAGCTCAAATAATGTTCATTGGTGTCGCAGTATGGACAATATGGCTTAGGGCTGGATTTAGGCTTGGCTGAATTGATACTGTGAGCTGGAACAGACGTTGTAGCTTGAACTTGGCTCTCTGTGTTGTAATACACATTAGATGGATGCCCCTGTGGTCTGTTGTAGTTCTTAGCTGACTTTGGCTGGTCTTGGAACATGTAGGCTGCTCTCGATGAGATTCGCTTTGCTTGAGACTTTAACTGAAGCCAGGTGGAGAAGTCTGACAGCGTGTATGTTCTGTCTGTTCCAGTTTTCAGAATACCGTTGCTCAAGCTATACTCAACAAAGCTGTCTCTATAGTTAGCGGGCAATTTGCTGAGTAGTCTATCGACGTGAGAGCCACATCTAAGTTCAGAGCCATTTTCACCCTCTAGGGAACGAAGCATGCCCACTAGCGCTTGGACTGACAGGGCAAAATTGTCGAATGCGTCCGGATCTCCATATCTGATTGGAGGGGAGTTCAACATGGCTCCTAACTCACTCTGCACCAGCTGTGGAGGTTGTCCATATTTATCTTGAAGTGCTTGCAAAGAGGATGAATATGGCTTGGGATCATACATATAAGCTTGTGCTAACTTGTAGGCACTTGGCAGCTTTAAGTGGTCCAACAGCACTTGATACTTAAACTGCTCTGTGAGGTGGGCATGTGAATTTAGCAGGTTATCCAATGCCATTTTGAGCAGTGCAAAGTCTGACTCTTTTCCAGATGTAAATTGGGGGAAGGTAGGCCTTGGAAGTCCATATGAAGTAGCTATTAAGAGTTTCATTAGGTCGGTACCAGGTGCTGTCCCGGAGCCTAGTGGCGGTGCTGTCAACGGCTGCAGTAAAGATGGCATTGGAGGATAAGGGTGAGGCTGCAAGACTGCATTCTGCTTAATTGGCTGTTGCAGTGGGTAAACTGTGGCAGGGACTATGGTAGGAGGACACATGGTAGCAAAAGTAGGCTGTGGCTGATACCTCAGAGTTGCGGTAGTAGAAGGCTGATAATCTGGAGGAACAAGCTGGACTTGGGGTAAAGGGGGACTGGTTGCGACGGTGGGATCAACTGCTGTGGCTGGAAGGGCTGGTGGTAGAGCATTTGCTGCTGGACTAGTGTGTCGAGATCCAAGCTCACCTTGTGAGTATGGTGGTGTTACATTTAGATCAGCTGGGAACCGAAGGTTGAACTCACTTTCGCTAAGTGGCCTGGATAAGACAGAACTATGTTTATCCTCCTTTAAGAAGGATGTAATTAGAGCAGCTTTCTCCAATTCCATTTCCTTTTCTACCAGTTTATGTTGCAGCATAAGACGTCTCGTAATTGCCTCTTTCGTCTTTAAGGCCATCTCCGCCTCCTCATCCAGTTTACGTCGCTGCCTTTCATGTTCTCTCAGAAGTTCCTCCTTTTGACTGAGAGCTTCTCGGGATTGTTTTTCCAGAAGCTGGTACTGCTCATCAGCTAGGGTTTCCTCTCTTATTTGTCTGTGCACTTCCGCTAGTTCCATTTGTTTTACTCTCTCCTCCAACATTGCAGTCTGTAGGTCTGATAATCCCTCAGTGATGGACCTCCTGGCTGACGAGCAGGAACTACACTGAGTTTTGGCTCTACTGCGTTGAGAGGCAGGTGATGAGCTTCGTGGAAATGATGCTCTCCTCCCAGTGGGCGGGGCTCCAATATCAATGGCTATGGTTGATGTATGTTGAGATTGATATCCAACTTCATAATCATCAAGATGTGCTGGCAGTTGTCTCTCTCGCTGGGGTCAAGAACATGCTGCTGGATCTGCAGAGGCTTGTTCTGACTCCATGTTGTCTTCAGATGATTATCAATCCGGCTCGAAGGACCATGTGATAGAGTAGGTTACTCTGGATGCGGAATGCTGGTCTGATATCTTCTTAGGACAAGGACTCCGGTCAGAGAGTAGGGCACAGAGAGGTTTTCAGGCACTCTTTAATGATGAAGTTGAACAATTGTAGAATGGGTGTGTGTGGTGTGTGTGTGTGATGTGTGGTCTAAAGGGAACACATACAAATAATGATTAGGATACATTTAGGCAATATAATATGCAATAATACAACAGGATATGTATAATATTATATATAATATAATATACTCTACATTGTGTTATAAAACAAATACACAAACAAATGTACATGGACTATTAAAGCAGTCCATTAGAGATGAATGGGGAATAAGCACTGTTGATTTAGACAGTGTTTTAAACGTGGTCTGTGTCGCCATCTAGTGGTAGGCTAGGGTAACTACTGTGTAACGAGAAGTATTAACAGGGCGAAAGTTGAGCTGGCGAATTATGTCGTCAAGCAGAAACATTGTTGCAAACAAACACTCGTTTAAGGCTACATCTAACACATTATAAACATTTTAGCATTAATAACCGTGCTATATTCGACGTACACTTACATTTTAGTCAGGAACGCACACAATGCTGTTTACACAATCACCCAAGAGCCCGTATCACGCAGAAACGCTGCAAACAGGGAATGACGTCCCAGACTAGATCGCCAAATTAAGAGCACAGGAAATCTAACATCTCAAAACTGCGTCAGAATAAGATAAGACTAAAACACTTTCTGACAATATTAGTACATCATTATATATTATTGTGAACGACTCTCGCCGTCGTCCGGGTTCGCAGGACTATCAAGGACAAACATCGCTGCGAGCAGGTTTTGACTTTTTTATTTTTCAATAAAGCTGCCTTCAGGTCGGGTCGCTTTTCAGCTCTCACCTCCCCAACCGCTCGCTCTTCCGGTCGCTTTTCAGCCGGCCGCGTCTTCGTCGTCTGCGTCTTGCTCTTTGTCTCTCTCGCTCCTCATGCACCTCTGGCTGTCCACCTCCTTCTGCCCCGTCGCTGTCGGCCGCCGCCGTTTTAAACACTGAAAAGGGATCACTGAATTCTGCCCAGCTGCGCGATCCACGCACCTGTAGTCCATTTGGACGCGGGTCCGCCGGCCACGCCTACTCGCCGCCATCTTGGAGTGGGCCCCAATGTGCCCTGCCCCTCTGACGGACTACCGGCCACGCCTCCTCGCCGCCATTTTGGAGCCTCGTTGTCGATCCGCTGGCCCCGCCTCCCTACAATTATATACACGCATAGTGAGATAAGCCAAGCTTGTCCATCCATCCATCCATCTTCTTCCGCTTATCGGAGGTCGGGTCGCGGGGGCAGCAGCCTAAGCAGGGAAACCCAGACTTCCCTCTCCCCAGCCACTTCGTCCAGCTCTTCTCGGGGGATCCCGAGGCGTTCCCAGGCCAGCCGGGAGACATAGTCTTCCCAACGTGTCCTGGATCTTCCCCGTGGCCTCCTACCGGTCGGACGTGCCCTAAACACCTCCCAAGGGAAGCGTTCGGGTGGTATCCTGACCAGATGCCCGAACCAACTCATCTGGCTCCTCTCGATGTGGAGGAGCAGCGGCTTTACTTTAAACTCCCCCCGGATGGCAGAGCTTCTCACCCTATCTCTAAGGGAGAGCCCCGCCACCCGGCGGAGGAAACTCATTTCGGCCGCTTGTACCCGTGATCTTGTCCTTTCGGTCATAACCCAAAGTTCATGACCATAGGTGAGGATGGGAACGTAGATCGACCGGTAAATTGAGAGCTTTGCCTTCTGGCTCAGCTCCTTCTTCACCACAACGGATCGATACAGCGTCCGCATTACTGAAGACGCCGCACCGATCCGCCTGTCGATCTCACGATCCACTCTTCCCTCACTCGTGAACAAGACTCCGAGGTACTTGAACTCCTCCACTTGGGGCAGGGTCTCCTCCGCAACCCGGAGATGGCACTCCACCCTTTTCCGGGCGAGAACCATGGACTCGGACTTGGAGGTGCTGATTCTCATCCCAGTCGCTTCACACTCAGCTGCGAACTGATCCAGTGAGAGCTGAAGATCCTGGCCAGATGAAGCCATCAGGACCACATCATCTGCAAAAAGCAGAGACCTAATCCTGCAGCCACCAAACCGGATCCCCTCAACGTCTTGACTGTGCATAGAAATTCTGTCCATAAAAGTTATGAACAGAATCGGTGACAAAGGGCAGCCTTGGCGGAGTCCAACCCTCACTGGAAACGTGTCCGACTTACTGCCGGCAATGCGGACCAAACTCTGGCACTGATCATACAGGGAGCGGACCGCCACAATCAGACAGTCCGATACCCCATACTCTCTGAGCACTCCCCACAGGACTTCCCGAGGGACACGGTTGAATGCCTTCTCCAAGTCCACAAAACACATGTAGACTGGTTGGGCAAACTCCCATGCACCCTCAAGGACCCTGCCGAGAGTATAGAGCTGGTCAACAGTTCCATGACCAGGATGAAAACCACACTGTTCCTCCTGAATCCGAGGTTTGACTATCCGGCGTAGCCACCTCTCCAGCACACCTGAATAGACCTTACTGGGAAGGCTGAGGAGTGGGATCCCACGATAGTTAGAACACACCCTCCGGTTCCCCTTCTTAAAGAGAGGAACCACCACCCCGGTCTGCCAATCCAGAGGTACCGCCCCCGATGTCCATGCGATGCTGCAGAGTCTTGTCAACCAAGACCGCCTCATAGCATCCAGAGCTTTAAGGAACTCCGGGCGGATCTCATCCACCCCCGGGGCCTTGCCACCGAGGAGCTTTTTAACTACCTCAGCAACCTCATCCCCAGAAATAGGAGAGCCCACCACAGATTCCCCAGGCACTGCTTCCTCATAGGAAGATGTGTTGGTGGGATTGAGGAGGTCTTCGATGTATTCTCTCCACCGATCCACAACATCCGCAGTCGAGGTCAGCAGAACACCATCCTCACCATACATTGTGTTGATAGTGCACTGCTTTCCCTTCCTGAGGCGGCGGATGGTGGTCCAAAATCGCTTCGAAGCCGTCCGGAAGTCGTTTTCCATGGCTTCCCCGAACTCCTCCCGTGTCCGAGTTTCCGCCTCCGCGACCGCTGAAGCCGCACACCGCTTGGCCTTTCGGTACATGTCCGTTGCCTCAGGAGTCCTATGAGCCAAAAGAACCCGATAGAACTCCTTCTTCAGCTTGACGGCATCCCTCACCGCCGGTGTCCACCAACGGGTTCTAGGATTACCGCCACAACAGGCACCAACTACCTTGCGGCCACAGCTCCAATCAGCCGCTTCGACAATAGAGGCGCGGAACATGGTCCGTTCGGACTCAATGTCCAGCACCTCCCTCGTGACATGTTCAAAGTTCTTCCGGAGGTGGGAATTGAAACTCTCTCTGACAGGAGACTCTGCCAGACGTTCCCAGCAAACCCTCACAATACGTTTGGGCCTGCCAGGTCTGTCCGGCATCCTCCCCCACCATCGCAGCCAACTCACCACCAGGTGGTGATCGGTAGAAAGCTCCGCCCCTCTCTTCACCCGAGTGTCCAAAACATAAGGCCGCAAATCCGACGACACAACTACAAAGTCGATCATGGAACTGCGGCCTAGGGTGTCCTCGTGCCAAGTGCACATATGGACACCCTTATGTTTGAACATGGTGTTCGTTATGGACAATATGTGACGGGCACAAAAGTCCAATAACAAAATACAGCTCGGGTTCAGATCCAGGCAGCCATTCTTCCCAATCACGCCTCTCCAGGTTTCACTGTCGCTGCCAACATGAGCGTTGAAGTCCCCCAGTAGAACGAGGGAATCACCCGGGGGAGCACTCTCAAGTACCCCTTCGAGTTAATCCAAAAAGGGTGGATACTCTGAGCTGCGGTTTGGCGCGTAAGCGCAAACCACAGTCAGGACCCGTTTCCCCACCCGAAGGCAGAGGGAAGCTACCCTCTCGTCCACCGGGTTGAACTCCAACATGCAGGCTCTGAGCCAGGGCGCAACAAGAATTGCCACCCCAGCCCGTCGCCTCTCACTGCCGGCAACGCCAGAGTGGAAGAGAGTCCAGCTCCTCTCGAGAGAACTGGTTCCAGAGCCCTTGCTGTGCGTCGAAGTGAGTCCGACTATGTTTAGCCGGAACTTCTCCATCTTGCGCACTAGCTCAGGCTCATTCCCCCCCAGCGAGGTGACGTTCCACGTCCCAAGAGCTAGCTTCTGTAGCCGAGGATCGGACCGCCAAGTGCCCTGCCTTTGGCTGCCGCCCAGCTCACATCGCACCCGACCTCTATGACCCCTGCTATGGGTGGTGAGCCCATTGGGGGGGGGACCCACGTTGCCTCTTCGGGCTGTGCCCGGCCGGGCACCAGGCGCTCGCCATCGTGCCTCACCTCCGGGCCTGGCTCCAAAGGGGGGCCCCGGTGACCCGCGTCCGGGCGAGGGAAATTTGGGTCCTTTGTTTTTATTTTTAATTGAGGTCTTCGAGCTGCTCTTTGTCTGATCCCTCACCTAGGACCAGTTTGTCTTGGGAGACCCTACCAGGGGGCATAAAGCCCCCGGACAACATAGCTCCTAGGATCATTGGGACACGCAAACTCCTCTACCACGGTAAAGTGGCAGCTCAGAGAGGAGAAGCCAAGCTTGTATTTATTATCATTTTGATGATCATGGTTTACAGTTTTTGAAGACCCCACAATTTCAATTCAAGGTTTTCATAATCTGTAAAATTTTATCAAAAGAAATCTTGAAATAGCTTGAGATAAATATTATGTACAGTATATGATAGTTTCATCTTGTAAATCTAAACACACCATTGTAATATTTTCAGTTCCACCAGTATGTTTTCTAGGGAGTTGACAACAAATTTGTAAGTTTTGAAAATGTTACATTCTTGCGTAATTTTCACATATTTTATTTTGTTAAATTCAACAGAACAATACTTATATTTTTAATATTTATCGGAACTGGAAAAATGTTATCAATTCCCATCCCTAATTACTGTACAGCATAATTCTGTTTTTGTTTTTGCTATTTTACATTCAAGCTAGTGGTTAGCATGGTTTCTCGTATATTATTACATTATTATATATAATGATAGACTAATACTAACTAACTTTACTAACTTGAAAGATATGTCATTTATTTGCTGCAAAGAAGGCAGGGATAAGTGATTTAGTATAAGCGCCACACTGTGTATGGACATACTTCAGCGTGTTAGCAACGCACAGCTGTCAGGACGCACCTGTTGCAGCTTGTTGATCTAAAGTTTGCGGGACACGGCTAGACTATGTCATCAACATGTAAAATCCCAATAAAACAATACAATTAAAATCTGTATCGTAGGCCAAATTCATATTGTTTATTTGGCAAAAGTGTTGAGGTGGAATTCAATCAATCAATCAAAGTTTATTTATATAGCCCTTAATCACAAGTGTCTCAAAGGGCTGCACAAGCCACAACGACATCCTCGGCTCAGATCCCACATCAGGGCAAGAAAAAACTCAACCCAATGGGATACAATGACAAACCTTGGAGGGGACCGCAGATGTGGGGACCCCCCCTGGACGACTGGTGCAATGGATGTCGAGTGGATCTAGTTAATAGTGTGAGAGTCCAGTCCATAGTGGGGCCAGCAGGGAATCATCTTGAGTGGAAACAAGTCAGCAGCGCAGAGACGTCCCCAACTGATGCACAGATGAGTGGTCCACCCCGGGTCCCGACTTTGAACAGCTAGCGCAGAATCTGTGGGCAGCTAATAACCTCTCCACGCAGGAGAGGGGGGCAGAGCAGAAAAGAGACGGCAGATCAACTGGTCTAAAAGGGGGGTCTATTTAAAGGCTATCGTATACAAATTTAGAGTTTTAAGATGGGATTGCTAAAAAGGAAAAACATTTCTCCCTGCAGCAATTTCCCATACTCAGACTTCTTAATATACACATTAAAGTGCATAGTAAAATTAATTGCACCTTTAAACTCCATTCCATAAAATGACAACTTTACACGCACTGTGCTGTCAGGTTTTTATAACCCTTCCCAAGAAAGTGAGCCCTTGCAAGCATCATAATATGATTAAGGGGTTTAGCCTGGGCAAAATGTGCAAGCAAGTGCTTATTTACCTCTGTGCACATGAACACAGAGACACACATAACACTCTCATAACTACCTAATGCGTGTGCACATGTGTACAGTAGGAAATGACGGGTGTTTGTTGTAGTTCCAAAATGTTGGCTCTTCTGGACGAAAAATGGCAAATGGCAACAATAACAACCCATTCCACTGGAAGGAATGATGTCAACCTCTCCGCTCCTTTCTACACACACACAGAAACTAAACTGACACCTCCTGGATTGCTCACATCAGACAATGGCGAAACATACCAGTCTATCATAACCAGTTACACACACACACACACACACGCGCGTGCACACACACACACGCAAGTTCCTTTGCTTTGCTCTCCTCAGCCTCCCTTCTACCCTTAGCTTAATAGTCACATTCATAGTCCACAGAAGGCAAAAAGCCATAGGGCTTGCATTGTATTGAATCACTTATTTACATGGCTGGATGCAAGACTCCAAGTTTTTTCTTTCTTTTACAAGTTCAGAATATAGCGCACACGTACGGCATCGTTAAATGCCTAAATGGTGGTTAATAATTGCTTCAGGAAAAAAAAAAAGGGTTTGGTGAGATTTTTCTCATTTCCAGCCTGAAAGAAAAGCCAAAGATGTCGGTTTTTGAAGTTAATTAAGAGACGCGAATAGACTGTACATCACCTGGTACATATACATGTTCACTGATAAGTTTGAATCAATGCATGTTTTATCCAGTTTCACAGGTAGGATTTAGTAGGCTGCTAGCGTTAGCCAAGCTAGCTGCGGTCGACAAACAACTTGCTTCTTCCCAAAACACCGTACCTCGTTTACTTTTAGTCCTGGGTAAGCACAAAATTAATGAGTATTATTTTCGGACAAGTAGCACAGTGACTGAAGTATTTAAAAGTAATAATGGGCTTGTTTTGTCAGGGAAACCTGATTATAAAACAAGGCTAGGCCCCCTCACTCCATCTAGAACGCCTGAGAGATGAAAGCCGTAGATAACGCGCAATTTGAATGGAGGACATAGGGCCTTAACAGACTTTGCGGTATAAAAACTGACTCTGTTGATGAAATATATACAAGTTTGGCTTTGACAATGGGGGCAGCTTACTCAAAACTCTTGTCCATTGCACATGCTCATATAAATAAATTCCACCAAATTAACCTTTTTTTTTTCGAGGTAGCGAGCCTTTGGAATAAATGGTAAATGGGTTGTACTTGTATAGCGCTTTTCTAACTTTTTAATGAACTCAAAGCGCTTTGACACTATTTCCACATTCACCCAATCACACACACACATTCACACACTGATGAATAGAATAGAGTACAGTTTGTCTCGGTGCGGTCCCTTGAATTGTATTATTTTGTACAATCCATTTTGAGCCAGTTTGTTGCTCTCTCACATTACTATGGGTACTGTAGAGCCATGTAAACAAAACCTACTTCCAGCAAAAATGGCTACCCAGCACCCACAATGCATTGCGAAGTCATGTGCCCTTTCGAGCCCTATTAATTCAAAAGCAAAGACCTGCTGAGTGACACTTGTCGGGCCTAATTCTGATCCAACAAGTGTTATCATAATTCGCCTTCTGGAAGTTGTCAGAAACATCTTAAATAACATAATTTTCGAAAGTAATGGCATCTGTTATGGAAAGAAGCATAACAGAGGTCAAATGTCACTATAAACGTAATCAACAATGATCAGCTTTTACGTACCGTACAAGAGTACAATTGTGGTAATTCAAGAGAATACTAGTAGCAGTAAGGGCTAAAACTTGTGACTTTACAGACTGAAATCAACTGTCATCAAGCCACACAACAATGATGTATTATTGCACTACTATTCACTTGTTGACCATTGTTTTAACTCATGCATGTGTAGCTTTCCTCAACTCATATGGAAACGGGGTTTGTAAATGACCACATGACCACTACTTAGGTCATTATCTTGCTCAGAAATCAAGTAATGTATAATATTCATCCGATGGATAAAAAAAGCACTCATTTCACTAATTTGCCATTTCACTGCTTTAAACGTTTTTTTTGTCACTAATTTGTCAAAAGGGACCGTTAAAAATCGAATCTTATGAAACTGAAACCATTTTTCTCGTATAAATCCTTTCCAGAAAATGTTACCATAAATTATTTTTTATAGAGAACAGTTATAGTTTTTCACATAAAAAACAATGCACAATAAATTAAATGTATAAGTGAAAATTGAACAACAGGTTTACAATAATTGAAGACTCTTGACAGTAGGGAGAGAGGAGGGGGATCTCTACAAATACACAAGTTTTTTCTTGAATTCAATAGTGCTTCTCACTTCATGTTTCAAAGTGCTGGCATTCTTGTGGTGTCCTAGATCAGTGTTTTTCAACCTTTTTGAGCCTAGGCACATTTTTTTCTTTGAAAAAATCTGGAGGCACACAACCAGCAGAAATCATTAAGAAATGAAACTCAGCAGACAATAAAAAGTCGTTGTTGCAATTGTTGGGTATGAATTTAAACCATAACCAAGCATGCATCACTATAGCTCTTGTCTCAAAAAAGGTGTACTGTCACGACCTGTCACATCCCGACGTGAGTTATTTGGAGTTTTTTGGTTGTGCTCCTGTGCATAGTGCATAGTTCTTGTCCTGCACTCCTATTTTGGTGGCTTTTCCTGTTTTGTTGGTATTTTCCTGTAGCAGTTTCATGTCTTCATTGAGCGCTATTCCCGCACCTGCTTAATTTTTTAGCAATCAAGACTATTTCAGTTGTTTTCATCCTTCTTTGTGGGGACATTGTTGATTGTCTTGTCATGCCGTCTCTGCTCCCCACGCTGTAAGTTTTTGCTGTCATCCAGCATTCTGTTTTTGTTTACTTTGTCTCTAGTTTAGTTTTAGTTTCGTTCTACATAGTCTTCCCTAAGCTTCAATGTCTTTTCTTAGGGGCACTCACCTTTTGTTTACTTTTGGTTTAAGCATTAAATACCTTTTTACCTGCACACTGCCTCCCGCTGTCATCTGCATATTGTGATCACGACAAATCAACATCTACAAAGCAATTAGCTACCAGCTTCCACCTACTGATATTGAGGAGAATAACATGGTTACTCTGCCGAGCTCTAGACAGCACCGACACTCAACAACACATAATTTGCAGACTATAATTACTGGTTTGCAAAAAATATTTTTAACCCAAATAGGTGAAGCTACACAATCTCCCACGGCACACCAGACTGTATCTCACGGCACACTAGTGTGGTTGAAAAACAGTGTCCTAGATCACACGAACAATGACTGTGCACTCACACGACTTTGTTTACATTAACTGATACAATCACACGCATGCACAAGACAGATTTGCACTCAACAAAACTCCTGAGGACGGCCATATTACCCTTGACTTCTTTGGCTGGACTTACTATAGCAGTGTGGTTCGTTCAGTGATACCCTGACAACACAGACTCTAAGGCTCCCTTTAAATTGACAGTAACTGTATGCTATAACCTACTTAGGCTCTATGGTGCGTTATTTTGCAGCTGACCACAACTTCAAAAAATAATGCGTCACCAACGCGTTTATTTGTACTAAAACATAGTCTATGAAAAACCTAGATGTACTGTATTTTTGGTGAAAATTAAGGATGTTCCGATCAGGGTTTCGTGGTGCCAATTCAAATCATTTATGAGTGAGATCAGCCGATACCAATACTGATCACGTGTAATAAATGTATTATTTTTTTCAAGTTATCCATGGTGAGTGCTATTGACAATTTAACAATATCAACACAATACTCAAAATTGTTTTTTATTTTCCTTTATTACATACAATTGTTTGAGTATATCAAAGTCAATAGTACACAATAAATAAAAGATAAAACTTGTATCTACAACTACTGTAAATCCTTTAGTTTTTCCCAATTAAGTCCTCTTGTATCTAGGGAATTAATTCCTGAGATTGTAAACGTTAACAAAAATAACAAAAAAAGATTTTGATCTAATCACTCAAGTATTGATCCATTTTTGGATCATTCCACACTTACATCCCACTATTACATGTCATGTACTGATTGCAACAATTCTTACACACCAACAGTTGGTATATTATCCTCTTTCTAGACACTTATTAATTTATTGGTTCCTTTCCTGTTAATAACTGATTACTTTCTGCTGTAACGTGGTTCCATCTACACTTCTTAAACTTTACTAAGCATTTATTTTGTTGTTTTGTTTAAAGTTAGCTTATCGGTTAGCTTAGTGATTAGCAAGACCGCTTCCGGCTTGCTCTTGGTTTGTTTGTTTAGCCTCGTCCTCCGGTGATAATAATAACTGATAATGACACTGTATTTAACATACAAATAAATACAGTTTATTTGCCATATTGGAGGTGATTATTATTAACTTAAGGGAGCGGCTCCACACTGTATATGGACGCACATGCTAGCCGCTTGTGACCCGGGGGACTAAAGTAAATTCAATGTCAGCCAGAGGGACTCAGCATTCAAGGTGGGTGAAGTCTATTGCCTACGGACACAACAGAAGTGACTTAGATGGCGGAAGCTGGATTTGAACCAGGAACCCTCAAGTTTCTGGTTCAAACTGTGTGTAGCCATAGCATTAGTTTGGTACAAAGCTCAACGGTGCTGTTTGTGGGTTTGGGTCAATATATTGTCTATGAAATATATGTCGTATTCACATAACAGAGAAATCTTTACACGCAACACAACATCCTTTGTCATATCCATGCTGTGCTCTTATTGAAATACATGGAATATTTGTACCCTTCCTTTTCACTAGATCAAATTGTGCGCTATCGTGGAGCCGCAGCACCTGTAAGTACACTTGCTTACCGTCTGCAACCACAGGCGGCGACGGGAGGGGGGGAGCCGAATTCCCAGGCTCAGCAAGGGTGAATATAATGGCCAGTCTGTTCTCTCTGCGCCTACATCTCCTGCGACATCTCTTTGAACTGGGCAGCCATGTCAGCAACTCCCTGCCCACAGTTACCATGCTGCCCTTCACGTGCCCAGGGGGGACAATAGGCTGGGCGTCGACAGATCCTCACAACACCCAAAAGTAATGAGCAAACACACGCACACACATAAGCAAAATGGCTTGTACAAAAATATTTGTAGATACAAATGTACAGTTTATGTAGGGAAGAGGTTACCAATAGTTTTGCTTGTGTGCATAGAGTAAAATGCATAGACTATCACAGCATTATTCCCTTAACCCAGTGTTTTTCAACCACTGTGCTGCGGCACACTAGTGTATCATGAGATAGTCTGGTGTGCCGTGGGAGATTATGTCATTTCACCTAATTGGGTTAGAAATATTTTTTGCAAACCAGTAATTATAATCCGCAAATGTGCCAACTCGAGATCGGCAGAGTAACCGTGTCATACTCTTCCATATCAGTAGGTGGCAGCAGGTAGCTAATTGCTTTGTAGATGTCGGGAACATGATTTGTTGTGATCCCAATATGCAGATGACAGCAGGAGGCAGTGTGCAGGTAAAAATGTATTTAATACTTAAACCAAAAATAAACAAAAGGCAAGTGCCGCTAAGAAAAGGCATTGAAGCTTAGGCATGGCTATGCAAAACAAAGCTTAAACTGAACTGGCTGCAAAGTAAGCAAAAACAGAATGCTGGACGACAGCAAAGACTTACAGCGTGTGGAGCAGCAGACGGCGTCCACAAAGTACATCCGTACATGACAATCAACAACAAAATAGGAGCGCAAGAATTAAAACACTACACACAGTAAAACTCCAAATAAGTCACGGCATATCACAGGTTGTGACAGTACACCTACTTTGAGACAAGAGTTGTAGTGATGCATGGTTGTTATGGTTTGAATTCATAGCCAACAATTGCGAGAACGACTTTTTACTGTCAATATCGGCTGTTTCATTTTTTTATGTTTTCTGCTGGTGGTGTGCCTCGAGATTTTTTCAATGAAAAAAATGTGCCTCGGCTCAGAAAAGGTTTAAAAACACTGCCTTAACCTATGTATGATTGTATGATTAGTTCTTCCCTTTTTACAAGGGCTTTCAAAAGTAACAAGTTAACTGATTGGTCACAGAAATTATTGAATTAATCATTTTTACACAGATTAATCATGCAATTTATTTTGACTGTACATGCTCTTTTACAGTACCTGAATGGTGGTCAGTGATCAGGTCAATGCATACGTTAGTGAAAGATGAGTGAGCAGACTCTAACAAATTTCACTCCAAAATAAACCCTGACTGGAGTTTAGATAAAACTGTTACCAAGTTCTGAGAAAATAAATGACCTGCATTCCTGGATAATCTTCTGACAATGTGTCAAAATGTTGAGGTCTTTTTTTAAGTTAATTTGAATTATGCAAGTGAGCAATAATCATGGTTAATCTAAATTCAGAAGTGTGATTAATCTGATTTGATCTATAGGCCGCCACTGATGAATTTGGTACTTTATCACCTCAAAGATTTACTTAGCGAATTTGTTGCTATATTTAGTACAGTAGGGGTGCTAAAAAAAACAAGTTCACATCAGAATCGCAATTCTTATTTATTTTGATTCTAAATCGATTTATCATTTTTAAAAATATAATTTTATATATATATATATATATATATATATATATATATATATATATATATATATATATATATATATATATATATATATATATATACACACATATATATATACACTACCGTTCAAAAGTTTGGGGTCACCCAAACAATTTTGTGGAATAGCCTTCATTTTTAAGAACAAGAATAGACTGTCGAGTTTCAGATGAAAGTTCTCTTTTTCTGGCCATTTTGAGCGTTTAATTGACCCCACAAATGTGATGCTCCAGAAACTCAATCTGCTCAAAGGAAGGTCAGTTTTGTAACTTCTGTAATGAGCTAAACTGTTTTCAGATGTGTGAACATGATTGCACAAGGGTTTTCTAATCATCAATTAGCCTTCTGAGCCAATGAGCAAACACATTGTACCATTAGAACACTGGAGTGATAGTTGCTGGAAATGGGCCTCTATACACCTATGTAGATATTGCACCAAAAACCAGACATTTGCAGTTAGAATAGTCATTTACCACATTAGCAATGTATAGAGTGTATTTCTTTAAAGTTAAGACTAGTTTAAAGTTATCTTCATTGAAAATAAGGACATTTCAATGTGACCCCAAACTTTTGAACGGTAGTGTATATATATATATATATATATATATATATATATATATATATATATATATATATATATATATATATATATATATATATATATATATATACCAGAAAGACCGTGCCCCACACAGGAAGTGACGTCAGAAAGAACGCGCCACAGCCAGCTTCATAACAAGCGGTATCCGACCGTGCGATTGCAACTATTTAGGATACAACACATCTCAGACGGCAACATAGCAATGTTGAGCAACGGTTTCGGATAAGGCTTGTAAGAACGGCAGCATGGTGGGATATGTTTGTCAACGAGTGTGTTGTGCTACAGGAACGGCAAGAGAACTTTAGAATGTCGAGGTCAGCTGTCTATCTACTTAGCGAAAAACTTCGTCCATTTGTCGAAGGGGAGACAACGAGAATGTGGGCTCCCGTGGACGAGGGAGTACTACGAAAAACAGCAAATGCATTTGGACTTGCAAAGCAGACTATCAGTTATTGTCCACGATGTATGTCAAGCGATTACTCAACGTCTAGTTTTGTACTCCATAGCTATTGTGAAGCCATGAAGTGGTTGTGGCCGTCAAGTACGACCGCCAATTTCAGCCTACTAGCACAGTGTCCTGACCAGATATCTAGAACCCCAAGATTTATTGTTGTAAAATGTTCTTTATCACATTGTTTACTTCCACACGTCCATTAAAGATACGATTCATGTATGATGGCTCAGGTGTGATTCACTACAATAGTCTAACAGCTGCTGATGGTGAGGCAAGCAAGGTTTACTGTTAAAAGAAATGTGGCAATAGGCTACATTGAAACACAGTGAAAGGATACACTTCCAGGTCACAGGTGACTATGACGCCCGCATTTTTTTCCGCACATGCGTACTAGGTTGCATTGCGACAGCGGACGGAGGGGGGAGGTGGTCTTAAACGGTGGCATTGTGTGTGTGTGTGTGGACTGGGATACAGCCTGGATAACCTTAGCCGACTTAGTGTAGAAGGGGCCTGAAATGAAATTATCTATCACTCTTCCCAACGAGCATCGGGTGCTGCTGTGGGTCCTTTCCCCATTTTAAAAGCCCTTGCCCTCCAGGTGATATTAAAACTAACGACCAAATGTTGGACCGACATGTTTGGCGTTCTAACCTTATTTATTTTGCTTCTCGTGTTTATTACTCACATTTTGCAAATGCGTCACGGCCAATTATGCAAATTTGACTATTATGTCATTACGTAACTGCCACAACTGCATCGCAGCCAAGCAGAAAACATACGATGAATAAGTTCAGTAAGTGTGGGGTATGTTGTGCGTGTGAATATATTTCCACATATAGACTGTATTAATATTCAATTGCAAAGTAAAACAGTGAAACACACACTTGGGATTCCAACACAAACACACATTTGCTATTAACATATGAATAGTAAGTCTTTCATCGTGTGAGTCCCCCGCCCCCCTCTCTGTCTCTGATGAGTTAAGGTCAGCGCAGCCAAGAATGTCGTTTGGCTTTGACTCAGAGGAAGGATACTTGCCTGCCATCAAGATCCCACACTTCTTTTCCAGAGAGCCATGCGCATGCATAAATCAAACACGCTCTTAAGAATTCCCTTCATTATTTGTGACATCGATCTGGACAGGCAGGCACATTTTGGAGGATGTGGTTGTTAACCAGGACCGACTCCAGGATAAAGGAAGTAGAATGCAGGCTATGATTTAAATTCAGCGTAACTATGATTATATGAAAACAACCTTTACAGTAAAAAAAAATGTTTTAGTTCCAGTTTGAGGCGGATGTTTCATGTAGCGATGATAACTTTGCCTTTACACTCCCATTAAAGCCAAACTTGTAATAAGTAAATAAAAACAATATAATATACAGTGTACCCAATAGGTGTTTCTGTACAAGTTGCTACTCAGCAGTAGCAATCTATAGTACGACATCTACCAGTAATCCTTTCAAATAAAAAAATTCCCCTAAAAAAATTTGCCCTCATTGCAACAACACTGCGAGTGAAAAAATTGCAAGTATAGGAACATTTCACCCAAAACACATTTAGGGCCTGATGTACTCAAGGTTTGCGTGTACTAAAATACATGCAAACCTGATAGCACATGCAAAGCTGATCTACTAAATGTGTGCAAAATGGATTGTGTCTGTTAAGTGAGCAGAATAACGCGTGAAATATATTTTGCGAAATTTTTGCAAAATATATGCTGATCGTCAAAACGCCCACAATACTGCAAATTTAATTATTTTGCACACGCAATGTAATTTATCAACACTCTTCGCCGTTTTGCGAACACTATTTTGCGTTTTATTTGGCACGTTATAGAAGGACGTGCAAACTGATAGTTCCACACACGGCTGCAGGATCAGTTCTCGCGCTGCACAGACAGACGAGAATACCCCGTCCTATGTGTGTCATAATTTTTGACCGTCTATTCAGCAACATCATTTTATAATTCTGTAGCTGCTAGAGGACTTAAATGGTAACTGCAGTTTTTTTTTTGCCTATTGACAGGCAGACAAAGGTTTTTTTGTGGGTTTTTTTGCATTCTATCTTGTGAAAATAGTCCCGTTCTCGGTGGCTAGCAATGCAGCTCATTGGAGCAATCAATTGTACCTCTAAATCACTTTAAAAATGCATTCAAAAACCACCAACAATACTTAATTTACGTTCCGTAACCCGTATAATAACCAAGCGGTAACGGCATTGTTATTGTAAGACCAAACACTGAGGAACTTTTTTCTAGCATACTAACACATCGGCGTGCTACGGTATTAGCCATGAGTTATCTACGGCGAGAGATAAGCCAGCTTCTACATCAGCACCTGAATCGCGTTTGAGTTTGTAATGCACAACAGAATGCAATAGGACACAGATCTGTACTGACTGAAAAACATGGATAATCATATTACAGTATCTGTAAAGAATTAGCCCACATTTCATGTTTTAAAGGCCTACTGAAATGAAATGTTCTTATTCAAACGGGGATAGCAGATCCATTCTATGTGTCACACTTGATCATTTCGCAATATTGCCATATTTAGTAGAGAACATCGACGATAAAGTTTTGGTCGCTGATAAAAAAGCCTTGCCTGTACCGGAAGTAGCGTGACCTCACAGGTTGAAAGGCTCCTCACATTTGCACATTGTTTACACCAGCAGCGAGAGCGATTCGGACCGAGAAAGTGACGATTACTCCATTAATTTGAGCCAGGATGAAAGATTCGTGAATGAGGAACGTGAGAGTGAAGGATTAGAGTGCAGTGCAGGACGTATCTTTTTTCGCTCTGACCGTAACTTAGGTACAAGGGCTCATTGGATTCCACACTCTCTCCTTTTTCTATTGTGGATCACGGATTTTTATTTTAAACAACCTCGGATACTATATCCTCTTGAAAATGAGAGTCGAGAACACGCAAAATGGACATTCACAGTGACTTTTATCTCCACGACAATACATCGGCGAAACACTTTAGCTACGGAGCTAACGTGATAGCATCGTGCTTAACTGCATATAGAAACAGACAAAATAAGCCCCTGACTGGAAGGATACTACTATTACTATTAAACCCTGGACCTGTAACCACACGGTTAATGCTGTCCAACCTGGCGAAGCCTAGCAATGCTGTTGCTAATGGCGCCATTGAAGCTAACTTAGCTACGGGACCTCGACAGAGCTATGTTAAAAACATTAGCTCTCCACCTACGCCAGTTCTCATCTGCTCATCACGACTCGTGCTCACCTGCGTTCCAGCGATCGACGGCGCGACGAAGGACTTCACCCGATCATCGATGCAGTCGGCAGCCCGGAGACGGAGGAAGTCAAGGTGAGGACAGCGGCGCGGCGGCGGCGGCGTTGTAGCTTTCGACGACACCCCGGCCGTCATCAGAGTCGGCAAGAAACATATATTTCCCCAAAGTTACGTATGTGACATGAACATAGCGCCACGCACGTACGGGCAAGCGATCAAATGTTTGGAAGCCAAAGCTGTACTCACGGTAGCGCGTCTGCTATCCAACTCAAAGTCCTCCTGGTTGTGTTGCTGTAGCCAGCCGCTAATACACAGATCCCACCTACAGCTTTCATCTTTGCAGTCTCCATTGTTAATTGAACAAATTGCAAAAGATTCACCAACACAGATGTCCAGAATACTGTGGAATTTAGCGATGAAAACAGACGATTTAAGCTGGCGACCGTGCTATTCCAAAATGTCTCCTTCAACCCTTGACGTCACGCGCAAATGTCATCATACCTAGACGTTTTCAGTCGGAAGTTTCCCGGGAAATTTAAAATTGCACTTTATAAGTTAACCCGGCCGTATTGGCATGTGTTGCAATGTTAGGATTTCATCATTGATATATAAACTATCAGACTGCGTGGTCGGTAGTAGTGGGTTTCAGTAGGCCTTTAAATGTACTCAAGTAGCTTGACAGCGTTTAAACTGTGGTTTTCATGATCCGTCACCATACAGATCATGCCTGCTTATGGTTTATGGTGCCAGTGTTCTTAGTTACATTTTCTGTTAAAGTTAAAGTACCAATGATTGTCACACACACAATAGGCGTGGTGAGATTATTCTCTGCATTTGACCTATCACCCTCACCCCCTGGGAGTTGAGGGGAGCGGTGAGCACCAGCGGTGGTCGCGCCCGAGGATCATTTTTGGTGATTTAACCCCCAATTCCAACCCTCGATGCTGAGTGCCAAGCCGGGAGGTAATGGGTCCCATTTTTATAGTCTTTGGTATGACTCGGCTGGGGTTTGAACTCACAACCTACCGATCTGAGGGCGGACACTCTAATTGCTAGGAGCATTGAGCATTTTTCACACCTGGTTTCGTTTTATGATTAGTGGTTCCACCTCCTACCGCTCTAATGATGTCCTTTTTAAGCCCATGTCACTGGGCACTCGTCACAATTGCATTGTTTGTTTATTACGACAAGTTACGTTCATGGTCCGGTAAACTACTGCCCTGAGCTAGTTACGATTCTTTCTTGCGCTTCCAGCTGCACATCGTTTTTGTATTTTCGCCTTTTCTTTGTGTAAATAAAAGATTCTTACCCGCACGCTGCATCTCCTGCCTGTCCTTCCGCATCCAAGGGAACACAATCATTGCTACGGCGTGACCCGAACGCAACAGAATGCAACCGTCGAAAAAGAAGTGTGCCTCGAAAAAAAAAGGAAAAAGCGAAGGATCTTCACAGAGATTAAAGCTGCCACACACACACACACACACACACACTGTCATAATGTGGCACTACAGAAGATGTCTGTTTATGGTTTATTGTTAACGTTGCCAGTGCTCCTAGTCTGCCGTTAGTTACGTTTGCTGTTGCTCGGAGCAATGTTTTTTTTTTCACACCTGGTTTCGTTTCATGATTAGAGGTTCCACCTGCAAGTGTCCTAATCATGTCCTTTTTTAAGCCCATGTCACCGTGCACTTAGAACGGTTGCATTGTTCGTTTATTACAACAAGTTACAATCGTGGTCCAGTAAGCTACTACCTTGTTAAATTCTGATTTTCATGCTAGGCGGAGCAAGTTTTGATTCTTCGGTGCACTTCCAGCTGCACGTCGCTTTTGTATTTTTGGCTTTTTTTTGTGGATTAAAAGATTCTTACCTGTACGCTGCATCTCATACCTGTCCTTCCGCATCCTCGGGAACACAATCCTCGCTACGGTGTGATCTGAACGCAACAGTAGTTGAAACAACACGCATGACGTACCGCGTGTATCATGAGTGATGTTATAGTGACTCACTCGATGGACAGTTGTTTCCTTGGTCTAGCTGGCCGGGGACATTTCCAGTTGATTTTGGGTAAGCACTCCATGTATGTCGAAATAGCTTGGCTCCAAGCTCCACATTTACAGTGTCAAAGTCACACCGACCTCACTCTCTCGGCTTCAGTCTGCTCCAACGTTTCACACTTCCTTCGTGTTCGCCCAGCTTCTGGAAGCAGCAGTGCATTCACCATATTCCGCTTCAAAAAGATAAGGTTGTTGATGGAAGCAGATCAGAATCATATCCATATTTAAGTGTTACTTCTTTCTAAACTCAGGTTGGTCTCAGGTTTGTCCTCTAAGCTTTGAGAATAAACTACAAAATACCAACTTTTGCCTGGAGATTGAATATAAACATCAGCGTATTGCCATAAAAAGAATCTGGGAGAGACTAGCAATTTGAATTCCCCATTGGAGGAATGCTGGTCAACGCAACACATTTTTCGAAAAATAGTCGTCTTCGTTGTCTCTTACCAAGTCTGCTATGTTTAAAAAAAACACTTGCGTGTTTGTTGCCGGAAGTGCGCTGCTATGGAAACAGAAATAAATGCGCCGAGAAATTAGTAAGCATTGTACAAATTACATATTGTTATGACCGTGTCTGTTGCTACATTATATATAGACTTGCAGTGTGTATATAAAACGTTGATGGAGGGTTTTGAAGTTGTTTTAGAGGGCTTTGAAGGCTACAACAGCAACTCCCAATAGCCACATCTTGCAAGCGTTTATCGTTTTTAAAATCTTTAAAAAAAAATTTTAAAAAACGTGTTATTGTTTTTTATAAAGATTGTGAGTGATAGTCAAAAAACTAAACTGCATTTCGCCTTTGAGGGGCTGATTAAAATCCATTCAAATGTTACGTTTTATTTTTAAAATGTATGTTTGTTTTATTCACAGAATATATATTATCAAATTTTACTTTTATAAATGATAAATAAATGAAAAAAATGCACAACGCAGTCTTAGTAGATCACACGCAATACGCCCACTAATATTACACGCTATTTTCATATATATTACGCAGGCTTTAAGTGTAGTGCAGGTACCATCAAATATAAATCAAGTTACTCACCAGTTACTCAGTATTTCAGCAGTTTTTTCACTGAATACTTACCTACAGTTAATCAAATACTTATTTTGATGACTACTTTTTATTTTTTACTTGAGCCATATTGCTCTATAGCAGGGGTGTCAAAGTCAAATGGACGGAGGGCCAAATAAAAAATTTAGCTACAAGCCGAGGGCCGGACTGTTCGAATGTTCATTGAAAAATTTTTAAATGACGCATATAGTCTAGTGAACCTAATTGAACCTACTGAAAACCTAACAAATATATTCCAATATGATCAGATAAATAAAGCAATATTTTCTTATGGCTCTGTCAGTAATCTTTAATTTTCAACAGACACAAAAGACAAATTTCCTTTATATAAAAATCCCCATAACATGAACATTAAATGAAAGAAACCGGTATTCAAGGCACCATCAGTAGCCTATATTTTCTATTTTAGCAAAAGTGGGCTAAATTTACTTCAAAGAAAAAAACAATAATAGCAATTTTCTATCATCCACTCAACTGAAATATTTTTAAAATATAATTAAATTGAAATACAATAAAATAAAGTGCAAAAATCTATAAATCAAAAACAACACTTTGTTTAAGGAGAAGTAACATGCAGTGAAAACAAATATTAAACTTTAACTTTTAAACTTGAATTGAGTAAAAACTCTAAATATGTGATTGCACAGTAATGTTCACATTAAACCCCCCTCCTCCCTCCGTGGGAGGGAGGCGAGTTGGGTGCCCGAAACCCCCCGTTGGTTTCGGCCCGCCCCTTGGCGCGCGTGGCACGGCGGGCTCCGCGACCCGACGGCTGGCCCTCGTGGCTTGACGGCGGGCGCGTCCCGACGGGCCGCGCGTAGGGGTCAAACGCAGAAGTCTCAGGGCCTCGTGGTGAGGGGGTGGCCTGCGGGTTTCGGCCCGCTTGACCCCCCCGCTCCGCTTGGCGCGCGCGGCACATGACGGGTTCCGCCACCGACGCTCGGGCTGCAGCCCGACGGTGGTGCGGGCCCGGCGGTGACGCGCGGTTTGGGGAAACAAAGCAGAAGTCTCAGGGCCTCGGGGCCGGGTTTCGGCCCGCCCCCTTGGCGCGCGTGGCACGGCGGGCTCCGCGACTGACGGCCGGGCTGCAGCCCTTCGGCCGGCAGGCGCGTCCCGGCGGGCCGCTCGCCCCCTTTCGGAACCTTGGACCGGCATCCGCTTGGTGCGTGTAAAAGATCTGCGGTCTAAAAAAAAAAAAAAAAAAAAAAAAAAAAAAAAAAAAGATCTGCGGTCTGCGGGCCGGTTCTAATAATAAATCAAGATCATCCCAAGGGCCGTAAAAAACCTTCTCGCGGGCCGGATATGGCCCGCGGGCCTTGACTCTGACATATGTGCTCTATAGTAACAGTATTCTTACTTGAGTACAATTTTTGCCAACTCTGCCATTTAATTCTTTCATGTTTTGTCTAGATAATGTTTGGTATCTATGGCAATGGGACAAGAGAAGAATATACACCTTTTAGTTGCAAAACTAGAGGAGTGTATGTCGCTACTTTTCTGGCCCATCTCATTGGTTATACAGTCCATATGAAATCTTTCCAACATGGGATGTCTGTCCGTATCAGACCAGGTGTGACGATTTGGTCGCATGATGATGTGGGGGTCGTTTTCCCAAGATGCAGACGGACTTCGGACACAAAGTGCAGGTAAGAAATAAGGCGGGAACAAAACAAAAGCGTGCTCATAGCACGGAAGGCAAAACTAAGGGGGCTAGCGTGGAAGTTAGCACATAAAAAAGCTTAGCGTGGAATCTAGCATATAAGAAAGAGACTAGCGTGGAAGTCAGTATACAAAAGGAATCAAAATCTAATTGTCGTTACCTGTTGCGTGTAGCAAACTAGGAAGCCAGCCTGACTGACCGGAAAAGGCAGGACTAAATAGCGCTCTGATTAGCGCTCGAGAACAGGTGAGCGTCCCGAACACTAATCAGAGACAGGTGAAAACAATAAGCACCCATGCTAACTGAAAACAAACCCAGGGGTGCACAAAACAGGAACTGAGGGAGTCCAAAAACCAAACAGAACATGATCTGGGCCGCGGATCATAACACCAGGCTTTCCACTGTACGTCCACCAATTATCAAAGAGCCTAAATCCTTTGCTTGACTGCTCCTCAGCAGCCCACCATGGCACGGTGATGTAGCTTGGCATGTCATTACTTGCCAGATTGGTCACATCATTTACATTACTGTAGAGTTGTATGATTATCCTTCATTTTACAGAGGGTGCTTTCAGTATCTGCAAATCTTCTGCATGCAAAAAGCTGACAAGATAACAGCTGATTAAATTCTCAGCATCAGGAAGACCCTCCAGTGTAAAAACTAAGACAAAACTTGCTGTGGCAAACCCTAATGATAAAAAACAACATATAATCTCCAATTTAATGTATAATGTATAATAATGTAGTATAAGGACCACAGTTTTACAAGTGTGACTGGACACAGTTTGTCCGTGCAAACAATTATCAAGTAGTACTGCATTCGGAATAGAAATAAGATAATTAATATATGTACACTATACATTCCTGCAATGAATATAACATGTTCCATATTTGACCAAGAAACAAAATGCAATTCTATAATCTGGTGAAAGAGTTTGTGCGAGAGAGATGGCGATTGTGGTTGGCCATCTGTTTAATTTGGTTCATGTGGTGCAGGAGAGAAGACCGCTAACATACTTTACACCCTTTATGTTCCACGTAGTGGTGGTTTGTTTGTGTTTCTTCCCCTGTTGTTTATACAGGTCACACTCATTCACTGCCTCTGCTGCCAATCAACCGGTTCCTGTTTCCAGCTGCTCATCATCCATCCAACCATCCATTTTCTACTGCTTGTCCGTTTCGGGGTCGCGGGGGGTGCTGGAGCCTATCTCAGCTGCATTCGGGCGGAAGGCGGGGTACACCCTGGACAAGTCGCCACCTCATCACAGGGCCAACACAGATAGACAACTTTCACCTGTTAATCAGCCAGCCACCGTTAATCCTCCCATCCTGCTTAAAACCACCTGCTCACCACTGGATCAGGGTGATTTGTTTTCTGCCATGCTGCGTTGTAGCCTTGATAGACTCTCCTTGATTGTGCTATTGAGATTTACTTTGTAATTGAGGCTATTTGTTTTTGTACCCATTTTTGTTAAGCTGTTTGGCTTAACTTGTGCCACACGTTTTTTTGTTCTTTGTTTTTTTTTATTTTTCAACCTTTGTAAGTCTCTCTTAAAGTGTGCAGCCTAGTCTTGGGATAGGTTAGACCAGGGGTCACCAACCTTTTTGAAACCAAGGGCTACTTCTTGGGTACTGATTAATGCGAAGAGCTACCAGTTAGATACACACTTAAATACATTGCCAGAAGTAGCCAATTTGCTCAATTTACCTTTAACTCTGTTATTATTAATATTTATCTTTGTGGAAACACTGATCATCTTAATGATTTCTCACAATAAATATATATGGAAACAGATAAATATCAATATGCAACACTTTATTTTTATATTTTCTCTAAGTGCACATTTTTCAAATTGAACATTTTCAAATGATCACTTCTAAGACAGTCTTGTGAAATCACAATATCCCATTTTAACTAGCTAGCCACTAATTTTTTTTAACAAATCATGAATTACTTTGCACCATGTTTGTACAAATAATAACTCATGTAAAATACAAAAGTAAACTCTCAAATTTTTAAATCATGTCACACTTTGAACTGGACACCAAATCTGTTATCTGTTTCTTTGTCAGTTAGTGGGAAGCCTGGCATTGCATGCTGTTAACTAGTGTGTTGTACTCTGGTGTGTAACTTGACACTGCAACTCTGAGTGAGTCTTGCAGATGTGCATCAGTGAGGCGTGTTCTGTGTTTGTTCTTGATGAAGTTCATGTCAGAAAAGGCTGATTCACAAAGATAAGATTGTTCCTCATTGTTTGCGGAACCTTCTTAATCTTTTGGACATATTTTCACAGCAATCTGGCCTTAAGCTTAATTATGATAAATGTAAAATGTTAAGGATCGGAAATCTAAAGGGAACGTCCTTTCGAATGGAATGCAAAGTGCCTGTTTTGTGGACAGATGGACCAGTTAACATACTTGGTGTTGTTGTCCCAGAAAATCTGGAAGATCTAGGCTCAGTAAATTATGATAATCGACTAAGAAAGCTGGACAAAATCATGCAATTATGGAAAGGGAAATCCCTAACCTTGTATGGTAAAATGTCTATTGCCAACTCGTTAATTATTCCTCAATTTATTTATTTGTTTGTCATTACCAGCTCCATCACAAAACTTTTTTAAGATTTATGAGCGGAGGGTCTTCGATTTTGTCTGGAACGGCAAACCAGAAAAGATTAAAAGAAAGGTTTTGTACAAAGAGTATGAATATGGGGGCCTGAAACTTCTCAACTTTGAAGCTATTTGTCTGTCTTTAAAAGCATCAATTGTTCCAAAGATGTATTTAAACATTGAGTGGTACACAAATGTCCTGTTGGACAAAAAACATGTACTGTATCAAAAGAAATTGTATCCTTTTTTACAAGTGATCCCCTCCCAGAGAGTCTGCTGGGAAACATGGCGGGGTTCATAAAGGAAACAATCCACTCATAGTGGTGTTTTCAATTTTATGTGCCAGAAAAAAGAGACAATATTTTGCAGCAGTTAATATGGATGAACTCTAATATTGTAATAGATGGAAAGCCTTTCTTTTGGAAAAATATGTTTGAAAGAGGAATAATTTTTGTCAATGATATAGGGACGGCGTGGCGAAGTTGGTAGAGTGGCTGTGCCAGCAATCGGAGTGTTGCTGGTTACTGGGGTTCAATTCCCACCTTCTACCTTCCTAGTCACGTCCGTTGTGTCCTTGGGCAAGACACTTCACCCTTTGCCTCTGATGGCTGCTGGTTAGCGCCTTGCATGGCAGCTCCCGCCATCAGTGTGTGAATGTGTGTGTGAATGGGTAAATGTGGAAATACTGTCAAAGCGCTTTGAGTACCTTGAAGGTAGAAAAGCGCGATACAAGTACAACCCATTTATCATTTATTTATTTATATTATCAATGAGAATGGTAAAATTATGAAGTATGATGAATTTAGAGCTATGTATGGTGATGCTTGCTCAAGCTTTTCATTTTATCAACTAACTGGAGTAATTGGGAAAAGATGGAAACAAATAATTAATTATGGAACTACTAAATTATTAGTTTGTGAACCTCTAATAAGAAATTTTAGTTGGCAAAAAGGAACTAAAATAAATAGAAAAATATATAATTTTTATTTAATAAAGAAATCTTTGAAGGCTGCCTCATACAACACAAATGGAAAATGGGAGGACTTTTTTGACTGCCCGTTGTCATGGGATGCCATATTCAAACTAATCTATAAAACCACTATCGATGTGCAAAATCGTTATTTTCAAATTAAAATTATTTATAACTTCTTACCCACAGGGAAAATGTTAAAATTATGGAATATGACAGAGTCAGATGATTGCCGATTTTGTTGTCAGGAGCCTGAATCCACCCTGCATTTGTTTTGGTATTGTCATATTGTGTCTTTGTTTTGGGTGGAAGTTGAAAAAATGTGTTTAAGGATTGGTTTGTTTATGAAGCTTAATGTGGTTTCTGTTATTTTAGGAGAGTTCATTGACAATCATGATTTAGTCAATTTAATTATAGTACTCGGTAAAATGTTTATTTTTAAGGCCAAAAACAGATATTCACTTAGTATTACATTCTTTAAAACATTTATTCAGTATTTTCTAACTTTAGAAAGTTACATGGTTGAAAACGATAATGATGCCAAAAAACATTAAAAAAAGATGAGAAGTCCTCAAAGGCTTATTTTGAAAGTATAATTATGTTTATAGATTATATGATATCTGTTGTTGTGTTTCCTAATTTGAGTGCCCTGGACATAATCTGGACTGTACATAAATGCTTAATTTGAAAATGTAATTGTGTTTATAAATTATATGCAATCTGTTGTGTTCCCTAATTTTTTTCTGTGTACATGAATGAAGGTGTGTGTTGCTGAGTCCGACTTGGACATTATCTGGACTGGGCCTGGTTTAAAAAACCCTTTAAACAAATCTAATTTCATTGACAACCTGGTCTGTTGAAGATAAGGCCCTTTTTTTTAAAAATAAAATAAAATAAGATAAATAAATAAAAAACATTTTCTTGGATAAAAAAGAAAGTAAAACAATATAAAAATAATTACATAAAAAATAGTAATTAATGAAAATGTTAGTGGACCAGCAGCCTATACAATCATGTGTGCTTCAGGGACTGTGTCCCTTGCAGATGTGTTGTCTATGTTGTGGGAACCAGAATATTGGTAGCAGAAAGAAATAACCCCTTTTGTGTGAGTGGATGAGTGTGCATGGGGGAGGTTGTTTGGGTTGATGCACTGATTGAAAGTGTATCTTGTGTTTTTTTCAATGTAGATTTAATTTTGGGGGGGGGGGGGGGGGGGGGGGGGAATTATTATTTTTTTTTATTTTTTATTTTTTATTTATTTATTTTTTTAGAACAGGCCCGCGGGCGACTCATCTGGTCCTTACGGGCGACCTGGTGCCCGTGGGCACCGCGTTGGGGACCCCTGGGTTAGACAGAGGCCTCTATACACTGCACACGTAGAACTTGCTTGTGTATAGAGACACTAGGCTTCATGGTGGCTGTCACCCTTGTAGGTTTTGGTTTTGGTTTTTACTAATTAAATAGCTTTAGTTAGTAAGCTTACCGGCCCTGCGATGAGGTGGCGACTTGTCCAGGTTGTACCCCGCCTTCCGCCCGAATGCAGCTGAGATAGGCTCCAGCAACGCCCTGTGACCCCAAAAAAGGGACAAGCGGTAAAAAATGGATGGATGGATGGTAAGCTTACCTTTGTTTGTCAGAGGTGTCTTTTGGTATGTTTTGTTCATTTCTTTGACAGCACCTGTATTCCCGAGCTAGGCTACTGTTGTGTACCGCCATCAGTGTGTGAATGTGTGTGTATGGGTGAATGTGGAAATAGTTTAAAAGCGCTTTGAGTACCTTAAAGGTAGAAAAGCGCTATACAAGTATAACCCATGTATCATATGTATATATATATTAATATATATATATATATATACATACATTCAAAAAACATGTGTGTATATATATATATATATATATATATATATATATATATATATATATATATATATATATATATATATATATATATATATATATATATATATATATATATATATATATATATATATATATATATATATATATATACACACGCATATATATATATATATATATATATATATATATATATATATATATATATATATATATATATATATATATATATATATATATATATACGGTATATAATCTAAAATCCACGATCATTTTCCACTGTTTTCTGGCCATTTACTTCCAGACGGTCCACCTCCCATCTGTATGCAGACTCAGCATTGTCTGTACATGGAGAAGAGCAGTGGGAAAGTACACTGCCTTGTGGGGATCCAGTGTTAATGGACATTGTCCTCCCAGGCCGCACATGCGGCTTCCGGCCTGTCAGGAAGTCAGTGATCCACCTACATGTGAAATCAGGGACATTGAGCTGGGAGAGATTGCCCTGTAGAAGAGGTGGGGGGATGGTATTGAATGCAGAGCTTAAGTCCATGAACAGGATCCTTGGGGAGTCCAGATGCTGGAAAACGAAGTGGAGGGAGATTTGTAATTGCTGTTGGTGAAGTTAGCTCTGGGAGTCAGGAGCTAACAGGGTAGATGTTGAGGGTTGATGGCCCATCAAAGCAAGCATAGAAGGTGTTCAAGCTTTGGGCAAGTTTTTGTTTTTTAGCAGCATGGGGGCTTTTGGCTTTATAGTTGGTGAGTTGCCTAAGCCCCTCCAAACAGAGGTAGAGTTTTTAGCAGATAACTACTGTTGGAGTCTGTTTGAATACAGCGATTTAGCATTTTGGACCTCTGCTTAAGTCTCTTACAAAGTAGCTGCCTCTGTCTACATTTTTTAAGGCTGCTTCTTTTTCCCTCTTAAAGGGCAACTGCACTTTTTTTGAGGAATTTTGAGTTTGAGTTTGAGTTTGAGTTTATTTCGAACATGCAAGCATACAACATGATACATCACAATTTCCAGTTTCTCTTTTCAACATGTTCGAAAAGGAGTAGGAAGAAGCAGAGCTTTTTGACATTGTTATTGTAAGAGCGAACACTGACGAACATTTTTTCTAGTGAAGTTAGCAGCTAAATGAACACTTAGTGTCTAGCAATCTCTGTGAACCTTTTCAATCCGGTTTCAGGGCAAATCACTCTACGGAGACAGCCCTCGCAAAAATGACTAATGATCTATTGCTAACGATGGATTCTGATGCTTCATCTATGTTGCTGCTTCTTGATCTTAGCACCGCTTTCGATAGCGTCGATCATAATATTTTATTAGAGCGTATCAAAACACGTGTTGGTATGTCAGACTTAGCCTTGTCTTGGTTTAACTCTTATCTTACTGACAGGATGTAGTGCGTCTCCCATAACAATGTGATCTCGGACTATGTCAAGGTAACGTGCGGAGTTACCCAGGGTTCGGTTCTTGGCCTTGCACTCTTTAGTATTTACATGCTGCCGCTAGGTGACATCATACGCAAATACGGTCTTAGCTTTCACTGTTATGCTGATGACACCCAACTCTACATGCCCCTAAAGCTGACCAACACGCCGGATTGTGGTCAGCTGGAGGCGTGTCTTAATGAAATTAAACAATGGATGTCCGCTAACTTTTTGCAACTCAACGCTAAGAAAACGGAAATGCTGATTATCGGTCCTGCTCAACACCGACATCTATTTAATAATACCACCTTAACATTTGACAATCAAACAATTACACAAGGCGACTCGGTAAAGAATCTGGGTATTATCTTCGACCCAACTCTCTCGTTTGAGTCACACATTAAGAGTGTTACTAAAACGGCCTTCTTTCATCTCCGTAATATCGCTAAAATGTGTTCCATTTTGTCCACTAGCGACGCTGAGATCATTATTCATGCGTTCATTACGTCTCGTCTCGATTACTGTAACGTATTATTTTCGGGCCTCCCTATGTCTAGCATTAAAAGATTACAGTTGGTACAAAATGCGGCTGCTAGACTTTTGACAAGAACAAGAAAGTTTGATCATATTACGCCTATACTGGCTCACCTGCACTGGCTTCCTGTGCACTTAAGATGTGACTTTAAAGTTTTACTACTTACGTATAAAATACTACACGGTCTAGCTCCAGCCTATCTTTCCGATTGTATTGTACCATATGTCCCGGCAAAAAATCTGCGTTCAAAGAACTCCGGCTTATTAGTGATTCCCAGAGCCCAAAAAAAGTCTGCGGGCTATAGAGCGTTTTCTATTCGGGCTCCAATACTCTGGAATGCCCTCCTGGTAACAGTTAGAGATGCTACCTCAGTAGAAGCATTTAAGTCCCATCTTAAAACTAATTTGTCTTTTCTTCTCTGCTCCCCTCTCCCTTGCACAGGTCCGGTGGCCATGGATGAAGTGCTGGCTGTCCAGAGTCGGGACCCGGGTGGGCCGCTAGCCTGTGCATCGGTTGGGGACATCTCTGCGCTGCTGACCCGTCTCCGCTCGGGACGGTTTCCTGCTGGCCCCACTATGGACTGGACTTTCGCTGATGTGTTGGATCCACTGTGGACTGGACTTTGACAAAATTATGTCAGACCCACTCGACATCCATTGCTTTCGGTCTCCCCTAGAGGGGGGGGGTTACCCACATATGCGGTCCTCTCCAAGGTGTCTCATAGTCATTCACATCGACGTCCCACTGGGGTGAGTTTTTCCTTGCCCGTATGTGGGCTCTGTACCGAGGATGTCGTTGTGGCTTGTGCAGCCCTTTGAGACACTTGTGATTTAGGGCTATACAAATAAACATTGATTGATGATTGATTGATAGTGTAGTAACACATTGTTTTTCGACGACATTAGCTGTAAGCCAGCTTCTTGTGTCAGCAGCTGAATGGCTTTTGAGTTGTAATGCACAACACAATGCGATAGGATACCAATACGTACTGACTAAAAAACATTAACAATCTTATTACAGTATCTGTAAAGTATTAGCCAACATTTCATGTTTTGTTAGTACACAGCTAGCTCGGCGGTGTATGTACTGTAGTTTTACGGTGACGTGCTGCACTCGGCTCCAAGTTCTACATCTGCAGCATCCAGTCACACCGACACCACTCTCTCGGCTTATGTCTGCTCCAACATTTCACTCTTTCTTCGTGCTCGCTTCTATAACCATCAGTTCATCCTCCGTACATTCAGCTTCAAAAAGATAACGTTGTAAATCCTCATTTGTCCAAAAATAGCCATCTTTGTTATATATTACCAAGTCTGCCACGATTAGAAAACACACACTTTTGCTTTCGGAAGTTGGAAGTGTGTTGCTATGTAAACAGAAAGAAATGCACTGAGGAATTAAGTTCCGGTAATGCAAAAAATTACCAAAATACATTAAATATTGTACATATTACATATTGTTATGATCGTGTCTGTTACTACATTTGAATATACTTGCAGTGTGTATATAAAACAAAGTTGTTTCAGAGAGCTTTGAAAGCTCTGGTGACTCCCAATAGCTACATCTTGCAAGCATTTTTTATTGTTTGTAGAGTCCTAAAAAAAGATGTGTGTTCTTGTCTCTCATAATAATTGTGAATGTTAGGCAAAAGTGTTCCTCCACAGCCTCACTGGTCCATCTCTTAATGTTCTGACAAACCGGTTTTGGGAGCTTTAGCCTATGCCTGTAGGCAGGAATATGATGGACCATCACGTGATCTGAGAGGCCGAGGGCTGTGCGGGCAACGGCGCGATAGGCTCGACTCATTGTATTGTAACAGTGATCCAAGATTTTCTCTTCCCTGGTGGAGCATTTTATGAACGGTTTATATTTTGGTCGTTCCTGGCTGGGATTCCCCTTGTTAAAGTCCGTAAGCACAATAATCAAGGAGTCCGGAAAGTTTGTTCCACATGCAAAAATCTGTTCCGCTAACTACGCTAAGCCTCGCATGCGTTTGCATCTGGCCGGGTTTAAACCACAATAAATGAAGCGAACTCACGAGGGAAGTAGAATGGCTTGCAGTTTATGAACATATACTCCGGAGCAGGACAACAGTGTTTGGAGTTCACAGACACATGGGCGCAACATCCGCCGTTGACCGAAAAACAGGCGCCGTGCCTTTGGTCTTGTGGGAGCGCCAGTTGCGGTCGGCGCGGAAGAGCTGGTATCCATCCAGATGTAGCACGCTGTCCGGAGTCTGTTCACTGAGCCATGTCTTCGTAAAAGACAAAGCACAGGAGAAGTTCCCTTTTTCATTTCATCAACAGTGTCAACTTATCTGTCTTGTTGCTAAGTGAGCGGACATCAGAGAGGAAAATCCCAGGTAATTTGGGGTTGTAGCTCTTATGTTGATAAGCTCTTCTCGGGTGTAAGAGCACACAGATGCGCGATGAATGCGCAGAAAGACACCATCTTTAAAGGTATAATCATTATTATTATTATTGTTTGGCCTTTTTCCCTACAATTTCAAGCTAAGAGAAACTTCAGCGTAAAGCATTTGTCAAAGTGCCAAAAGGAACATCAACAATGTATGTAAGTGTAAGCATTGCTGTGTCTGTGTGCACAAGTTGGGGGTTACACTAAAATGTAACACAAATGGGTCATCCAGAGAGTTCATACACAGCTTTTGCCATTGGAACCAATTCATTCTGTTGTTATTCCTGGAGGCATTCACACAGAATCATCGGGTTTGTATACAGTTGAGTTGCTTTGTTGACCTTTGTTCATTTTAGTTGTATAACTGTCAAAAGTATCATAACAATCCAGAGCAATATTTCTTTTGAAACTATGTCAAAAGAGGAGATTATGGGCATACAAAGCCAGGTCAGTGCAAACAAAACAGCGCAAAATGGTGTGCGTTCATAGACCTTCTACCGCTCGTCCATCGAGAGCCTGCTGACCTACTGTGTTGCAGTATGGTGCGGCAGCTGCACTGCAGCAGACAGGGAGAGGCTGCAAAGAGTGGTCAAGACGGCTAAGAAGATCATCGGCCGCCCTCTCCCCTCTCTGATGGACATCTACACCTCAACAGAGCCAGTGCCATCATCAAGGACAGCACCCACCCTGGCTCTGACCTGTTCCACCTGCTGCCCTCTGGGAAGCGCTACAGGTGCATTAAAACCAAGACAAACAGGCTAAAGAACAGCTTCTTCCCCAGGGCCATAACCACCCTGAACGGACTGCCCCATTGACCCTCATAACTGCCTTCTCTTCGGTGCAATAACCCATTCCACCAACCACCCTGTTTTTTTTCATGTAGATATTCATGTATATATTCATTTCACCCACTTTGCACTTCTATATTTTTTATATTTTTATATATTTACACATTGTTTTCTTGCATGCACACATCGCACTGTATGGAATGGCTTCAATCTCGTTACCCTGCGTAATGACAATAAAGCAGATTCTGATTCTGAAAGTGTGGTTCTAATCACAACATCGCCGAATTCATGCTGCCCTTTAAGGCCATGTCCACACGCACACAGATACTTAATAAACGCATACTTATCTCTGCGTTTAGGCCTCTTGTCCACACGCAGACGCATACTTTTGTCTTTAAAGACGCAGACTTTTGCAAACGCCGGCCAAAGTGTAGAGTTCCAAAACTCTCCGCTTAGCGTATCATGTACACGGCCCAAACGGAGACTTGTGATGTCATTTCCAAGCTCAACAACACTTCCTTGCTGCCTTTAAACACACTATAAGATGACTTACTGTATGTTTGAATGTAAACATGCTACTCTTTTCACTCAACATTAATAAAAAAGACACATCAAAATGGGTTTTGCAACACTCATGCCGGCGCTAATGACAGTCAGCTGTTTTGGATACAATCGCTGTGGAAGAACTTTGACAAGCAAGACTTTTTGCTGTGTCATAAGAAAGGTGCAACATTATCTTATGTTTTTAGTCTCTGTTTAACGACAAATCATGAAGTTAACTTACGTGTCTTGCTTCCATTCTTGTAGATAGAGCCGGGCGCGACCAAGCAACTAAAAAAAACATAATGTAGCGTCCTCCTTGTAGCGTGTACTGATGTTAAAGACAATATAACTTCATTGCACATGTACCATATCACTATATCCATGATGCAATGCTTTATAATCCCCTTAAACATGCAAAATGGTTTCCTTGGCTCGTTAGTGCGTGCTGATTTTAGAAATAATGTACACTTCACGGCACATGTAATACATCACCATGTTGCTGAACATGTTATAATTCTATGAGTGTTGGGTTTCAGCAGCACAGACGTGCATTCACTCTTTAATAATGTTCCCAGGGCTCTGTGTACATGCAGGCTGGTTTTAAAGATAATGTACGTGTCATTGTACATCTAAAGTCGATCAAAATAAACATAATAGAGGTGTAATGCAACCAAGTCAGATATTGCTGTGTTTTTCAGGCTTCTTATCGGACAAAATGTGCATGATCAATCAATCAATCAATCAATCAATCAAAGTTTATTTATATAGCCCTAAATCACGAGTGTCTCAAAGAGCTGCACAAGCCACAACAACATCCTCGACTCAGATCCCACATCAGGGCAAGAAAAAACTCAACCCAATGGGATTACAATGAGAAACCTTGGAGGGGACCGCAGATGCGGGGACCCCCCTGGGCGACCGGTGCAATGGACGTCGAGTGGATCTAGATCATAGTGTGAGAGTCCAGTCCATAGACATGACAGCAGGTGCATGCGTTTATGTGTAGACGTAGACAGTTTTGAAACTACACTTGTGTGGATGGAGATTGTTTTAACCCCAAGTATGTGTTTTTCAAACTCTCCGTGTTCGTGTGGAAATTGCCTTATACTGTTGAAAAACTAACATTTCTATAGTGCTGCAAAAATTTGTCATGTCATGTCGGTGTTTCCTTGCTGGGAATCTGCCAGTCTTAATTTTTTTTGCATATGACTAGTGTAGTGTTCATATTGTTTCTGTGCACTTTTGTCTAAAAATGTCCTAACTCGATTGCAGTAATGTACAACCTACATGTTCAATAGAGAAGTGCAACTTTGTTTGTCAATACTTTAATTTAATTATTTTATTTATTGTTTTGCTTGCATATATGTGAGGCCTCCCCTCGATCATATTGTATTGCTTTTAGTTGTGATTTTCAATCAAGTGCAAAATTTTGCTAACAAAGTACATTTTATTGTTATTTTATTTTTTTTAACTTGGAGATTTAAATGTTTATATTCAAATTACAATGTTAACATATATGAGAAATTGTAAAATGTTTATTGCATTTGAAAGGATATACATCAGTGGTTAATTTGGTCTGAAAAAAATGATGGCAATATTTTGTAGATGGCTTCCTCTCACCTCCAAAGACATGCACCTGGGGATAGGTTGATTGGCAACACTAAATTGGCCCTAGTGTGTGAATGTGAGTGTGAATGTTGTCTGTCTATCTGTGTTGGCTCTGCGATGAGGTGGCAACTTGTCCAGGGTGTACCCCGCCTTCTGCCCGATTGTAGCTGAGATAGGCTCCAGCTCCCCCCGCGACCCCGAAGGGAATAAGCGGTAGAAAATGGATGGATGGATGGATGGAATATATCGTTGAGCAAAATTTGTTATTGGCCCAGGCCTAGCAGTTGCTCCTTCCGGAGACACTGCACCTTAGTGTTTGGAAGAGAATTACAGGTCTGGCACCACCCCTCACGAAAAAACTATAAATCAAACAAGACTCCGTCAGAAGGGACGCAAACTACAGTATGTGATGCGAGAATATATTCCAGCCTTAATACGCGTTCGCTGTCTATGTATATACCCGTATCTGTTGTTGTACAGGCTATGTTTTATCAATCAATCAATCAATCAAAGTTTATTTATATTGCCCTTAATTACAAGTGTCTCAAAGGGCTGCACAAGCCACAACGACATCCTTAACTCAGTTCCCACATTAGGGCAAGAAAAAAGTCAACCCATTGGGCTTAATGAGAAACCTTGGAAGGGACCGCAGATGTGGGGACCCCCTCCCGGGCGACCGTTGCAATGGATGCCGAGTGGATACGGTTAATAATGTGAGAGTCCAGTGCATAGTGGGGCCAGCAGGGGAACCTCTTGCATGTAGAAAAGTTGCGGCGCAGAGACGTCACCAACTGATGCATAAGGAGTGGTCACCCAGGGTCCTGACTTCATGTGCAAGTCCAGTCCATTGAGAGACCAGCAGGGGAGAACAATTTACAATTTTCCACATTACATATAATCTGCCATAATCAAGAATTAGGTTAGAATAGAACAGAAAGTTTTATTGACATTAGATTAAATGCTTCATGATTTATGGTTGCCACTCCTGGTCTGTACTTTAAGAAAAATAAAATTTTAGTAAGTACTAAAAACAAAACTATGGATAAATGTACACATACAAGCCATGTAGCAGGCAAAATACACATTGTTAAAGATAAAACACAAATTGTAGGAATTTGTTACAAAATTCAGTCATTTCACTCACGCTAGTTGACGCTAATTGGGCAGTTTTAACTCAGTTAATATTTGGCATCAAGCCAAGCAGCTGTGTGCACGTCTACGTATCTACATGTGCACAACAGGGGAGCTGGTTAACTGTTATGAGAGTAGCGTATGTATGTTTGCGAGAATGGCAACGTGTTGGCTGAGTGACGTCAGTGAGTGAGTAAAGAGAGAGAGAGGTAGCGCATGCACTACGCAGTAGAGTGATGAACGGCTCTGGTTGTGTCCTGCAAAACTAACAATAAAGCGATTGTCACGACTCGGCGGCCTCGTCATTCTGACCCGAAAGCGGAGTTTAGCAGTCCCATTGCTGGGTAAAGTGAAGGGGTTACCCCCAACGAAAACATCGGCCCTGGAGGGATTGTCTGCCCTGTGCTCCTCGACGATGGTCTGGGAGCCGAACACGAGGAAAAGTGTAACTGTAACTACATTATTACCTGTCACTCTTTATAACTCCTTGTGCACATCTGAATGCTAATTATTTAAATGTTTACCTACGTTTAAAACCCATGTTTTAAAGCAACACTTGCAGCATGTCACCTTTATTGTTAGTTTTGAAGCCCAAATACCTCCATATTGCACTTAACTCATCCTCTTTATTAACTATATAATTGTCGCTTTTTTGGCCATTCTTCCTCTCCACAATGTTATTGCTTGTATGCACTTTGTGTGCGTTTTGACACACCTCGGCTCTGTAGTCACCGCCGCACATGAGCATAAAAGGTACTGGTATTTTTCAAAGGTAGTAAAGTACCGTTTCCAATTGATCAGTACCGCGATACTTTATTAGTACCAGTATATTGTATATATACATATATATATATATATATACTGTATATATAAATATTCGCGATCAAAAGCTTACATACACTTGTGAAGAACATAATGTCATGGCTGTCTTGAGTTTCCAATACTTTCTACAACTCTTATTTTTTTGTGATAGAGTGATTGGAGCACATACTTGTTGGTCACAAAAAACATTCATGAAGTTTGGTTCTTTTATGAATTTATTATGGGTCTACTGAAAATGTGACGTAATCTGCTGGGTCAAAAGTATACATACAGCAATGTTAATATTTGGTTACATGTCCCTTGGCAAGTTTCACTGCAATAAGGCGCTTTTGGTAGCCATCCACAAGCTTCTGGCAAGCTCTGATTGCATTTTTGACCACTCCTCTTGACAAAATTGGTGAAGTCCAGCTAAATTTGTTGGTTTTCTGACATATGTGTACGTATATATAATTATATATATATATATATATATATATATATATATATATATATATATATATATATATATATATATATATATATATATATATATATATATATATATATATATATATATATATATATATATATATATATATATATATATATAATTATATAATTATATATATATATATATATATATATATATATATATATATATATATATATATATATATATATATATATATATATATCCCTAATACTGAGGTCTCAAAGTTGGCAAGTATGTTCGCTGGGGGTCTTGGAATGTAAATCCAAGGGTGGAGGATTACTGGACATTAATACATCACTGTATGGTAGATAATATTGTGAGACACGCTTTTAAACTCACAAAGATCACACTTCTGTTAGCACACAAACTCAGAAAGATCACACTAAATCTTGAAATGAGACTTTGGCCTCGTTTCCACTTCATACTCCATCAAAACATTCGGTTTTGGTGAACAAAGTATTTTTCCGACAGCTGAATTTTCGGTGCATCACTAGTCAATACGTAAGCAAATAATACGCTGTATGATATATATGAATATATATTTTTATTCCGAAGAAATAGCGATTGTTAAAGGACCGGAATTGAAGCTGTGGCATATTTGCATATTTAATATCCAGCCATGCATATATTCTATTACTGTGTAATTTATTTTCAAGTAAAAAAAACACACATTTTTAAAGTGTGGTGACTTTTTATTTGGTAGTAATTGTAGCGATTTCCTGCCGGAATCCTGTCAACTTCCGTTTTCATTTTATTGAACTGCGTATGCAAGTGACGTCGAGGCCACATTGGGGCCACAGGAGTGTGATAAAAAACACATTTTACTTGCAGTGTAAACCGTCCGCTGGAAAAAAAAAATATTAAAAAAAACAAAAATCATATTCGGGCCACTTTGGCCTGCAGTGTAAACATGGTCTTAGAAGCCATCCTGTTGACTGTACACTGCTGGATACAGTTGGTCTTCAAAGGTGGATCTTGGGAGAACACACATGCTTTGTAAATGTAAACTCTGCTATATTGATTACCTTTAACTTTGTTAAGTTCTCCTTATAGGTTCTTCCACATCATGCCTCTTCGGATTGTAAATAATCAAATGTAAATAATCAAATGTAGACACTTTTTCTTATACTTTCTGATCTCTCTCTCTGTCCACTACTTGCTGTACACATCCTACCAAGTCAGTCCCACACTGTTTCAATGTCCATTTCTCTGATGATGCAATTGTTGATGACTGAAGTGTTGATACCAACCAAAACTAAACCCCCCCTCCATATCCCACACCCCGGATTGTAAATAATGTAAATAATTAAATGTATATACTCTGATGATTATCTTGTGTGATGACTGTATTATGATGATAGTATATATCTGATAGTATATATCTGTATCATGAATCAATTTAAGTGGACCCCGACTTAAACAAGTTGAAAAACTTATTCGGGTGTTACCATTTAGTGGTCAATTGTATGGAATATGTACTTCACTGTGCAATCTACTAATAAAAGTTTCAATCAATCAAATTGGATTTCTAATACCCCTTTAATTTGTCTTTTCTAATGTTGTGCATAGGAGAGCTACACAACTTGAAGCAATGCGAGCAATCTAGTAGTACTTGCATTTAAAATCTTAAACATATTTAAAAAAAACATATGTACTGATAATAATCATTTGTAGCCTTTAACGTTTTATTCAGCATACATCGCACAGGATGTCACTGTGTGTAAAATGTTGCTTCGAAATGCATATAAAGATAGGAAGACACAGACAAGAAATTGGAGGTAAACTACTGGTGCAACTGTTTTTGTTCAAACAGAACACACAGCCAATCATATTCATGCATATGCATCCTGGCAGTTGATCCAGTTTAAGGAAGTAGTAGTAAGAGCAAACTGTGGACAACAGCAGCCCCTACTGGAAGAAGAGCAAACTGCAAAATAAAAGAATACAATGTCCTACAATTCAAACCATAATAACCATATCTGAATTTGAAACTGGTGTGCTTTAATCTTTCGTTCTGTCTTGTAATATCATGTATGCTAGTAAAGTGTAGGTATATGCAACTGTCGCATGAAATCATGTTGAAAATTAGTTTAAATGACCAAATATATACAGTAAGAGGCATATTTCCTGTGAGATTAACATCACAGTTGCATTACTGTTGAATATGAATACAAATCATGGATATTTGTCACCTGTGAGTATCTTAACAATTATATTGATATGGTGTGTCATTGGAAAAAGAACGATGATCAGATTTGACGGATATATTATTGTTTTATTGTTTAGGGACGGCGTGGCGAAGTTGGTAGAGTGGCTGTGCCAGCAATCGGAGTGTTGCTGGTTACTGGGGTTCAATTCCCACCTTCTACCTTCCTAGTCACGTCCGTTGTGTCCTTGGGCAAGACACTTCACCCTTTGCCTCTGATGGCTGCTGGTAGCACCTTGCATGGCAGGAGCTGCCATGTGTGTGTGTGAATGGGTAAATGTGGAAATACTGTCAAAGCGCTTCAAACCTTGAAGGTAGAAAAGCGCTATACAAGTACAACCCATTTATCATTTTATGATGACCATGGATTCTTTATGTCAAATTAAAATTGCTGTCAAAAGTAGATATGTGCTGCCCTCTACTGGCTGCAAAGCCAAAACGCAACTTTTAGATCTCTCGCTCAATTCGTTCACTTCCATTGCAAAATCCTTCCTGTCACAGCAAACTGGGTCGCAATATTATATATTTTCCTTACAACGTGAGGGAAAAAAAACGTTACGTGTTTTCAAAATTCTGCTCCAGGTGAGGCTCGAACTCACAACCTCGGCATCGCTCAGCAGTGAACTGTCATATAAGTACCGCGCGCTAACCGATTGCGCCACTGGAGCCCGGCTAAAGCGGTGAACATATAGCTTTATAACTACAGCAGAGACTCAGCACTTCTCTTGTGCTCCGTTGTTACATTGCTTTTACGCCATAATTTGTTCGCTGTTGAAGCTTTTCCTTCCATTTTTGATTAGGGAAATGTTACAAATGATCATTAGGGACTACACGATTAGGAAACACATAACCCTTGGTTACATTGTCGATATGATTTAGAACATAAAACAGAGAGCTGTTTTTCTACTCTCCCTATGTTGTTGGTTGAACCCCAAATCAAACACACACATGACGCCCGTTTAGACAATGCAGTAGCGTTACAACAAATTGTATATACAGTGGCGGTTAGATAAAGCTCAACTCAATGAAAACAGAAAGCTTGATGACTGCTTATGCAAGAATAACAATGACGGTTAAAAAAAAGAGAAAATTGGGAGTCGTTTCACACACGTGTTGATAAATAATGTGCCTTACCACAAAATAACCGATACAGAGCAAAGTTGGCTTTATGCCGCCACCCTAATCCTACTGCAGCTACCAGCTAAACTACTAGCTAGTAGTTAACAGCTAATGCTACAATAATAGCTTCTTAAAGGTTTTTTTTTTTATTTTGCAGTTTGATGGTACATTGCTGTCTCTTAGTGGTCAGTCCGGGTACTACTTCAGATCGTGTTTGAACGCCTGAGACTTGTGCTTTCATGGTTGGGTGAGACTAAATATTTTATTTGTGGCCCCTTTTCGGTCTTTAATATTATGTAACTCCATAGAGGCTATAGAGCTGGGAGCTTTGTAATACAATCTTTGAAATTCGAAGTTTGTGGCTTGTAAAAGTGAATGTGTGGGTGTTATTTCATGTCTGGAGGGCCTTCTTAATGTTAAAGAAATTATTTTGAAAGTGGTAAAAATATTTTTTGCTTTATAGCTATGAAAATATTGAATTTATATCTAGGAATTCCTATTGACAAACAAAAGTAGATTTGGCTATGGGAGTGTGAGTATAAAAAACACAACCAACAAAAATGCAGTTTGAAAATTATGTTTATAATTGGATATTAAGAAATATATATTATTAATATTTTACAAGTTTTGAAATGATGTGCACTTAGTATAAATAATCATGTATAAACAGTGGTGTGCCGTCAGGGCCAGCAAAGCCTTCTCTGTTGGCCTAACATAACCAGAAATCATAATTAAAGATAAAAGTACATTTTAAAGGCCTACCGAAAAGACATGTTTTTATTTAAATGGGGATAGCAGATCCATTCTATGTGTCATACTTGATCATTTCGCAATATTGCCATATTTTTGCTGAAATGATTTAGTATAGAACAACGACGATAAAGTTCGCAACTTTTGGTCGCTGATAAAAAAAAGCCTTGCCTGTACCGGAAGTAGCGTGACGTCACAGGAGCTAGGATTCCTCACAATTCCCCGTTGTTTACAATGGAGCGAGAGAGATTCGGACCGAGAAAGCGACGATTACCCCATTAATTTGAGCGAGGATGAAAGATTTGTGGATGAGGAACGTTAGAGTGACGGACTAGAATGCAGTGAAAGACATATCTTTTTTCGCTCTGACCGTAACTTAGGTACAAGGTCTCATTGGATTCCACACACCTTCTCCTTTTTCTATTGTGGATCACGGATTTGTATTTTAAACCACCTCAGATACTATATCCTCTTGAAAATGAGAGTCGAGAACGCGAAATGGACATTCACAGTGACTTTTATCTCCACGACAATACATCAGCGAAGCTCTTTAGCTACTGAGCTAACGTGATAGCATCTGGCTCCAATGCAGATAGAAACAAAATCAATAAATCCCTGACTGGAAGGATAGACAGAAGATCAACAATACTATTAAACCATGGACATGTAACTACACGGTTAATAATTTCCAGCTTGGCGAAGCTTAACAATGCTGTGTTGCTGACGACGCCATTGAAGCTAACTTATCAACCGGACCTCACAGAGCTATGCTAAAAACATTATCTATCCACCTACGCCAGCCAGCCCTCATCTGCTCATCAACACCCGTGCTCACCTGCGTTCCAGCGATCGACGGTGCGACGAAGGACTTCACCCGATCACAGATGCGGTCGGTGAGACGGAGGAAGTTAAGGTGAGTTCGGCGGCTAACGCGTCTACTATCCATCTCTGTCTTCCTGGTTGTGTTGCTGTAGTCCGCAGCTAATACACCGGTCCCACCTACAACTTTCTTTTTTGCAGTCTCCATTGTTCATTAAACAAATTGCAAATGATTCAACAACACAGATGTCCAGAATACTGTGGAATTTTTCGATGAAAACAGAGCAGTTTGTATGGGTCCGAATACTTCCGTTGCCGTCGTGACGTCACGCGCAAACGTCATCATACAGAGACGTTTTCAAGCGGAAGTTTCCCGGGAAGTTTAAAATTGCACTTTATAAGTTAACCCGGCCGTATTGGCATGTGTTGCAATGTTAAGATTTCATCGTTGATATATAAACTATCAGACTGCGTGGTCGGTAGTAGTGGGTTTCAGTAGGCCTTAAATTTACTTTCCCTAAATATCTAATAGTATTCATATTCTCTTCATTTCATATTATGCTCCTTCCAGCGCTGTTGTTTTTAGGTTATAAAGTTTTTATCCAATCAGAATTCAGCTAGCTTATGTTGCCAGGCTGTACCAAATCTGCCCAAGGCCTTCAGAATCAACAATGCGGGTGTCCGTGCATGTAAGAGAACGGACACAAACATTTGACAGACAGCTGCGATAGCCAATCAGATCACGAGTTGTTGTCAGTACGGCCTACTAGATGGCCTAAGGCAGATATATATTGTGATGTTATGAGCTAGGTAACATAAGAACTCCATTAGCCAGCATGCCACAGTAGTAAAGAGCATGCCAGTAGCCCCGTTTAGACATGCCGGCAGCGGGATGATTTTGATGAGCACCTTGTGGAGTAAACTTTAAGAACTCAGCCAACATGCCTCGTCTGCATCTATTTACAAGGCCATTTTCAAGAAGGATATTTAAAGAGAAACTACATCTTGTGAGACGATGTCGGCCAACCCCGGAAGCTTGAATGGATTCTATAAATTGTGAGTTCAGATCTTTTACTTCTTTATTTTTTCACGTTTAATATGTTTTTTGCAAATTTTATTTTGACAGTACTACATAATTGCTGATGCGGGTTTATTGATTTTTAAATGCGCCAGAAAATAACCTGTTTTGTACACTGTTGGTGGTGATTCAATGCCCAATGGTCTAACTGTAAATGATGGTATTTTGAAAGGTGTTAATTGGACACAGGACATCACTGAAGGCCTAGGTGGGAAACGTGCGGCCCGCCACTGTGTATGAAAAATAATCAATAAGACTACATTGACAACTGCAATTCAGTTCAATCCAATATTTTCAATAGTCATGTGTTCATATTCCAGATAATGTCCAAAATGTACATAAAAATTTAAAAAAAATAGATTAATTGGTCCAAGGGGAAAGAAAAGTGTTCGATATCTCCTACCGCAGTAAAGCAAATTAAAAAGTATCATATTAATTGAAAAAATAAACACAGCACAACAAATGGGCAAATACCATTAAAAACTAATGTTCTTTAGAAATGATATCTTTGGGGAAAAGGTTTGGCGACAATATAAACTTAAATAGTCGTAAATGATCATAAATCTGCCACAATGATCGCGTTAGAAGCAATGCTAAATGAGCAATTATCTTGATGTGCTTTTAAATGGATGCGGCCGCGATACTCACATACACACACATACTCACACTAGGCTATTAGTACCACCTTTTATAGTACTTGTACCATCACTTCATTAATGCTCTATTACTCCAAATTCACTGACTTTGTAAACTATTTCCACTCATATTTGGGAGGGAGTTGGAGACAGAGGGACGCTTCAAGCTGACCACTCAAAAAAAGGAATAAAACATACATGAAAATGGCAGAGGGATTCTCTCCCGTAGATTAGGGTCAGTTTCATTGTTTTGAGTTTTTCCCCGTTGTTCCTAATGTTGTGACCGCTTTGTGTTTTTGTGTTTCTGCCCAAGCTGGAGGCGAAGCTCCGGGACAACCACATCCAATTCTAATCAACCCTTCCTACGTATTCCCTTCAGTTGTGTTAGGAGGGCACTGGTTATTGTTTGATGCCTCATGCTTCACGCTACACTTCACGTCCCCGCCTTGGTAAAGACCAATACTGTTATGCTCCTTCCTGCCCACCTCGGCAGCCTGCCTGTTTGCCTGCTCATCGTGTTTTGTGATTTTGATGAAGACGACGTCCAGGAAACCCACAATATTGTGTGTCATTGGCCATATTTAGACAAATGTATGTGTTTCGAGAAAACAATGCCCTTACTTTTTAATTGACCTAAGATGTCCAACACAAATTTAGGAATATACATTAAGGTGAGTTGAGTTCATGAAAAGTTTTACTGCACATAACCATTACTAACTGTTCATAAACAACACTCAAGTCCATCCATCCAATTGTTTTTTTCAAGATAAAGGTTCAGTTTTTTTGGTTTTGTTTTTTTACATGTACGTGGGGTGCGGGAACCCCGAGAGGTAGTTGTAGGGTGTCCCCAGCTAAATGACAGATAGTTAATATTAGTGCATCTGCCTCACAATAAGAAGGTCTGGGGTTCGATACTGCGCTCGGGATCTTTCTGTGTGGAGTTTGCATGTTCTCCCCGTGACTGCGTGGGTTCCCTCCGGGGACTCCGGCTTCCTCCCACCTCCAAGGACATGCACCTGGGGATAGGTTGATTGGCAACACTAAATTGGCCCTAGTGTGTGAATGTGAGTGTGAATGTTGTCTGTCTATCTGTGTTGGCCCTGTGATGACGTAGCGACTTGTCCAGGGTGTACCCCGCCTACTGCCCGAATGCAGCTGAGATAGGCTCCAGCGACCCCCCGCAACCCCAAAAGGGACAAGCGGTAGAAAATGGATGGATGGATGGATGGATGGATGGATATATATATATATATATATATATATATATATATATATATATATATATATATATATATATATATATATATATATATATATATATATATATATATATATATGTGTATATACTGTATATGTGTATATACTGTATATGTGTGTATATATATATATATATATATATATATATATATATATATATATATATATATATATATATATATATATATATGTATATATATATATATATATATGTGTGTATATACTGTATATGTGTATATATATATATGTATATGTAGCTTTGATGTAGCAAGCTACTTTTGCCGTGTAACTTTGTGTAGTGTAGTAACTTTTAGCTTAGGTTAATACATTTTCCAAGTAGCTTGCCCATCACTGGGCCCCACGCACCCACTACACCCATCACTCCAGCTTCTACCACTAGGTCGCCGCTTTAAAGTCCTGCTTGCCCCAAAAAATATATTTAAAAAATATTTAATTCTCACTGCCATCATCACTTCAAACTATGGGTGTCCAAATGTTTTTTGTAATGAGGGTCGCAGATAAAAAAAATTAAAGGATGTAGGGGTCATTTTGATATATTTCTCTTTCATATCCCATACATAGAATTTTTTTAAAGGCCTACTGAAACCCACTACTACCGACCACGCAGACTGATACTTTATATATCAATGATGAAATTTTAACATTGCAACACATGCCAATACGGCCGGATTAACTTATAAAGTGCAATTTTAAATTTCCAGCTAAACTTCCGGTTGAAAACGTCTATATATGATGACGTATGCGCGTGACGTCAATCGTTGAACCAGAAGTATTGGTACCCCATTGAATCCAATACAAAAAAGCTCTGTTTTCATCTCAAAATTCCACAGTATTCTGGACATCTGTGTTGGTGAATCTTTTGCAATTTGTTTAATGAACAATAAAGACTGCAAAGAAGAAAGTTGTAGGTGGGATCGGTGTATTAGCGGCTGGCTGTAGCAACACAACCAGGACGACTTTGACTTGGATAGCAGACGCGCTAGCCGACGCTAGCCGCCAACCGCACGGATGATCGGGTGAAGTCCTTCGTCCTTCCGTCGATCGCTGGAACGCAGGTGAGCACGGGTGTTGATGAGCAGATGAGGGCTGGTGTAGGTGGAGCGCTAATGTTTTTATCATAGCTCTGTGAGGTCCCGTTGCTAAGTTAACTTCAATGGCGTCGTTAGCAACAGCATTGTTAAGCTTTGCCAGGCTGGAAGTTATTAACCGTGTAGTTACATGTACATGGTTTAATAGTATTGTTGATCTTCTGTCTATCCTTCCAGTCAGGGATTTATTTATTTTGTTTCTATCTGCATTTGAGCCCGATGCTATCACGTTAGCTCAGTAGCTAAAGAGCTTCGCCGTTGTATTGTCGTGGAGATAAAAGTCACTGTGAATGTCCATTTCGCGTTCGACTCTCATTTTGAAGAGGATATAGTATCCGAGGTGGTTTAAAATACAAATCTGTGATCCACAATAGAAAAAGGAGGAAGTGTGGAATCCAATGAACCCTTGTACCTAAGTTACGGTCAGAGCGAAAAAAGATACGTCCTGCACTGCACTGTAGTCCTTCACTCTCACTTTCCTCATCCACAAATCTTTCATCCTAATTAATGGGGTAATCGTCGCTTTCTCGGTCCAAATCACTCTCGCTGCTGGTGTAAACAATGGTAAAATGTGAGGAGTCCTTCCTCCGATGACGTCACGCTACTTCCGGTATAGGCAAGGCTTTTTTTTATAAGCGACCAAAAGTTGCGACCTTTATCGTCGTTGTTCTCTACTAAATCCTTTCAGCAAAAATATGGCAATATCGCGAAATGATCAAGTATGACACATAAAATGGATCTGCTATCCCCGTTTAAATAAAAAAATGTCATCTCAGTAGGCCTTTAAAGAAGAAAAATAATCTGCATATGATCTTTGCGTTATTAGCGTCAACATTTCAACAATATTAAAAGTCAGTAGATTTTACGATAAAAACTGATAGCTTAGTCGCCACAATTTTACCATAGAAATAACTGGTACCATTTTTCCATTGACAGTAATTGGCAGTTAAAACCACACACAATACTCACACCCAGGACCGACTCGCTGTGAGGCACAAGCGATATCCACTGTGCTGCTGAAGTCATTGTAATAATCAAATAACATCAGTCATTGCCATTATAATATTTGCTAATATAACAATGAACAAAATTCAACGTTTTTCATGAGCTGTATGTTGAATTTCTGGGTGGGGGTCCTGCTTTGGAAGAATTTCAGACATGTACGCCTTTCAGTGATCACATTTTGTTCATCTTAAAACATTACGTGTTTCACAATAAGATGTGTGCTGTAGCACAAGCATGGTACAAACAGTGGACAAATGTTTGTCTGTAAAATATATAATTGCAGAGTTTCTTTTAAGAAAGTGAATATTCTCCACCAGTATGTCAGTAACGATGGTATTGAACGCTGAGCTGTAGTCGACGACATAGGTATTGGGTAGTTCCAGATGTTCCACAGCTGAGTGGAGAGCAGTGGCTATAGCGTCCTCTGTGGACCGGTGTGGCCTGTAGGCAAACTGATGTGAATCCAAGTTTTGGGGGAGGCAGTCTCTTCAAAATATTGGAGAACAAGCCTTTTAAAACCCTTCTTAACCACAGACGTCAGTGCCACTGGTGTCTAGTCATTTAAGTCTGCCGAGGTCTGAAAGAGTGCCCCCTCTGGCTGGTCCTAACAGTCTTGGTCATAGGTTTGTTTGATGACAATAAAGCATTATATTCTATTCTATTCTATTACACACGCAAATGTAGTCGCAGTTGGAATTTTACTTTTGGATATTTTTTTTAGTCTTTGTTTTTTTGCGCTGAACTTGAACGTTGACCAGAGCACTCACACTAGCCAAATGTGCTGGATTTAGATGTGAAGTGTGCCCAAAAAAGGTAGAAGTTTCCTATAAATTAAACTGTTTTCATTTTTTAACCCTTTTTGTGAGCCAATGAGATACATGTTTTTAAGAAAATGCAATGCTAATCTAATTTGCTTGCATAATCATATTGATCATTGCAGTATAATATAATCAAAAATTGTATATTAGCTTTACTTATTTATTTTAAATTTAGTTAAATTTGTTTGCTAGTTTTTAGTCAGTGAGGTGTTTTTTGTCGTTTTTTTTCTCACGATACTAATTTCCCTAACCAAACACATAATCTACGAGGCTTCCACCCTTTGACAGCTTGATAACTTTATGGTCATTGACTCTGATGTGGTGAATTTGTGTTTACTGAATCTATGGACTCTGATCTGGAGGTCTACCATTCATCAAACTGGTTTCAGGTAGTTGCACTAAATAAACACCCACATTTGTCACAGTATCACCTCGATTGGAAACATAATGGATGAAATGTAATGCATTATATTTTCCTGAGAACCATTTGTTTTTGGTCTATATCTTTTATCAAACTTACAAAAAAATCCTGTGATGAAAGACAAAAGGTATACTGTATAAACATTATTGTGACAGTCTCCAGCTGTCGTGTGGGTTCTCAGGACCATCAAGGACGAACATAGCTGCGGGCAGGTTTAGACTTCTTTATTTTTCCAATAAACCTTCGTCTTCTTTCGCCGGTCGCTTTTAAGCTCCACCTGCTGCTCGCTCCGCCGCCTGCTTTTCAGCCGCGTGCGTCTTCTTCTCCCTTTGGCTCTCCTGCGCTCTCGCTCCGCATCCGCCTCTCGTTGGGTCTGTCTCTTTCCGTCTCTCTCCGTCTCCTTCTATTCCTCGTCCTCCTCTGCTGCTCCCCTTTTATTCAGTGAGAGGAGGTTAATAAATTGTGCCCAGCTGCCCGATCCACGCACCTGCAGTCTATTTCAATTGCGGCATCGCTCCCGGCGCGTCCCGCCTCGCTGCTTGCTCGTCGTCCACGACTCCTCGCCGCCATCTTGGAGCGGGCTCCGGCGTGCCCTGCCTCCCTGTTGGACTGCCGGCCACGCCTCCTCGCCGCCATCTTGGAGCGGGCTCCGGCGGGGCACGCCTCGCTGTCGGTCTGCCGGCCCCGCCTCCCCACAATTATATATATATATACATATATATATACATATATTAGGGCTGTGAATCTTTGGGTGTCCCAAGATTCGATTCAATATCGATTCTTGGGGTCACAATTCCATTCAAAATCGATTTTTTTTTCCAATTCAACACGATTCTCGATTCAAAAACGATTTTTTTCCCGATTCAAAAGGATTCTCTATTAATTCAATACGTAGGATTTCAGCAGGATCTACCCCAGTCTGCTGACATGCAAGCAGAGTAGTTGATTTTTGTAAAAAGCTTTTATAATTGTAAAGGACAATGTTTTATCAACTGATTGCAATAATGTAAATTTGTTTTAACTATTAAATGAACCAAAAATATGACTTATTTTATCTTTGTGAAAATATTGGACACAGTGTGTTGTCAAGCTTATGAGATGCGATGCAAGTGTAAGCCACTGTGACACTATTGTTATTTTTTAATTTTTTTTATAAATGTCTAATGATAATGTCAATGAGGGATTTTTAATCACTGCTATGTTGAAATTGTAACTAATATTGATACTGTTGTTGATAATATTCATTTTTGTTTCACTACTTTTGGTTTGTTCTGTGTCGTGTTTGTGTCTCCTCTCAATTGCTCTGTTTATTGCAGTTCTGAGTGTTGCTGGGTCGGGTTTGGTTTTGGAATTGGATTGCATTGTTATGGTATTGCTGTGTATTGTTTTGTTGGATTGATTAATTAAAAAAAAAAAATAGATTTTTTAAAAATGAGAATCGATTCTGAATCGCACAACGTGAGAATCGCGATTCGAATTCAAATCGATTTTTTCCCACACCCCTAATATATATATATATATATATATATATATGGGTTAGGTTGATTGGCAACACTAAATTGGCCCTAGTGTGTTATTGTGAGTGTGAATGTTGTCTGTCTATCTGTGTTGGCCCTGCGATGAGGTGGCGACTTGTCCAGGGTGTACCCCGCCTTCCGCCCGTGTGCAGCTGGGATAGCCTCCAGCACCCCCGCGACCCCGTAAGAGACAAACGGTAGAAAATGAATGGATGCATATATGTACATATTGCCTTGTCTTTGCTGTTAGTTCTGTAGTCATAGCATAGTGAGTTGTTTTATGCATAGGTTACCAATCACCCAATCTCCCAATCACCAGCATTAAAAGTAAACAGGTTTTTAAAAGGAAACTAATATTTTATCTGAGTCTGTAAATTAGTATGCTTGTTGATGATTTTTGTTTGGTTTTGTATTGTGTAGTTATAATTATATGCTTTTACTTGTAATTTGTATTGAGTTTGTGGACCCCAGGAAGACTAGTGGGTTGCTGTGGCAACTAGCTAATGGGGGATCCTTAATAAAAATTTAAAAATTAAAAATCTAAATCAAATTGAGCACTTTTTAACGGCTTATACAAAAGAATGAACAATACAAGTGGGGTTAGATTTAGAGCCAATCATTAACTTTTATTATCATTATTGACAGGCCCAGCTCCTTTGTGCATTGTTAAAAGTGAAGATGACCCAATAATGACTCAACGCTTCATTAAATAGGGCTTCAATGTACAAATATTGATGATCTTATATTTGTGCAAGTGCATTGATTGAGGCTATGAAAGACAGCATTCACAGGAAAGCCCATCAGATCAATACTGGCATTTGTACCGCACGCATCGATTTTAACTTGTCGTACAGATTTGCTTCCTGGGTTTCTGCCTCTGTCCTCGACCTCAGTATGTCACAGGAACGTCTCTGTCAAACATGGATCAGCTTAATGTTTAGCTCGAGATACACACGTGTACACACTCACACACACACACACCTACACACAGAGGGGGATTAAAAAGGCACAGGGACACATATGCTGCCTGAGGATGGAGGCGAGAATACTACATGAGAGGAGAATACAAGGTAGTGATGACCCAGGTGAGAGTTATGACTGTTAATGGCACTTTTAGTCTGTGTTCTATGGCTGCAGATGTCCACACTTTGTGACTTGTTATAGCATTGATTAGCACTGCTATGAAGGAAGTAATGAAACAAGCAGCAATGATACTGTATGACTTTAATTATCCGTGTAATTTTAAGAAAAGACATGATAACATAAAAGTGATAGCCGCTCAATACGTTGCTGTGCTAAATGCAAACCCATTTCCGAGTCTTTAGTTAGTTAAGCTGAGATCACAGCCTGTTAATCCTAATTAGAGAATTGCTGTCAATCCTATGAGGTCCAGGCAGTAGCGATAGGCCACATGGGCAATTCCCTCAGGGGCGCCACAAGAATGAGGGAGAAAAAAAGATTTAATTTATTTTTGCTCAGCGCTTATTTGCTCACCATATCAGGGCATGTGTGTCAGATGTCGGGATAATGCCACCCTTGGAGTGAAAAAACCAAACCCATGAGTGACGATGACAGATTATTATCACAAAACAACACTTGTCAATCAGTACTAAATTAATTTGATTCCTCAAATAGTTTGGCTCTAAATACGCCTCCAACAGCCCATGGAATCACCTTAATCCGATTGTGTTTGTTTTTTGAAAAGTCAGACTAACACACCTGTAGGCCCGGGCCGATATTCGATAAATCTTTGGAAAGTCCCGACAGTTAGTATTATTGTAACAAATTAAAATGATCAAAGAACCACCATTCATAACTGCACTTATACAGACGGACTGACTGCTGCTAGCTTGAATGCTAACATGTAAACAACAGATATTAACGTCTTTCCCCATTACGAAATGTCATTCCCCAATCTGAAATTGCACAAATACAGTACTGTTTAAACAACCGAGCGACAGTATTCACACTAAACTAAGAATGTGCTGTTTTTGTGCAAAGTAATTGATAAACACGACGAGTTGAAACAGACGGACACGGACTGCGTTCAAAAGGAAGTTAACTCACGTGACGTCACAAATCTGAAGTGAAACAACTGACCATCCTTTTCAATCTAAAATAAAATCTAAACATATTTACTGTAAATACACAAATAAAAATAATGTGGCTCTTATGAAGCCAAAACAATATTTGATGTTTCCTCTGCCGGTAAAGTATATTGTGTCTATTTATTCTAGTTAATAAAAAAATAAAACTTGGTAATAAAATGTAAGTGTGTGTATAATTACTTTTTGAGCACATTCAACAACACCACGATAATAATGATAACCGTGATCATTTTGGTCAACATTATTTCATTTAGACATTTTATTTATTGTTTTGGGCAATTTTTTTGTATATTTGAGGGTCTCCCACCCCCTGACAGAACCGATTTTGGTTGTGATTTTTTTTATTCAAGTGCAAAATTTAGCTTACAGACATTATGTTGTGTTTGTATTATTTGTTGGTTTTATTTAGCTTGGTGTTTAAAAGTTTGCGTTTCAATTACAATGTAAAATATATGACCTATACAACTTAATTGCATTTGAAGTGGTACGCTTCCATTATTATTATGTATCGTCATTACATCAGTGGTTAATTTGGTCGCAAAAAATATTGGCAATTGTATTGTTTATCGGCAATAATTTGTAGATCAATATATTGTCTAACAAAATTTGTTATCGGTCCAGGCCTACACACCTGGATTAAGCGATTGGAAACTAAATATCTCGAGTGGGTGTGTGCAACTGGAGAGGACCCTTCGTATCACGCGCGCCAGTCTCAACGCCCAGGATACAACCCGGAAGCAGATACTATCCAATAAAAAATAGCAACAATTGTCATGAAGAGGATCCTTTTTATTTGCTTCACAAATTAAAAGAACAAAACATTTTCAAGTGCATCAATGGTAGAAAAAAGAAACAGATATTTATTGAAGCAGGTAGCTAAGGAAATGTAAAATGCCGGCTTAATTCAGACTCCCTAACGGAATAAGAATGAGATGAAAGATAATGAAGCAGTTATATTAAAGGTGAATAATAAAGTGTACACAAACCTCTTCACGCTCCATTTGTGCACTCCATAACTGATTATCAATAACTGTATTCCACACAACTGACAAGATAGTCCAGAACAATAGCAAACTTCATCTTGAATGGTATCGACCGTAGCACGGACTGTCTTTCCCTTCGGATTTATAACTCCTTCCATCAATCAAAAGCCTTATGAATGAACTCCGAGACATTCAAGCGTTTTGTTTCCATGATTGTTCGTCCAAAAACTCATTTGAAAAATCTCTTCCACCGGTCTGTCTTTGTTTCGAATCTGCATCTGCCCTGATACGTTCTTGGTAGTAGCGTCATGTTCGTAGCACAATCCAAGATCAGTTTTTGATACTGTCTGCTGTTTAACATCAACAAGTTGTAAGGATCCGCAGTTGGCTAGTGTGACGTCATTATAGAAAAAGGAATTAATTTAACAGCGCTTAAATGTGGGTTCCCTCCGGGTACTCCGGCTTCCTACCACCTCTAAAGACATGCACCTGGGATAGGTTGATTGGCAACACTAAATTGGCCCCACTGTGTGAATGTGAGTGTGAATCTGTTTTGGCCTTGCGATTAAGTGGCGACTTGTCCAGGGTGTAGCCCGCCTTCCGCCCGAGTGCAGTTGGGATAGGCTCCAGCACCCCGAAAGGGACAAGCGGTAGTAAATGGATGGATGGATGCATAGATCAATGAAATAAGCGCCCCCCCAGTGTACGGGGAGGCACATGGTGTATGACCAATAGTCGCAAAAGAGAGAGTGCATGGACACTTGGACTTTACACATAGGTGTGTAAATACAAAAAAACAAACTATTTGAGAAATCAGACTAATTTAGTGCATGGAAACGTAGTGACTGTGAATGAGGATGTGAGCTCTACTGGATACAAATTGATGTCCAATTGGCCAAAATATGCGTGGAAGTTGTGAACGTTGTACGAAATTGCAAGAATAAATATGATCCCAATCTCACGAATCCTGGCACGTTCAAAGTGAGATTCGTAGAGGGCTGGCATGTGCTACCACATGTAACACATTAATACATTTAGCACATATTGCATTTTTTTTATCTAAATGTGCAATTACTAACAACTGTTCAGGGCAGTGGTGGGCTGTGCGTGCCACTTCCACACTTCTAGTAAGATCCAAATAACAAGTGCTAAATAGTGTGTGCAAATTGTAACATTTTGTGTATTATTTGTGGGTGATTTTTCCAATTGATAACAAGTGCAAACTGCCCTATTTAAATGAGGATTTTGTGTATATACGGGCTGTCACCATGGACACAGTCATTTCTCTCCACATTTTTGGCGTCATATGGTCCAAACTGTGGTGTTTCGTCATGTTGTTGACATGCAGCGAACAAATAATAATATATATCACCTTTTTTCGGCTGTTTTGAAGTGCGATCTGGACAACAGAAGCATGCTAAAGATGCACTTTGGGAGACACTGCGGTGCATATTGCAAGAAGTTGTTTCCATATAAGACATACTTGACAATAACATATTTCCTTCTGTATATGAAAAGGAGATGCCCGGTGGTTGTGGATGCTGGTCGGCCAAATTTGGCCCCCGAGCACCACGGGGAAGAGTAACAATGTCAGGGGAAATTTGCTATTTTATTCTTATCAGTGACGGAGCAGAAAGGTGCTTGGAATAAGTTTGCGGTAAAATTTCAAATCAAGCGGCCTTGGCATTCATTTATTGACATCTCAAATGCACCTCTTTTCCCCCCATTTATTTAATTTATAAAAATTTAGACAGAATGTTAATCAATCTAATAAAATAAAAATAAAATAGAGCAACCCCATTTCCCACCTAATCTCACTTTTACAATCCTCATAAAGCAATTGAAAACACACCCAAACACGATACTAAAAAAGGAGAAACACAAATGATTAATAGCAACAACAGTATCAATAACACTGGTGGACTTAGACTTAGACAAACTTTATTGATCTACAAGGGAAATTGTTCCACACAGTAGCTCAGTTACATAGGATGGAAAGGCTAATGCAGGTATAAAGTAGACTAAAAATGTACCATAGTAGCAATATAAAATACAACATAAACGTAATATTTACATATTGTATATACAGTATATAATATATACTGATATATTATATTATATTATCCATCCATCCATCCATTTTCTACCGCTTATTCCCTTCGGGGTCGCGGGGGGCGCTGGAGCCTATCTCAGCTACAATCGGGCGGAAGGCTATTTTTCTATAATATATACAATATATAATAAATCCCAATTACCATGTACAATATTACATCTTATGTAACAACTGCAGCAAAAATAAAAAAATGTAATAACAACATCCGTAATAGTGATTAAATACTATGTACAATTATGGTTACCGGTATTATCGCTGATCATTTCCATCACCATCACAGCCATTAATTATAAAAAAATACAACAACAACAATTACAGTGGCTTACACTTGCATTGAATCTCATAGCCTTGAAAAGCTCAATGTAGCCATATGCACTACTATTTTAAGTTCATTGAATAGATATAACAAATGCATATCATCGAAAGACATGCACCTGGGGATAGTCTGATTGGCAACACTAAATTGGCCCAAGTGTGTGAATATGAGTGTGAATGTTGTCTGTCAAGAGGTAGAAATGGATGGATGGATGGACTTGTTATCTAATCCAGAGTAAATGCTTTTTTTTTTTACTGATATCATCTTCAAATTTTATGAGTTGGACTATTACCATCTATTAATTTCAGTATTGTTGTTATAATGCATTGCCAAAAATACATGCGCCTGAATGGGTTCATGGTGATGGAAACCATACTGTTATATTATTACGACCCACTATTTTTTACACTTTTGGCCAAGAAATGAAGTGTCCTGCTACACACGAGGACACTTACACATACTAAATTGGTTTTCTTGTTGTCAGGACAAGTTGGCAATGAAGTCCAAACAAAGACTTGTACCCTGTCTGTACTGGCTCGTCTCTATGTGTATGCATTACACGGCTGTCTCTGCGAGGTGTGCTTCACCGCCGTGTTGGACTGGTGCAGCATCCAGGACAGGAGGATGATGGGATACAGCAGTCTCTGGGCGCTGCCCATGTATGCCACTGCAATCTACCTTATGGAGAGACTGAGAAACTGGCTGCTGCTGACTCATCATCGACCACTGCCCGTGCGTCTCCTCACATACACTTTGTTCATTTACTTGTGGGAGTTCACCTGGGGAACTGTGCTCAGTTTGCTGAAAGCATGTCCCTGGGACTACTCAGGTTACAAGTACAACCTGGGAGGACTGGTGACTCTGGAATATGCGCTTCCTTGGGCACTCGCAGCCTTTATTGCAGAGCAGCATGTGATCAGAAACACTCTGAGGATACGACTGTACTGGTGAACAACTACCATTTAGAAAAAAATGAGCTTCCATCAGCGGCTAGAAAAAAAAAAAGCATATTAATAGAGGAACAAAACACATTAACATTGTTTATCATAAAACCTTTGGGGTATCTCTGAATTTTTTTGTATTAAATCTGACATATTTTGTGTTGCTATAAATCTGTGATTGTGATGCTTTGTGTGCGAATGTGTTTCTTAATTTTTAACTGTTGTCAAAGTAAGCTCTCTATTGAGTTTATGCATTACAACATAATTAGGGTAGTATAGGTTAAAGGTCATGTTGTTTGTTTTTGGAACTGTTGCAGTTCCAATACTCATAACTTTTTTGGAACTTTCAATTAGACAAATACTATCTAAATAACAAAAAAGAACAAATGCAGTGGAAATATTCCAATGAAGAAAGGAAGACAAACGTATATATATATATATATATATATATATATATATATATATATATATATATATATATATATATATATATATATATATATATATATATACACTACCGTTCAAAAGTTTGGGGTCACTTAGACTTAGACAAACTTTAATGATCCACAAGGGAAATTGTTCAACACAGTAGCTCAGTTACAATGATGGAAAGGACAATGCAGGTATAAATAGACTAATATAGCTATAAAAAAATCTAAAATATATACGAATATATACATAATATGTGTACAGAGTAATTTATATACAGATATATTATATTATGTCTATAACATATATACAATATAAACCAATGACCATGTACAATATTACAGTATATACAGTCTATATGACAGCAGCAGCATAAAATAGAGAATAGGTCCAGCAGGAAATAGAAAATAGACATTATAAACAAAGAGAAGTAGCTAACATGTCAGGTGTCAGGTAATAGGCAGATGTCATCTATTGCTGTATGGCGAGTGATTATACAGCTGGATGGAGTGTGGAATGAAGGAGTTCTTGAATCGCACAGTGCGGGAAGGAAGTTGAAGGAGCCTGTTGGAGATTGAACTCCGCTGTCCCTTAATTGTCAGGTGAAGTGGATGGGCAGGATTGTCTATGATGGCCAGCAGTTTGTCCAGTGACCTCCTGTCCCTCACTGACACAAACACCTCCAACTGCGTGCCAATAGTTTGGCCGGCTTTCCAGATCAGATTATCAATCCGGTTTGAGTCCCTTTTGCTGGTGCTGCTCCCCCAACAAACCACTGCAAAGTACAGTGCACTGGCCACAACAGACTGATAAAATATCTCCAACAGCTTGCTGCACACATTGAATGACCTAAGCTTCCTCAGGAAAAAGAGTCTGCTCATGCCCTTCTAGCTTTGCAGTTGTCCTTCCAGTCCAGTCTGCTGTTCAAGTGGACTCCCAGGTACTTGTACTGCTCCACTACTGCCACCTCCCGGCCCTGGATCTTGATGGGCTCCACCGGGGTCACTCTCTTCCTGAAGTCGATGACCAGCTCTTTGGTCTTGTCCACATTAAGGACCAGATGGTTCGCCTGAGACCACTCCACAAAGTCAGCGATCAGTGTCCTGTACTCCAATTCCCGTCCCTCTCCGATACACCCGACCACAGCAGAGTCGTCAGAGTATTTCTGCAGGTGGCAGGACCTGGAACTATACTGGAAGTCTGAGGTGTACAGGGTGAACAGGAAAGGAGACAGGACGGTCCCCTGTGGAGCACTTACACCACTGACCACAGTATCCGACACGGAGCTCCCCAGTCGCACAAACTGGGGCCTGTCAGACAAGTAATCAGTGATCCAGGAGACAATGGATGGACTGACACCCATCCTGAGCAACTTGTCACTCATCAGAATTGGCTGAATGGTGTTAAAGGCACTGGAGAAATCAAAAAACATGATCCTCACAGTGCCCTTCCCACCATCCAGGTGAGAGTGAGCATGATGCAGCAGGTAGATAACAGCATCGTCCACTCCTACATGGGGCTGAATTGCAAACTGTAGAGGATCCAGGGAAGGAGCCACCAGTGGCCTCAGCTGATCCAGCACAAGTCTCTCGAGGACCTTCATGACCTGGGACGTCAGGGCTACAGGTCTGAAGTCATTTGAGCTTGATGGGATGAGCTTCTTGGGCACCGGCACTATGCAGGATGTTTTCTATAGCACTGGTATCCGTTCTAGCTTCAGACTCAGGTTGAAGATGGAGTGCAGGATCCCAGTTAGCTGAGCAGCGCAAGTCTTCAGGACCCAGGGGTTGACTCGGCCAGGGCCTGCTGACTTAGCTGGATTGACTTTCTCCAGCTGCCGTCTTACAAGTCCAGGTGTCAGACACACCGGGCTGGCTTTCTCAATGGGGGTGGAAGTGGGGGAGGGGGGGGGGGGGGGGGACGGCTGTGGCAGGTAAAAGAGAAGGAGGGGGAGGTGGAGGTGTGAGAACAGGAGTAGTGGGGGGAGGGCCAGTAAGGGGTGCGTTGCTAAATCTGTTGAAAAACAAATTCAGCTCGTTGGCTCTATCTGCACCCCCATCCAGCAGTTTGGCTTTATTGTTGAAGCCTGCGATGGCCTTCATACACTTCCAAACCTCACGAGTGTTGTTTTGTTGGAGTTTAGCTTCAAGCTTCCTTCTATAGGCATCTTTCCCTTCTTGAAGATTAACTTTGAGCTGCCACTGAATCCTCTTCAACTCGTCCCGATCACCGGATCTGAAGGCTCGCTTCTTTTTATTTAGCAGCACCTTTAGCTGGCTGGTAATCCAGGGCTTGTTATTTGGGTAACAGTGGACAGTTTTTGTCGGGATGATGGAGTCCTCACAGAAATTTATATAGTCAGTGATGCAGTCTGTGATTTTGTTGATATCTGTCCCGTGAGGCTTACAGAGTACTTCCCAGTCTGTAGTCTCAAAGCAGTCTTGTAAGGCTATGCCTGCCTCAATACTTCTCATTTGCACTGATTTAGTTGAGATGGGCTGCCTCCTCACAGCAGGAACGTAATGAGGTGTTAAAAGCACCAGATTGTGATCAGACCGTCCCAGGGGGGGCAGGGCAGTGGCTCTGTATGCATCTTTTGAATTAGCATACAGTAGGTCCAGAGTTTTATTTTCCCGTGTTGCACAGTGTACATATTGATGGAAAGTGGGTAAAATAGAGTCCAGAGAAACATGATTAAAGTCACCCGAAATGAGAATGAGGGCATCGGGATGTTTGGTCTGTTGCTTAGCAACAGCGGCGTGAATGGTGTCACAAGCAGCAGTTTCGTCAGCAGAAGGAGGAACATACACTCCAATGAAGATTAGTAAATTCCCTTGGCAAATAATATGGCCGAATTCCAACAGTCAGAAGTTCAATGTCCGGCGTACAAACACACTCCTTTACAGTAGTATGAGCAGGATTACACCACCTCTCGTTCACCAAGATGGCAATCCCTCCGCCTTTTTTCTTACCGCTCAGGAGTGTGCTTCTATCCGCCCGTGAGGTTGTGAAGCCGGGTAGAGACGCGGTGTGGTCTGGGAAGTCCGCGTGTAGCCGAGTCTCCGTAAAGCACATGATGCCGCACACGGCGTACTCCTTTTGAGTTCGGACGAGCCCAAACAATTCGTCCATTTTGTTCGCCCATGAGGACAGAGGGGATTGCAGGCTTAAATTTCCTTCTGCGCTCCTTCATCTTTATGAAGGAGCGCGTCCCCTGCGCTTTTTCCGTAGTTCCACGGGAAGGTCCGGCCGCGTTCCCTATAGCGCTGGTAAGGAGAGCGCAAACAGCTCCTCGCGGGTGTAAACAAAAGGTCTACTGCTCCGCTGATCAAAGCCAAACACAAAACGGCCCGAAAAGAAAAAGAAAAGTAACGAAAACGTAACCCAAACAATTTTGTGGAATAGCCTTCATTTCTAAGAACAAGAATAGACTGTCAAGTTTCAGATGAAAGTTCTCTTTTTCTGGCCATTTTGAGCATTTAATTGACCCCACAAATGTGATGCTCCAGAAACTCAATCTGCTCAAAGGAAGGTCAGTTTTGTAGCTTCTGTAACGAGCTAAACTGTTTTCAGATGTGTGAACATGATTGCACAAGGGTTTTCTAATCATCAATTAGCCTTCTGAGCCAATGAGCAAACACATTGTACCATTAGAACACTGAAGTGATAGTTGCTGGAAATGGGCCTCTATACACCTATGTAGATATTTCACCAAAAACCAGACATTTGCAGCTAGAATAGTCATTTACCACATTAGCAATGTATAGAGTGTATTTCTTTAAAGTTAAGACTAGTTTAAAGTTATCTTCATTGAAAATAAGGACATTATAATGTGAGCCCAAACTTTTGAACGGTAGTATATATATATATATATATATATATATATATATATATATATATATATATATATATATATATATATATATATATATATATATATATATATATATATATATATATATATATATATATGGTAAATGGATTATATTTTTACAGCGCTTTTCTACCTTCAAGGTACTCAAAGCGCTTTGACACTTTTTCAACATTCACCCAATCACACACACATTCACACACTGACAGCGGGAGCTGCCATGCAAGACACTAACCACGACCCATCAGGAGCAAGGGTGAAGTGTCTTGCTCAAGAACACAACGGACGTGACTAAGGTGGTGGAAGCTGGGCTCGAACCTGGAACCCTCAAGTTACTGGCACAGCCGCCCTAGCACCCGAGCCACACCAATGTTGTACATGTATATTTTTCCATATATACATATATATATATATACATACACATATATACATATACATGGACACACTTATGTATGTATAGACATATATAGATATACAGTATATACGTACATATACATACAAATATTTACATATATACATAAAAATGCATTAACATATACATACATAACTATATATACATAGGTATGTATATATACATATGTATGTATATATATATACTGTATATATATATATATGTAGAGACTTATAAACATACTGTATATACACGCATATATGCGTATATGTATATATGTATATATATATATATATATATATATATATATATATATATATATATATATATATATATATATATATATATATATATATATATATATATATATATATATATATATATTTATATATATATATATAAATTAGGGCTGTGAATCTTTGGGTGTGTTCAATATCGATTCTTGGGGTCACGATTCTATTCAAAATCAATTTTTTTTTTCAATTCAACACGATTCTCGGTTCAAAAACTATTTTTTCCCGATTCAAAAGGATTCTCTATTCATTCAATACACAGGATTTCAGCAGGATCTACCCCAGTCTGCTGACATGCAAGCAGAGTAGTAGATTTTTGTAAAAAGCTTTTATAATTGTAAAGGACAATAATTTATCAACTGATTGCAATAATGTAAATTTGTTTTAACTATTAAATGAACCAAAAATATGACTTATTTTATCTTTGTGAAAATATTGGACACAGTGTGTTGTCAAGCTTATGAGATGCGATGCAAGTGTAAGCCACTGTGACACTATTGTTATTTTTTTTTATAAATGTCTAATGATAATGTCAATGAGGGATTTTTAATCACTGCTATGTTGAAATTGTAACTAATATTGATACTGTTGTTGATAATATTCATTTTTGTGTCGTGTTTGTGTCTCCTCTCAATTGCTCTGTTTATTGCAGTTCTGAGTGTTGCTGGGTCGGGTTTGGTTTTGGAATTGGATTGCATTGTTATGGTATTGCTGTGTATTGTTTTGTTGGATTGATTAATTTAAAAAAAATAATTTAAAAAAAATAAATAAAAAAAATAAAAATTGATTCTTTAAAAATGAGAATCGATTCTGAATCGCACAAATAAATAAATAAATGGGTTATACTTGTATAGCGCTTTTCTACCTTTAAGGTACCCAAAGCGCTTTGACAGTATTTCCACATTTACCCATTCACACACTGATGGCGGGAGCTGCCATGCAAGGGGCTAACCAGCAGCCATCAGAGGCAAAGGGTGAAGTGTCTTGCCCAAAGACACAACGGACGTGACTAGGAAGGTAGAAGGTGGGAATTGAACCCCAGTAACCAGCAACACTCCGATTGCTGGCACAGCCACTCTACCAACTTCGCCACGGAGAATCGCGATTCGAATTTGAATCGATTTTTTCCCACACCCCTAAGATTATATATACATACATGTACACTACCGTTCGAAAGTTTGGGGTCACCCAAAAAAATTTGTGGAATAGCCTTCATTTCTAAGAACAAGAATAGACTGTCGAGTTCTCTTTTACTGGCCATTTTGAGCGTTTAATTGACCTCACAAATGTGATGCTCCAGAAACTCAATCTGCTCAAAGGAAGGTCAGTTTTGTAGCTTTTTTAACGAGCTAAACTGTTTTCAGATGTGTGAACATGATTGCACAAGGGTTTTCTAATCATCAATTAGCCTTCTGAGCCAATGAGCAAACACATTGTACCATTAGAACACTGGAGTGATAGTTGCTGGAAATGGTCCTCTATACACCTACGTAGATATTGCACCAAAAACCAGACATTTGCAGCTAGAATAGTCATTTACCACATTAGCAATGTATAGAGTGTATTTCTTTAAAGTTAAGACTAGTTTAAAGTTATCTTCATTGAAAAGTACAATGCTTTTCCTTCAAAAATAAGGACATTTCAATGTGACCCCAAACTTTTGAACGGTAGTGTATATATATATATACGTACAGTATATATATGTATATATACGTATCTATATACATACATACGTATATATATGTACATAAATACAGCATAGGATTGATTCTGAGTGTAGTCTTAAAGAAATTATTCCAAAATATAGCGGTCATGTTCGGAAGGAATTAAGCACAATAAACAAGGGTTCAGTGCAGTTTACAGTTGACATTACACATTTTAAAACTAAATTTAATAAATGAATAGTAAGGGACACGCGGTTGAAAATGGACGGATGTATGGAATTTTCAAAATTAGACTATACACAAAGATAACAATGTTTTTATTTACTCTTTTTTAGCGGAAGTACATGTATTTTAAACACTATCATAAAGTCATGCGTGATTAATTTTCCTGTATTCTTTATGCTGATATGAAATTTTCAGTAATTGCTGGTTCACAACAAAACAGTAGATTTAGTGTGTAGTTGTCAGGTATGATCAGGGTCTTTTACGCTCAGGATTTTGCACCACAACCAGTGCAGCAGTTTCCTCATCTCTCTGCCAGTGGTACCTGAAGAAGAAGATGTAAAATATATTGCATTACCAAATCATAGCCTCCATTATGCTGTACATGAAATGTGGTGAAATGATAGAAAGTCACTGATAATGTTGATAATAAAGTTAACTGACTGGTTGTGCTCGGGAATCAGTAAACTATTTCCCGCAGAGAGAGTAAACTCCTGCTCATTCGTGGTTACTTTTGAAGATCCTTCCTGATGGTGACAAATAGAAGAAGATATATTAGTCATTTATACCTAAATTTGGAGTTCAAGTATGTTTTACACAATATGTTAGCTGAGCGAATAATTTATTGAACATACCAGCTGCCAAATCCACACATCACTTTGCGGTAAAGATGACTCAGTCAAACCAGCTCCAAACAAAGTTACCTATCAGGGTCACAAATATTATAGTGTTATGTCATGTTTGAATTATCATAACTGCCATTCTGGAAATACTGATACTTGTAGATTCTACTGTAAACTCACCAACTACTGTGGCCTGTATTCCAACCCCGAGTGATATAAAGGCATGTGCTTGTTTGTGCTTCCATTGTTACTAATTAAGGGTGTACAGATCGAATATTGATAGCGTATGTTGGTCCGTTCCAAGTATTGCATGATATTGGCTTGCACCTAAGATTTCTGACATAAGTTCCAATACAAGCAGTCCTGCACCGTGTTTACTTGTGCAAAGCTGGACAGCCAGTCAACAGTTAAATGTCAATAAGCACACTTGGTTGGTATTTTCTTGTATTTTAGTCAAGTCATTTACAAAATGTAAACGTGATAGACTATTGGCCAGGGGTCACCAACGTGGTGCCCGCGGGCACCAGGTAGCCCGTAAGGACCAGATGAGTAGCCCGCTGGCCTGTTCTAAAAATAGCTCAAATAGCAGCACTTAACAGTCAGCTGCCTCTATTTTTTAAATTGTATTTATTTACTAGCAAGCTGGTCTCGCTTTGCCCGACATTTTTAATTCTAAGAGAGACAAAACTCAAATAGAATTTGAAAATCCAAGAAAATATTTTAAAGACTTGGTCTTCACTTGTTTAAATAAATTCATTATTTTTTTTACTTTGCTTCTTATAACTTTCAGAAAGACAATTTTAGAGAAAAAATACAACCTTAAAAATGATTTTAGGATTTTTAAACACCTATACCTTTTTACCTTTTAAATTCCTTCCTCTTCTTTCCTGACAATTTAAATCAATGTTCAAGTAAAAAAAATTTTTTATTGTAAAGAATAATAAATACATTTTAATTTAATTCTTCATTTTAGCTTCTGTTTTTTCGACGAAGAATATTTGTGAAATATTTCTTCAAACCTATTATGATTAAAATTCAAAAAAAATATTCTGGCAAACCTAGAAAATCTGTAGAATCAAATTTAAATCTTATTTCAAAGTCTTTTGAATTTCTTTTAAAATTTTTGTTCTGGAAAATCTAGAAGAAATAATGATTTGTCTTTGTTAGAAATATAGCTTGGTCCAATTTGTTATATATTCTAACAAAGTGTAGATTGGATTTTAACCTATTTAAAACATGTCATCAAAATTCTAAAGTTAATCTTGATCAGGAAAAATTACTAATGATGTTCCATAAATTCTTTTTTTAAGTTTTTCTCTTCTTTTTTTCGGTTGAACTTTGAATTTTAAAGAGTCGAAATTGAAGATAAACTATGTTTTAAATTTAATTGTCATTTTTTTTCGTGTTTTCTCCTCTTTTAAACCGTTCAATTAAGTGTAAATATCATTAATTATTAATAATAACATAGAGTTAAAGGTAAATTGAGCAAATTGGCTATTTCTGGCAATTTATATAAGTGTGTGTCAAACTGGTAGCCCTTCGCATTAATCAGTATCCAAGAAGTAGCTCTTGGTTTCAAAAAGATTGGTGACCCCTGCTACAGGCTATAGGCTACAGCTAGCAGCTACACAACAGCTAACCACACAATAGCACAAAAGCTTGACGTGAGTAATAAGTGTACGTAACTGAACAATATTGCAGTCTAAAGCGCGACATTTGTCGATATAAACAAGTATCAAATAATTATAGTTGCATATTACTGTACTTGCAGATGCACAGTTTCCGAGGCAGTAACGTATTAGAAAGTATTCACTAACAAACGCATCGTTCAAGGTACTGTGTCATGACCTCCATCCATCCCTCCATTTTCTATCGTTTTTCCCTTTTGGGGTCGCAGGGTGGGTGGGTGGATGGATGCTGAGCTGCATTCGGGGGGAAGGCGGGGTCAGAGGTGGGTAGTAACGCGCTACATTTACTCCGTTACATCTACTTGAGTAACTTTTGGGATAAATTGTACTTCTAAGAGTAGTTTTAATGCAACATACTTTTACTTGTGTATATTTATAGAGAAGAAACGCTACTTTTACTCCACTCCATTTATCTACATTCAGCTCGCTACTCGCTACTGATTTTTATCGATCTGTTAAAGCACGCTTTGTTTGTTTTGGTTTGTCAGACAGACCTTCAAAGTAGGATCTATCGCATGCCTCCGTTTCACCAATCAGATGCAGTCACTGGTGACGTTGGACTCCGTTTCACCAATCACATGCAGTCACTGGTGATGTTGGACCAATCAAACAGAGCCAGGCGGTCACATGACCGTCACACGTGGACCCCGACTTAAACAAGTTGAAAAACTTATTCGGGTGTTACCATTTAGTGGTCAATTGCACATAATATGTACTGTACTGTGCAATCTACTAATAAAAGTTTCAATCAATCAATCAAAAGTGTGAGGGAAAAAAGACACTTTTTTATTTCAACCGTACCTCTCGTCAAAAGCCTAAAGACTGACCGCACAGTTCCTGTCTTCACAATAAAAGTGCCGCTCCATCGCGCCTGCGCTAACAAAATAATAGTCTCCGAAAGCCAGCGCAAACAAGCTAGCAAGCTACGGAGTTTGCCGCTAATGTATTTCTTGTAAAGTGTATAAAAACGAATATGGAAGCTGGACAAATAAGATGCCAAAAACCAACCACTTTCATGTGGTATTAGACAGAAAGGAGGAACTTTTTTTCTCCTCCATTTGAAAACGTGGACGTCATCATCACTACTGTCTGATTCCAATCAATGCAAGTCATCAGAATCAGGTAATACACCAACTTATATTCTTGTCTTCATGAAAGAAAGGAATCTATATGTTAAACATGCATGTATATTCATTAAAACAACTTTAACATGTGAACAAAAATGGCAAAATAAATAAATATAAATTATATACTGTATATATAAATGTATGTGTATATATATATATATATATATATATATATATATATATATATATATATATATATATATATATATATATATATATATATATATATATATATATATATATATATATATATATATGTATGTGTGGGAAAAAATCACAAGACTATTTCATCTCTACAGGCCTGTTTCATGAGGGGTTTCCTCAATCCTCAGGAGATTTATATATATATATATATATATATATATATATATATATATATATATATATATATGATATGTGTGTGTATATATATATATATATATATATATATATATATATATATATATATATATATATATATATATATATACATATATATATATATATATATGATATGTGTATATATATATATATATATGATATGTGTGTGTATGTATATATATATATGATATGTGTGTATATATATATATATATATATATATATATATATATATATATATATATATATATATATATATATATATATATATATATATATATATATACATATATATATATATATATATGATATGGGTGTGTATGTATATGTATATATGAAGTAGATCACCTCGACTTGGTCATTTAAAAAGTAGCTTGCCTGCTGAAAAAGTGTGGGCACCCCTGGCTTACCTGAACTCAACATCAAATTTGAGGAAGCACATCGCGGTAAATAACGTTAGTAGATATTTTGGCTGTCACCATAGGCTGATGTTAGCTTCCCTGCTATGAATCACTGTCAAATGTACATCGTGTGGGGACATTTATTAACGCACTGCAGACTCACAGACACACACACACACACACACACACACACACACACACACACACACACACACACACACACACACACACACACACACACACCCACACATAGAAACACCAATCAGAAGTGCACAGTGTGTTTACCATGAATTGATTAACGTTGAAAAACTTATTGGGGTGTTACCATTTAGTGGTCAATTGTACGGAATATGTACTGTACTGTGCAATCTACTAATACAAGTTTCAATCAATCAATCAATGAATGCCTACTGAGCCTATGGTGCTGTTAAGTTATAGTGACTCAATTTGCCTTAATTTTTTTTATTTTAATGTATTATTATTTAATATATATTATTGTTTTAGTTGCTTAAGAGATATTCCTGGCTCTGAATTTGCTCATTGCTATTTTTATGTTTTTGTGCATTATTTGTTGCCGTCATCATTAAACGAACAGGTTACTCATCAGTTACTCAGTACTTGAGTAGTTTTTTCACAACATACTTTTTACTTTTACTCAAGTAAATATTTGGGTGACTACTCCTTACTTTTACTTGAGTAATAAATCTCTAAAGTAACAGTACTCTTACTTGAGTACAATTTCTGGCTACTCTAACCCACATGGGCGGGGTACACCCTTGACAAGTCTCCACCTCATCACAGGGCCAACACAGATAGACAGACAACATTCACACTCACATTCACACACTATGGACCATTTAGTGTTGCCAATCAACCTATCCCATGTGCATGTCTTTGGAGGTGGGAGGAAGCCAGAGTACCCGCAGAGAACCCACACAGTCATGGGGAAAACATGCAAACTCTACTAAGAATCGGGAATCGAACCCAGAACCTTCGTAACGTGAGGCTAACTAACCCATGTCCTGCCGTGTCATGACCTTTATTTCAGTAATTATTGTAATCAGCCAACACTCAAGGCTCCAATATTGATATCATATCGGAGGTGAAAAAGTTTTTTAAGGACTGCCGTAATTATCGTACAACCGCACTGCTATTTGTAATATTATGGTAAGCGTGTTTGAAAATGTCACTCCAAATGTCTTTGTAAAGCAAGGGTCCCGAAACCGGATACGGCCCCCCAGCGTCTAAAATCCGGCCCGCGGGAAGTCCCAAGTAAAAAAAAAATAATAATAATAATTTTTTTTATTTTTTTTAAATATTATTATTTTTTAAATTTGTCCTTACTAGTCCATTTTCTACCGTCTTCTAGCCACTCAGGCAAATCATATTGTCTAAAAATGCATTTTACCATCGATAACGTGACATGCAGCAAGTGCGCTCTTTAAGTCAATTAGTGCGCGAGGAATATATATGTATGAATATATATATATATATATATATATATATATATATATATATATATATATATATATATATATATATATATATATATATATATATATATATATATATATATATATATATATATATATATAGACATATATATATATAGGGAAGGTGTGGCGAAGTTGGTAGAGTGGCTGTGCCAGCAATCGGAGTGTTGCTGGTTACTGGGGTTCAATTCCCACCTTCTACCTTCCTAGTCACGTCCGTTGTGTCCTTGGGCAAGACACTTCACCCTTTGCCTCTGATGGCTGCTGGTTAGCGCCTTGCATGGCAGCTCCCGCCATCAGTGTGTGAATGTGTGTGTGAATGGGTAAATGTGGAAATACTGTCAAAGCGCTTTGAGTACCTTGAAGGTAGAAAAGCGCTATACAAGTATAACCCATTTATTTATTTATTTATATATATATATACATTGACAAATACATATACATAGACATATACAAATATACACACATATATATACATTTATATATACATATATACACACACACACACATTTACATATAATATATATATATATATATATATATATATATATATATAGTGCGGCCCCCAGCCAAATTGTTTTACCCCAATGCGGCCCCGGAGTCAAAAAGTTTGGGGACCCCTGTTCATGACAAATGGTATTTGAATTACATAACACAAGATGTGATTGCTATTATATACAGTGCATTTATAAATGTATGTACACAGGAAACTTTTTTTTTTTTTTTGGGTGAAAAATATTTTCGAATATTTCCATCCAGGATCCCCACAAGGTTCAGGTGGGGACTGGAACCGTAAGCTTCTGAGGCATGAACATGCGTGGAACAGGGACTGGAACCATGGGAGGCTTGAACAAGTGTGGAGCAGGAATAGGTGGAACCACAACCGTTATTTTGCATGGAGCAGAAACAGGTGGTGCCAGAACTTTGGAAAACTGTGGAGTGGGTAAGATTAAGATTAAAGATTAAAGTACCAATGATTGTCACACACACACTAGATGTGGTGAAATTTGTCCTCTGCATTTGTCCCATCCCCTTGGGGAGCAGTGGGCAGCAGCACCAAAATGATTCCCGGGCGCGGGCGCCGCTGGAGGATGGAGCTTGAGTCTTGAAGAGTTTAGGCTGACCAATTGCTTTAACTCTTGAAAAAATGTTCATGGAGTCAGCTACAGTTGACTTAATGTCCCTTGGTGGAGGCTGTCGTAAAATTTGTCATGGAAAGAGTGTCTGTACTAAGCACAACCTGTATACATGCCCGCCGCTTACGCCTTAGTATGCACGTCACTGCGTGCGCCTCTGCGTGCGCCTCTGCGTGCGCCTCTGCGTGCGCCTCTGCGGCCGACGGCGTGAGGTCATCCGGCTTTAAAAGGTTTGAGACTTGGTCCCGCTGGATGACACCCCAAGTCTTGTAAACAGAAGCAAGGTGGCTTTTTATCATACCGTACTCAGGCTGTAGGCGAGGGAGAAGCAGCTGTCCGCGCCTGTGTTTGGCGAAGAGGTGGTCCATGTGGGAAGCACGCTGGGGACGGCTTCTGTGTGCGGTGAGTACGGGAAAAAACCCCCAGCAAAACAAAGTCCATCAGGGCAATCTCCTCGGCATTTGAAGAATACCTTTGTGCCTGTGTCTCAGTCTTCATCTTCTTGTAGATGCTTCTCTTCTCCCCTTCTGTGAGAACACTTTTGGCAGGTTCATTCTGTCACCGTTCAGGTTCCCAGGATGCGGAAGGTAGGCAGCATGCATGTAAGATGAATCTTTACTTCTTAAACAAGGCAAAATACGAAGAGGTCATGCAGTTGGGAAACGCAGGCAAAGTATAACATAGCAAAACTTAAATATCTTGGCATCGCATAGTTAACAAACATGAAGCGTAAACAGTCGCCAACGGCAAACAATGGACCTGAGATGAGTGAACGGCGAGACGGGTACATGAGGGGCGTGATTAGTGTTGGCGGCAGGTGGGAACACCACTCAATAAACGTAATTCAATAATAAGAAAGTAAACAAAAGCAGGCAGGGAATGCTGGGAACGGAACTAAACACTGAACAAAAAGAACAACAAATCCAAAGGTCATGACACGGCCCTTTTACACAGTGGGGATGGTGTTCTTTGGATCCATGTTAGCATTTGTCTGCCAACAAACGTGCGTTAAGTTGATGTCAAAGCTTTCAATTGTGATCTCATATGACCATAGATTCTCCCGAAAGCCTTGTCTGAATTATTCAGATGTTCATTGGCAAACTTAAGACGGGCCTGTACATGTGTCTTCATAATAGTCAGAATTATTGGCGGTTGGTGTGATTTACATATATACATACATATGCATTAACGGATGTGTGATTAAATACTTATTACACATTTTTTTAGTTGTTCTTGAATGCAGCTGAGATAGGCTCCAGCACCCACCGCAATCCCCGAAAGGGACGAGCGGTAGAAAATGGATGGATGGATTGGATTTTCTCTGTTAAAAAGACATGCACCTGGGGATAAGTTGATTGGCAACACTAAATTGGCCCTAGTGTGTGAATGTGAGTGTGAATGTTGTCTGTCTATCTGTGTTGGCCCTGCGATGAGGTGGTGACTTGTCCAGGGTGTACCCCGCCTTCTGCCTGAATGCAGCTGAGATAGGCTCCAACACCCCCCGCGACTCCGAAAGGGACAAGCAGTAGAAAATGGATGGATGGAAAATTAGCCTACCATAAAAAATGTTTGCAAAGGAGCAGCAGATCAAATATTGCCCACTGTTCAAATGTATGGTTCGTAGATGATCGTACCTCTGTCTCAAACTGTGCCCCAAACATGTTTATTGGGTTGCCGTTGGTCAGGAATGGCTTATGTTTATCCAGCCAAGAGTTAAAGCTGAAGGGTGACATCACATTCATGTTGTTCATCTGGAATGGAGGGTCTCTGAAGTCTTCGTCTGCACCAACAAAAAACAAAACACAATAAATGAGGATTCTTGCATTGACTTAAACATGATGGCTCACTGGGATCTGGTTTTCCTGTCTTGCACTGCTTTGATGCCATGAACCTGCAAATAATAATAAATAATTAAAATAAATACAGAGGAGGATCTTAAATGTGCATGTTTCTTACTCTTGGATGATTGGCACCAGTTGGGTTCCAAGATTTTGGCAATAGAACCATTTCTCAAACAGGATGTCCATCGTGTTGTCTACGTAGTACCTAGAGATATCAACACGTATGTATGTCCACAGAATACCCCTCAATCTGATATAAACTGAAATTGTATTGTGATAAAATAAAATCCAGTAATACAAAATGTGGGAAAATCTTTGTCTTTTGCACAATTTGAGATGTGGTTTGAGTGATTTTAGATCCCTACCTAAGGCTGGGTAACGAATTCGACACTTTTATAAAAACCAACCAAATCCTGTAGATTCAAGTAAAATCAAACGGTGCTTGTGGCGTCACGCCCGGTTGCAGACTAAACACTTGACGAGGAAACAAGCACTCAAACAGCACTCTCGGCACCTAAATGTAAAGTCAGGCTCCACTTTTCCAAAGTGCGCTACCATGATGTAAATGTACTTTAGCTTTGCCAAATGCATGCTACTGATTCGCATCACCAATTTTACATTATGATGTGAACACCTCTGAATTCGCAATAAAAACTACAACTAAGAAGCATGTTACAGTTAAACAGCAAGTGTGTAATAAGTACACTATTTACAGTATAAACACTTTGTAGGGTGCAACAAAAGCCTAGAGTCGATTCAGTTTAATGGCAAAGGTTACTTCCTGACAATAGTAGACAGATCGTAGCCTATACACTATTGCTGTCTAACATCTTGGAATCGCTATGTCAAGCAAAAAGTCCTCATGTGTCCAGGGACGTTTTCCGGAGTTTATAAACAATAAAAAAGACAAAAGATTGTGTGGTAATAAAAAATATCGATGTAATCGTTGTAGTATCGACTATGCACGGCCCTTGTACTTAATATCGTTACATTCAATGGCTGTGTTGATCCACCCATGGCATTTATTTATATTAAAGAGCGCTAGCTTGCTGTTAGCTATTCCATCTCCTATGGTGTGTAGTAAAGCATGTTTAGCTATTCCTCGTCCAGCAGGAATGATTCTTGTGAAAACGCAGTTTATTTGTCAACGTGGAGGGCGATGATTAGTGATTTAGAAGTAGCTAAAACACTGCCGACTGCGGATGGATCGCTGCTAGCTCTCTAGCCATGTTTAAAGCACCTCTTCCAGAGTGGCGCTTAAGTGTGAAAAGCTTCAAAACCCTCAAATCTAAACTCCAAACATCCCAGAACAAGCTAGTCAGATTACTTCTAGACCTCCACCCCAGATCCCACCTCACTCCTACCCACTTCTCAAAGTGGGCTGGCTCAGGGTGGAGGACAGAGTAAAACAACTTGCACTCAGCCTGGTCTATAAAATCCGCTACACCTCCCTGATACCGAAGTACATGTCAAACTACTTAACGTAAATGACCGCCGTAACCACAACACCAGGGGGAGCTCCACTAACCACGTTAAACCCAGATTCCGATCTAACAAAGGTCTTAACTCATTCTCTTTCTATGCCACATCAATGTGGAATGCGCTCCCAACAGGTATAAAAGAAAGGGCATCTCAACCCTCCTTCAAAACCGCAATAAAAGTACACCTCCAGGCAGCTATGTAATGTAATCAATCAAATATAGATACTTGTTCTTATGCCTTCTGATCTCTCTCTCTCTCTCTCTCTCTCTCTCTCTCTCTCTCTCTCTCTCTCTCTCTCTTCTCTCTCTCTCTCTCTCTCTCTCTCTCTCTCTCTCTCTCCTCTCTCTCTCTCTCTCCTCTCTCTCTCTCTCTCTCTCTCTCTCTCTCTCTCTCTCTCTCTCTCTATGTCCACTACTTGCTGTACATATCCTACCAAGTCAGACCTACACTGTTCCAATATCCATTTCTCTGCTCTCAATTGTTTGATGACTGATGATAACAACCAAACCTAACTCCCCCCCTCTACACCCCGGATTGTAAATAATGTAAATAATTCAATGTGATTATCTTGTGTGATGACTGTATTATGATGATAGTAATACACTACCGTTCAAAAGTTTGGGGTCACCCAAACAATTTGTGGAATAGCCTTCATTTTTAAGAACAACAATAGACTGTCGAGTTTCAGATAAAAGTTCTCTTTTTCTGGCCATTTTGAGCGTTTAATTGACCCCACAAATGTGATGCTCCAGAAACTCAATCTGCTCAAAGGAAGGTCAGTTTTGTAGCTTCTGTAGCGAGCTAAACTGTTTTCAGATGTGTGAACATGATTGCACAAGGGTTTTCTAATCATCAATTAGCCTTCTGAGCCAATGAGCAAACACATTGTACCATTAGAACACTGGAGTGATAGTTGCTGGAAATGGGCCTCTATACACCTATGTAGATATTGCACCAAAAACCAGACATTTGCAGCTAGAATAGTCATTTACCACATTAGCAATGAGTGTATTTCGTTAAAGTTAAGACTAGTTTAAAGTGCTTTTCCTTCAAAAATAAGGACATTTCAATGTGACCCCAAACTTTTGAACGGTAGTGTATATCTGGTAGTATATATCTGTATCATGAATCAATTTAAGTGGACCCCGACTTAAACAAGTTGAAAAACTTATTCGGGTGTTACCATTTAGTGGTCAATTGTACGGAACATGTACTTCACTGTGCAAACTAATAATAAAAGTCTCAATCAATCAATCAATCACCTCCATTGTTTGTTTTTAACCCAAAATACGTCCAATCTACTTTTCATGTCTCCACAGTTAGTCTGCTTGTAAGTACACCATGCGTACACCATTGCTCGTTTTACCAGCAATGTCACGATGTGACGACGACGCGCCTTCATGTCCGAAAAAACTTAAATATTTTTCAGAAGCAGTATAGTTCCGTTTTTAATTTGTTAGTATTGTGGTACTTTATTAGTACCAGCATACCGTACAACCCTAGTTCTTTTATTTGGTGTTGAAGCCTGTTTTCATCAATTAAGGAGACCCAACCTGAGGCAGTCAGTTTCAGTGAGCAGTCGCCTCCGCTCCACCACGAGTCCCACAGCGTTGGCTTGTCTCTGTGGGGAATGCGGGATCCGAGCAGGCAGCAGAAACATCTGACAAAGGAAATAGACCTCAATAAAGTGCACAAATCACGTACAATGGTTTATTTAAAAATTCAAAACTTCCATGTTAGAGGGTTAACACTTGAACTATATGATCAACCTGTGGAGAATTATTAACTGACGTTGCTGTGCTACAACCGACTGCTGTGTAGTTTTGACTTTAAAGTTGCTCAGTCAAGGGTTAACAGTTGACAATTTAATCATTTTCAAACGAAAATATTGTGGACAACCTGCATGGCACTCCGACATGCCATTATTTTTTTTATATCATAACGTCTGTTCAGGTTTATGCAAAAATTGAGCTCATCATGGTTTGATTTATGGTGCGATCCCAACCTTAACCTGAAATCGTGCGTTGGAATGAGTTATTTTGATACACCCCCGGTTCAGCATTTATCACAGAGTAAATGAGAAACTTCTGACTGGTTCTGTATGTTGCAATATCCACACATTATTATATCATATCTTACAAGTAACTCACTTTGCATTAGCGTTTCTTGTTGGTACAGTTTTCCATTGATTAATTGTAATGACATAATTGAAGCTCACCTCTCCCTCCTTGATATGCACATCCTTGTTTTTTCCATTTTCAATCACCTTCAGACACATGTCTCCTTTCAACTGGTAGAATAGCTGTTGGAAAAAATAACATAACCTTTAACGTACAGTATTATGTAGCATTGGGAGAGTTGCCGCTAGGCTACCCAGCATGCCTTGCGGGTACTTTAATTCTAAATACAGTTATAGTTACGTGTTTGTTAGCGCATAGCCAATTGTTTTAGTACCCTAGAGTACTAGTACTTTGTTTATGCTCTGTGAACTGACTGTTTACTGTTTATTATTTATTTACGCACAAGTAAGGTTCAGCACGGTAGAAGAGGGGTTAGTGCGTCTGCCTCACAATACGAAGGTCCTGGGTTCGATCCTGCACTCGGGATCTTTCTGTGTGGAGTTTGCATGTTCTCCCCGTGACTGCGTGGGTTCCCTCCGGGGACTCCGGCTTCCCCCCACCTCCAAAGACATGCACCTGGGGATAGGTTGATTGGCAACACTAAATTGGCCCTAGTGTGTGAATGTGAGTGTGAATGTTGTCTGTCTATCTGTGTTGGTCCTGCGATGAGGTGGCGACTTGTCCAGGGTGTACCCCGCCTAACGCCCGAATGCAGCTGAGACTCCCGCGACCCCGAACGGGACAAGCGGTAGAAAATGGATGGATGGGATAAGTAAGGTTGACATTCCGTTTAATGGCATTCTATGAATATTCATCTTTACACTTGGCGAGAGATTTAGCGCTTACGTTTAGATTTAGATTTAGGTTTAGATCTAACTCTTAGCACTCACATTTAGATTCAGAAATTTTAATTTAAGATTTAGATTTAAAATGTAGGTTTAGATGTAACATTCAGGTTTTGATTTAACAATTAGCGGTTATGTAGATCCAAGATTTAGATTTAACATTTAGGTTTCAATGCAACATTTATTTCTAGATTTAACATTTAAATTTAGATTCAACATTTAGATTTAGATTTAAAGAGGCTGTTTGCAATATTTACAAAGATGCTTAGAGGGCGCCAACTTTTCAAACTCTTACGGCTTCTCGTACGTAATGACATGCACGCGCATTAGCTTTAGGTGTTGTTAGCTAATAACAGCAATTTGATAGCGTTAGCTGTCATTGAATGTATATTCTATCATAACAACATGACTGCAAATTGTTCATTGCTTCTCTTGGACTGCTTTTGTGCACACGCTCTCTGCGCTTATGTATTGACGATACCGGGTGAGTGACGGCTGAAAACATCAATCATTTTATTCGGGCCAGAATTTTTTATTTTTTATGAAATCAACTATGTAACTTTGAAAATGTTACTGCGAGGAAGTTGCAAACAGCACTTTTAACATTTAGATTTAGATTTAACATTTAGCTTTAGCATTTATATTTAGACCGCCTTATTTAAATAAGGATTCGACGTGCCTACCAGGCGTTTACCACGGAGACAATCATGTTCTTCACATTCATATTCTCATGCTCCTACCTGTGTGCCATGTGTTGAACCAGCAGGATATATCTATAGTCTGTAACATATTTTCTAAATCGCAATCTAAACAACAGAAACATTTGCATACAGACACTTTCTGACACTTTTCTTTCACTTTCACATTCAGTGCGCGAGGCTGTGGATCGCATCACCAGCACATTCGTATGTCTGGAATGACTAAAACGCAAGAAAATGTCGATCTCATGATCTACTCTTCCCTCACTCATGAACAAGACCCCTTAGGTACTTAAACTATATTAAACTATATTGTAGTAATATATTTCCTAAATTAAAAAATGAACAACATTAAAATAAACGCCACCAAACGCATCAATTGAATTCATTTTATTTAGCCCCATAAGTTGTCCAGCAGCAATGGTATTATGAAATGAAATTGCTGAATAGATGATATGTGTAATATTTTTATTTCTGACCGTCAACCAAAATGTTGACACACATGCGTTGGACGGATGATTTTCATCTGTCAGTTTGCACGTTCTTCTGACATGTGCTAAACAAATTGCCAAAAAGTGCTGTCAAAATGTTAATGAGTGTTGATAAATCACATGTTGCATGCTGTATAACTATATTTTAATTCCCTCCTCACAGTTTTGTGGGCGTTTTAATGATCAGCATATATTTTGCATCTTCATGAAGACAAAGGTGAGCTAAATAAGGCGCGCCATCCACTTTGCGTCTAACATACGCAATCCACTTTGCACACGTTTAGTAGATCAGCTTTGCGTGTGCTATCAGATTTGCACGTTTTAGTGCACGCAAACCTTTAGTGAATCAGGCCCTTAAAGTCCACATTAAATTGAAATTTAAACGTGCTGAAAATTAGTTGAATGTGAGAAAAGTGAGTTTAATATGAGAAATATATCTGCTAGAAAAGTGCGATTAAACTTTTACATTCAGCACTCCATACGAAATAAATGTTGATTATCAATCAATCAATGTTTATTTATATAGCCCTAAATCACAAGTGTCTCAAAGGGCTGTACAAGCCACAACGACATCCTCGGTACAGAGCCCACATACGGGCAAGGAAAAACTCACCCCAGTGGGACGTCGGTGAATGACTATGAGAAACCTTGGAGAGGACCGCATATGTGGGTAACCCCCCCCCTCTAGGGGAGACCGAAAGCAACGGATGTCGAGTGGGTCTGACATAACATTGTGAAAGTCCAGTCCACAGTGGATCCAACACATCAGCGGGAGTCCAGTCCACAGCGGGGCCAACAGGAAACCATCCCGAGCGGAGACGGGTCAGCAGCGCAGGGATGTCCCCAACCGATGCACAGGCTAGTGGTCCACCCGGGGTCCCGGCTCTGGACAGCCAGCACTTCATCCATGGCCACCGGACCTATGCAACTCCCCCTCGCAAGGGACAGGGGAGAAGAGGAGAGAAGAAAAGAAACGGCAGATCAACTGGTCTAAAAAAGGGGGGGGTCTATTTAAAGGCTAGATTATACAAATGAGTTTTAAGATGGGACTTAAATGCTTCTACTGAGGTAGCATCTCTAACTGTTACCGGGAGGGCATTCCAGAGTACTGGAGCCCGAATAGAAAACGCTCTATAGCCCGCAGACTTTTTTTTGGCTCTGGGAATCACTAATAAGCCGGAGTTCTTTGAACGCAGATTTCTTGTCGGGACATATGGTACAATACAATCGGCGAGATAGGCTGGAGCTAAACCGTGTAATATTTTATACGTAAGTAGTAAAACCTTAAAGTCGCATCTTAAGTGCACAGGAAGCCAGTGCAAGTGAGCCAGTATAGGCGTAATATGATCAAACTTTCTTGTTTTTGTCAAAAGCCTTGCAGCCGCATTTTGTACCAACTGTAATCTTTTAATGCTAGACATAGGGAGGCCCGAAAATAATACGTTACAGTAATCGAGACGAGACGTAACGAACGCATGAATAATGATCTCAGCGTCGCTAGTGGACAAGATGGAACGAATTTTAGCGATATTACGGAGATGAAAGAAGGCCGTTTTAGTAACACTCTTAATGTGTGACTCAAACGAGAGAGTTGGGTCGAAGATAATACCCAGATTCTTTACCGAGTCTCCTTGTTTAATTGTTTGGTTGTCAAATGTTAAGGTGGTATTATTAAATAGATGTTGGTGTCTAGCAGGACCGATAATCAGCATTTCCGTTTTCTTAGCGTTGAGTTGCAAAAAGTTAGCGGACATCCATTGTTTAATTTCATTAAGACACGCCTCCAGCTGACTACAGTCCGGCGTGTTGGTCAGCTTTAGGGGCATGTAGAGTTGAGTGTCATCAGCATAACAGTGAAAGCTAACACCGTACTTGCGTATGATGTCACCCAGCGGCAGCATGTAAATACTAAAGAGTGCAGGGCCAAGAACCGAACCCTGGGGAACTCCGCACGTTACCTTAACATAGTCCGAGGTCACATTGTTATGGGAGACACACTGCATCCTGTCAGTAAGATAAGAGTTAAACCAAGACAAGGCTAAGTCTGACATACCAATACGTGTTTTGATACGCTCTAATAAAATATTATGATCGACGGTATCGAAAGCGGCGCTAAGATCAAGAAGCAGCAACATAGATGACGCATCAGAATCCATCGTTAGCAATAGATCATTAGTCATTTTTGCGAGGGCTGTCTCCGTAGAGTGATTTGCCCTGAAACCGGATTGAAAAGGTTCACAGAGATTGTTAGTCACTAAGTGTTCATTTAGCTGCTGTGCAACAGTTTTTTCGAGAATTTTGGAAATAAACGGAAGGTGGGAGACCGGTCGGTAGTTTACCATGAGGTCAGGATCGAGGTTAGGTCTTTTGAGCAGAGGATGAATAACCGCTTTTTTGAATGCTAGGGGAACAGTGCCGGAGGAAAGTGATAAGTTTATAATATTTAACACTGATGGACCTAATAATACAAACAGTTCCTTGATAAGTTTCCCAGGAAGTGGGTCAAGTAAACATGTTGTTTGTTTTATCCCACTTACACGCTGTAATAATTCCTCTAATGTTATTTCATCAAAAATAGAGAGACTATTTTGGAGGGCAGTGTCCGTCGTATATACAGTCGTATTTGTGTTAATAGAGCCCATTTTTTATTGTATTTGTGTTAATAGAGCCCATTATGCTTAGAATTATCAACCCGGGACCTCGAGAGGGACACGCGGTAGAAAATGGATGGATGGATAGAATTATCAACATTTTGTAAATACTGCATGTTATCATGAATACATACATACTTACAGCATGTATATAAAACAGTGTTGAAGGTTTTTGGAGTTCTTTTTAGACAAAATAGATCATATCGCCATTACCTGCATTTTTAGCGGCCTCTTGCGAACAGTTTTTCAAACATATTGAGAACTCACCAAAAGGAAAAGACGTGATTGTTGATGACAAACATCCCCAACAATTGTCGTTGAAGTGGAAGTGTGATGTGAATACTGTTTCAAATGTAGAAATTACAATGGTCACGCCCATCTATCCATCCATTTTCTACCGCTTGTCCCTTTCGGGGTCGCGGAGGTGCTGGAGCCTATTTCAGCTACTGTACATTCGAGCGGAAGGCATGGTACACCCTGGACAAGTCCCCACCTCATCACAGGGCCAACACAGATAAACAGACAACATTCACACTCACATTCACACACTAGGGCCAATTTAGTGTTGCCAATCAACCTATCCCCAGGTGTATGTCTTTGGAAGTGGGAGGAAGCCGGAGTACCCGGAGGGAACCCACGCAGTCATGGGGAGAACATGCAAACTCCACACAGAAAGATCCCAAACCCAGGATCAAACCCAGGACCTTCGTATGTACTAACCCCTTCGCCACCGTGCTGCCCTAGTCACGCCCATGTGATGTGAAAATGTGTTTGCCTTCATGAGAAAGTCAACACTTACAGTACATACATGATGGAATCAATTCATGTGTGCTTGTCCTTTACCTCCTCGCCTTCTTCTATATGGTAATCTTTCCTAGTGTTTGGTCCTCCAACAAACATAATATTCAACTGGGAAAAGTGCCTGGATGAAACAAAAATCAGATGCATGTCTTTAAACAGCAGACGTGACCTCGTGAGATTCTGGTTAGATAGCCAGTGCCGATGCGCAGACCATATACCATGTCACAGATTTACTCACATGAGCTTGTTGCACACTGGCGGCAGGAAAGCATTCTGATTCTTTGCTATCCACTCCTCCACGTTCACAAGAAGATGACTATTGCTCATTATTTTTGATTCAACGTCTTGAGTGTTGTTGCTGTATTATGTCACTTTGGACTGTTGTCTTTCAAAAGATTAGGCAGACTAACTGAAGCTGAAAGTCCAAAATGCAAAAGTGGGTGTAGGAAAGTGGGAGGAGTTGTGCAATGGTGAAAGGTTGTTACCATGACATTAAGCTCTGGAGACCCACTTTATTGACTTGTTTTAGGTTTTGCAACAGGATCTTTTACAAAAAGGCTGCTGGTAGAGTCCTACATTTCAAATTTTCTACAACTCTTATTTTTGGTGATAGAGTGATTGGAGCACATACTTGTTGGTCACAAAAAACATTCATGAAGTTTGGTTCTTTTATAAATGTATTATGGGTCTACTAAAAATGTGACCAAATCTGCTGGGTCAAAAGTATACATACAGCAATGTTAATATTTGGTTACATGTCCCTTGGCAGGGCAGCACGGTGGAAGAGGGGTTAGTGCGTCTGCCTCACAATACGAAGGTCCTGAGTAGTCGTGAGTTCAATCCCGGCCTCGGGATCTTTCTGTGTGGAGTTTGCATGTTCTCCCCGTGACTGCGTGGGTTCCCTCCGGGTACTCCGGCTTCCTCCCACCTCCAAAGACATGCACCTGGGGATAGGTTGATTGGCAACACTAAATTGGCCCTAGTGTGTGAATGTGAGTGTGAATGTTGTCTGTCTATCTGTGTTGGCCCTGCGATGAGGTGGCGACTTGTCCAGGGTGTACCCCGCCTTCCGCCCGATTGTAGCTGAGATAGGCTCCAGCGCCCCCCGCGACCCCGAAGGGAATAAGCGGTAGAAAATGGATGGATGGATGTCCCTTGGCAAGTTTCACTGCAATAAGGAGCACTTTTGGTAGCCATCCACAAGCTTCTGGCAAGCTTCTGGTTGAATATTTGACCACTCCTCTTGACAAAATTGGTGCAGTTCAGCTATATTTGTTGGTTTTCTGACATCGACTTGTTTCTTCAGCATTGTCCACACGTTTAAGTCAGGACTTTGGGAAGGCCATTCTAAAACCTTAATTCTAGCCTGATTTAGCCATTCCTTTACCACTTTTGATGTGTGTTTGGGGTCATTGTCCTGTTGGAACACCCAACTGCGCCCAAGACCCAACCTCCGGGCTGATGATTTTAGGTTGTCCTGAATAATTTGGAGTTAATTCTCCTTTTTCATTGTCCCATTTACTCTCTGTAAAGCACCAGTTCCATTGGCAGCAAAATAGGCCCAAAGCATAATACTACCACCACCATGCTTGACAGTAGGTGTGGTGTTCTTGGGATTAAAGCCCTCATCCTTTTCTCCTCCAAACATATTGCTGGGTATTGTGGCCAAACAGCAACATTTTTGTTTCATCTGACCACAGAACTTTCCTCCAGAAGGTCTTATCTTTGTCCATGTGATGTCAGATGAGAGGCAGCGTACATTTCATTGTCAGCGTAAATTTTGATACATCTCACCATGGCCGTTAAAAAGGGTGTACAGCAGGTTTTTGTGCGTACGCAAGTTTTGTACATGAGCCCCCCCCCCAAGGGAGAGGCGGGCGAGGGATAGACTGATGACAGCTGAGGCCACAACACAAACTGCTTCCAAATAAATTAATTTCTAAACTTAAAATAGACCCATATACCTATACATGTAATTAATTGCGACTTAATTGGAGTCAATCAACGTGACTCCGGTTGATTGACGGGCGAACGGACGATGTTGGCAATAGGTAATGAAAAAGTTGAGTCTTCAGCCTTATCATGGATCAAAGTAAAAGACCAAAGAAGCCATCAGGTGCCCAATTTAGAAAAAGAATATGAGAAACGGGCACAAGATAAAGGTATGCAGATTTCTATGAGTGACAAGAGTGACCGTAGGCTATAGGCTATTGAGGTTTCTTATTGTTTCCATTGGGTTGTTTTTTCTTGTCCGGATGTGGGATCAGAGCCGAGGATGTTGTTGTGGTTTGTGCCGCCCTTCGAGGCATTTGTGATTAAGGGTTATATGAAAAAACTTTGATTGATTGTTGATTGACTGATTAATTAGCTTATTGCTAATATATTGCCATTTTTTAGTTTTTCTTAACTAGCAATTATAAGAATTGAGACACCATCTCATGCGACTAATTTCTGAGTAATTTCTCTCTCTCTCTATGTCCACTACTTACCCCCCCTCCACACCCCTGATTGTAAATAATGTAAATCATTCAATGTGATTATCTTGTGTGATGACTGTATTATGATGATAGTATATATGATAGTATATATCTGTATCATGAATCAATTTAAGTGGACCCCGACTTAAACAAGTTGAAAAACTTATTCGGGTGTTAGCATTTAGTGGTCAATTGTACGGAATATGTACTTCACTGTGCAACCTACTAATAAAAGTCTCAATCAATCAAAACCCATAGGCAACGTAGTCCCGTTTGTGTTTGCAACACAAGAAGTGCAAGTGCGGACTATAGAATTTGCTATTCCTATACGATAAGTTAAATAACTTCTAATATACATTGACATGGCATTTTGTAAGCAGCTTAAACAGGGTGAAAAACACGGGTTGAAAATTCTGCTAGTCTCAACACTAAATTCATATTATGGTCTGCTACAAAACGGGTGTTTTATCATAACTGGAACTGTTCAGATGTTATTAGGATGATGCAAGACAGAACTCGTACGTGACATACAAAAAAAATATGTTTTTTTTAAAATATGTTTCTTCTGGGATTTTTCAAGCATGGATTTTAGAACCTGTGATGAAGGATTTGTGCAATTTACATTGGTGTTTATATACTTGGTCTTGACCTCTGTATGTATGATGAGATTCTCGCAGATCTTCAAGATGCAACCTTTTAATCAAATTTGAATAATAGGATATTAAGACTGATTTGGTGGACTTAAAGATTCCTTTTTTATTTATAAATGGAATTGTAAATGGGTATTTGGTGGGTAGATTTTGACATGTATTGTATTGTACTGTATTTTGTATCTTATATGATGATCAGTGTTGGGTTAGTTACTGAAAACCAGGAACTAGTTATATTTACTAGTTACTTCATTTCAAAAGTAACTCAGTTACTAACTCAGTTACTTACACCAAAAAGTAATGTGTTACTGTGGAAAGTAACTATTTAGTTACTTATTTTTTTCTTATTTTTTTTTTTTAAGCTCCCATTAATGCCCTTTTAGCCTTCATGTCAGTACTGTTATTGCACTGGAGAATAATACAATCTGTTGATCAACTTGACATGCATTTGCATCACTGAACTCTGCTAAGCAATGTGGTCTACATACAACACACAAAGACAAAGATATGTTTCAAAGGGCCAATTTGTTTCTGGCCAGAACAAATTGACAAAACTATTTTAAATAGCTGCAACATAACATACATAAGTAACAAACAGCACAATAACAGCATAGCTGTAAAGCAAGGAAGGCACACACTACATACACAAAGCTTAATCAGGCATTTTTTCCTCAAGGAATTCTGACACAAAATCATGTCTGAAGCCCAGAACACTATACACATTTCCCCAGTTTTAGTTTGGAGATAAGGAAAGATTGGCCTGGCCCACTAGCATCCCACTTTTTGTTAGTGAACTTTATAGTCCATACATTTAGAGTGATGTGATAATCAAACACTCTAGAAGTCTAGAATGAAAGAGTATATAAGAGAATTGACAGCAATGTTCCCTCTAAGGTGCGCGCCTGTGCAATTGCGCACTGCTCAAGTGCCCTCTGCACACGTCTATGCCACGCACAAAATCAAATTAAAAAATAAGTGCATTACAATTTTCGACACAACACGACAGAGAAGACACTTTTCGTCATCCTTGTTCAAATATTGTAACGTCTGTCGAGACGCTTTGAGGACATGAATTCCATCCATCACTTTACTGAGCAAAACTCTTTATTGTCGGCCATAAACACATCACCAAAACATTAGTAAAAAAAATTATATCTAGCAAAAGTGGTCATTTTCTGCAGTACAAACCAGACCAAAAGCAACTTTGTTATATCAACAGCAGCCGCTCGCTCTTTCTCACTTGCACCAACACATGCACATATGGCACTTAGTCAGTGATGCGTTTACAGCCACACAAGAAGTCGGACAACTCCAACACCACACATAAGGTGTATTTCCAGGTCATTACTCTATAATTTACCAATAAAATGTGTGCTTATTCTAGTGTCATTTATTAGGAATCTTAATTTATAAATATTAATCATTAAATGCTGTTACTATATTATTAGTATATTACTAATAAAAATATTTTTTTTTACAAACAGGAAGTTGCAGGAATGTACACATGATCCCCTGCTTACATCTCATTGTGCAACATGTGAATGTTTTAATGGGAACTAAATGCAATGTCTGAAAGGGCTACAAATTATTTCAAAAGCAGGACCTCCACCCAGACAAACAATACAAGTACACGGTTCATGAAAAACAATATGTTTTGTTATTGTCATTGTAAGTGGGCCTAAACACTTATATTAGAAATGGAAATGACTGCTGTCATTTGATTATAATAATAAGAGAATGTTGTCTGTCTATCTGTGTTGGCCCTGCGATGAGGTGGGGACTTGTCCAAGGTGTACCCCGCCTTACGCCCGAATGCAGCTGAGATAGGCTCCAACGACCCCGAAAGGGACAAGCAGTAATAAATGGATGGATGGATGGAGATTGAACTTGTTATTTAGTCAGGTTTGGGACAGGTGTGCTGCTGGTATAGCCACAGTGTGCACGTCTGATGTTGCTCACATGGGCTCCACTGAATGCTCAGGGAGTTTTTGCGTTTCCTAACACACATGAAACATTAGAGGGAACATTGATTGACAGAGTGTGTACCTTCAGTGCTGAATGATGAGCAGAGGCAGAGTTAATCCTCAAGTGGTGGCATCGGAGTCTCTGTCATTCTTTACTAGCTACGTCGAAGCATGTCGCTTATGTAGCTTGTTTCAGCAGATTTGAATTGCTGTTTTGGGCAGTAGATGGGATCTTTGATCCAAAGCACAATTTACATTTGACTAAAATTGTATTTTCTGTGTGCTCGACAAAAGAAAAGTAGTCAAAATATCTCCATGTTAACAAACTCGACTTCTGGCTCCGCCATGATATAGACACGCCCTCCCCCCCTCTCCTCCCTCCCCACACTCACACTCACACCCAGACACACACACAGAGCGCAGGTCTCTCTTCCTCGGCTTGTGACACATGAAGAATCAGAACGATGACACTGCAGCGCTCCGATAAAACACACTTTATACTACATAAAAAGTAACGTAAAATAACGCAGTAACGCATCATTTAGTAACGGTAACTGAGTTACTGAATATAAAAAATAACGCGTTAGATTACTAATTACCGCCAAAACTAACGGCGTTACAGTAATGTGTTACTTTGTAACGCGTTAGTCCCAACACTGATGATGATCTATATTTTAACTGTGGGTCCCTGTCCATAAACTGTGTGCCTCTAGGGATTACTTTTTTGCAGAACAGACTCTGACATTAACAAAAGAAACAACAGTGAAATAAAAAACTATGCCTGTCTGTAAATAAAAAAATAAATACTGTATTTCATTTATAGTTATTTCTGCTCTTCTTACATTAGCATGTAAGATTATGTAATAAAATAATAATATAATAAAATAACACAAATAATAAACATATATTGTTGTGTTGGTGGCAGGGTTTGGGGATTAGTATGGCGTCACATTAGTACCAAAAATCCAAGCGCGTAAAAACTGTTATCGCACGCTGATTCTCCACTTCGTGCGCGCGCGCGACACCCTTTTGCGCGCGCGTGGTGCCTTTGTGCGCGCGCGCGGCGCCTTCTTGCGTGCGCGCGGTGCCTTTCTGCGCGCGCGCCGTCTTGGTCTGGCATCTCTCCTCGCGCTGTCATGTTTCTTTTTGTTACTTTGGGGGCGGGTATGCTTAGACCGCCCCTTCTTTCTGATTGGCTCTGAGCGCTGTCAGTCAATGGAGGAGCAACGTGGCGGCCATCTTACTTTATTCATATCTATGATGAAAAGTCCATGGCAGTTCCCTGGGATTAAAGAGGAAGGAAATCACGTTTTCATGGGGCTATCATGGCTGAACAAGTAAATCTTACACTATTATCTCTCAGATTTAATTTGCGTAATATATGGAGCTAGCTTTTTTTGTTTTTGTTTTTTTAAATACATATTTTTAACTCTGCCATCTATACTGATCTGGGCTGATATCTATTTTTTCATAGTTTGAGTTGTTTGCAGAAACGTAAATACTTTTTATAGTAATATTAAAACCATATTCATTAATTGTAGTGATAACCTATCATTCATTATTCTACTAAAATAGTAATTGCAATCATAACATCAATAATTAGGCCCATATGCTAATCATGTGGTCCTGATATGAAGTACGCATAGATAAGTGGGTTCGGGTAGACTCTGGTGTAAACTTAAAGTAGATAGAGGAAAGAAAATAAATAGTCCCACATTGTGGCATACATTCAATATGTACATATACAAATGTTAAATAAATAAAAATATTTTTTTACACAGACAAGTGAGGAAAGAAAACATATTTGAAAATATAATTTCCATCATTGACTGACATCTGTTGACTGGTTATATGTGTATGAAAAGAGAGATATTGATCTTGACACTTCATTAACTATGTGATGTTCTCTCAACAGATGAGACATTACCTTCTTCAAAGACTTTTAGATAAAATTCAATTGGCATTTTCCACAACTCCACTAAATTTGGACTTTTTAGAATTTGTTTGTCGACAGGAGCTGTATCTTCTGCAAGCCCTATCCAACCACATTCAAGTACCAGCTGCTATTATCCAGACTTTGCAGGAACTCTTTGAACTTGTGAAAGCACAACTGGAACATCCAGCCCCAGATGTCACAGTGGAGAAGACAGGCACCAAAGGACGCCCCAAAATTTTGGTCGATGAACAGCATGTGAAGGAACTGCTTGGCGTACACCTTCCTGTGCCTTGCATAGCCACATTGATGGGTGTTTCAAGAATGACAATCTATCGAAGGATGAGAGAGAATGAGCTTTCTGTCAGGGCCATGTATAGTCCCATCACCGATGCTGAGCTTGACTATTTGGTTTCTGACATTAAGCGTGATTTACCAAATGCAGGCTACAGAATGGTAAAAGGCCGACTGGATTCTCTGGGACACAGAGTTCCATGGAGAAGAGTTGCTGCCTGCATGCACAGAGTTGATTCCATAGGTATCATCTCAAGACTGTCCAGTCTTGGCTGTGTCATACGCAGAGTTTACTCTGTACCAGGGCCCTTGTCCCTGGTACATGTGGACACAAATCACAAGTTGATCAGGTTTGTACTGAAGATGTTTATATATATGTAATCTGATAATCAACCAGTTCTCATTTGTACAGTGACTATCCATCATGGGGATATGTCATTTCACATAATATATGGAATATTTTTATTTGTATGCATTATTCTGGACCTTTACCCACTTAAACCAAATTTCACTGTTTGTACACTGTTTAGTGCACAAATCGTAAATGACTAAATTCAAGTTGTATGTTTGCTTCTCAGATACAATATTGTCATATTTGGAGGAATCGATGGTTTTTCGAGAAAGGTAACCTAATTTTAGTTTTTTACAAATCACATTATAATAATTAGTCTTTCTGTGTATTGTTTCATTTAAAACATTTTTTTTGAGGCTACAATAGTACCATTCTCAGTCCAATTGCTCCATGTACTTAAGCCTCCCAGGACAGGATCTTGTACATAATTTGTAATTTCACCCTCGCCTTCCCTGTAGCCAATATGCCAGAATCTCACATTATTGAGGCAACTTATCCAAAGCAGTTGTTCAAATTTGGCAGTTGCCCACATATTGTATTCAAACTGCCATCGTGTTTATTTAACTTTTTTTTAGTTTCCAAGTGTAATCTTGGTGCAGGTGCACACGCATGGTTTACATTTTATTTGACTTTTGTTGATACTGTACTTAAATGCAGCGACCAACAACTGTGCTTCAACAGCATTTCACTTCTTTCTGGAGGCCACTCAACAACATGGTTTACCCTCAAGGTAGTGTTATTCAGATTATTACAATGCTATGCATATTGGCAATTTTCAGAAATGACAGATACAAATATAATATTATGTACCCCATCCTTTGGCTGAACAACAGCATTAAGTGTTTATACTATTTGATTAAAAAAACTAAGACAGGAACATATTTTATGCCATTTCTCCACACAGTTCATATTCTTTGCTTTTGATTCCTTGCTTTTGTCTCACTGCATGTTTTTAGCTGTAACCAAAAAGGGGACTTTATATGCATACTATTATTACTGGGCACATTTGTTAATGTTGAAAATACAAATTGGATAGTGTACTCATGTACAAAAGTTACAAATACATTGTTCTGTTGATTCCTCCATTTTAACCAATTTCAGGGTACGAGCTGACCAGGGAGTAGAGAACGTGGACATCGCCCGGTTTATGTTCACAGTCCGTGGCAACTGTTATGTTCAAATAACAGACACAACAGCCTCGCTCAACTTCACAACAGCACTCTCCTTTATTTCAGTAACTTCCTCAACAGGCCCAGCCCAACTACGGTGGCTTCAAGGTATCAAAAGGCACAACGTAAATAGCCTGAGTAAGACAGTAGAACACATTACCAATAGGCATTCAAGTATAAGAACAGTATTTAAGATTAACTTGAATGAACACAACATTTCCCCTCCTCTCTTAAAACTTCAAGTATGGAAGGTGGCCACAAAGTCCTGAAAACGCTCAGGGCGTGCACGGGCCCTAACAGGCCGAGGCTCAGGAGCAAGGGGGACCGGCAGTGGGGCCGGTGCTGGAGCAGGGCACTGCGCGACCGGCACAGCCTGGGCGAGGGGTGCTGCCACTGGATCGGGCACCGGAGGGCGTGGCCCCAATGCGGGAATGTTCGGTGCCACCCCTGTGACGTGAGGCTGGTGAGGAGGGGCAGGTACCTTGCGCAGGCAGCTAGCGTGCCAACGGGATCCATCGGTTAACTGAAATGAAGCTGGGCCCAGCTGGCGGCTGACCTGGTATGGAGCAGACCAGAATGTTGACAGTTTGTTGGCGCGGTGGGGCCGGCGCGCTCTGACCCAGTCCGACACTCTGACAGCTGGCCATTTAGCCCTGTGCTTCTGATCGAACCTTTGCTTCATGGAAGTTTGTTGTCCCTTGACGCGAGACTTGACTGCTGCTGAGCATGGTTGCGGGCTCGCGGCCATCGGTGGGCGGAGTCTCGACAGGGGAAGCACAAACTCTCGACCCACCATGAGGCTGGCAGGAGAGACCCCTGTTGTAGAGTGGACAGTCGCCCTGTAGTGGAGGAGGGTCTGATTCAGTGCAGCCTCCAGCGAGTATCCCTCGGACATGTGAGCACGCAGTCCATTCTTCAGTGATTGGTTGTACCTTTCCACCCCCCCGTTTGCCTGGGGGTGGTAGACGGAGGTTCTGATGTGAGTAACACCCTTGCTGGCAAGGTAGGCGGTGAACTCCGAGGACAGGAACTGAGGACCGTTGTCCGTGGTGATGGCTCGGGGTAAACCCCAACGGGAAAACAGGCGGTCCAGGAAGGCGACGACGGCAGCAGAGGTGACCGTTCCCATGGGAGCCACCTCAGGCCACTTGGAATGCAGGTCGTAGACCACCACAAGAAACCTCTGGTGGTGTGGCACATTATGCAGCTCACCACAGATATCAAGCTGGAGATGGTCCCACGGTTTAGTTGGCCAGTCCAGGGGCTGGAGTGGAGGCGAAGCGGGTGGCCCAGTCTTCCCACTGGTGAGGCACGCTGCACAGGAGCGGATGAGTCCCTCCAGGTCTCGATCGATGGCGGGCCACCACACTGTGTCACGGCACCTTTGCTTGGCTTTGACTATGCCAAGGTGACCCTGGTGTGCCATCTGTAAGACACACCCTCTGAGGGCTACTGGGATAACAGCGCAGTGTCCCCGGGCGATGCAGGCCTCACCCCAGCATGACAGTTCGTTCTTCACACGGGAATACGGCTCTAGCTCAGGTGGGACACGGGAAGGCCAACCGTGTCTGATGTAGTCACGCAGCATGGTGAAGACAGGCTCGGCTGCTGAGGCCGTCTCCAAATCACGAAGGGAGACAGTGTCCTTCAATGGTGAGTGGACCAGGTGGACCACGTCTTCTTCGTCCTCCGGGGAGACAGCGGGGCCCTGGGTGGTGGCAGGACGGGACAGGTAGTCTGCCACCACGTTATTCCTGCCAGGGGTGAATTGTAGCTGAAAGTCATACTGCTGCAGACGGTCTGACCATCTGTGAAGACGGAGGGGCCTGTGCCCCACACCAGAGGTAGACATCAGGGTCGTCAGGGCCTGGTGGTCCGTCCGTAAAGTAAAGGACCTTCCGTATAAGTAGAGATGCCAACGCTCACATGCCCATATACAGGCGAGTGCCTCCCGTTCGCCCACTGAATATTTCTGCTCAGTGGGGCTGAGCGCCCGAGAGGCAAACGCTACCGGTCTCTCTACGCCATCATGGATCTGTGACAGAACGGCACCTAGAGCCACTGCGGAAGCATCACAGGTCACGAATGTGGGGCTGTCCAGTTGGAAGTGCGCCAGGATCGGAGACGTGGTGAGGAGCCGCTTCAACTCGTCGAAACCAACCTGGCACTTGGGAGTCCAAGACCATGGTGTCTCCTGCCTGAGCAGCATCCTGAGCGGGGCCGTAATGGAGGAGTACTGAGGCAGGAACCGCATGTAGTAGGCTGTCATCCCCAAAAATGATGCCACCTGGGAGGCCGTCGCAGGAGTGGGGACGTCGATGATGGCATCCACGTTCGACTGGAGAGGCGAGATGCCGTCGGCGGAGACACGGAACCCAACAAAGTCTATGGCGGGTGCAGCGAAAACACACTTCTCTGTGTTCAGCGTGGCATGGTGGCGCTTGAGTGCGGTGAAAACCTGTTCCAGGCGGGCATCGTGTGTGGCAGCATCTGGCCCATGCACCACAATATCATCCAGATACACCACAGTCCCAGTGCAGCTAGCGAGGATTGTGGACATGATTTTCTGGAAACAACTCGGCGCTGAATTGAGCCCAAAAGGCATCCTCGTGTAGCGGTACAGGCCAGTGTGGGTGATAAACGCTGTCAAGTCCCTACTCTCCTTATGTAAAGGGACTTGTAAATAGCCCTGGCGCAAGTCCAATTTACTGAAAACTCGGGAGCCGTGGAAGTGTGTAGTGAGTTCCTCCGTCGTAGGAAGAGGATATTTGTCAGGCACCACTGCCTTGTTCACTTGGCGGAGGTCGACGCAGACTCTCAGTCCGCCCGACTTCTTCTTGGCGATGACAATGTTGGACACCCATGGGGAAGCGTCGATGGGCTCTATGATTCCACCAGCCTGGAGGCGTTGAAGCTCCTGCGTAACGCCGTCCCGCAAAGCCAGGGGAACACGGCGAAGGGGCTGGACCACGGGAGGCACGCTGTGGTCCAGGAGTGGCTTGTGTGTAAATGAGCTGAGGCAGCCCAGGCCGTTAAACAGCTCCGGCTGGTCGTGTTGCCTCGGAGACGCTACGTCTAGAATCCGCATACCGCTGTTGTCCTGCAGGGTAAAACCCAGGCTAGTGAAGAGGTCGAGGCCCATGATGTTCTCGCCGCGGCGCGTGATGTGGAACGGGAAACGGTCCACAGCTGTAGAGGTGTAGCGAACCGGGAGGTAGAGAAGGCCGACGACATCGATTTTGCTGCGGCCGTAGCCACAGAGGGCAGTGGACGGGGGCTGTAGCTGTCTGTTCGGGAAGAGCAGGTTGCAGGTGTCGACATTCAGTAGTGACACTTTGGCCCCAGTGTCGAGGAGGAGAGGGACACAGCAGTCATCCAGGTAAACAGGGCACCTCGAGAAAGTCGCTGAGTGGGGGCCTACAGTGCGCACAGGCACCGCCGGGTCATGTGACTGTGCATCAGGGTAATCGGCCGGAGCGGACCGGCACCACCTGGCAAAATGGTTAGGCTTCTGACAACGGCGACAAGTTTGGCCCCTAGCAGGGCAGTCCTGGGCCCTTGTTGCATGGCGGTTGGAGCCACAATTCCCACACCGTCTCTGTTGACGTGTTGGCTGGGGACGCGCTACCTGTATAGCAGCATCAGGGTCTGAGGTTGATAGCTGTTGCACTGACTGTTCAATAACAGGGGTAGGCCTATGAGGCTTATTTTCCGCAATTTTGGCCGCACATTCAGTAGCCGATTCCACTTGTATTGCGATTATTAGTGCGTCATCAAGTGTCAAAGTTGCATCCTTGAGTAACAACTCCTCCTGCACTCTGGGATTAGACGTTTTCTCAATGAGCTGGTCTCGAATGAGTTCATCAGTGAGGTTGCCGAAATTACAGTTCTGTGATAGGGCTCTTAAATCTGCTACATACTGCCTGGCAGACTCACCCGGGCGCTGACATCTTCGTCTGAACTCCAACCGGCGGAGTAGGATATTCTGTGATTTTACAAAATGTCCGCTCAAAGCTGTTATGACTGCATCATAAGTGTCCAGCGTACCGCTGAGAGAATTGAAAATTCTGTTCCCCTCCGCTCCAAGCAGGTGTAGGAGAATGGCGCGCTTCCTCGCGCTAGTGGCATTGTCCAAACCTGTGGCCAAAAGATACATCTCAAAAGACGATTTCCACTGATTCCAGGGAATGACAGGATCGCCCGGGAGGGGTAGAAACGGGTCCGGAGGTGGCAGGGAGAATATAGGTGTGTCAGCCATCCTCGTTCGCCAAATGTTATGTTCAAATAACAGACACAACAGCCTCGCTCAACTTCACAACAGCACTCTCCTTTATTTCAGTAACTTCCTCAACAGGCCCAGCCCAACTACGGTGGCTTCAAGGTATCAAAAGGCACAACGTAAATAGCCTGAGTAAGACAGTAGAACACATTACCAATAGGCATTCAAGTATAAGAACAGTATTTAAGATTAACTTGAATGAACACAACAGCAACAATCGTGGAAGTTTCATCTCGGGAAAGAGTGTCCACAATCAAAGGTACAATTCCTCTAGCTTTCACTTATTAACACAATATCATGTTTGCCTTCATGGAAATTCAATTTTTATGTTTTTGTGACCCTCAATAGGATAGAGCGGTTATGGCGAGATTTGTGGATCTCTGTATCGTTCAAGTATTCCAACCTTCTGTATTCTCTTGGGGCCGTCTAAGCATGCCCGCCCCCAAAGTACCAACATGAAACATGACAGCGCACAGACCGAGACGGCGCGCGCGCAGAAAGGCACCGCACGCGCGCAGAAAGGCACCGCACGCACGCAAAAAGGCGCCGCGCGCGCGCACAAAGGTACCACGCGCGCGCAAAAGGGTGTCGCGCGCGCGCACGAAGTGGAAAATCAGCGCGCGATAACAGTTTTTATGCGCTCGGATTTTTGGTACTAATGTGACGCCATAGATAAGTCTTATTTTTGAATGGGGGCGTCAAGGGATGGTTTACCCAGGGCGCAACTCTCGCCAGGAGCGCCTCTGTGCGTATGAGACAGTCATGAGTGACAGCCTGAACGCCAGCCCTTCTATTCGGCCGATGATCAATTTATTTTCAATATAATTAGTAATTGAAACATATATACATTTAAAAAATTGTATTTTAAACCACTAATGGCAACAAGGTTTACTTTTTTATAATTTTTGGTTTGAAAACTGTAACTTAAGTAAGTTAGATACCGTCGTTTTAAAATAATTTTGCTTGCAAGTTCAATAAACATATTCAGAATGAACACATACCAGCTTTTTACATACAGAAAATACAGATAGTTGTGCATACACCAGTAAATAAACCATGTGCTAATAAGTCGACGAACATGACATACAGGCTTACAAAGCAAACGTTGATTCGAAAATAAGATTTGAGTTAACTCTCTTGCTTCACTTGCATCATCTTTGGCAATTTGGACCAATCACAATGCGATGTCGTGTCACTGTGGAAATACGGCAAGCGTCGAGGTCTGTCAATTCTTCTTTGACTGTTCGTTGTCACTCTCCAGCTGAGAAACAAGACCCATCCTCGTAGAGTCAGGTGAATACATTTATTATTTACGCCACAACCATGCAAATGTTTTAAACTCAATCCATTATAATACAATACATTCACCAGCCAGTGGTACTGGACGCAATGCTAGTGTAAACTCCTTGCTAGCGAGTAGTGTATCAACAAGCTGTGGACTATAACGTCACAAAGCGGCGATTGGAATAATTTGAAACATTTTCAAGTCCGTTACTTCTTTTTTTATTTTTTTTTAAAACCATTATCAGATGTATTTTCCCACTTGCAAACAAGTTGTGTTTGTTTCTGATTTTGAAATTGTATTTAGTTGCTGTTGACGTTGTCTTGTACTGTATTGTAATGTATTGCGATGGTTTATGTAAATGTGAGTGAGCAGATGTGGAAGTAGTGCAGTGGCTTTATCTGTTGTTTCATTGTAATGTAGGTTTTTGTTGTTCAGTATTGGTTTCGGACCCCCGTGTAAATTATATCTTAAGGGGCTATCCTAAATACAATTTTCATTTACATCAGGTTTTCCACCTAGATACAGTCGTGGTCAAAAGTTTACATACACCTGTAAAGAACATAATGTCATGGCTCTCTTGAGTTTCCAATAATTCCCACAACTCTTGTTTTTTTTGTGATAGAGTGATTGGAGCACATACTTGTTGGTCACAAAAAACATTCATGAAGTTTGGTTCCTTTATGAATTTATTATGGGTCTACTGAAAATGTAACCAAATCTGCTGGGTCAAAAGTATACATACAGCAATGTTAATATTTGGTTACATGTCCCTTGGCAAGTTCCACTGCAATAAGGTGCTTTTGGTAGCCATCTACAAGCTTCTGGCAAGCTTCTGGTTGAATTTTTGACCACTCCCCTTGACAAAATTGGTGCAGTTCAGCTAAATGTGTTGGTTTTCTGACATGGGCTTGTTTCGTCAGCATTGTCCACATGTTTAAGTCATGGGGTTTAAGTCAGGACTTTGGGAAGGCCATTCTAAAACCTTAATTCTAGCTAGATTTAGCCATTCCTTTACCACTTTTGACGTGTGTTTAGGGTCATTGTCCTGTTGGAACACCCAACTGCGCCCAAGATCCAACCTCCGGGCTGATGATTTTATGTTGTCCTGAAGAATTTGGAGGTAATCCTCCTTTTTCATTGTCCCATTTACTTTCTGTAAAGCACCAGTTCCATTGGCAGCAAGACAGGCCCAGAGCATAATACTACCACCACCATGCATGACGGTGTTCCTTGGATTAAAGGCATCACCTTTTCTCCTCCAAACATATTGCTGGGTATTGTGGCTAAACAGCTCAATTTTTGTTTTATCTGACCACATAACTTTCCTCCAGAAGGTCTTATCTCTGTCCATGTGATCAGCACCAAACTTTAGACGAACCTTAAGGTGTCGCTTCTGGAGCAAGGGCTTCCTTCTTGCATGGTAGCCTCTCAGTCCATGGCGATGCAAAACACGCTTGACTGTGTGACTGTGTTCCAGCAGCTTCCAATTCATTGCAGACCTGCTTTTTGGTGGTTCTCGGTTGACTCTTGATCATCCTGACCAATTTTCTCTCAGCAGCAGGTGATAGCTTGCGTTTTCTTCCTGATTCTGGCAGTGACAAAACTGTGCCATGCACTTTATACTTACGAACAATTGTCTGCACAGTTGCTCTTGGGACCTTAAGCTGCTATAAAATGGCTCCAAGTGACTTTCCTGACTTGTTCAAGTCAATGATTCATTTTTTTTAGATCTGTGCTGAGTTCCTTTTACTTTCCCATTGTCGCGTTTGTAACCGAGTCTAATGACTGCATCACATGAGCCCTTTTTAAATGGACTCAGAGAAGTCAACACAATTATAATCACTCACATGAAGTTAAGAGGCCGTGCCATGAAACTAATTTGATTTGATTGTAACTTTTCTACATCACCAAAATCGGTAACGTATGTTGCTGTATGTATACTTTTGACTAATCAGATTTGGTCACATTTTCAATAGATCAATAATAAATTAATAAAAGAACCAAACTTCATGAATGTTTTTTGTTACCAACAATTATGTGCTCCAATCACTCTATCACAAAAAAATAAGAGTTGTACAAATGATTGGAAACTCAAGACAGCCATGACATTATGTCCTTCACAAGTGTATGTAAACTTTTGACCACGACTGTAGGTTTATGTGTGATTGGCATAGAAAAATGTTGCCAGCATCCCATGGATTCATTATTTGTATAACGTTTTTCAGCACTATTGATTATGTACACAGGTACGGTTATTCACATGTTTTCAATCTGCCTCCATATGATATTCTGTGCATCTAACCTAGCGTTTCTCAAATAATAGGGCAGGTGGGATGCGATGCCAGGTGATACACGCGTGACCCCGAAAACATGCTTTATCAGTATCATGATTTAAAAACCTATGCACTACAAATTTTGATAAAAAAAAAAAAAATCAGCACAATTTGTCAAATTATTTTTGGTTTTGTAGATTAAAGTGTTTTAAATATTGTGCTCCCGAGTTTTAATATTGCTGAAACATTTTAATTGTCTTATTATTTATTAAGTTGATTTCTCCCGCGACCCCGAAAGGGACAAGCGGTAGAAAACGGATGGATGGATTTAATGTTTCATTATCAAATAGTTATAGTTTAAATAAGGATTAAATGTTTTTGAATGTCAGACAAATTGATGCACTTTTAATCTTTTTGGTTACCAACTAAAAAACTATGTTAATGAAGTTATTATTTGCTGTCAGTTTATCCACTTTTTGTTTTCTCCAATGTTAAAATGGACACAACGTCATGTCGAGGATGTCGTTGTGGTTTGTGTGCATGGGAGAGAGGCGACAGCTTGGAACTTAAAATAATTGAGAAGCATTGATCTAACCTAAACATTCCACTTGCGTGTTGTTCATTTGTCATAATATAATACAGTGATTTTCAAAGTGTTTTTTTTTACCTCAGCAGAAACGTGGCTCTCCAAATACCACCCTAATACCGTATTAGGGGGTGCGACTTATTCTCAGGAGCGACTTATGTGTGAAATTATTAACACATCACCGTAAAATATCAAATAATATTATTTATCTCATTCATGTAAGAGACTAGACGTATAAGATTTCATCGGATTTAGCGATTAGGAGTGACAGATTGTTTGGTAAACGTATAGCATGTTCTATATGTTATAGTTATTTGAATGACTCTTACCATAATATGTTATGTTAACATACCAGGCACATTCTCAGTTGGTTATTTATGCGTCATATAAAGTACACTTATTCAGCCTGTTGTTCACTATTCTTTATCTATTTTAAATTGCCTTTCAAATGTCTATTCTTGGTGTTGGGTTTTATCAAATACATTTCCCCAAAAAATGCGACTTATACTCCAGTGCGACTTATATATGTTTTTTTCCTTCTTTATTACATTTTCGGCTGGTGCGACTTATACTCCAGAGCGACTTATACTCCGAAAAATACGGTAACCAACATTCAAAAACAGTAGCATAGTAGACCTAAGAGTTTGTTTAACAAGTATATTTTATATTTTTGGCCAATGTAACATTACACACACATAGTTTGAAGAGTAACACTGTGTTTTATTTTAGGAAAATAAAATACTCTACTTGAATCAAGTGACTATTTGGCATACCACTAGTGGTACACGTACCACAGTCTGGTAAAATATGCTAGAATATAATACTAAACAGTAAGCAGCAGTGCATTCATTTTTCGCGTAACTTTGCTTTATGTGTGTCCTTTTGCCTTGCAGCACGATGAGAAGCAGCAGATGTGGTCTCCTCCTCTTCCTGTCCTCCTGTCTGCTGTGTGTCCACTGTCATGGGGACCATGTCCAGAGACAGCCGCCTGTGGTTGAGAGTGGTGCCACCTTATCGAGTCACGGTCGCTTTGACAAAGCGGCGGTCCAAGATAAAGAGTGAGCGATGCCTGCATAACCGTCATGTGGATGAACTATTGAGGCTGTATTCTGATGAACTTTGAGCAGACAGGAGCAGTGTGAACTCCTCTCTCTTGTTTTGCAGCCACATAATGGAGCATTTGGAGGGTGTCATTGACAAACCAGAGAAAGAAATGTCGCCTCAGGAGCTTCAGCTGCACTATTTCAAGATGCATGATTACGACGGCAACAACCTGTTGGATGGACTGGAGTTAGCTACAGCTATTACGCATGTCCACAGAGAGGTAAGAAGCTGTGCTCTGTGTATTTGCTCTTCTTGAGGTGAGACCAGAAGTGCATGTGAACATTTGCTACTTACTACCTCTTGAAGAACATGGAATTCTTAAAGATGCTCTAATTTGAATGTTCCTCCCATTGTTTAATTGTTTGAGTGACAGTGCCGGTTTATAGAGTAACATAATATTTTTGCTTGAACCTAAATATAATTGTTTTTAATGAATTTTTTTCATTCATTGCATTACCCCCACACCATATTCAGTTTATCTCATTTTCAAAAGTGAAACATGTTTGATAGGTCCATAATTCTCGAAAACCTCATTATTAAGTTATATTTCAAGATATATATTTTGTCTTTAAAAATGTAAATAGACTGTTGAAGCATTCATGCTGTAACTATTATAAAGCATCTATTCATTGTAGAGCTGCACGATTAATCGATTTTAAATCGTAATTCGAATTCATTATGACGATGTTTAAAAAAAGACAATCGTTAAATCGATGTTCCTGTCTATCATGTTTTTCGCCTCCAAGCTAGGCTCCTCCTTCCTGCAAGTGCACGCTCCACTCCAAATCTGCATAGACATATGGTGCTCCACACACAAACAAACACACACACACACATCAGTGTTAACCATTTTTATGTATTTATTTGTAGGCAAAAATAAAAATAAATAAATGGGAGTTGGCACTTTCGGGTTCGTTTCACAACATCTCACACAAACCTGCTTTGCCAGAGAATAAGCTGCAGCAGAAGGGTTGTCCGGTGCCAATTTTGCGACTTTGACGTTATACTTAGCGAGTTGAGGTGTTTATTCAAAGTGAAAGAGGAGTCTTGTGTCGCCTGTTTATTCGGTAATCAGATGCAAACGTTCGTGAAGGGCAGGGTATTCACCATATGAGCAGAGCTCCATCTCCATAAAAGCAGAGAGCGTTATAAAACATTGTGTAAATTGTTATGTTTGTTGCTTGTTTGTACAATGCAGAAAGTCTTTATTTACAACTCTGCAGGAAACTCTATACTTTTTGTTCTGTTGTACTGGTAAGAGTTCTGGGTAATGCACTTACAAATAGCAAAACACAGGAAACATCCAGAAGCGAACTAACCTTGATCACTTCTAAAAGTGGTAACAACTTGAAGACACATCTTAGAGAAACTTTTTCAACGTTTGGTTACACTTTGCCTTCTTGGTGAAATCTGTAAACCAGTGATGTTCAATGTGTGGCTTGGGTGTTATTTGTGGTACAGTGCTTTTTTTTAATGGATATAATATGAACAATTCAAAAAACACAAAAATAGAGCTAAAATGCATAATGACAAAGCTGAAATTTGGATACAAATAAAAGGCTGCCAAGTTTCAGAAAATGACAAGCCTGAGACTTTGGTGGCATGATGCGAAATATGGCCTTTTTCACACTGATTTGGCCTGTTTTAATGTTGGTTTGTTCTCAAGACTGTTGTCCTCTCCTCCAGCAGATCTCCCTGCACTAATGCAAGTCTTATTGAACCAGAAAATAGAAATTAAAATCATCTCCACTGTTTTCTCTGCTGGCTCTTCTGTCTCATCCTCTGCATCTGTGTTCTCAATTTGTATCTCTTCTACATCTCTGTCCTCAATGTCCTCAATCTCTTCTGATCTCTCTTCATCTTCAAGTGTTGCCAACTCCTCAGTAAGGAAAGTTGCTATTTATTGGCTGTCATAAAATTTGTGAGATGAAATCATTGCTCATTTGCATAATTGATTACAATAAACGCTGGAGGATAGAGGAATAACATAGGTGGAGCGCTAATGTTTTTATCATAGCTCTGATGAGGTCCCGTAGCTAAGTTAGCTTCAATGGTGTCGTTAGCAACAGCATTGCTAGGCTTCGACAGGCGGCACAGCATTAACCGTGTAGTTACAGGTCCAGTGTTTGGTTCGGTGTCTCCTGATAGTAATATTGTTGATCTTCTGTCTATCCTTCCAATCAGGGGCTTATTTATTTTGTTTCTATCTGCATTTAAGCACGATGCTATCACGTTAGCTCCGTAGCTAAAGTGCTTCACCGATGTATTGTCGTGGAGATAAAAGTCACTGTGAATGTCCATTTTGCGTTCTCGACTCTCATTTTCAAGAGGATATAGTATCCGAGGTGGTTTAAAATACAAATCCGTGATCCACAATAGAAAAAGGAGAAAGTGTGGAATCCAATGAGCCCTTTTACCTAAGTTACGGTCAGAGCGAAAAAAGATACGTCCTGCACTGCACTCTAGTCCTTCACTCTCACGTTCCTGCTGGTGTAAACAATGGGGAAATGGGAGGAGCCCTTCAACCTGCGACGTCACGCTACTTCCGGTACAGGCAAGGCTTTGTTTATCAGCGACCAAAAGTTGCAAACTTTATCGTCGATGTTCTCTACTAAATCCTTTCAGCAAAAATATGGCAATATCGCAAAATGATCAAGTATGACACATAGAATGGATCTGCTATCCCCGTTTAAATAAAAAAATGTCATTTCAGTAGGCCTTTAAGATTGTCAAATTTGATCAAAAGACTGTCAGGTTGTGATATTCACGAAGGAACCCAATCTGTTGACTGGCCATACATGAACGACATTTAGTGTTTTTAACCGTGTTGTTCCGTCTTCTAGTAGTCCATGGCGTTTCTTTCTTTCGTTCGTTCTTTCTTTCTTTTTTTTTAATTACTCGTATGGATTATTCATTTATCACTCGAATCAATGTTTGTAAATTTAACAATATAACTAAAACTACTCCTACTTGCTAAACCATCCCATATGTGATGTGGGTAGGAGTGTTTTTATTTTTATGTGTTATCGTAACGTAATGAAGCTAGCACTGTTAGCATTAGCTAATATGCAAACGCGTTTACGAGTGTCTGCGTTAGTATTATTAACTTAGAATGGCATTCTTTTTGTATTGTTTCAGTTCCACAAATTCCTTTCACAAATTTCACAAATTCACCAAAACGTCACCGTGGAGTCATTGAGTCTGTTTAGCCGATTGGAGAGCTAGCTTTCGCAGCTAGTGGGCCCATGACGATGACTTATGTTTTGTTTGATTAACCGTTTTACTGCTGTGTTACATGCACCGTTTGGAAACAATTAAGAATTAATAAACATTTACAAAATCTTACTGTGGAGATAACTCATTTTACAAAGTATATACTGTATCTGCGGCTTAGAATCCGGTGCTGCTATAATATGTGGGAAAATATTTTTTAGTGTTTTAGTGTTAGCGACTTATTTACCAATGTAGGTATATAAAATATACGTCCGGAAAATACAGTATGTATAACTTTTCTTTAGCCTTTTTTATTAGTCTATTTCATTAAGAAATCACAAGATGACATCAGCAACACCCATTCCTCTTGTTGTCTTTTGTAGTTTTGAGGTTTTATTTGTGGCCAAAATCGTGCAGCCCTATTTTACTGTATAAGCAATATGAGGTTACATTTGCCAGATATACGGCTGTTTTAAGAGGTTTTGGAACATTACTATTATGACTTTATTTCTACCTGAGTACTCAGTTACTTTCCTTTCTTTTCCTTTTATTTAGGAAAAAGGAGAAAACAGCCAGCCGATGCGCGAGGAAGATCTAATGAATCTAATCGATGACGTTCTGAGGGACGATGACTTAAACAATGATGGTTACATAGACTACGCTGAGTTTGCCAAATCACTGGAATAACACATCACCTCACACAACGCTGTGTTTGCCCACAACACAGCAAAATGGAACCTGCACAGCCTTCAGAGTGGCCACTTGTTTAAAACATCATTTTCTTTTGCAGGAATCAGTCAAGTTTTCTTTGCTATCTTGCAGCAGCAGCAAGCTAGATAATTCATAGCAAAACACAAAATCAAACATTACCCTGTGGGCGACATGTCTGCACTATTAATGATTGTAAATTCCTACAATAGTGCCTTTTAAAGGGGCCACTTCATTTAAATCACATTTAGTAGTGTATTCCCGAGCTAAAAATGCACTGAGCCACAGCTGGATTACAACTCAAACCAAAAGTGTGATACTTAAAAAAAAATTAAAAAAAATGCCCGAACGTTGTATCCGGATGATGATATCTAGACATCTGAGCCAATTACTGTGCATCCAACTGCTACTTATCTGGAATGTAACACTGTGTGCATCCAGCAGTTACTTGTCATGAATGTATCATTACATTGTGAATGTATCGCAGTGCCATTCTGTGAAATGCTGCCTCTTTATCACTGAATGAGATCAACGAGAAGTGCGCTAGTTTGTGTACAAGCTCATAAAACGTACTCTTACTAAGCTTACTTTGTATTCCCAGTGAAACACCTCAACACATTTTTGGATGTCAGCTGCCATTTTTGTCCATCTGCGATTTTTGATAATGTACAGTTTATTAAAGATTAAGTCTCTATATATATATATATATATATATATATATATATATATATATATATATATATATATATATATATTATATTAGAATATATATATATATATATATATATATATATATATATATATATATATATATATATATATATATATATATATATATATATATATATATATATACACATATATATACATACATATATATATATATATATATACATACATATATTTATATGTCTTGTGTTGATTCTTCAGTTTGTCTTGTTGAATAAAAATATTTATGAAAATGTGAACTATTAAAATCTATAATCAGCAGAATTTGACGTTTTTTTTTTTTTTTTTTATTGTTTACCATTACTGCAAAAAAGTAACCATTAAGGCTGTGGCACATTATTGTAAGATAAAGACAAAATAAGCATTACAATTTAGTCTTTTTTATCATGTGACATCAAATGTCCAACCCAGCCTGCACAGAACTGTATTCAAAATGTGTCATAATTAACTGTTATTTGTTGTCATTTCCTTTCATGTTGCTAACCTGCTCAAAAAATTAGAAACAGCTCAACAGAATGCAGTACATTTCCACACCATTGCAAACTACAATAACTACGTCAAGGATTACATATTTATATAGCACAATTTTTTAAACAAGACTACTGCCCCAAAGTGCTGTACAAATTAAAACAGAAAGGTAAAAGATTAAAAAGTACAGAACATGCTATATACAAAACACAAGTTAGAAATGCATAAAAACTGTAAAAAACAACAACACTATTGCAATGAATACTTCTGTGATTGCAGAACTGCACTACATTAATTGTAACTAACATGTTAAAAGCAGGGCTTAGCATGATGCAGTACAGTCATTCATCATTGCAACTTGTGACAAACTTTTTCATATGCTAGGCTGACCATATTCTGAAATCCCAAAAAGAGGACACATATATGCGTGCCAAGGCGGGCAGCACGCCAAGGCCGGGACTAGGTGAAAATTTGCCAATGATACTCGAACTTGCTTCATAAGTAATATATTTATTTAAATAAAGCATTTTTTCTCCTATGTTGACAGTAGTGTTGGCGCTAGGAATTTTCAAAATGGGGTCCCAGGGACCCCATCAAATCATACAAATGGGGTCCCACAGTATATTTTTGGGGTACCACTTTTTTGTAAGCGTTTTGAAAACAAATGCCAAATGTATGCATTATCCTGTTATATCTCACATTCTATGTTGTGTTTTGGAAAAAGGTTGTCATAAACGAGCTCTCGCCCTGCACAGCTGTTTTGTGCTTTGTAGTGTCGATATGGGCTTGTAGATCTTTATTTGCCACAGATATACACGTGCCTGCTTTGCACACAGTGCATTCTGCTTCCCATGTGTCACGGCCAGGACCAAAACACAAATACTTTTTCCGCAAATCATCCTTGAAGTTGCATTTACTTTTCGGCATTTCTTGTTTTCATGTCTGTCTCCACTCACTAACTCTCTCGCTCTGTGTCTCTGCCCCTCCCTCACCAATGTTTCTGCGTGCGCACCTTCACAGCTTGTTTTGTTTAACCCCTTCTTAACTTAACCCTAGAGTCTAGGGTCGGCAACCTTTATCAGTCAAAGGGCCATTTTGACGAGTTTCACAAATGAAAGAAAACAATGGGAGCCTCAAAACTATTTTGAAATTTAAAATGAAATAACACTGCATACAAAGTTTTTTATTGCTTTGTGCTATGTTTAAACCAGGGGTCTCAGACACGCGCCCCGGCCCGCACTTTAATATGACAGTTTTAGTTAGTGCGGCCCACGAGATTTACATGAATGGTGTTCAACAGCGTCATAGTTGCCAATCCTCCCACTTTCCCCGGGAGACACCCGAAATTTGGGGGTGATGGCACTGTATTTAGCGCCCTCTACAGTCTGCTTAAACAGCTTACCTGATCGGCCACATGTTGAATGCATCTTCTGCTTGCACTCGAATATGACAGCAAAGCTTACTTGCTCAGCAGCCACACAGCTTACACTGACGGTGGCCGTAAATAACAACTTTAACAAATATGCGCCACACTGTGAACCCACACCAAAAAAGAATGACAAATACATTTCTGGAGAACCTCCGCACCATAACACAACACAACAAATACCCAGAATCCCATGCAGCCCTAACTCTCCCAGTCTACACAAGTGTACACGCCCCGCTAGCACCAAACCCCCCCACACATCGCACCCCCCCCCCCCCCCCACCCCCTCCCTACCTCCGTGCGTCGGTTGAGGTTACAGAGTTAGGGCTGCATGGGATTCTGGGTATTTGTTGTGTTGTGTTTGTGTTGTGTTACGGTGCGGAGGTTCTCCAGAAATGTATTTGTCATTCTTTTTTGGTGTGGGTTCACAGTGTGGCGCACATTTGTAATGTAACAGTGTTAAAGTTGTTATATACGACCACCGTCAGTGTATGCTGTGTGGCTGTTGAGCAAGTATGCCTTGCTGTCTCCCACGTGTGCAAGTGAAAGCTTCATACAACATGAGGCCGGGCTGGCATGCTGTTTGTGCAAGTAATAGAGGATAATATATGCAGTGCAATCACGGCACGTCCTTGCCCTTAATTTAGTTGTTAGGGGTTGCCGATCCCTGCCCAAGACGTATATTGAAAATACACGCAATCCTAACTCAAAATGCGGACATTTGAGGCATTTAAAAAACCCCGCCCGGACACCCAGGACACACCTGCAGAAGAGAACTTGTCCGGGGAAAAGAGGACGTATGGTCAGCCTATCATATGCCCACTTTTCATGTGATTGTGCTTTGGATTACATCAGTGGTTCTTAACCTTCTTGGAGGTACCGAACCCCACCAGTTTCATATGTGCATCCACTGAACCCTTCTTTAGTGAAAAATAAAATGTTTTTTTTTTTTCAAATTCAAGACAAAGTTATGTTTTTTACTGGTGCACAAAATGAACCATGCATGAACATCACCTTGTTCAAAGAACAAAACCAACACAGTGCATGAACTCACAACAAATTACACACCTGCAAATTAGATGGAAATTAGAGGGAACATTCTTTGGGGGTATCCATAATACGCCGATAGGAAAACGTTTTTATTTACACGATGAGTCAGGTGTGTTTTGACCTCCGCGGCGGAGGCTCTGCCGAACCCCTGAGGCCGACTCACCAAACCCCTGGGTTCGATCGAACCCAGGTTAAAATCCACTGGATTACATCTTCCCCAAAAGTTTGCTTCAAAAAGCAGGTCTGTTTGCCTGCTAATCATCCCACTATGGAAGTAGAATTGTCTCACATCAACTTATATATATCAATATGATATTAATACATATGCATATATTAATAAATATAAAAATACAAATACAAATGTGATAAATAAATAAATAATTTGGATAAATAAACTCGTATTTGTAAATATATTTTTGAGATTTGAAAATATATACAAATAAATTTATAAAAATAAAAATGTGACATACAAATATATCAAGAATTTGTATAAATAAACATGTATTTATAAATATATTTTTGAGATTTTAATATAAATATGCTTGATTTTGTATTTGTATTTGTATTGAATTTGCATATGTGGATCGCTTTTTTGCTTTTGTGATGATGAGACATTCCTCCCACAAACCAGATGCACAAATAAATGTGACCTACACACTCCTCTGAACAACCAGCAGAGGGCACTGCAGCCAGAGCGGTCTGGGTCACAGAGCATGCTATGCATTATATGCAAAATGCTCAGAGTTCTCTGCACAAAAATAATCCATGTCTTTACAGAGGGAACGCACAACGGGCCTGAGCTAGGTAATGTTAGTGTTGTATTAGCTAATCAATCAATCAATCAATGTTTATTTATATAGCCCTAAATCACTAGTGTCTCAAAGGGCTGTACAAGCCACAACGACATCCTCGGTGTCGAGTGGGTCTGACATAATATTGTGAAAGTCCAACACATCAGCGAAAGTCCAGTCCATGGTGGGGCCAGCGGGAACCATCCCGAGTGGAGACGGGTCAGCAGCGTAGAGATGTCCCCATCTGATGGACAGGCTAGCGGTCCACCCCGGAGCAGAGTAGAAAAGAAAAGAAAAGAAACGGCAGATCAACTGGTCTAAAAAGGGAGTCTATTTAAAGGCTAGAGTATACAAATGAGTTTTAAGATGAGACTTAAATGCTTCTACTGAGGTAGCATCTCTAACTTTTACCGGGAGGGCATTCCATAGTATTGGAGCCCGAATAGAAAACGCTCTATAGCCCGCAGACTTTTTTTGGGCTCTGGGAATCACTAATAAGCCGGAGTTCTTTGAACGCAGATTTCTTGCCGGGACATATGGTACAATACAATCGTCAAGATAGGCAGGAGCTTGACCATGTAGTATTTTATACGTAAGTAGTAAAACCTTAAAGTCGCATCTTAGGTGCACAGGAAGCCAGTGCAAGTGAGCCAGTATAGGCGTAATATGATCAAACTTTCTTGTTTTTGTCAAAAGTCTAGCAGCCGCATTTTGTACCATCTGTAATCTTTTAATGCTAGACATAGGGAGGCCCGAAAATAATACGTTACAGTAATCGAGACGAGATGTAACGAACGCATGGATAATGATCTCAGCATCGCTTGTGGACAAAATGGAACGAATTTTAGTGATATTACGGAGATGAAAGAAGGCCGTTTTAGTAACACTCTTAATGTGTGACTCAAACGAGAGAGTTGGGTCGAAGATAATACCCAGATTCTTTACAGAGTCACCTTGTTTAATTGTTTGGTTGTCAAATGTTAAGGTGGTATTATTAAATAGATGTTGGTGTTGAGCAGGACCGATAATCAGCATTTCCGTTTTCTTAGCGTTGAGTTGCAAAAAGTTAGCGGACATCCATTGTTTAATTTCATTAAGACACGCCTCCAGCTGACTACAATCCGGCGTGTTGGTCAGCTTTAGGGGCATGTAGAGTTGAGTGTCATCAGCATAACAGTGAAAGCTAACACCGTATTTGCGTATAATGTCACCTAGCGGCAGCATGTAAATACTAAAGAGTGCAGGGCCAAGAACTGAACCCTGGGGAACTCCGCACGTTACCTTAACATAGTCCGAGGTCACATTGTTATGGGAGACACACTGCATCCTGTCAGTAAGATAAGAGTTAAACCAAGACAAGGCTAAGTCTGACATCCCAATACGCGTTTTGATACGCTCTAATAAAATATTATGATCAACAGTATCGAAAGCGGCGCTAAGATCAAGAAGCAGCAACATAGATGAAGCATCAGAATCCATCGTCAGCAATAGATCATTAGTCATTTTTGCGAGGGCTGTCTCCGTAGAGTGATTTGCCCTGAAACCGGATTGAAAAGGTTCACAGAGATTGTTAGTCACTAAGTGTTCATTTAGCTGCTGTGCGACAATTTTTTCGAGAATTTTCGAGATAAACGGTAGGTGGGACACCGGCCGGTAGTTCACCATGAGGTCAGGATCGAGGTTAGGTCTTTTGAGTAGAGGATGAATAACCGCTTTTTTGAATGCTAGAGGAACAGTACCAGAGGAAAGTGATAGGTTTATAATATTTAACACTGATGGACCTAATAAAACAAACAGCTCCTTGATAAGTTTCCCAGGAATTGGGTCAAGTAAACATGTTGTTTGTTTTGTCCCATTTACACATTTTAATAATTCCTCCAATGTTATTTCATCAAAGAGAGAGAAACTATTTTGGAGGGCAATGTCCGTCGTATATACAGTCATATTTGTGTTAATAGAACCCAGTTGTGGCTGGGATGCATTGTCTTTAATCTCTTTTCTGATGAGTTCAATTTTCTTATTAAAGAAATTCATAAAGTCATCTGCTGAGTGGGTGGAGCTACTGGGAGGAGTCCCTTGTTGGGTTAGCGATGCTACTGTACTAAACAAAAATTTAGGATCATTTTTGTTGAGGTGGATGAGATTTGAGTAATATTTAGCTTTAGCTGAGGTAAGCATGCGTTTATAAGTTATTAAACTATCACTCCATGCTTGATGGAAAACCTCAAGTTTAGTCGCACGCCATTTGCGTTCCAGCTTTCTACATGATAATTTCTGGGCTTTAGTTTCTTCTGTAAACCATGGGGTACGCCTTTTAGGGGCCCTTTTTAGCTTTAGCGGTGCTACAATATCAATGGTGTCGCGTAGGGCGTCGTTAAAGTTGTTAGTGAGGTTATCAATAGAGCCCACATAATTTGGGAATGATGCCATTACTGAAGGCAGTAGGTCAGTAAGAGTCGTCGTTGTGGCAGTATTAATGTTGCGGCTGCTATAGTAGTTATTATTATTATTATTAGTTTGTTGACAATGAGTCAGAACTTCGAATTTTATAAGGTAATGATCGGACATTACTTTAGTGTACGGGAGTATCGTAACTTTAGAGGTGGTGACACCCCTGACAAGCACTAGATCTATCGTATTACCGTTGCGATGCGTGGGTTCATTTATTATTTGTGTAAGACCACAGCTATCAATTATAGTCTGGAGCGCCACGCATGGAGGGTCCGATGGGGTATTCATATGGATGTTAAAGTCTCCCATTATGATTATATTGTCGGCGTGCGTCACTAGATCAGCAACGAACTCTGAAAATTCATTGATAAAGTCCGAATAGGGCCCAGGGGGGCGGTAGATGACAGCCAGGTGGAGAGGCAGCGGTGTGACAAACCTCATAGTGAGCACCTCAAACGAGTTATATTTATTATTTAGGTCCGAGGTAAGGCTAAAGTTTTTGTTGTATATTAGTGCAACACCCCCACCCCTTTTAATGGGGCGGGCAATATGCGTTCCCGCATAGCCAGGAGGAGACGCCTCACCCAACGCAAAAAATTCGTCTGGTTTGAGCCAGGTCTCGGCTAAACCAACGACATCAAGATTGTTGTCTCTGATGACTTCATTAACTAATAACGTTTTGGAAGACAATGACCTTATGTTTAAAAAGCCCATATTATAGGTAGTGGGCTGTTTTGAGGAGTTTTTGTTGAAAGTATCCGTAGTAGCAATATTAATAATGTTACGTTTATTATGCATAGTGCACTTTAAATAATTTCGACCATATCTAGGAATTGATATGACAGGAATTTTTAGATTGTTTGCCACCTCAGTAAAATGCATGTCCACCTCTGACGCAGAAAAAACATTATGTGAGTTGTATATTATTCTAGAAGAATTGCTATGTGTGCAGGGATTATCCAGCCTGGCGCTGGCTAGTTCTAGCTTAACAGACTCCTTATTAGCGCTTCTTTGTGGATTAGCATTTAGCTTTTTCGTTAGCCCCGCTAACAACAAAGCATTTAGCTTTGTTGTTAGCCCCGCCCGACACCCCCGCTTCTGCTTCCGAGCGCATCGCTTACGTCTCTTTCGCTGTCGGTCTCCGCTGGAAGTCGACGCCGCTGCTTCAAAGGCCACTGCTGGATGTAGCTCGCGAAGAATTCCCAAGCTAGCGAGCAGGTCCATCGTACACGCATCTATCAGCCCAAAATGGCCCGATCTCTCCACATCCAGAATCGTAAGTCGGTCGTAAGTGATCACGGAGTGAACACGCTGTGAGCCAGCCATGAAATTGACTGAATTGAGGGGTATTTTTGCCCTCACTTCCAGGAGCGCTCGTACGAAGCCGCTGCTCTGAAGCGCAGCCATCTTGCTAATTTATCCAGTTAATCTGAAAGACCGTGCTAGCTGCGTATTTTATTGTATCAATGCCGTTTAATGACCTTGTCCCGATGTAGATACTGATCTCTTATCAGGATGCAGTGCCCTCTGCTGGTTGTTTAGGGGAGTGTGTAGGTCACATGTATTTGTGCATCTGGTTTGTGGGAGGAATGTCTCCTTGACACAAAAGCAAAAAACGATCCACATTTGCAAATTCAATACAAACACAAAGAAAAAATCAGGCATATTTATGTTCAAATTACAAAAATATAATTACAAATACACGTTTATTTATACAAATTCTTGATTTATTTGTGTCAGATTTTTATATTTCTAAATGTTATTTGTATATATTTTGAAATCTCAAAAATATAATTAGAAATACGCGTTTACAAAAATTATTTATTTATTTGTATATCACATTTGTATTTGTATTTGTATATTTATTAATATATGCACATGTATTAATATCATATTGATATATATAAGTTGATGTGAGACAATTCTACTTCCATATCCCACGGAATCGAGGAATCCATTCACCAAACCATTTTTCTTCCGCTTATCCGAGGTCGGGTCGCGGGGGCAGCAGCCTAAGCAGAGAAGCCCAGACTACCGTCTCCCCAGCCACTTCGTCCAGCTCCTCCCGAGGCGTTCCCAGGCCAGACGTGAGACATAGTCTTTCCAACGTGTCCTGGGCCTCCCACGTGGCTTCCTACCGGTCGGACGTGCCCTAAACACCTCCCCAGGGAAGCGTCCGGGTGGCATCCTGACCAGATGCCCGAACCACCTCGTCTGGCTCCTCTCAATGTGGAGGAGCAGCGGCTTTACTTTGAGCTCATCCCGGATGACAGAGCTTCTCACCCTATCTCTAAGGGAGAGCCCCGCCACCCGATTGAGGAAACTCTTTTCGGCCGCTTGTACCCGTGATCTTGTCCTTTCAGTCATAACCCAAAGCTCATGACCATAGGTGAGGATGAGAATGTAGATTGACCAGTAAATTGAGAGCTTTGTCTTCCGGCTCAGCTCCTTCTTTACCACAATGGATCGATACAGTGCCTGCATTACTGAAGACGCCGCACTGCGTCTTCACGATCCACTCTTCCCTCACTTGTGAACAAGACTCCGAGGTACTTGAACTCCTCCACTTGGGACAAGAGCTATTCCCCACCCTTTTCCGGACAAGAACCATGGACTCGAACCTGGAGCTGCTGATTCTCATCCCAGTCGCTTCACACTCGACTGCGAACCAATCCAGTGACAGCTGAAGATCCCGGCCAGATGAAGCCATCAGGACCACATCATCTGCAAAAAGCAGAGACCTAATCCTGCAGCCACCAAACCGGATCCCCTCAACGCCTTGACTGCGCCTAGAAATTCTGTCCATAAAAGTTATGAACAGAATCGGTGACGAAAAGCAGCCTTGGCGGAGTCCAACCCTCACTGGAAACATGTCCGACTTACTGCCGGCAATGCGGACCAAGCTCTGACACTGATCGTACAGGGAGCAGACCGCCACAATCAGACAGTCCGATACCCCATACTCTCTGAGCACTCCCCACATGACTTACCGAGGGACACAGTCGAATGCCTTCTCTAAGTCTACAAAGCACATGTAGACTGGTTGGGCAAACTCCCATGCACCCTCAAGGACCCTGCCGAGAGTATAGAGCTGGTCCACAGTTCCACGACCAGGATGACCATATAAGTTTGAGAATATGGTCGGTAAAAATAGCTTCTCTCTAATAATTGTACATGTCATAGACATTGAGCATTTGGAAAAGAGATTAAAGACGTACTCATACTAGACCGTTCATGCTGCGCTGGACTTGGGTGCAATCAGAGCCGTATATGGAGGGAGATTGGTCTACTCGGTTTCAGACCATCTCCTAAATGATTGACTGCGCCTATAAATTATGTCCATAAAAGTTATGAACAGAATCAGTGACAAAGGGCAGCCCTGGAGGAGTCCAACCCTCACTGAAAACGGGTCCGACTTACTGCCGGCAATGCGGACCAAGCTCTGACACCGATCATACAGGGATCGGACCGCCACAATCAGACGGTCCAACACCCCATACTCTCTGAGCACTCCCCACAGGACTTCCCGAGGGACATGGTCGAATGCCTTTATCTAAGTCCACAAAGCACATGTAAACTGGTTGGGCAAACTCCCATGCACCCTCCAGGACCCTGCCGAGAGTATAGAGCTGGTTCACAGTTCCACCACCAGGACGAATACCACACTGCTCCTCTCGAATCCGAGGTTCGACTAATCGGCGTAGCCTCCTCTCCAGTACACCTGAATAGACCTTACCGGAAAGGCTGAGGAGTGTGATCCCACGATAGTTGGAACATACGCTCCGGTTCCCCTTCTTAAAGAGAGGAACCACCACCCAGGTCTGCCAATCCAGAGGTACCGCCCCCGATGTCCACGCGATGCTGCAGAGTCTTGTCAACCAAGACAGCATCCAGAGCCTTAAGGATCTCCGGGCGGGTCTCATCCATCCCCCGGGCCGGTCTCATCCATCCCCCGGGCCTTACCACCGATGAGCTTTTTAACTACCTCGGCAACCTTAGCCCCAGAAATAGGAGAGCCCACCACAGATTCCCCAGGCACTGATTCCTCATAGGGAGACGTGTAGGTGGGATTGAGGAGATCTTCGAAGTATTCCCTCCTCCGGTCCACATCATCCGCAGTCAAGGTCAGCAGCACACCATCCTCACCATACACGGTGTTGACAGTGCACTGCTTCCCCCTCCTGAGGCGGCGAATGGTGGTCCAAAATCACTTTGAAGCTCGGCCCCTCTTTTCACCTGAGTGTCCAAAACATGAGACCGCAAATCCGATGACACAACTACAAAGTTGATCATGTAACTGCGGCCTCGGGTGTCCTGGTGCCAAGTGCATATATGGACACCCTTACGTTTGAACATTGTGTTTGTTATGGACAATCTGTGACGAGCACAAAAGTCCAATAACAAAACACCACTCGGGTTCAGATCCGGGCGACCGTCCTTCCCAATCACGCCTCTCCAGGTTTCACTGTCGTTGTCAATATGAGCGTTGAAGTCATCCAGCAGAACAAGGGAATCACCTGAGGGTGCACTCTCCAGTACTCCCTTGAGGGAATCCATAAAGGGCAGGTACTCTGAGCTGATTTTTGGTGGGTAAGCACAAATAGTCAGGACGCCCCCCCACCCACCCAACCATAGGCGGAGGGAAGCTACCCTCTTGTCTACTGGTTTGAACTCCAACGTGCAGGCTTTGAGCCGGGGAGCAACATGAATTGCCACAGCAGCCCGTTGCCTCTCACTGCGTACAAAAGCAGAGTGGAAGAGAGTCCAGCCCCTCTCGAGAGAACTGATTCCAGAGACCCTGCTGTGCTTTGAAGTGAGTCCGACTATATTTAGCAGTAACTTCTCCACCTCGCGCACCAGATCAGGCTCCTTCCCCCCCAGCGAGGTGACGTTCCACGTCCCAAGAGCTAGCTTATGTAGTCGATGATTGGACCGCCAAGTGCCTTGCCTTCGGTTTCCGCCTAGCTCACACTGCCCCCGACCTCTATGGCCCCTCCTATGAGTGAGCTGATTGGATTTAAACATTTTCAATGGAATGTTATGTTTTTTTGTACAGTTCTATCTCCATCGGACCGTTTGGAATGGCATACCAACGTAACCAAAAGCTGTGTGTTTTTATCGTTGTAAAGACAGAATTTTGGATTCAATGCTGATATTAGTTTTTTTGGACATGGACATCATAAACTTCATTGTTACACAAAGGGCAATTCCTATTAATCACATTGATATCTTATTGATATACTATAATATATTTTCATAATAAAAAAAGGTGCTCCATGAACATGAATATGTGAGAAAGGACATGTGACTGAGGTTTTGGTTAATACTCGACAGCCTAACTATAGTTTGGTGAACAATCTTGTTCCTGGTGGATGCTCAGCTCCAGTGAGAGGTGTCCAGGGGCTGCATGGAGGTCAGGGAGAACATAGTTGGTGTCAGGTTGCTCCTCAGGGGGCTGTACCATTCCTCATGCTGATGTTGAGGGGTCACCTGCGGTGGCATAGAGGAACAGGGGTACTGGCTGCCTGGTGTTGGGTGGTGGGGGAACATGGCGGCAGGCAGAACCGTGGCTAGGGGTTGAGCATAATAGTGCCGAGCCATTGATGGTGGGATGTGCATGCTGCCCAGCAGTGCCCTGTGGCCTGGTATAACACCCAGACAAAGAGCTTTCTGGGACGCCCGCTCACGCTTACGCTGCTTGGCTCTTCTGTTCTGAAACCACACCTGTTGACACATAAAGGAAGATTCCAGATTGTTCACCATCAGGTAGAGGAGAGAGGACAATGTATTATTTTAAGATGCTCATATGAAACACTTAAGATCCAGTCTTTATACACACTACTGTTTTTTCTACCCTTCTTTCACGGCATCCTGCAATTTTACTAACCTAATTCAAACATTATATCATGTAATAAATTACTACAAACATTGTTTCAAACTTGCCTAACTGAACCTAAATACGTAAAAATGACCCTAACTTCCAATAGTAAAAATGTCCTGAGTCCAGACAGTGCCGGATCACCCCCAAAAGGTTATAATTTGTTCCTTATGCAATTTCTGGCAGTATCTGAAAATTGAATCAAAATGTGCCCATAACTTTTTGAGCTACTGTGTCTAGAGCGGAATCAAATAAACCGAGTTAAGTCCACCACTCGTTTTGTTTTTGTGGGTGGAGGCGGGGCCGCAAGCATACACACAAGTTGAAGCTCAAAATGTAAACGTAAGATAACGTGGTAGAAATTATTCAGATCAGCGGCACAATCTAATTAGTTGTTGCTTATCCCATTTTGGAAATTTCCTGAAACGTTCATGAAAATCTATTCATAGTATTTTAAGTTATATTGCTTACTGACAGACATAATCAGAGGTAATAAATACACGAATCCAACCCCTAACATTTAATTTTTTAAGCACTTTTTGTTTTAATGACAACATTCACTCTCAGTTTGTCACAAAACTTATGCAAACATCACCAAAAGAACAAATGGGTTGTAGTCAGTTGGCAATTGGAGATTTGATTCCTTTTACTGACTTGAGTTCATATGAGTCACTCAATAAAGGGAATCAAATACTTGATTCACTCAAGGCACCCATCGCAAACGCTCGCGCAAAAACTCGCAATTGCGCAACAAGTTCCTCCGCTGAGTCTTCATCTTCATCGAGTTAATGAAACTCAAGTCTTGGTCATGTCGTGTGTCAGTGAAATTTGAGTCTTTATTGAGTACCTGTGAATCAGTGAAACTCCACTCTTCATTGAGCAACCAGTGAGTCAGTGAAACACGATCAAATGTTTTTCCACTACCAGTAAGTCAATGCAACTTGAGTATTTGGCAACCCATTAGTCAGTTAAATTTCAGTCGAGTACTTGTGGGTCAGTGAAACTCAAATCTTCATCTAGCAAACTGTGAGTCAGTGAAACTGAAGTCTTTGTTAACCTGTGAGTCAGTGAACAGTGAGCACAAAACTTGAGTCTGTGTCCAATACTCTTCAGTCAGTAAAATTCCTGTCTTCATCAAGCAACCCGTGAGTCATTGTAACACGACTGAATCTTTGTCGAGCGTGTCTCGAGTGTTTGTCAGCCCATGAGTCAGTGAAACGTAAGTATTTATCAACCTAGATTTGAGTCTAGGTCGCATACCTGTGAGTCAGGGAAATTCCAGTCTTCATCGAGCAACCAATTAGTCAGTTAATCTTGAGTATTTGTCAACATGTGAGTCAGTAAGACTTGAGTGCCCGTCGAATACCTAGGAGTCAGGATAACTCGAGTCGTTGTCGAGTAGTCTTCAGTCCGTAAAATTCCTGTCTTCATCAAACAACCCATGAGTCATTGTATCCCGACTAAATCTTTGTTGAGTACCACTGAGACAACGAAACAGTTTTTGTCAACCCAGTCAGTGAAAACTTTTTTTTTTGTCCTGTCCAGCTACTCAGGCCAATCCTATTGTTGATGTAGATTCCCATATTTGCTGTACAGATTTACTTTACAAAAGAGAAGTGTGGGATACTTCTCTTGTTGTCTTATTTGTATTTGACTTTATTAGATGGATTTATATTAATGTTTGGCACAGCCAGACCGGAGCAGGAGGGGATAGAAAGAGAAAAAAAGGAAGACAGAGGGAGAAATTGCAGGGACAAGAGGGGGATAAAACATAGAGACAAAAACAACAACAATAACAACAACAACAAAACAGCATCAGTGAATACGATATGTACAAATATGATAGTAAAAGTGAGAGCAAAGAAGCAGTTAGTGAAGTAAATATTAATAACACGGAAATGACAATAAACATTATTGCTCCACAAATGGAGCAATACAAATACCAATACAAAAAGCACTATTGATAATGAATAATAACAATAATTACCTCTGTTATCAACAATACAATTGTTTCAAATGCAACAATACATGTATGTAATGATAACTTGAAATACAAAATAAAGCAGATCAATGGAGGGGAAGAAAGAGAAGCAAACTGTATAGTAGTTATAGTAACCATAGGTTAAGCTTTGTCCGTATGCCGTGTTTTACCCAGTTTCCCCTAGGGGAAAAATGCTAATATATGTTTGATGAAATGTAATTATATGCATGAGTGTATGTATGCATAAGTGCTTGTATATGTACAGTATGTGTGTATGTTTGTCCAGTGAGTGTGAGTGTGTATGTATGTACTGTATTTGTGTATGTATGTGGGAGCGTATGTACCTATGTATGTGCGTAAGTATGTATGTGTGTGCGTATGTATGTATTAATGATTGAATATACTTATGTGTGTGTATATGTATGTATAATTGTGTACATGTGAGTATGTATGTGAATTTGTATGTAAAATATATTAGTCTCCCAGTATGTGCGGGAGCCAAAGTACGGACCCAGCCACCCAGAGAGCCCATCCCGGGACCACCGGCCCCACGCAGCCAGGCCGGCCAGCAACAGAAACCCCAGAGCCGGGCCCACTGTGCCACCCAGCAGGGCCAGCAGCAGGCCGTACACAGACGCACCCGGCAGAGGACAAGGCAAGGGAGAAGCAGGGGACAGCCAGCCCCCAAGCCAGCGAGAGACCACAACCCACGCGGGCAGAAAGACGTGACGTCCCGCCCCGAGGGGCCCTGAGTCTCCCCGCAGTCACACGGGAAGTCCGCCCCCGCCCCACCAGCAACCGAGCCCCCACGAGCTCCCGACAAGTGAGTCAACTTGTGTGAGTCAACCTCACACAAGTGAATTGTTCGGGAGAGTATTTATGAGTCAAGGAACAGATCGTTTGCTTTTTCCACTTTTCTAATGCAAATGCAATGAGACTAACAGTTGTACAATTTGTGACTTGTTAACCTGGCCTCCATTTTTATTTAGCTAACAGTAGCAGAGCTGAGTGTGTGTCCTAAATCAGTGAAAAAAACGTGCAAGTTTTGAAGAACACGATCATGACTTGCACATCTTTAGTCAGTGTGCATGTGTGTGTGTGTGTGTGTGTGTGTGTGTGTGTGTGTGTGTGTGTGTGTGTTCTCTTGTATTTTTATCCTTCATGAGACATCAACAAGGAAAAGTACCTTCCATATGAGGACCGGTGAACAAGTTAGGACCAAAATCATGGTCCCAATAAGGAAACCCATTGCATCTGATAGAGAATGTCTCATTTGCACCCCTGGTGGTGAAATATATCAAAATTAGGGTGGTCCCAAAAAAAAAGGGATTTTTCAAACTGACCGTGTGTCGGTTTTAAAAGTGCTCCCCCTCTGGTCAACATATGAAATAACAAGTGTGTGTAAAAATATTAAGTACTCTCCCTCTGGCCAACATATGTAACAAGTGTGTGTAAGAAATTGAAATGCGCCCCCTTTACCCAACATTAACACAAAAATAAAAATAAATATGTGTATAGAGACATACCGTAATAACTTAGTAAATAATGAAGATTAAAAACCAATTACAAACAAAAAATTCAACAAAAAAAAATGTATTAACAAAAAGCTTACCTTTTTTATATTTGCATTGTATGTATATATTATTAATGTTGTAAATACAAATCTTTATATATCTAGAAAGAGGTAGGCATTTTTCGGAGGTCTCAAGAAGGTAACAAATACAAGAATGTATGATGCGCATGCATGTGTGTGTGTGTGTGTGTGTGTGTGCGTGCATATGTGTGTGTGCATATGTGTATATATACCTGTACGCGGGCTTCATTGAGCTTGGTGATTCGTGCCAGCTCCTCTCTGAAGTAGATGTCAGGATACTGGTTCTGTCCAAAGGCCATCTCCAGATGTTCCAGCTGCTTGTGGCTGAAGGTAGTGCGCAGGCGTCTCCTCGTTGGAGACTGAAAGGCTCTGCTCCGTCTGCTGACACCTACAGCCGTGGAGGTCGCACACGATAAATCTCCAATTTCTGTTTTCGAGATGAAAAAAGACGGTGAGGTTTTTCACAGACGTTGACTTTAAGGACAATTCTTCAGCTCTTGTTTCATGATGTCCTTGTGTAGCCCAGCTTCCATCTCGCAGAAAGCTTGACTTAACTCGTAAGGTCACCTACGACTGTTTCGATAAAAGAAGGATTAGAAGGACTGTATGGTTCCCACTGGCATGAAGCAACCTGAGAGCGAGAGAGATTTAGTTGCCAAACACAAGCTCGTGAGAAAGAGATACCAGAAACTGAGGGATTTGATGCAGATTATGACCACAACTAGCAGCAAAGTCACTCATTTGTCAAAGTGCACGACTCTGCTGGCCTTCGTCAATTTGATGATTGCTTTCATAAAGTGCCTTTTTCTTTTTTGAATATTTGCACTCTAGTAACTTACGTAAATCCTTGCATTAGAAGGGCTCATTGTGGCTAAGGCTATGTATAGCATATGATATCCATTAATACATTAAATAAAATAACACCTACAGCAATGCTTCAAAAGAAAAATGTGGTTTCTTTGGCTGGTAATATGTATGATATATTTAGGTACGACGACTAAAACCAATAATATGCTGAGAAGTTATATATATATATATATATATATATATATATATATATATATATATATATATATATATATATATATATATATATATATATATATATAAAAAACGTCTTCATGCCAGATTTGTGTTATCAGCATCAACATTTCAACTAACACTCCCTACATTACACATTTTTGCTCCTTTTCCCTAATTGTTGCTGTTATTTTTAAAAAACATTTTTTATAACTTTATTTTTAGAACATAATATAGTTTTTCCAGATAAGTATTTAATTGTTTAAAATTATATTTGGCACTTTTTCTTTTAAATATACAACATACTTGTTTTGCCATCTGCACTTGTAACGTCAATTTGATATTGAATACTATTAAACAGATAGATAGATAGTACTTTATTGATTCCTTCAGGAGAGTTCCCTCAGGAAAATTAATATAGGTTTATCAATTATTTCTAAACATTGCAAATAAACCCTCAGTTGTGTAAACATGTTTTTAAAATTGTAGACATTGAGAACATCATACTTAAAAAAATAATAATAAAAATTGTTCTTAGTCGGAAATATATCGATTTAGGAGGTAAAACATGCAACCTCTCGTTGAAATATTCAAATATTAGATGCAAATTCAAATGTCTTTAATTGAAGGGAAATGTTTAGTTTGTTGGCTGAACATCATGTAGTAAATGTTATCATTACATAATAATATTCATTCAAACTCTTATGTGTTTTTTGGGTTACACTCAAAAAATACAGTATTAGTTATTATGGATGAAATACTAATCTTTTATCGGAAAATACCAGCACGCCCCTGTTCAAAATGAATCAACTAAAGACAGACTACATTAAATTGAGATATTTTTTAACTTACCTTCAGTGGAGCTAACAGTCGCCATGTCCGAGAACACCTCAACACAGTCCTGGGGGTTTCTCACAGCCTCCCCTGTTACTTTCACCTGGGCCATCCCTGCACTGCTCACTGAAAGGACGATAGGTCAGCACTGTCGGGAACCCCAACACCCACACAGACACAAGTAACCCGAAAGTCACGTGTCTCTTCACCTTTGTATGAGACATGACGGCGACGCCACCTGTGAACTGTCTTTATTGTGATGGTAGGTCAAGGGGTCGCTCCAAAGAAGAGGCAGGGGCCTAAACAGACGTTCTGACTGACAAATGCAAATAGTAACAATGTCTTAATGTCACTTTTGGTGTCATAAATAAACACATTATGCTTCATTTTAATATATTTCACAAATAAACACGGTTTGTGGAAAATAAGACAAATACTGCTATGTAAAACATTTTTTAAAGTGACATTATTATTTGTAACATCTCATCTCAACAAAATAGTCATTAAAACAATTATAAGCAACATTGTCAAACAAAATAACACGTTTTACTATCAATAAGTAAGACTTATATAATAACATTTAGAAAGCTACATATTTTTGAGTGACACAAATATCAGCATAAGAACAAAGTGAAGTACAAGGTAGGAAACTCTGGACCAATACACTCAATGAAATTAGACTTAGACTTAGACTTCCTTTTATTGTCATTCAAATTTGAACTTTACAGTACAGATAAGAACACAATGTTGTTGCATTAGCTCGTTGTAGTGCAGGATAAAAGAGCAATAAGGTGCAGATATAAATAAATAGATTACTATACAGATAAATATATTACACTTTTGCCTATGCATCCACGTTTATGGATGTATGTTATATTGTCTTTTTTATTCCAGCGAGTCAATCTGTTTTTGGGGGGAATTGAGGGGATTATTATGATGCGTTCAAGAGTCTGATGGCCTGAGGGAAGAATCACAATCAGAATCAGAAATACTTTATTAATCCCCAAGGGGAAATTAAACTTTTCAGCACAATCCCATTCAAGATCAGACAAACATTACAGGGAGACACAACACGATCGCTGACACAATTTCCAGCGCCCCTTACAAAAAAGGTGAGAAACAAGTAAACAATGGGGGGGATCGGTCTAAGCCTGGGCCCCTGGAGAGGGGGTCCTGACTGAGGCCAAGGGAAAAAACAACTCATAGCCATAGTACACATCCCTCTTACATGTGTGTAAGAGGGAAACATCAAAGAACACAAAGGACATTAAAGACATTAAAAGAGCAGAGTTGATGCAACTAGCCATTTCTACATACAGCTATGAATAAAAAATTAAAGAAACATATACACTGTGGTAGTGTCTGCGGTGTTGTTACAGAACCTAGAGGTTCTGCTACGGAGGCTGCGGAACCTCTTTCTAGAGTCCAGCAGTGAAAACAGTCCTTGGTGGGGGTGGGAGGAGTCGCTACAGATTTTCTGAGCCCTGGTCAGGCAGCAGCTTTTTGCGATTTCCTGGATGTTAGGAAGAGGAGTCCTGGTGTTATAAACTGGACTTCAGCACAGATCCCTAGGGTTCGGTACTGTTTGGATTTGTATGATTTCGGTTCCTCTAGTTTAGTCGATTCTGGTTCTCAAATATTCTTGACTCCGATTATTTTAAGAAGCAGGACCTACTTATGTTTATTTATTTATATTTGTTTGGTTGTTTTGTTTCGATTTGGGGGTCCATTAAGGGTTAGCCGGGGTTGTGCCAGCTCTGCTTGGTGTGTACTGGGTGTCCCGTATCTACTGTCTGGGTTTCCCTGAGGGGGCGGGAGGTTGGAGGTCCTCTGCCCCTCCCATGCCCTGTCCTCAGCCGATTGTGCTTCTCTGTGGCCTCCCGCTGGCCTGCCCAGTGGCGTTGCTGGCCCTGTCATGGGGGGCCTGTCCCGGGCCGGCCCGCTTTCCTTATTCCTTATTTTCTTCTGTTACATACAATTGTTTGAGCAAAATAAAGACAATAACTAAACAAAAGTAAAAACTACTATCTACTACTCATTTAAATCCTTTGGTTTTCCCCTTGATGTTCTCCTGTGTCCAGGATTTGTATTTAATAAACACTTACAAAAAGGACAAATACAAGATTTTGAGTAAATAAAAATGTTGACCTAATCACTCTCCTATCCATCATGCTGGTACTACCCTTGGTATCTACACCACCAATTTATGGATCGATCCACCCTGTCATGTCTGTGTTGATCATGTTTTTGTTTTGCTTGGTTTTTGGACACTTTTTAGTTCTTGTCTTCACACCCTTGCTTTGTCACCATAGTAACCATTAGTTTCACCAGATTCACATCCTCATGTCACGCACCTGTCTCACGTTTTCACTAATCATGTCACTAGTATTTAAGGCCATTGTTGCCAGGCAGTCGGCCTGGCGACATCACTCTTGACACACATTCATGCTCCACATTTATGCTTTGCACCACGGAAAAACAATCCACGCCAAGGACCAAGTCGTGACAGATGTCGCCAGCAATCCGTTTTTCCGCAAGCAACTTGGCGGATGGAGGAAGGAAGGTGGGAAGCGCTAGGTGCCATGGGGGACCGAGATTTGATGTGGGGGCCAAATGGCAAGCTAATTCCGATTAGCTCCATTTGGTCCGAGGATGGCGCTGCGTCACTGCAGTCCCGGAAGCGCCGCTCCAGACCGAGGACGTCAGGGAAGGTGAGCGGACAGAATGCGGCGCTCCTGCAAGCTCCTCCCCCTCCGGGCGGAAATGGGCCACAGCCTGCCCGGCTTCCCCAGGATGACATCACAGACCAGGATTTTTTTTTTCTGAACTCTTTTTCATTTGATCACCCGCCCCCAGCAAAAGACTCTAAGTCCAAGATAGAGCACTATCAAAACATGTTTTTAGATATAAGAGCATGTCAATCACAGTCACCCAGTTTTCATGCCCCGCCCCCCAGGACTCAAGTCACACCCATGTCACAAACATTTTTTTTCTCACTCACAAAGTCCCAGGTAGAAAAAGAGAGACTTTTTGGACAGTTTGGAGGGGAAGATTATGCCCCCCTCCTGGCCTCCCTCCACCCACCCTAAAAGACGGTTCCAGACCGCAGGGAGCTCGTCTGGGATCCGCTCCTTGAGGGGGGGCTAGGGGTGGGGACTGTTCAGGTGGGGTCGTTCTTCGGTCTGCCAAGCCACAGCCTCCAGCTCGGCCACCACCACCTGAATTTTGTCACGCCAAGCCACAGCCACCAGCACGGCCACCTCCACCTGCTCCACGCCCTGCTCCAAGGCTATCAACATGCCTAGCAGCTCCACCATGCCAAGCTCCACCATGCAAAGCTCCACCATGCCCAGCTTCACGCCAAGCGCCACCAGTTGCAGCTTCACGCCAAGCGCCACCAGTCGCAGCTTCACGCCAAGCGCCACCAGTCGCAGCTCCATGCCGCCAAGTGCCGCCAGTAGTAGCACCATGCCAAGCTCCGTTACCTGCTCCCCGACGCCAAGCTCTGTTACCTGCTCCACGACGCCAAGTTCTGCCAGTCGCAGCATCACGACGCCAAGTGCCGCCAGTCGCACCTTCACGACGCCAAGTGCCGCCAGTCGCACCTTCACGACGCCAAGTGCCGCCAGTCGCAGCTTCACGACGCCAAGTGCCGCCAGTCGCAGCTTCACGACGCCAAGTGCCGCCAGTCGCAGCTCCACGACGCCAAGTGCCGCCAGTCGCAGCTCCACGACGCCAAGTGCCGCCAGTCGCAGCTCCACGACGCCAAGTGCCGCCAGTCGCAGCTCCACGACGGGATCCCTCAAGCCAAGACCAAGATCCCCCAAGTCCAAGCCAAGAACATGATCCCCCAAGTCCAAGCCAAGACCATGATACCCCAAGTCCAAGCCAAGACCATGATCCCCCAAGTCCAAGCCTAGACCAAGACCCCCACCAAGACCAAGACCCACGCCAAGACCAAGACCCCCCACGCCAAGACCCACGCCAAGACCCACGCCAAGACCCACGCCAAGACAAAGACCCCCCACGCCAAGACCAAGACCAAGACCCCCCACGCCAAGACCAAGACCAAGACCCTCGCCAAGACCAAGACCAAGACCAAGACCCTCGCCAAGACCCGCCATGCCGAGACTCTCCGCCTGCTTCGTCTGCTGCACCTGTGTCATCGGCTGCTTCCACGCCTGCAACGACGACGACGCGCCTGCCTCCTCGTCGGCCACGAATGTGGCCACTACCTGGTCGTCCGCCACGCCAAGTGCGCCGATCTCCTCGTCGGCCATGGATATGGCCATTCCCAGGTCGCCCACCTTGCCTGGTACAGCGGCGCTCTACGCGTCGCCGCCACCTGACTCTGCCCCGGTGGATTCGGGGCCACTTGGCCTGGCGACCCACCGCCATGTGCCCCTCCCGCCCTCCCATGACTCTTGATCCTGTTTTTTTTTGGACATCTGGGATCTGTCCGTAAGGGGGGGGCTCTGTCATGTCTGTGTTGATCATGTTTTTGTTTTGCTTGGTTTTTGGACACTTTTTAGTTCTTGTCTTCACTCCCTTGCTTTGTCACCATAGTAACCATTAGTTTCACCTGGTTCACATCCTCATGTCACGCACCTGTCTCACGTTTTCACTAATCCTGTCACTAGTATTTAAGGCCATTGCTGCCAGGCAGTCGGCCTGGCGACATCACTCTTGACACACATTCATGCTCCACATTTATGCTTTGCACCACGGAAAAACAATCCACGCCAAGGACCAAGTCGTGACACACCCTAGTCTTGCGTGTCGTGTATAGACTGTGACAATGCTGATACACCAACAGTTGTTATATTATCTTCTCTCCAGACTCTTGATAATCTACCTGTTAATATACTGTTAAGAACTGCTTACTTCCTGCTGCAAAGTGGTTCCAGGCTTCTGAAACGTTACTAAGCATCTATTTCTCGGTGGTGTTTAAACCTAGTTTATCGGCTAGCTTAGCTATTAGCACGGCTGCTTCTGGTTTGCTCTCAGTGTGAACATGTTTAGCCTCACCCTCCAGTGATAATATTTGATAAAGATACTGAGAAATTCAGTTTATTTGCGGTAATGGAGTTGATTATTGTTATATTAGGGGAAGTATTCCAATATGTTGTTTTTTTCAGTAAAAAAAATATAAAAATTCCAAACAAAACAAAATTGGGTTTATCTAGATATATTCTAGTAATCCCATCTTTAAAAAGTCGAGAACCTATTTAAAGTTTTTACATTTAAAAAAAATCTGGTTATAACCAAATTAAGTCAATAATTAGTTTTTTTAGTGCATGTAAACATACCAAGTGTGTGTGTGTGTGCATAGACATCTTATAAGTAGACGCAGCATTGGCTGCTGTGACGCGAGAAATTCGGCTGCCATCTTGAAGTTGTGATGAGGAGCCGGTGAGCAGCCTAAACTGACAGGTAGAAAACAAAGATGTTTTGTTGGTGTTCTGCTCAAATCAGCGGACTGTTGAAAATAGGAATCGGGGGATTACTTTTCACAAGTAAGATTTAACATTAACATACTATTGGTTGTATTTTGTGAAAATAATATTACCACAGAATTGAGAAGGAGCAAAGATCTTTGATTGTTCATTGTTGGGTAAGACAGAATTTGGTTTTATTCTGAATATAGTGAAACAGATTGGTGGTTTTAGCTGATATAAAGACTTTCAGGTGTTTATATATGTTTATGTTTAAGTATTTGGCAGACGCTTTTATCCAAAGCGACATACATAAAAAATACATATAAAACAATCACTGTAAACATTTAAGGGAAGAATGTAATACAAAATATCAATACAAAGTGTCAAGACAGAATCAACTCCCAGAGATACAGTCTATAGGTCCCTAAGATATATAGATATCTAATGTATTCATACATTGTTTATGTAGGATATACGCATGTTTATATAACCTAATCATATTGTTTCTTGAATTTAAAAATAGCTGACTGTTTTTTTCCCCCTTCTCTGGGATTATATTCCCAGTTTTGATCTCAGACGTCTGGTCACTTGTAGCGTATAAGAATATTCTATTACTGTTAAGCAAATTATGAATAATAAAACACACCAAAACATGTGTCCTTTATCATAGCTACACATACGACAAAAAGCGTGTGAAAATCAGTGGTATTCAGTGAGGTAAGATGAATTAAATGTGCAGACAGTTCATTGCTCTTGCCAAATTAATTGCAGAGGATCACCACTCCAAGATGGCGGCCCCACGTCTCGTCAGCGCCAGTAGGCAGTAGCACTCGATGCTGCGTGTACTTATAAGATGTCTATGTGTATGTGGGGCAGCAATGTAGGGTTTAGGCTGAAATGTGAGGCCATTTCGAAGTCTTGTGTATGGGGGCCCTGAATTGATTTTATTTAAGTTAAATAATATTATTTTCAAATTTTCTTTAATCGGCAATAGTGAATCTTGGTGATCGGACACATTTCACGAAAACTAGCTGATACTGATCATGACAGATTGGTCCCTAGAAAATAGTCATATTTAAAAGGCATCCTGTGAAATATGTGGTGATAACGAATGAGCCGTAAATGTTAAGGTTTGTAAATGGAGTAGGATTACTCCTTTTTAGTATACTAATCAAATCAAATGTTATTTATATAGCACTTTTCATGCACAGGCAAGCGGCAAACACAAAGTACTGTACAAAACAAAACAAAACAAAACAGACAACAAAATAATAACAATAATAAAAGAAGAGAAGAAAACACACACACACACACACATGCACACACACACGCACACACACACACAGAAACACACACACACGCACAGAAACACACACACACACACACACACACACACACACACACACACACACACACAAACACACTCACACACAGAGCTATTGACAATAACAAAGCAAAAAGAAAACATGGCATGGCACTGAGGACTTGAGGAAAAATCCAAACTTTGAGGCGTCCACACTGGAGAATATATATATATATATATATATATATATATATATATATATATATATATATATATATATATATATATATATATATATATATATATATATATATATATATATATATATAGCATAAAACATATGATAAAATATACGTAAGAATAAAATATAATTTGAGTACCTTTAAGGTAGAAAAGCGCTATACAAGTATAAACCCAAACCCATAATAATATAAATATTACATTAACAAATTAATAAAAACATAACATTAAGTGTAAGCATCTGATGTTCCTCAATGTACTTTGTTAAACATGTCCATATCAAACAAACCATGACCAATATTAGGGTAAGCTAACTCCAAAACAAACAAAAAAAGTGATGCAGTGACAAGGTATTTCCAGGGAACAAACTTAGAATTTGGCAACAGAAGCTTGAAAAATGGATTGACCATTATTCTATATTAAATATTTCCAAACATCCACTAATGGCATTCATTGATACAAATACGGTTATTGTTAATAAATACTAACCTTTAGGATGTGTCCCCTGCAGTAAGACAAGGATGGGGCCACAGGGTGGCACTGTTCCATTACAGTGGAATTTAAGGCCTTTCTTGACAGCTGCATCTACAGCAAGAGGCTTTATAAAGGATTATCGTCAACGCTTCCTTATTGTACAGGGTGGCTTTGAGGCATTTATGTTTTAAATGATCTTCCCTTCCTCAGTATGAATTGCAATATTCAATTCGACTTTAAGCAAATTACAGAACTTCTAACACACATGAAGGCCAAGATGTAGTCAATCCTGCAGGACAATACAGTATTGTTTTATCAGCAAAATAACCTCCATCCATTGTCTTTGATCGAAAACGTGGTTTTATATGGTTTTTTTTGTGTATCATTCCACAGAATTGAGTACCCAAACAACAATTCCCACACGTTATTGACTCAAATGCCGGCACTTTGATACAGACGGTGAAAAAAACTGTGGAACTAAGACAGAACTTCTAGCAAAGTATGAAGGATAACTCTGGACATAACAGTAGTTTTATGAAATAATGTAATACTATTGTTCAGCATTTACCTTGGGGATCTGACTTTTGTAGGTGTCTCCTATGACCTGCTTCTCCTCAGTTACAATGGAAACTAGGAAATTGTTTATATGGTAGATTGACGTCTTTGAGTGATGAACCACAAAGTCAGAGTTGGCTAGCTGTGTCAGCGTATCAAAGTTAAGGTTCAGTTATCCAGTTTGTCAGGAGACAGAACGAACTGAAACACACTGAACACAGCATCTGCAGCTTCTCGATAATTTCATGGATAAATGTTCCTCATGTGGACATTTGTGTCTGCATGCCGCAGAGGCTGATGGCTGCAGCCTCTGTGATGCAGACTGACAGTGATGCATTCCTCGGGTGGACTTTGCACTACCTTTCTCAGTTCCGGTGGCTAGATGGCAGGATTGTGACTATATCTAGCTGTAGACTTTGGACAATTACTACACATGGCGGCGGGGGGCTCGTAACTCAAATTATGCACGCAATTTAAAGCACAATAAAAAACTAAGAAACAACTCTTATCTTAAAATACTTGTAAGTTGAGGTACCACTCGATCTATAATTGATGTGTTAAAAAGTCATATTATGATTTTAATAAATTCTACATATAAAACATGTCCTTGCGGTTATGGTTTTAAGTTTATTTTGAACATGCATGCGATTACTATATGATACATCACATATTTCTAGTTTCTCATTACAAAATGCCCAAAAAAGAGTAGAAAGAAGTACAACTTATTTAACCCTACCCTTTTTTCCATTTCATTGCAATTACTAACACATTTGTTAACTTCCTGTTCTCAATTTTTACACCATTCATGAATCATGAAGTTTTCAATGAATAGTTAAATAAGATGTAACTCACATAATAAGATAAATAAGAAAATCTCATTTTTAAAAGTTTAACATTTTTATCAGGATTCCTCTTTGTACTTTGTAAACACTTTTAGCTTCAACAGTTCCTTAAAGTGGATCATATTAGTACTTTGTTTCACTTCTTTGCTTAATCCATCCCATCATTTAATTCCACATAGTGATTATATTTGTCCTAATGTTATATCTCTCCTCTTGTGTTGAGAAGAATTGCTGTACATTTTTGGGTAGCAGGTTGTGGTCTAAATGACATGTAATAGTTGTGCTTTGGTCAAAATGTTGCATGAATTCAGTTTTACAGACCATCTTCAAGCTGCTTTCTGACCGTCTCTTCAGGATGCGCCGTTTTGTAGGCGCTCTTACTTACGTGCAGAAACCCCTCTTCAGGCCAAGCCAACTTCGACTGCGTCTCCACCTTGTCAGTCATGTTGTAGTTTTTAGCGCTTCCATATCAAGTTGAATGACAGATAAAAGTTACAACTATGGGCTACTTTGTTTTAGAAATGACAACAGAAGAGGATGCATGTGCATGTACGAGCCAGTCTGCTCCACGATAAGAGGATCGAGAAAAATAAGGAACTGACTAAAATTTGGACTACAAATGAGTAAAAATGGTGGACTCGCGCAAAGCTCTTCGGTTAAAGCACTAGCATATATGGAGATATCTACTGACGTACTGTAACTAAGGCAAAATACGTCACTCAAGTCTCAAATTCAGAAGGGGTTTATATCTCTGCCATGCCTCCTTTGATTTCATATGTTCGGGACTCATGAGGATCCCAAATGCACAAAAACAGGTACCAATAGGTGAGAAAAGTGGGTGTTGCATAATAACAACCATTTATAATGTTGACTGTGGGAGCACAGTCATCATACCAGTGGAAAACATCCATAAAAGCTTTAGTATTGAGTAATTCACATAATTTCCACACGTCACATTCTTGTTTCTGCAAGCTTTATTATAAATTTGCACCATATGGAGAAGACTATTGTTGACACATGTCCCTTCATGATGTTTTACTCAGGCTCGACAAAAAAAACATCTCAATCAGATTCAGCAGAAATCACAAAGGGAATGATTCCATACACCTTCATACTCTTCATCAATGTGAGAAGCACATGAAACAGTTATCTACATTGTATGAATTAAAGTTTGTCATTATGGTCAAAGGATGTACTTTCATTAATGTCACTTGTATCCAGCAGGAAAAAAAGGTCTAATGTAGATCGAAAACATTGCATTCAAAATAAAGTTGAGATAAACCACACTTTTATTGGGGACGGCATGGCATGGTTGGGAGAGTGGCCGTGCCAGCAACCTGAGGGTTCCTGGTTCAATCCCCACCTTCTACCAACTTCGTCACGTCCGTTGTGTCCTTGAGCAAGACACTTCACCCTTGCTCCTGATAGGTCGTGGTTAGGGCCTTGCATGGCAGCTCCCGCCATCAGTGTGTGAATGTGTGTGTGAATGGGTGAATGTGGAAATAGTGTCAAAGTGCATTGAGTACCTTGAAGGTAGAAAAGCGCTATACAAGTATAACCCATTTTCCATTTGTTTCCATTTATTGTCGTACTTAAGCTTTATTTTGTTCTCAGTGAAGGTTTTATAACTGACAGATGGCTGATGATGCATGCGGTTGTATCTGATGAAGACCCTGCAGCGACACTAACACTTCAGGAAGGATGTGCTTTAACTCTACTATACGATAATCGCCTAGCAACTGTACTAACGTGCAACGCTGATGTGAATTCTCAGTGTGACATCTTTTAGGACAGTAGTAGTAGCTGTGGGCCACATGGTACATTGCCCAGGGCAGCATTCTATAGGGGGCACCGAAAGGATTAGGGGGGAAAAAGATTCATATTTATTTGTGCTGAGCAGTCACTTGCTCTTTAGGTCAACATAAAGTGGATGAAACCGAACCAGGTCTCAAACATTTTGTGGTGAGCTTCAACTACACAGAAACTGGTCAGAGGCTAACTTTAACTTGCTGCAATAAACTGACCTTCATCTGCTAATAGCAGCCTAGTAAACACTCACTCATGCAGCAAAAAGAAACAGATGGTCGTCAACTCCAGCCAATATCTCTATATGCACGTACTCGTCCTCGCAATACCTACGCAGTGGCCTAGTGGTTAGAGTGTCCGCCCTGAGATCGGTAGGTTGTGAGTTCAAACCCCGGCCGGGTCATACCGAAGACTATAAAAATGGGACCCATTACCTCCCTGCTTGGCACTCAGCATCAAGGGTTGGAATTGGGGGTTAAATCACCAAAAAATGATTCCCGGGTGCGGCTACGCTGCTGCCCACTGCTCCCCTCACCTCCCAGGGGGTGATCAAGGGGATGGGTCAAATGCAGAGGACAAATTTCACCACACCTAGTGTGTGTGTGACAATCATTGGTACGTTAACTTTAACTTTAACTTTAACTTGAAACTACACTGACATTAAGCAATATTGTTTATGTTACGCGTACAGGAGGAAGGAGACGGCACAGACAGCAGGGACATTGTTTTGGCGCTATATTTATTTATATATATACACAATATATATAAATAATAAATGAAGTGTGAAACTAACCCAAATATGTGTGGTGTGTGACTATGTGTGGTGATTAGCTGTTGAGTGTTACCGGTAGTGTTGATTGAGAGGTGTGAGACCAAGAGGGGCAAGGCAGGCTCCAAGGTCCGTGAGACAGGCAGGAAGTCGGGGGCAATAGCGAGGCGTCAGAGTCCGTGTCCAGGTGGGAGGTCGAGATCCAAGAGGCAGCCAGGGAACCAGAGGGAATACGGGGAGACGAAACATACATCTCGTAACGTGGGAACAGTGACAGTTTAATGTTGTATTAGACATTATTCTTGAGGCACCGCAAGTAGAGAAAATGGAATTACAGTTTCACAATTGATTCCAGGTTGCTGGTTTGAAAGAAAATATGTTCCCATGGAGAATAATGAAAATAATTAGTTCCAGTTTCAAATTGGCACCATTAACAGTGTTACCTCAACTTACGAGCTTAATTGGTTCTCTGACAGCGCTCTTAACTCAAAACACTTGTGTCTATAATCAACGTGCTTGGCCCCCTCACAACAGCACAATTTTCACATGTAATAAGAAATACAAACCTTTATACAGGAAATATTGTAACAAACAATACAATATAATGTATTACAAACAACAGCAGTAGTTTTGTGACAAAATGTAATAATAATGTACAGCATTTACTTTGGAGAGTGGACTTCTACCGTATTTTCTTCCAGCTGCTTCTTCATCACACACACCATCAGCAGCTTCTCTATGTTTTCATGGATAAATGTCCGCGTTTTGATTTTATATTAACATTCTTGGCTGGCTTTAGACTCGTTCTGCTTCTGTGTGGTGCAGACTGGCAGTGATACGCTTTAACGGCTCTGCCAAGTCAGCTGCACGCTCTGTCATGTTTTTGATGCTTCCTTTCTTTAATTAAAAAAATATCATCCACTTCTTCTTCTCAGCAGTGTCCTTCACACTCTCTTTTTTCCTTTGCATGGTTGAAAAACCAAGTTATGTCAATCTCTAGCTATAAGCTAGCGAGGAATACCGGATGCGCTCTGTTTTTGGTTTTCACTACCTGTTTGTCTCTGCCACTTCTCTAGTCTATGTATTTTTTTGTGTTGTATGACATTTTGCTTTGTACACCACTTGCTGGATAGCTATATGCTTCCTGTGCCTGCTGCACTCTTTCGTTTTGTTTGACTTAAATAGTTTTCACTTGCACTCCGCCTGCCGACTGAAAAAAATTAAAATAAATAGTCGGGTCAGGAAGAAAGTGAAAAAGAAGATCAATGTGCATGGACAAAACTGACTCAGGGATACAAGTGCATATATGTAAAAGAGACGGGTGACTGATTACCACCGAGATCAATATAATTTGTGTAGCTTATAACAACATGTGTTTATACAGTAGCCTGCTCACACAAGCCACATTAGAGATTCATGTGACATAATGACAGTATAAGTATATGGATAGATTTGTTTGAAATCTTTTACATTTAAACATGCCAGCATATCGCAAAGGTTACGAAAGACTCGTGTTTGATTATTTAATTTGATGATACAACACAGCCTCCCCGACCACTGCTGTCCCCCTGGCATGGCCAAGGAGTCACAGGATCACTTTTTGACAGCGAGTGGCAAAATGATTGCCTAAATAAGTTAGTATATGTCCTCAAAAATATTAATATGAATATGCAGCATTAAAAGTGAATTTTGTGGACTTGCCCCAATCTTTAATACATTGCTAAAATCAAATATTAGCAAAGTTCGAACAACCATCTCTGTGTGTCGCTAAAGTATCCACAGCCTGTACAAATGTACGTACGTCAGCCATGATACATCTCATCTTTGCTGTGAAAAAAGGGTGTAGGCCAGGCTTTTGTGCTTAAGCAAGCTTGTTGCATGAGGCACCTTCGACTCCTCCCATGTCTCCGAACAGCGTGGATATTAGTTACTGCAGTTAGTTGAAACTTGGGAATTTTTGCTTGTTGCTTGTTTTAAGTTTGAGAATCCATCCATCCATCCATTCATCCATCTTCTTCCGCTTATCTGAGGCCGGGTCGCGAGGGCAGCAGCCTAAGCAGGGAAGCAGCCTAAGCAGGGAAGCCCAGACTTCCCTCTCCCCAGCCACTTCGTCCAGCTCTTCCCGGGGATCCCGAGGCGTTCCCAGGCCAGCCGGGAGACATAGTCTTCCCAACGTGTCCTGGGTCTTCCCCGTGGCCTCCTGCCGGTCGGACGTGCCCTAAACACCTCCCTAGGGAGGCGTTTGGGTGGCATCCTGACGAGATGCCTGAACCACCTCATCTGGCTCCTCTCCATGTGGAGGAACAGCGGCTTTACTTTGAGCTCCCCCCGGATGGCAGAGCCCCGCCACCCGGCGGAGGAAACTCATTTCGGCCGCTTGTACCCGTGATCTTGTCCTTTCGGTCATAACCCAAAGTTCATGACCATAGGTGAGGATGGGAACGTAGATCGACCGGTAAATTGAGAGCTTTGCCTTCCGGCTCAGCTCCTTCTTCACCACAACGGATGGATACAGCGTCCGCATTACTGAAGACGCCGCACCAATCCGCCTGTCAATCTCACGATCCACTCTTCCCTCACTCGTGAACAAGACTCCGAGGTACTTGAACTCCTCCACTTGGGGCAGGGTCTCCTCCGCAACCCGGAGATGGCACTCCACCCTTTTCCGGGCGAGAACCATGGACTCGGACTTGGAGGTGCTGATTCTCATCCCAGTCGCTTCACACTCAGCTGCGAACCGATCCAGTGAGAGCTGAAGATCCTGGCCAGATGAAGCCATCAGGACCACAGCATCTGCAAAAAGCAGAGACCTAATCCTGCAGCCACCAAACCGGATCCCCTCAACGCCTTGACTGCGCCTAGAAATTCTGTCCATAAAAGTTATGAACAGAATCAGTGACAAAGGGCAGCCTTGTCGGAGTCCAACCCTCACTGAAAACGTGTCCGACTTACTGCCGGCAATGTGGACCAAGCTCTGACACTGATCGTACAGGGAGCGGACCGCCACAATCAGACAGTCCGATACCCCATACTCTCTGAGCACTCCCCACAGGACTTCCCGAGGGACACGGTCGAATGCCTTCTCCAAGTCCACAAAGCACATGTAGACTGGTTGGGCAAACGCCCATGCACCCTCAAGGATCCTGCCGAGAGTATAGAGCTGGTCCACAGTTCCACGACCAGGACGACCATATAAGTTTGAGAATATGGTCGGTAAAAATAGCTTCTCTCTAATAATTGTACATGTCATAGACATTGAGCATTTGGAAAAGAGATTAAAGACGTACTCATACTAGACCGTTCATGCTGCGCTGGACTTGGGTGCAATCAGAGCCGTATATGGAGGGAGCTTGGTCTACTCGGTTTCAGACCATATCCTAAATGATTAAACACATGCCCTCACATGAGTATGAGTACCAACTTTAAGTTTTCAGCAAGTCCCCAAAAACTTCTTGTAATTTTACGATTCGAGCAAGATAGATGATGCCAACTCTTCTACTTGCTGAAACTGAGGGGTCTCCCTGACTACTGGACCAGTCTGCCGGGTCAGTGGGAAACCATTGCAAAGCTCAGACTCAGCAGGTGGTGAGGAACGCAGCAATGTGCTTGCTATGCCTGCTGTATAGCTCTGTGCAGACTTCACTATGGAACTCTCATCTTTCTCAGATACGTATCAGGCAAGACGTTTTGACTATTGTGATATCCTCTGACGCCTCATTATAATCCAGCTTTGATTACCACAGATAACAAGTACATTTATGGTCAGAAATATAATTCAATGTAACGACAAGTGAATAATTTCTGTCTGTGTCGCACTTCCAAGTAAAATGTCATCACAGAATGACACAGATAGCGGCAGTGCGTGGCAACGTGCCTTGCAAGAGGTTTTCGAGGTTCAGCTGTTTGGCAGCGAGGGACCATGGATTTGCAGAGCTGTCGTCTGGATGCCTCCTGCCCAGACTCCATGGGTGGTGTCGTCTTTCACTCCTGGCAGACTTTTTTTTGGCTTCATTGGCCTCCTGTGATCCTCAAATGCGCTCCCTAGACTCAACACTGCTACCGTGACTAAGAACTTTTCTGCTACCACACGGATGAGTCTAGTAGAGCAAAACAGCGCCAAAATACAGTCTTCATTTTTTAGTCATCATTCTAGCTTTTTTCTCAACATCACTCATGTACAGTGGATCTCACAGGCTTTGCATTCCCATCTTATCATACTGTATTTAACGGGGCAAACCAATGCACTAAACATGCACCAAATTATCCTCAGATAAATAAAAAATATTGCATCTAGATGGGATATTATAGCTTGAGTTATAATTAGACATATTAGACATAGAGTACCTGACTTGTGGCTTGGCATGCTAAATGTTTCAAGACTCCAGGACATCTGTGTGCCAAGAACCACCACATAACTCCCAGGGAAAAACCCACCATGCAGTATGTACTATCACAACCCGATGTGTTTTTAACAAGATGCAACATGCTGATTCAAAATGCTTCTAAGTGTTGATGGGCAGATTCTTTGCTGCTCTCCGTGTGTATCAAGCTGTGTTATAAAGTGTCAGCAACACCCAAGCTTAGCAAACTTATGAAATAATGTTGTTTTTGTACGTTTTAAATGTTTCAGCTTTCGCTGAACATTTTCGCCAAAATGTTTCCTTGGTTTTGTATATTGCAGTAGCGATTGCTCTAAGACTGCAAGGGAAGCTTAGGTTTTTCCAAAAATGTAAAAAAATAAGTGGTCATACTAGGGTTGTCCCGATATCAATATTTTGGTACCGGTACCAAAATGTATTTTGATACTTTTTGATACTTTTTAAAATAAAGGGAAGCACAACAAATGTAATTATTGGCTTTATTTTAACATAAAATCGTATTATACAATAAATACAGGTTTCTTAATTCAATGAAAGAACAATTTTGTCATTAAAAAACAGAGTGAACATACTAAACAACTTCTCATTTAGCAAACGGATTACAAAGGTTCCTAATTGGCTGCTGATGTATGCAGTAACCATACTTGCCAACCCTCCCGGTTTTACCGGGAGACTCCCGGAATTCAGCGCCTCTACCGATAACCTCCCGGAAGAAATGTTCTCCCGATAAACTCCCGGAATTCAGCCGGATCTGTAGGCCACGCCCCCTCCAGCTCCATGCAGACCTGAGTGGGGACAGCGGCGACAGTCTGTTTTCACGTCCGCTTTCCCACGATATAAACAGCGTGCCTGCCCAATCACGTTATAACTGTAGAATGATCGAGGGCGAGTTATTGGTTTCTTATGTGGGTTTATTGTTAGGCAGTTTCATTAACGTCCTCCCAGCGCGGTAACAACACACAACAACAGCAGTCATGTTTTCGTCTACCGTAAAGCAGTTCGTCTACCGTAAAGCAGTTCGTCTGCCGTAAACAGCCATGTTGTGACACTCTTAGACAGGACAATACTGCCATCTACTGGATAGCCTCCGGAACACTGAAATTCAAGTATTTCTTTTATTTATATGTATAATAAAATAAATATATATAGCCAAAATTCACTGAAAGTCAAGTATTTCATACATACATATATATATATATATACTGTATATATATATATATATATATATATATATATATATATATATATATATATATATATATATATATATATATATATATATATATATATATGAAATATATATGAAATACTCGAGTTGGTGAATTCTAGCTGTAAATATACTCCTCCCCTCTTAACCACGCCCCCAACCACGCCCCCGCCCCCACCCCGCCCCGACCACACCCCACCCCACCCCCCACACCCCACCTCCCGGAATCGGAGGTCTCAAGGTTGGCAAGTATGGCAGTAACTGTCATGACGTGGACTTTGGCTACGCAAATTACTGCGTGGAATGTTTTCCCGAGATGCAAATGAACTGGACCGGACATGGCTTGAAGGTTAAGACATGATTTTATTCTGACTATAAAAAGTATACAAACAAAAGGCGCTTACAGCGTAGGCACAAAATTTAACGCTTTAAACAAAACTAGCACTAAGACGTAAATTATGGACATGAAACAAAAGACACTAACTGTGGCATTAATAAACAAAACTTACTTGCGGTGACGTAAACAGGGCAGCATGGACTATGAAACAAGCAGCGTGAACTAAGCATGAAACAGTAAACATGGCATGAAGCAGAGTGATGTCGCCAGGCCGACTGCCTGGCAGCTACAAGCTTAAATACTAGTGAACTAATTAGTGACAGGTGCGTGAGTCCAAAACGTGAAACAGGTGAAAACTAATGGGTCGGCATGGTAAAAAAACAAACAACAGTGCACCAAGAGTCCAAAAACCAACGGAACATAACCAAACAAAACATGATCAAAAGACAAGACAGTAACATAATGTGTCATTTCCTATTCTATTATTTTTTCTAAACTATGAGGGACAAGCGGTAGGAAATCGATGGAATATTTATCTACTTGTGCATTTATCTGCTTACATTCTGTTTTAACATGTTTTATCTACACTTCTGTTAAAATGTGATAAACACTTATTTTCTGTTGTTTGGATACTTTACAAAAGTTTTGGGTGATACTACAAATTTTGAAATCAATCCAACAGGGCCGGCCCGTGGCATAGGCCGTATAGGCAAATGCTAAGGGCGCTGTCCATCAGGGGGCGCCACGCCAGTGCCACAAATGTTGGAGAAAAAAATTAATTGTATTTTTAAATACAAAAAATAATCCCACGTTAATTAAAATGCAAAGTAAAGCCTATTTAATAGAAATATTATTTGTTACAACATTACGCCCCACCCCCCCTCCCCCCGCACGGTGCGCCCCCTCCCTTCCCGTATCATGACTCTTTTTGGACGTCACCACACCACATCAAAAAACAACACAAGATGTCAAAACGGCCAAAACTGTCAGGTGCCCAGGGAAGAAAAAAGAGAAAAGAAGAGGAGGAGAAACGAGAAAAAGACAGCGGTAGCAGGTATGGTAACGTTAGCCTACATGAAATTATTTGTCTGTTACAGAATGTGATAGTAACCTGGCTTTAAGCTAATGTTACATGATTCGGCAATTGCTAATCAATAAATAGCTAGTTCTGTTTTAACGTCGGGTTAATATTGTGGAGGGGGCTAAATTGTTATGGAAAATAATAATGTAACGTTAGGTAATTACAATACTCCCTGGTGTACAGTAATTTGTAAGTCAATCTAGTTAATGCAATATTAAAAAGCACAAATAGAGAACTCTGTAGGATCCCCTTTTTTTGTAATATAGTTGTTAAAGTCATACTGGTTTGATATCTTGTTTTGTGCAGTGCCTTATTTATATTGTATTTTTAAGTTATTTTATGCAACTTGTTGACACGTTTTATTTTGTGTTTATGTATGTAAAAAATATTGTATTTCATATACTCATTTTTTTTTTTGTATTCATTTATTTATTCATTTTTTTTTAATCTTGTTAACTATTCTGATTGTTAATTTGCTTTCTTTAAGTAAAAAAAAAGGTCAAAGACAAAGCTATTCGGTTTCTTGTGAGTATATACACTTCACTGCCGATGTGGGGGGGCGCCACCTAAAATCTTGCCTAGGGCGCCAGATTGGTTAGGGCCAGGCCTGCAATCCAATACCAAGTAGACTCGGTAAAGAATCTTGGTATCATCTTCGACCCAACTCTCTCATCTGAGTCACACATTAAGAGTGTTACTAAAACAGCCTTCTTTCATCTCCGTAATATCGCAAAAATGTGTCCCATTTTGTCCACCACCGACGCTGAGATCATTATTCATACGTTAATTACTTCTTGTCTCGATTACTGTAAGGTATTATTTTTGGGTCTCCCTATGTCTAGCATTAAAAGATTACAGTTGGTACAAAATGCGGCTGCTAAACTTTTGACAAGATCAAGAAAGTTTGATCATATTACGCCTATACTGGCTCACTTGCACTGGCTTCCTGTGCGCTTAAGATGGGACTTTAAGGTTTTACTACTTACGTATAAAATACTAAACGATCTTGCTCCATCCTATCTTGCTGATTGTATTGTATCATATTCCCATTGGGTTGAGTTTTTTCTTGCCCTGATGTGGAATCTGAGCAGAGGATGTCGTTTTGGCTTGTGCAGCCCTTTGAGACATTTGTGATGAAGGGTTATTTAAGTAAACTTTTATTGACTGATTGATTCTTATTGTTTGCAATTAGAGTGGAGAAAACATGTTTCTTGCATTCTTAACCGCCGTGTTGTATATTTTTTTGCTGTTCACGTAACATTTGATGGTTAATCATTAGTTTATTCTTGCTCCATTTCCTCTCTGCTATCCTGAAATGTATTTGTAGTTTTTTGATTTCATCATCATTTCTCCAAGAAGATATTGGTTTTAAACTTACCTTTCTTGATTTTAGAGGAGCAACAGCGTCAATGCTAGACTTGAGGTTTTGATTAAAATTGTCAATAAAATCACAGGGTGCAGGTAAAACTATTGGAGGACAGTTATTAAAAACTCTAATACAATTTGCAGCCACTTCAGAAGATAGATATCGCTTCATCACAGTTCGCACTGAGGTCTCCCGCTGGATAAAAGCTGTGATATTAAAAAACACAGTAGTGGTCAGACACAACCAAGTCGACAACAGAGGACACACTGGTGGACAGACTAAAAGTAATGACCAAATCCAGAGTGTGTCCTCTGTTGTGAGTTGGCTGTGTGACATGTTGGGTAAAATCCATAACATCTAACATATTTAAAAATTCCCTTTAAACAGGGTTTAAAACATTGTCAGTGTGTAGATTAAAATGATCATATTACATGTTAAATGAATGATTGATAAAAATCCTTCATAAAAGCAGTACATTTCTTTGGTGGTCTATAAACAGTGACACACACAACTTGGGGGTTTCTAAAAAAAAATGGCATGATATTCAAAAGTGGTATAGTGATTATGTTAGTGAATGTGTGGCTATTGGTGCTTTGCCTCCTCCCTTCCTACCACTTCTGATTGAAAAAGAGAAGTTAACATTGGATGGAGAGGCCTCAGTGAGGACAACTGGTACATCTGTACATACCTCAGTTAAAAGCAGTCTAGTTCGTGGTCTAAAATCAAATCCATCCATCCATCCATTTTCTACCGCTTGTCCCTTTTTGGGGTCGCGGGGGGTCGCTGGAGCCTATCTCACCTGCATTCGGGCGGTAGGCGGGGTACAAGTCGCCACCTCATCACATGGCCCTAAAATCAAATCATTAATAATAAAAGACTTATTGACCAAAGAACAAATATTTAAAAGTGCAATTTTTAATAGTGATTGGTGTCTTGGTAACCTTCAAATGCAGCGAATAATTTCGCCACACCTAGTGTGTGTGTGACAGTCATTGGTACTTTAACTTTAACTTAACTTAACGAATGGGTAGTGATTTTTTGGAAGTTGTTTAAGGTTGTTGATATTTACCGTGTTGTGTGAATGTGATCTGTATCGTTCGGTTAGTGATGATGGAAGGAATTAATGAATTAATTGTGGAAAAATGAGGTCCAAGTCCATCCATCCATCCATTTTCTACCGCTTGTCCCTTTCGGGGTTGCGGGGGGTGCTATAGCCTATCTTAGCTGCATTCCGGCGGAAAGCGGGGTACACCCTCATCGCAGGGCCGGTCCAAGTCTATTTTTGTGTAAATTGTTGTTAAAAATAAACCCATAGGCGCTAGGACCAGGGGGACATCAGGATATAGGAGCATGCACCAGGTTGGCAGATAAGAGGTGCCTTAAGGTGAAGCCCATCATTCCCAAAAAGATGTCTCCTCTCCTGGAAAGCATGAAAATTGTCAATAAAAGCCATGTTGTGGGAGGCACAGGTGGATGCAAGCCAAGTATTCAGGCAACCTATTCCTCTGCCGCATGTAGGGGTGGGCCCAGAAATACAAACACTTCAACGTGTACGATTAAGAGTTAAAAAGGGCAATATAATCACGCTTGAGCAGCTCCGACTGTTGTTTGTGAGTGTCATTGGTACCTGCGTGGATGATTATCTTGCTGACCTGCAGGAGTGAGTTGAGGATGTCAGGGATTTGTCCTGTTATGTCAGCAACAGTGGCACCTGGGAATGACAGCGCTGAGAACTCCTCTCACACGCACCTTCCTCACTATAGAGTCCCCGATAAGTAGGGTGGTGGGAGGGGCTGGATGGTGGATAGGTGGATGGTGGATAGGTGGATGGTGGTTCCCAAATCATGGCTGCTGGAGTTCAGGGGTCGTGATCCAGACCTTGATACCGGACCATGAGGGTTGCTCAAGCGAGGGGAGGCCCGCACCGCAGGTTTGTTCTTCTGTGGAGCCGGAGTAAAGTTAATCTTCCCGGGGTATGATGCGTGACAGTGGGGGACGGTAGTGTGGACCGTGCGGGGCCCAGCAACACTGTAGGGCAGTGGTTCTTAACCTGGGTTCGATTGAACCCTAGGGGTTCGGTGAGTCAGCCTCAGGGGTTTGGCCACGGAGGTAAAGACACATCCGACTTATCGTGTAAATAAAAACTTCTCCCTATCGGTGTATTATGGATACCCCCAAACAATGTTCCCTTTAGTTTTCCATCTGATTTGCAGGTTATTTGATTGGTTGATTGAAACGTTTACTAGCAGATTGCAAAGGAATAGAATATATTATATGAAACAGTACAGTTTACACAGTACAGTACATATTCCGTACAATTGACCACTGAATGGTAACACCCGAATAAGTTTTTCAACGTGTTTAAGTCGGTGTCCACGTTAATCAATTCATGTGAATGTGTGTAAGGTGTGTAATTTGTTGTGAGTTCATGCACTGTGTTGGTTTTGTTCTTTGAACAAGGTGATGTTCATGCACGGTTCATTTTGTGCACCAGTAAAAAAACATAACTTTTTCTTGAATTTTAAATTTTTTTCAAATAATTTTTCAATAAAGAAGGGTTCGGTGAATGCGCATATGAAACTGGTGGGGTTCGGTACCTCCAACAAGGTTAAGAACCACTGCTGTAGGGTAATCATAGTCGCCAGTAAGAGGAGGAAACTAGGCAGGTTCCAGCAGGGGATTAGATCCGTTCTCCGACGTCGACACGGAGGAAGGAGAATATGTCGGCAGACGTCCTGGAGACCTCCTGCTGCGGCGTCTGACCAAGGTCTACTTCTCAGGCTGCGATGGGGTGGAGCTGACCAGTACCTTTGGCCTATCCCCGAGTGAAGCCAGGGACCGCCGGCAGCGGTGGGAGTGCACGCAGCACAGGCAGCGCCTGCTGCAGTAGAAGAAGAGGGCCAGGATGCAGCTGTGGCCTCATCTGGAAGGATCGCTGTGTCTGCTAGTTGGGCACTGGTGGCAATGGCTAGCGTTTTGCCAAGGATAATCGTGTCCAGTTGCTTTTTGGCATCGTGAAAGGTGTATAGCGCCGAAATTCTCCACTCGAGCTCCATCTCTTTCTAGCTGAGACACAAACAGTTTTTGCAACTATACAGTATGTGGAGTTGAGGGGAGGCATGACTCACGTCACTCGCCGTAAGCGGATCGTTAGCTTAGCACTGTGAAGGACGTGAGCTCACTTTGTGCCATGGATGTTACGTACAACGGGGGAAGGAGACGGCACGACACAGGAGGTATCGCTCAATAAGTCTTTATTGAGACTGATGATGCGGTGGAGTGTGTATATTACTATGTGTGTGAGTGCATGACTATGTGAGGGTTTACCAAGGAAATGTTACCAGGAGGCTGCGATGAGGTGGCGACTTGTCCAGGGTGTACCCCGCCTTCCGCCCGAATGCAGCTGAGATAGGCTCTAGTGACCCCCCATGACCCCGAGAGGGACATGCGGTGGAAAACGGATGGATGGATGTTACCATGCAGGAAGTTGTTGTAGGTGCGTGTTGGCTGAGAAGATCCGTAATTCAAGCGGGAGGTCCGTGAAGTTTGAGAGAGACATCAAGAGGTCCGTGTCCAAAGCAGAGGTCGTTATCCAGGGAGGCAGTCAGAATCCAGGGAGGTCCAGAGAAGTGAGGCGCACAGCTCAAATCCAAGGCAACGGAGGGTATTCTGAGGGGACAAGGGAAACGACAAGGACAGGTGAGCACAAGGGCAGAAGGTAACACGGGGAGCAAGAATAAAGGAGAGGAGCTAGACGTGACAGCTTACTGGTGAACAGAGTACTACGTTCTAGCACTGGATCTCAGGATGCGCTGGTCCTTATGGCGTAGAGCCTCATCAGGTCCAGGTGCGCTGATTGCTGATTGCATGAGAGGAATGAGCAGGGGCGTGTCCAGAGGTGCTCCCAGTGGAGCTTCCAGCGGCGCTTTCTGCGGAGGGAATGATGGTGTGCGCATGCGCCGTAACAATGGCCTCAGAATGAAACAATGAAAAATATCATTAAATGGTGTAAAACGACTAAAACGGTTTAAAAATACTAAAAAAAACACTTAAAAAAACTAGAGATGTCGATAAATGCTTTAAAATGTAATATCGGAAATTATCGGTATCGTTTTTTTTATAATCGGTATGTTTTTTTAATTTATTTTTTTATTAAATCAACATAAAAACCACAAGCTACACTTACAATTAGTGCACCAACCCAAAAAACCTCCCTCCCCCATTTACACTCATTCACACTCATTCACACAAAAGGGTTGTTTCTTTCTGTTATTAATATTCTGGTTCCTACATTATACATCAATATATATCAATACAGTCTGCAAGGGATACAGTCCGTAAGCACACATGATTGTGTGTGCTGCTGGTCCACTAATAGTACTAACCTTTACCAGTTAATTTTACAAATTTTTATTAATTACTAGCTTCTATGTGACTGTTTTTATATTGTTTTACTTTCTTTTTTATTCAAGAAAATGTTTTTAATTTATTTATCTTATTTTATTTTTTTATTTTTTTTAAAAAGGACCTTATCTTCACCATACCTGGTTGTCCAAATTAGGCATAATAATGTGTTAATTCCACGACTGTATATATCGGTATCGGTTGATTAAAGAGTTGGACAATATGGGAATATCGGATATCGGCAAAAAGCCATTATCGGACATCCCTACTTAAAACACTTTAAAAAGCACATAAAAGTAGCAAATTAGTACGGTCGTTGACAGCAGCACAGCTCACGTACAGCTCAATACAGCAGCATAAGGAAGTCGCCGGTGTACCGTACAACCCTCGGTCATATGTATGTACATTTGTGTTTAATTTCACTGACTAATTGAAAACGTTAGAACGCATTTAATTTTTGTTCAGAATTAGCTACTTTTGCCACAGCTGAGTTTCTTCTCATTCATTGTGGTAGTCTCACAGTGCAGTAAACAGTGTTGAAGGTGAGCGTTCATTGACTTCACTGGTGGAGCATAGAGTCGGTTGTTCCACTGCAGCCAAACTAGACAGTCATTGGATAAATGGATTGTCCCGCCAATCTGACGCTGAGCGTCTCTGGAAGTGTATGGAAAGTGGTCTCGGCCTCGGTTGGACTGGACGCTGTACTTCCACATGATTATTGGATGAATGAAGAATGCATTTTTGATTCATAACAAAATGAGCGAAAGAGCGATCTTGAAATATAAACTACTGCCAGAGCATTTTTCAAGCTTCATTCCGTTGTTGTGTGTTGATATGAACATTTTTACAATTCTTAGTAAGGTTTTCTTTGTAACATTTAGGCCCCTTCTACATTATGGTTATCCAGGGTAAATCCCACCTAACCTTATACTTGTCCACACACACACACAAAGGTCGTCCGCCGGCGCAACACAACATAGTATGCATGCGCGGAAAATGCACACGTCGTAGTCACCTCCAGTGTTGCGTCGCGTGCTTCTGTGAAGACCTCGACGGCGGAGCAGGCGGAAGACGGTAGATTTAAGAACTACCACAACGGCTGCGATGGCAGAAGAAGGCTGCAGCAGAAAAGGGTCCCCAGTCGTCTTGGACTCCACGCCACTGGACCCTGACCCGATTTCTGTCAAAGATCGTGTGGTGACTGTCTGTGCACCAGTCTCCCCACGTAAAACAATGTCACGCACAGGCATCCTCCATAAAGGGATACACCCCTACCAGGATGATCGTCATACTCGTTTGAGTGACCGCCAATGAATGAATGAATGCTTCGTGTGCAAGTTCTTAAATTAAATTGAACTTATCTGAACAACATTGTTGATATTACAATTAACTGGAATCCAGTGCGCTGTGGGGTCCAATTGCAGCGAATCACACCTGAGCCTTCATAAATTAATCAAATCTTTAATGGACACGTGAAAGTAAACAATGTGATAAAGAACATTTTACATCAATCAATCTAGGGATCTAGACATCTGGTCAGGACACTCCTTTCTCTTTTGCCTTGACCTTCATTGTCCATTCCTTTTTGGTGACTTTATATACTCTGGACCTAGACGTTGAGTGGCGGACAATAACTGATACAGTCTGCTTTGCCAGTCCAAATGCATTCCATGTTTTCCGTAGTTTTCCCATGTCGGCCAGGTAATACAAAGCACACGCTACATTTTTTATCACATCCACGGGATGTGATAAAATGTGATGTGATCACATTCTCATTGTCTCTCCTTCGATAAATGGACAAAATTTTTCGGTAAGTAGAATCACAGCTGACCCGGACATTCGAAAGTTCTCTTGCCGTTTGAGAAGTGTTGTATCCGAAATAGCTGCAATCGCTTTCTCTTAAGGTATTCACGTGTGATTTCCACAAGCGTCTGTACAGACGGAAGGAGAAACACGGGCATGTCTGGATGACTCGCTCGTTACTCGTTAGCTCCGAGTTACGAAACCGCTTTATTATGAAGCTGGCTGTGGCCCGTTCTTTCTGACGTCACTTCTTCTCCGAATTCAGTTTGTAAACGATCAATGAGTCCATACAAAGCTAAGAGCCGCAGATTCAAGAAAGAGACGGCGCACTTACCCGTGTAAAAAATTATCCAAGGAAGGGAACCTTAAACGATAGTTTAGTGTGCCCGAAATGGGGCTTAGGCTAAATAATTATTTGTTTAATGATTTATCCGGCTTAATGTAGACAGGGTCTTAGAATCTTTATCGTTTATCTGTTATTGGCTGTTATTTGAGACTATACTAGTGTTTAGAGAGTAGCTGAAAATATGTTTCCCTTACTTAAAAGACCAGGAGCCGCCACTGGTATATTGGTAATGTACAACCAAACATTGTGCATTGAGGAAGATATCCACATTTTATTACGTGACATACACGCTTATTTGAAAATCCATTATTTTTACCACTTTAAAATTCAACCTATAATGATAATGTCAAACATTAAAAAAAAAAAGGATGACTAATTCATCAAAAATAAAAACTAGGTAATCCTATGTACATATTGTATGTGTGTGCATGAAGCGATACTGTAACCATAGTTAGACAACTGTCTGTCTTATCTGCTCTATACTGCATTATGTTACAGTACATCATGGTCATTGCTGCTAAACCCTGCTCTGATCCTCAGCATGCTATTCTGCATCCATGTGTGCATCCCCATCTTAACACACATGTTGTATGGATGTATTTTAAGCTGCAACTCAGTTGTGTTCTCCCAACCCTTGCTGTATATTTTATGACATCTACAGTGATTATTTTGCCATCTCATCTCTGGTCTGTTTTTGGTATGAGAGTTTGTATGCACAGAGTTTTACAGATTGGATTGGATTGGAAAGTTTCAACAAATGATCAAGTGAAAAGTTTTGCTGTCTTGCATTTCACTCACAGACTCACACAACCTCTGCAGTTGCAAACTGATCCACCGCCGGCCCTCGGCTTATCTTCTGACTGTGAGTGACACACAACCTCTCAGCAGTAAGTTCTGCTTCTGTCTATCGATGAATCTCTGAGGAGTCCATTAGGAAGGACATTAGGGCTCTTTCAGCAATTGTTCTCAAAACAAATTAGTTCAAAGTTAAATTGCTAAATTTGTTGTACCAAATGTATTTAGACACTTGTGATTTAGGGCTATATAAATAAACATTGATTGATTGATTGATTGATAATATTGCAAGTTGTGCAAAGGGATGCTAATTACAGTGCATCGGGAAAGTATTCACAGGGCGTCACTTTTTCCGACATTTGGTTATGTTACATCCTTATTCCAAAATAGAATAAATAAATGTTGTCCTCAAAATTCTATGGACAATACCCCATAATCACAATGTTAAAAAAAAATTTTTTTTTTAAATGTTGCAAATTTGTTAAAAAATAAAATAAAATACATTTAAACAAAATCGCAATGTACACAAGTATTCACAGCTTTCGTTCAATACTTTGTTGATGCATCTTTGGCAGCAATTACTGTCTTAAGTCTTTTTTAATACAATGCCACAGTTTTGCACATTCCTCTTTGCAGCACCTTTCAAGCCTCAACAGGTTAAATGAGAATTGTTGGTTTTCAAGCGTCTTTTTGTGTCGTTCTCGCCATTTCCGGACCCTAAATGGCTGTCAAGGTGTACCAACTTGTTGGAATACCTCCTTAGACCTCTTCTGTCCAGGTGAGAGGCATGATGTATGATCTACAATACACTTCCAGAGAGTAAGGAAATGAGAAAACAGCTGACCACTCGATGATGTAAACATAGGGACTCACCGTAGGGATCACGGCGCCCCTATAAATAGTTCATCGGCACAACAATATCACAAAAACGTTGTTAATTTTCAAGTCATGAAATGTAAATAAGATATTGTTGGCGGTTTTTGAATGGTTGCTTATTGGATTTTATGGGCGAGATAGAGAAGCTCCCATTGGCTCCGCTGTAAGTACACTTTTATTAACGTTTCTTTGCAAGTTAGAATGCATTAAAAATATCTATATCTATATATATATCCATATAATATATATATGAATGACATAATGACTGTGAACAATAGGCAACATTCCAAAAAAAGTGCAGTTCCCCTATTACGCGATAATAACGCGTTAACTATAATGTCTTTTAAAGGCGATCATTTTTTAAACACCCTCGGCCCGTTCTGTAGATTGAGGAAATGTAATGGCGTCCAGTTACTGTGGAGCCACAAGCTAGAAAAATAGTGAGAATAAATGTACAAAGAAAGCGGGACATTATAGAAGTTTTAGGTCCAAAGCCATGGCAAGTAATTCTTCAGACAAGACAAGACCATTTTCATAAAAAACTTTTTTTTATAGAAACCAATTGATACAAATGACAGAGGTGATTTAAAAACCGTTTTGCTTTAAAAAAGACAAAAAAAACCCAAAAAACTAGTAGTTTTAAATTACATTGCATAGACAGCATCTTACTCTCAGCAAAATTCTAATTAGTGTGATGTTATTTTTAGACCAGATATAAGTTGTGCTTTTTGTGCAAATCATTTTCAAAGAACTATATTAAGAGCTTCCTATGGGAGGCAATACTTCTTGCTTAAAATAATTCTGTAAATAAAATGTAGCTTTGCACATTGCATGCACATAAATGAACTCTAATCAATCAATCAAAGTTTATTTATATAGCCCTAAATCACAAGTGTCTCAAAGGGCTGCACAAGCCACAACGACATCCTCGGTTCAGAGCCCACATAAGGGCAAGGAAAACTCACCCCATCATAATCATTAAATAGTAATGAAAATCAATCTGATCAATAAAGTGCAAACTTGAAACTTCCATGAGTCTTAGGTACATGAACAAATAAAAATGTAGAATTGTACACTGTATTCAAAGAAATAAACAAAAAAAAACATTGCCCAGGTAGTCTTGACAGGTCTGCCTGGTTGGCCACACCTATAAGAACAGCTGATAGGCAACACGTCACAGTGGTCAGATGACCCTTCAGAAGAAGACTGCAGATGACAGTCGAAAAATGTCAGGTAAAGATTACATCTAAATATACCGAAAATATTGTCTGATTACAAGAATATTTGAAAGAGTATATGAATAACAGGACATAATGAACGTTTTTGAGCAATGTTTTGTTTTAGTTTAAGACTCCCTTCAGTTCTGTTTCAGCACCCCTTCAGTTGTGTTTCATGGTTGTCATGTGTGCTGATTATTTTCACCTGCTTCTGATTAGTGTTCGGGACGCTCACCTGCTCCCGGGCACTAATCAGAGAGCTATTTATTCCTGCCTTTTGCCACACTCGGTCTGGCTGTCTTGTTTGCTTCGTGCAACATTACGTTTGTCACCCATGCTTTCGATTCCTGTGCTAAGTTTCACCTTAGCTCTCCGTGCTAACGGCACGCTTGCTTTGTTTTGTTTGTTGGTACGTTGACCGATTTATGGACAATAAATCACTGTCTTACCTGCACCTTGCATCCGGAGTTCCTGCTGCATCTTGGGAGAACGAATGCGACCCAGGCGTAACATAATGTCTCTTTGTCTTTCGGACTTATCAGGTCAGTAGTGCATTCTTCACTCACACTTAAAGTGAAAATTGAAGCAAAATTAAACAGGTAACATCTGAAAGAACCATACCGTTTATTAATTGTATTCGTCTTATTTACACTAGATTGCATTTTATTCTAAATATTTATTATATATTTGCTGTACATATACTTATTATCTACATGTTATTTTTGCTGATATTTTGTCCTTAATTCTTAATTATAGTTATTCCTTTTTGTATGAGTTTTATCCTTTTTACTTTCTCGCGTTCCTCCGAAAGAACCCTCTGCATCAGGCATTGTATGGGCCAGGGCTGCGGGGGTGCTTTGTGTTGGCAGTGGTGGGACGAGCACCTAATGTAGACAGCTTCTGTGATAGTAATTCTTCACCTGGCTCCTCTGTACACTAACTTTTGCACAATGCAAACACATTGTCTAGTTTTATGTTGATATTAAAACCATGAAAATGATCTTTCTAAGCAGGGACAATATTTCAGAAGTGGCAGGGACACAACTCTGCCCAACTGGTAGCAGGGTTTGAAGGGGTTAGATACATGCTTTGGAGTAATATGAATGGGGAAAAAAATATCAATAATTAATTTTTGTACGAAATTTAACAGACTGAAATACTTTATGTTTTCATGATTTAGTTTACTGTTTACCTTGAATGTCCTGGCTGGAAATTGAACCATGTCTGCTGGAACATAATTCGGATACTTAAGTCATTGCACTATCAATCATGAAAAATGTATCTGCAATTTACGTTATTGTTCCAAAGTCTCAGTCAACATCATAACTACTTTTTAGTTGAGCACTAGACTCCTCTTGTTTGGATTTTTTTGTCCTACCGTCTGGAGGCCAACTTGCTTTTATCTCGCATTTGACTGCTGATTGGTCAGCTGCTGTGTGCTGTCAATCATTGTCAAGGTGGCAAAAAGAAAGCCAATCGATGAGGTTGTGGGTGGTCTAAAGGGACATATTCCATCTAGAGCTAATGTCTCCATTCAATAGCAACATAGAAAGTGCAGGGTACAAAAACTCCTCTTTGAAAGGCCCAACAATTACATCCATGAGTCTTAGGTACATTTATTAAGTAAAAAAAACCTTCTATCTATCTGCGAATAAGCGCAATTATTATTATGATCTTCGCTGGAATTTATCGTAGGTAAGAACAAAATCTATGAGTGCTCCACAGCACTCTTAGGGGTGGCCTATTTGTTCTTAAGTGTGACAAGTTGCCTTACTTCTATTGTCTAATGTTAAATTAATATCATATGTATATTTATATATATACATTTCAAATTACCGTACGCGCACACACACGCACACAAGCACACACAATCATCAATTACCGGGGCGTTGATTTAGTGATAGGTGACGAGACATTTCAAAATACCGCACGCACACACACACACACACACACGCACGCACACACACAGACACACAATCATCAATTACCAGGGCGTTGATTTAGTGATCGGTGACTCTTTAAAAGAATCAACTCACACAAAGGCAATGCTTTTGCTGCTACTGCAAGATGCCGCAGATCGTGCCCTGGGGACAGAGTGCATATTTCACGACCATGTAGACCTATTTGCCCGAAGTGACGAATATTTATTTGAACGCTTTAGGCTACCTTAGCTGTCCCCACTTTCTTAAACTCATGTTTTGACATTATGTATTACCCCCGCGGGATAATATGAATTTCTCTTCTGTAATCTGTTTGTGTTTTCACCGTGTGTTTGATGTTTGGCTCTTCCGCTGGAATTGTGCCCTCATATGGGGAATTAAGGGCGTTTACCTATGCAAATTACGGAATTAAGGGTGTTTACATATGCATATTGGGGAAATAAGTGCGTGTTTATATGTAAATTATGATAGACATGCACGCGATAACCAATTGGCATTCAGCAACTTAAGAACAGCAGGCGGGAACAATTGGGCTGTTTAAGAACACGTCATGAATTTGAATGGACTCCTCTTAGTAAATCACTTCGGAAGAAAGCTAAGAGGAAAAGTTAGGAACTTATTGCTGAATGGGGCCCAATGTGATTTTTAATCGTTTGACAGCACTAGTATAATAAACCTTCAACAATGGCATTTACAGTGTGACAGTTTCAGTATCTCATGTCTTTCACTAAACTGTCTCTATGTGAATGTTGCTCAAACAGGACTTTAAAAAACTAGTAGAGTGGAAAAACTAATTGACTTTATATGCTTTATTGTGTTTGATTGTATACATTAAACCATATCCAATCATATTTACAATCCGCTAAGTATCTAAAAGCACCATTTAAACATCAAAATGCCACAAATTTGGTCAACCATTTTGAATATTCCACTCTGAACGTCTTCGGTAATTTCTGTAGATTGACGCCACTGTAGTAACACTCCTACACTCTGACCATATTATCTGATCAGTCATACTGGAAATACGCAAACATTAGAGGGTGCTGTCTATCATTCACAAGCCCTATATAAGACATGAATACATGTTTTTCTTTTTTTATGCAGTCTAAGTAATAACCGCTAACAATAGAGTCAATGGAGACTCTCTATTTCGCCCACAGAATCCCCTAAATAATCATCCAAAACCCGCCAACAATACTCTTTATATATATCGTGATCTGAATATTAACCAAATATTAGTGATGTTGTTATTATAAGCGCTAACGCAGACAAAGTATTTTTTAGCGGCGCATTGATCACACAGCTCAGTATCCTTCTGCTGCTTTACTGTGAGCTGACCACGATATCCTGCTGCTCCAGCCATCATTGCGTCTCTGCTCGTCAAAGTTATTCTAAATTATAAAATCATGTCTCTCATCTGGATATTTGGAGGATTTAGCCATACATCTAGAAGTTGTTCAGCTGTGACATTCAATGTATACCGGAGATGGCGACAAACACACACAACCAAAGACAGTGTCTGCAGGGAGACTTCCTTGTTAACCCTTCGTGTGCATCATGATTAGTTGTTCATCTAAACGGGAAGATATGAACATCTTATCTTATCAGTCGCCATCGAATTAAGAGCAGACATTGTACAGTAAGCTATCGTTTTATTATGTTTGCAGTTTGTATTTCTTGTTTAGTACTTAGCAATACTGCTACATGATGCTTAGTGTTTCACTAAAACTGGATCTGTTTAGCGTAGCTTCTAAAACTTGTAGTTCATCCTTCTTATATATAGGATCAACAATATAAGTTTCTGGATCATCACTTTTCCCAAAGTAATCGTTGTTGGTGGGGAAGAGATCTGCGGTTCCTACCTTTACGTCATGCGATGACATTTCTGGCATGCTCATTATCTCTCAAAATGGCTCGGGAATCTCTGTGAGATTGATACTATTTTGATCACATCTATTTATCAATCAATCAATCAATCAATGTTTATTTATATAGCCCTAAATCACAAGTGTCTCAAAGGGTTGCACAAGCCACAACGACATCCTCGGTACAGAGCCCACATACGGGCAAGGAAAAACTCGCCCCAGTGGAACTATGTAAGCCTGTCGGTGTCATACATCAGATGTATATGATAATAGCTTCAATATAGAGGCGACTTGTTTTCCAACTCTTCTGGTACTTTAAGTACGTGTGAAAATTGGGAGCAGTCGTGACCTCTGACCTTTTGAGAACATATCAGGCTGCCCCACTGAGGCTGTGATGTCAGCCCAAGTACCGTACTGGCAGTGCTGTAAGAGAAAGACTTAAAAAAAGAACTGCATCGAAGCATAATTATATGAGAGAGGGAGTGAATCAGGAAATAGCTTTTCGGTTTGGGAAAGTCAAGAGTTCGAGGGAGTACTGCCTAGTGCTAAGTGAAAACAGAGTTTGAAGAAAGAAGGAATGCAAATGAAGCCAAAGTGCTTTGTTCCCTGGAAAATGGGTGGCATTTCAGCCAGTGGTCAGCAAGGAGAGTATTCCCCTCCTCTCTTCTCTTCCCTTTCTTTAACTTTCCTCTTCTGTCCTCCCCCTTTCCATACTCCCCTCAGCCTTCTCTTCTTCTCTGCGTTCTCATTCCGTGTGTAAGCAGTCAGTTGGCAAGCGCTCGCCTCTTTCCTCACACATTTTAATGGGTATCTTCCCAATCACTTTTTATAGCAGGAAATTTCAGCACACCACATTGCGTGAGCTGAGTTGAAGGAGTGCTCCATTCTTAGCTTGGCGGTGTTGAGTGCCAGTGTGTGAGTGTGTGTGTGTGTGTGTGTGTGTGTGTGTGTGTGTGTGTGTGTGTGTGTGTGTGTGTGTGTGTGTGTGTGTGTGTGTGTGTGTGTGTGTGTGTGTGTGTGTGTGCGTTAGAAAAAGGGAGGTGAACTGGAGTGGCATTGGTATCAGTTTGTGTTCCAAAAGTTACATCCCGTTCTCCTGTCTTTAGTTTGTGGATGTAAACGCCCAAGAACTGTGGCGTAACTGCATGACCATCTCACCCAGAACACACCATCACCCCCACCCCCGTTTTTCACCTCGCCATTTCCTCTACGACTTGTACTTCTCCGGCAGCCGCCTGGACTTTTCTTATACAACCAGTCTAGGAGGATGTTCACTTGTGTAGAAAGAAAGCAGATAACAGACATGACACATAAATGACTACAGCTTGACATATAAACAATGATAGTGCGTCTGCCTCACAATACGAAGGTCCTGAGTAGTCGTGAGTTCAATCCCGGCCTCGGGATCTTTCTGTGTGGAGTTTGCATGTTCTCCCCGTGACTGCGTGGGTTCCCTCCGGGTACTCCGGCTTCCTCCCACCTCCAAAGACATGCACCTGGGGATAGGTTGATTGGCAACACTAAATTGGCCCTAGTGTGTGAATGTGAGTGTGAATGTTGTCTGTCTATCTGTGTTGGCCCTGCGATGAGGTGGCGACTTGTCCAGGGTGTACCCCGCCTTCCGCCCGATTGTAGCTGAGATAGGCTCCAGCGCCCCCCGCGACCCCGAAGGGAATAAGCGGCAGAAAATGGATGGATGGTTTGTTGTTTGGGAACAGTTGGTAATAGTTATTATGTGTAGTAAAACTTTGAACTGAACTCACCTTAATGTGTGTTCTTCATACTTGCCAACCTTGAGACCTCCAAATTCGGGAGATTGGGGGGGGGGGGGGGGGTGCCGGGGGGCAGGGTTAAGGGGGAGGAGTATATTTATAGCTAGAATTCACTGAAATTAAAGTATTTCTTATATATACACTACCGTTCAAAAGTTTGGGGTCACATTGAAATGTCCTTATTTTAGAAGGAAAAGCACTGTACTTTTCAATGAAGATAACTTTAAACTAGTCTTAACTTTAAAGAAATACACTCTAGACATTGCTAATGTGGTAAATGACTATTCTAGCTGCAAATGTCTGGTTTTTGGTGCAATATCTACATAGGTGTATAGAGGCCCATTTCCAGCAACTATCACTCCAGTGTTCTAATGGTACAATGTGTTTGCTCATTGGCTCAGAAGGCTAATTGATGATTAGAAAACCCTTGTGCAATAATGTTCACACATCTGAAAACAGTTTAGCTCATTACAGAAGCTACAAAACTGACCTTCCTTTGAGCAGATTGAGTTTCTGGAGCATCACATTTGTGGGGTCAATTAAACGCTCAAAATGGCCAGAAAAAGAGAACTTTCATCTGAAACTCGACAGTCTATTCTTGTTCTTAGAAATGAAGGCTATTCCACAAAATTGTTTGGGTGACCCCAAACTTTTGAATGGTAGTGTGTATATATATATATATATATATATATATATATATATATAGTACAGTAAGCAGTAATGAAAACACAGTTGTTCTACTAACTGTACTGTACTTGCTGATTACTTTAAAAAAAAAACACTTACCTTTCACTATTTGAGTAGCTTTTGTTCTGCCATTTGAGTACTGGCGAGCGATCTCTGAATCCGGGAACATATCCTTCACGGATTTGTTGAAAACATCCGCAAAAGAGAACGGAGTGATCGGAATCCGGATGTTGTGTGTCAGTGTATTGTAATAATGTCGGCTCATACGACTTCTTTGTTTGTCTTGTCTTTATTGCACAAGATGTAATTCAACCACACATCAGCTCCAATGTTTGTCTATCCCTTTTACTGGCAAAACTCAAACACCCACTTCCTATTAACAACGTCACTTCCCTATCTCTCCCGGAAGTCCCGCCCCCCGCAGCCACAGTCATTGGCTAACACCCCGTAGCCAGCCGCTACAGTATTAACGTGCCGGCTGGAATAATCACACGCTGAGAAATAGGTCTGTGCCTGCCTACTTTATGGGTTATAGATAAACCTATGGATAACGGAGACATATATAATAGTCTCCTTTTCAGGTGAGAGATGACGCTAAAGGCAGTGCCTTTAAGGCACGCCACCAATATAGTTGTCGGGCTGGAAATCAGGAGATTTTCGGGAGAATGGTTGTCCCGGGAGATTTTCGGGAGAGGCACTGAAATTTGGGAGTCTCCCAGAAAATTCGGGAGGGTTGGCAAGTATGGTGTTCTTAAATGCAGTGGTGTGCCGTCAGGGCCAGCAAAGCTTTCTCTGCTGGCCTAACATAACCAGAAATCATGATCTTAATTAAAGACAAAAGTATTTTTTAATTTACTTTCTCTAAATATCTAAAGGTATTCATATTCTCTTCATGTCATATTATGCTCCTTCCAGCGCTGTTGTTTTTAGTTTAGAGTTTTTATCCAATCAGAATTCAGCTAGCTTATGTTGCCATGCTGTACGAAACTTGCTAGAGACCTTCAGAATCAACAATGCGGGCGTCCGTGCACTGTAAGTGAACGGACACAAACATTTGAAAGACAGTTGCGATTAGCCAATCAGATCACAAGTTGTTGTCAGTAAGGTCTTCTAGGTCAGTATTTTTCAACCACTGTGCCGCGGCACACTAGTGTACCGTGATATATTGTCTGGTGTGCCTTGGGAGATTATGTAATTTCACCTAATTGGGTTAAAAATATTTTTTGCAAACCAGTAATTATAATCCGCAAATGTGCCGTTGTTTAGTATCTGTGCTGTCTAGAGATCGGCAGAGTAACCGTGTAATACTCTTCCATATCGGTAGGTGGCAGCACGTAGCTAATTGCTTTTTAGATGTCGGGAACATGGTTTGTCGTGATCACAATAGGCAGACGATAGCGGGAGGCAGTGTGCAGGTAAAAAGGTATCTAATGCTTAAACCAAAAATAAACAAAATGCGAGTGCCGCTAAGAAAAGGCATTGAAGCTTAGGGTAGGCTATGTAAAAACGAAGCTAAAACTGAACTGGCTGCAAAGTAAACAAATGCAGGATGCTGGACGACAGCAAAGACTTACAGCGTGTGGAGCAGCAGACAGCGTCCACAATGTACATTCGTACATGACATGACAATTAACAACAAAATAGGAGCGCAAGACCACAACTAAAACACACAGGAAAACACTAAAAAACTCCAAATAAGTCAGGGCGTGATGTGACAGGTCGTGACAGTACACCTTCTTTGAGACAAGAGCTATAGTGATGCATGCTTGGTTATGGTTTGAATTCATATCCAACAATTGCGAGAACGACTTTTTACTGTCAATATCGGCTGCTGAATTTCATTTTTTAATGTTTTTTGCTGGTGATGTGCCTCGAGATTTTTTTCAATGAAAACAATGTGCCTTGGCTCAGAAAAGGTTGAAAAACACTGTTCTAGCTGGCCTAAGGCAGATATACAGTATATAGTGATGTTATGAGCTAGGTAACATAAGAACTCCATTACCCAGCATGCCACAGTAGTAAATCACATGCGCAGTAGCCCCGTTTAGGTTGTTGAATGTAGACATGCCGGCAGCTGGACGTTATTGACGTTATTGACGAGCACGCTGTGGAGTAAACTTTAAAGGCCTACTGAAAATAATTTTTTAAATTTAAACGGGGATAGCAGATCCATTCTATGTGTCATACTTGATAATTTCGCGATATTGCCATATTTTTGCTGAAAGAAATTAGTAGAGAACATCGACGATAAAGTTTGCAACTTTTGGTCGCTGATAAAAAAGCCTTGCCTGTACCGGAAGTAGCGTGACGTCACCGGTTGAAAGGCTCCTCACTTTTCCCCATTGTTTACACCAGCAGCGAGAGCGATTCGGACCGAGAAAGCGACGATTACCCCATTAATTTGAGCGAGGATGAACGATTTGTGGATGAGGAACGTCAGAGTGAAGGACTAGAGTGCAGTGCAGGATGTATCTTTTTTCGCTCTGACCGCAACTTAGGTACAAGGGTTCATTGGATTCCACACTTTCTCCTTTTTCTATTGTGGATCACGGATTTGTATTTTAAGCCACCTCGGATACTATATCCTCTTGAAAATGAGAGTTGAGAACGCGAAATGGACATTCACAGTGACTTTTATCTCCACGACAATACATCGGCGAAGCTTTTTAGCTACGGAGCTAATGTGATAGCACATCGGGCTTAAATGCAGATAGAAACAAAATAAATAAACCCCTGACTGGAAGGATAGACAGAAAATCAACAATACTATTAAACCATGGACATTTAAATACACGGTTAATGCTTTCCAGCTTGGCGAAGCTTAACAATGCTGTTGCTAACGACGCCATTGAGGCTAACTTAGCAACGGGACCTCACAGAGCTATGATAAAAACATTAGCTATCCACCTACGCCAGCCAGCCCTCATCTGCTCATCAACACCCGTGCTCACCTGCGTTCCAGCGATCGATGGAGCGACGATCATAGATGCGGTCGGCGGCCCGGAGACGGAGGAAGTCAAGGTGAGGTCGCCGGCTAGCGCGTCTGCTATCCATCTCAAAGTCCTCCTGGTTGTGTTGCTGTAGTCCGCCGCTAATACACCGATCCCACCTACAACTTTCTTCTTTGCAGACTTCATTGTTCATTAAACAAATTGCAAAAGATTCACCAACGCAGATGTCCAGAATACTGTGGAATTTTGAGATGAAAACAGAGCTTTTTTGTATTGGATTCAATGGTGTCCGAATACTTCCGTTTAACTAGTGACGTCACGCGCATACGTCATCATACATAGACGTTTTCAACCAGAAGTTTAGTGGGAAGTTTAAAATTGCACTTTAAAAGTTAACCCGGCCGTATTGGCATGTGTTGCAATGTTAAGATTTCATCATTGATATATAAACTATCAGACTGCGTGGTCGGTAGTAGTGGGTTTCAGTAGGCCTTTAAGAACCCAGCCAACACGCCTCGTCTGCATCTTTTATGATTATACAAGACAACATATATATTTGCAAGGCCATTTTCAAGAAGGATATTTAAAGAGAAACTACATCTGGTGAGCCCATGTCGGCCAACCCCGGAAGCTAGCTCAGCTGTCCCGGGGATGAAATGTGAGTTCAGATATTTTATTTCTTTATTTTTTCACGTTCAATGTGTTTTTTGCAATTTTAATTTTGACAGGACCACATAAGATATGCTTTAATTGTTTATGCGGGTTTATTGATTTTTAAATGCGCCAGAAAATAACCCGTTTTGTACAATGCCCAGTAGTGTGTAAATGTGTTTCTGTATAGTATTTATCCAGCAATGGTCATGTGGGGACATAAATGATGGTATTTTGAGAGGTAATCATTGAAGTCCGACATCACTGAAGGCCTAGGTGGGAAACGCACGGCCCGCCACTGCTTAAATGTGTGTTTCACGTCTTCCACGTCGAGAACAGTTTTGATTTGGGCTTACAAAGTAAACAACTAAAATTAATGTTTTGGGCATTGTTTCATGCAAATGCATACATTTGTCCAAATGTGGCCATTAGACACGTTGTGGGTTTTCTGGACGTTGTGTACATCGCTAAAATAAAAATATGAGAGAGAGAATCCCTCTGCCATCTTCCAATAGGTTTCTTTTTTTTAATCGCCCGCTTGAATATTTCCTTGTCTATTCTTCATAGTCCTCGTGTTGGATGTACCTATCTGTTGGGATTTCCGTTCCTTTGATGACCCGCCCTATCTTGTCTCTGATTGGCCTTTCCGTAATGTTTCTCCCTATCCTTAACCAATCGTGACTCATCATAGTAAATCAACCAGTCATCATGGATTATCTTTGCAGTCCATTTCTCTCTTCTCCCTCTCTCTTCTTTTGTAGCTTGTAGCTTTGTAGCTAAGCTAAAAAATAGCTAAGCTACAGAAATCACTACGTATTCAAAAAGTAGCGAAGCTCCCGCCAAGCTACTGGGAAATGTAGTTAAGCTACGTAGCTTCCCTTGGTGTGTATTATACGAAAAAAAAGACTCAATGAGCAAATGTAATGCTCGATCGTCCAGTTTGTAGTCAACAGACAGAACGAATTGAAACACATGAAGCAAGATGTCTTTTAATGACACGCAAACGCAGCGCAATGGGGTGACATCAGACGGCGACCAGACACCTGTCAGTCACAGTGGATGCTATATTGCTTGGAAGAAACTTTATGGATTATTATATTACCTCAATTTTTCACTTTTTTGTGTGGATAAATATTGGCATATGGACTAATGGATCGCTAGGAGGATGGTTGATAAAACGCGGTCGTGACCCGTTGTGATTAAAATACGTTCACTTCAAACTGTCACAACGTGCGTGACTTTGAGGAATTTTTCAGGAGTAAATTTTGTTGTTACAAACTTTTTTGTGGTCTTGCTTTCTTATTTGTCATTATTCAAAGTTAATTTGTGCAGCAGCGGCAGCTGGACATAATGTGACAGTGTGCCATAATTACATTGGTCAGCTGGAACAAAAAATACATCCATCCATCCATCCATTTTCTACCGCTTGTCCCTTTTGGGGTGGCGGGGGGTCGCTGGAGCCTATCTCAGTATTATTAGTACAGAATCTCATCGGTCCTCATGGACCGATCCTAAATAGTAACCGGTACCAACAAAAAACGGCACTTGGTATACACCCCTACTGACTATCACGATTTATATTCTTGTTTTCATGTAGTTCTCTTAAATTTTAAATGACTATAGTATTGTGTAATGTCTGTTATCTGCTTTTTGGTCTACAAAATAAAAAAACTGAATAAATATCCTCCAAGACTGTGGATCCCATCATGTTGCCTTGGGTTGTAAATGAGGTCCTTTTAAGGTTTTTAATTGCAATAATATTTGATGTTCTCCACTGCCACCCTGGCACAATTTTCTCTGAACAACAACCATTATTTTTAGCCACTGTGCAGAGTTCAGTCATTTCCTGTCGTAGGAGAAAAAGTCCAGACTCCAACATACTCACACACAAGCACGGTTTGTTCTTAAAATGTTCTTGACGAGACGGAATTATTTGACTTTGGGTCTCGTTCAGCACTGTCAAGCTTGATATCTTTACACAAATAATTCCATCCCTTGAATCACTTTAGCGAAGCAATACAATTGTATAAAGACCTCACATGCAGGCAAAGTTTGGACAGTAGACTATACAGCTCCCTCTACAAATATACGTTAAACATGGAACAAAATGTCTGTGTGCATTCAAGCAGTGTGGCGGACAGCAGCTGCAGGTGGGAGGTGATCTCGCAACAAAATAAAGGGTGGCAGCATTTAGCCACCAGCAGGTCTGAGGTCACCCATATAGAGTGCAGTTAAATGTCTTGTTACACTCAATCAAACACATTTGGGATGAACTAAAACAGACTCATCAGTGACCTTTGACCTCATAAACCCTATTCCACCAGCAAATACTTCCCAGAAGAGTAGTACTGGGGCCGTACTTATCAAGCTTCTTAGAATTACTCCTAAGAAGTCTGCTAAGAGTTGACTTAAGAGTAAATAAATTCTTCGCTGAAAGCTGCACTTAAAAGTTAGTTATCAAGCGTCTTACTCACACTTTCAGCGAAGTGTAGGACTGAATCTTAAGTGTCACACTCAGAGCTGAATTACGACATTACTATGTGCCGTAAACGGAATTTTAGGTGACGTCATTTCTGTGTCCATAGAAATGACCAATCACGGAAGGGAATCCGTTGTCTAAGAATAAAGAAATATCTTGGAAATATTTAAGTGGACAATGGGGGTGTATATTTTGACAATAAACTACAAAATAATACAAAACAAACTAGTCCCCGCCGGCACTCACGCTACCGCTCCCTCTCTTCTATCACCCACACACTCACTGACGTCACTCACCTCACGGCCACACACATACGCTACTGTCATAACATTTTCTTTCCAATTCATTAATTAGGCAACTAATTTGAAAGTGGTGTGGGTGGCTCTATATATACTAGCCCAATGCAACCACATGCAGAAATCAACAAGGAATCGAAAAATATTAAATCTGTGACAAAAATAATATCCGCTCTGTCTAAACGATACCGTTTGATCAGCTGCTCGTCATAAAAATAAAAAAAAAACATTGTTCCGTTCCCTGAACGTTCGCGCACGTCTCTCTCGCCTCAGTGCCATCCCCTGCTGGCAACTCCTAACCACTTAAGACACCTCTGAAGGTCACTTAAATATCGTGGAGAGTAGGAGTGATTCTTAGACTTAAGAACGTTGATAAAAAGCTTTTATTCTTAAGTTTGAGAGTAGGACTAAATTTCGCAAATTCTCAGAACTTAAGTGAAAAATGGCACTCTAAGAAGCTTGATAAGTACGGCCCCAGGTCTACAGAAGGATTTGAATATTTTTAAAGCTAAATACACATTCTGTTAGCATACACATACACCTAATAAAATGACTATATTGATATTTTCATCATATTTTTTCATGCTAACTACCATATAGTTAGTATAGTAAATCATTAGGTATTACTGTAAATGGTTAGTGTTAAAGTCACACATATAAAGGGACCAGTGGCGTGCCGTCACTAGAGGCAGGGGAGGCGGGGCCTCACCTGCCATCATGGAAAGAAAAAAAAAAGAAAAGAAAAAAAAATGAATTAAATTGTTATATATATCCAGTGATTATACTAAAGTTATTTTCCATTTAACTTCACCAGTTTTAGATTATTTTTATTTTTATTTTCACATTTGCCGTTCAAATACTGAGAAGAGACGGTGCGGTGATCAGCAGCCAGTCGAGGCACTTGTGCCTCACCATGGATTGCGACTCGGCTAACTGCTGAGCTGCTGTGCAGTGAGACCGTATTGCTATATGAATTATATTATACATTTCCATAGTTTAGTTAGCTGAGGTATATAATGTACAGTGTATTTTGTCAACAACTGTATGTGTGTAACGTATTTCTTGTGCTGAGCGATCATAAATCTGCTGCGGAGACACACTGTGTGAGGCTCGTATCATAACCCCGCCTCCTGGTGCCACGCACCTCCGCCGCAGAATGCACCGCCCGACGGGAGCGCCGCGGCCACACCAACCAAAGCCCACACCCAAACCCTCCACGTGCAAGACCGAATCCACCCAAAAAAAGTCACTTAACAAGAAGCCAAAAAGTGCAAAAACAACAATGCTCGCGCTGCAGGAGCCGCGAACGACCGCAGGGACACAACATTAGGTACACCTGCACTGCAGGTTCATATGTTTTTAAATTTGACTGTGACGATGCAGTCGTGCCTCACCAGACATTAACCTCACCGCACGCCACTGAAAGGGACACACATTAGAGCCCTGACATGAGGGTGCGAGGTGTTTGCGAGCGGCAATAATCATTAAGATAAGACAGAAGAGGAACAGTAACCATGGAAACCGGAGTCAGAGGGGACAAAGACAACCCAACCCCCCTTTGGAAAATAATATATCAGTGTTTGGGAAGTAGGAGAAGATATTTTGCGAGGAGCCAGAGGTGGCAGGATGTCTCCCTTTACCTGCTTGTGGCCATGAGGGAATTGTATTGCTTTGCTTCAAACAATTGCACTGTAAAATAAATCTAAGATGGTGAATCTGAAAATTGACAACGACTTAGTGAGCTTTATTAGAGATTAAATGAACATGCGTATAGGAGAAAAAGTACTCCTCCCTTCACCGCAAATGTACAATATATACCCACTCAGCCAAAAATAAACACTTGTTTTTTATCTGATTTTTCATGAGCTGAACTCAAACACCTAGAACATTTTTATTATTTACCTAAAATATTGCTGCCAAAATGTCTAAATCTGTGTTTTGCTGAGATAATTAATCATCTCACTGGTGTGGCCTGATAAGAAGCTAAGACGGAATGATTTTTGCACAGATGTTACCTTAGGTTGGCCACTATATAAGACCACGCTTAAATCTGCAATTTTATCACATAGCACAATGCCACAGATTTCGCAAGTGTTGAGATAGCGTGCAAAAAGCATAATGACTAACAGGTACGTCCACCAGAGCTGTTACCCGTGAATTGAATGTTTCTCGACCAAACTGTGAAAAATTGACTAATTTGGCTGCTTGTCTCACGCAAAGCGATAACCGTGTTACATGAAGAGGTGAGGGGAGGGTGCACCTTCCCACTTTAGCCTTTACAATTCACATGTGACCTCTGGAAAAATAATGTTCGGACTTTATTATAATGGGTTTAAATATTTTGAAGAAGTCCATTGTAATGCGTTCTAATATATATGTGTGAGTGTGTGTTTATGTTTTATGCTAAGACAAATTAATTTCCTCTTTAAAATAACTAATAACGTTTTATCTAGCGGGGCTAACGAAAAAGCTAAATGCTAATCCACAAATAAGCGCTAATAAGGAGTCTGTTAAGCTAGAACTAGCCAGCGCCAGGCTGGATAATCCCTGCACACATAGCAATTCTCTTAGAATAATATACAACTCACATAATGTTTTTTCTGCGACATGCATTTTACTGAGGTGGCAAACAATCTAAAAATTCCTGTCATATCAATTCCTAGATATGGTCGAAATTATTTAAAGTGCACTATGCATAATAAACGTAACATTATTAATATTGCTACTACGGATACTTTCAACAAAAACTCCTCAAAACAGCCCACTACCTATAATATGGGCTTTTTAAACATAAGGTCATTGTCTTCCAAAACGTTATTAGTTAATGAAGTCATCAGAGACAACAATCTTGATGTCGTTGGTCTAGCCGAGACCTGGCTCAAACCAGACGATTTTTTTGCGCTGGGTGAGGCGTCTCCTCCTGGCTATACGGGAACGCATATTGCCCGCCCCATTAAAAGGGGTGGGGGTGTTGCACTAATATACAACAAAAACTTTAGCCTTACCTCGGACCTAAATAATAAATATAACTCGTTTGAGGTGCTTACTGTGAGGTTTGTCACACCGCTGCCTCTGCACCTGGCTGTCATCTACCGCCCCCCAGGGCCCTATTCGGACTTTATCAATGAATTTTCAGAGTTCGTTGCTGATCTAGTGACGCACGCCGACAATATAATCATAATGGGAGACTTTAACATCCATATGAATACCCCATCGGACCCTCCATGCGTGGCGCTCCAGACTATAATTGATAGCTGTGGTCTTACACAAATAATAAATGAACCCACGCATCGCAATGGTAATACGATAGATCTAGTGCTTGTCAGGGGTGTCACCACCTCTAAAGTTACGATACTCCCGTACACTAAAGTAATGTCCGATCATTACCTTATAAAATTCGAAGTTCTGACTCATTGTCAACAAACTAATAATAATAATAATAACTACTATAGCAGCCGCAACATTAATACTGCCACAACGACGACTCTTACTGACCTACTGCCTTCGGTAATGGCACCATTCCCAAATTATGTGGGCTCTATTGATAACCTCACTAACAGCTTTAACGACGCCCTGCGCGACACCATTGATAGTGTAGCACCGCTAAAGCTAAAAAGGGCCCCTAAAAGGCGTACCCCATGGTTTACAGAAGAAACTAAAGCCCAGAAATTATCATGTAGAAAGCTGGAACGTAAATGGCGTGCGACTAAACTTGAGGTTTTCCATCAAGCATGGAGTGATAGTTTAATAACTTATAAACGCATGCTTACCTCAGCTAAAGCTAAATATTACTCAAATCTCATCCACCTCAACAAAAATGATCCTAAATTTTTGTTTAGTACAGTAGCATCGCTAACCCAACAAGGGACTCCTCCCAGTAGCTCCACCCACTCAGCAGATGACTTTATGAATGTCTTTAATAAGAAAATTGAAGTCATTAGAAAAGAGATTAAAGACAATGCATCTCAGCTACAAAGGGTTCTATTAACACAAATACGACGGCATATACGACGGACATTGCTATCCAAAATAGTTTCTCTCTCTTTGATGAAATAACATTGGAGGAATTGTTAAAATGTGTAAATGGGACAAAACAAACAACATGTTTACTTGACCCAATTCCTGGGAAACTTATCAAGGAGCTTTTTGTTTTATTAGGTCCATCAGTGTTAAATATTATAAACTTATCACTTTCCTCTGGCACTGTTCCTCTAGCATTCAAAAAAGCGGTTATTCATCCTCTACTCAAAAGACCTAACCTCGATCCTGACCTCATGGTGAACTACCGGCCGGTGTCCCACCTTCCGTTTATCTCGAAAATTCTCGAAAAAATTGTCGCACAGCAGCTAAATGAACACTTAGCGTCTAACAATCTCTGTGAACCTTTTCAATCCGGTTTCAGGGCAAATCACTCTACGGAGACAGCCCTCGCAAAAATGACTAATGATCTATTGCTAACGATGGATTCTGATGCGTCATCTATGTTGCTGCTTCTTGATCTTAGCGCCGCTTTCGATACTGTTGATCATAATATTTTATTAGAGCGTATCAAAACGCGTATTGGGATGTCAGACTTAGCCTTGTCTTGGTTTAACTCTTATCTTACTGACAGGATGCAGTGTGTCTCCCATAACAATGTGACCTCGGACTATGTTAAGGTAACGTGCGGAGTTCCCCAGGGTTCGGTTCTTGGCCCTGCACTCTTTAGTATTTACATGCTGCCGCTAGGTGACATTATACGCAAATACGGTGTTAGCTTTCACTGTTATGCTGATGACACCCAACTCTACATGCCCCTAAAGCTGACCAACACGCCGGATTGTAGTCAGCTGGAGGCGTGTCTTAATGAAATTAAACAATGGATGTCCGCTAACTTTTTGCAACTCAACGCTAAGAAAACGGAAATGCTGATTATCGGTCCTGCTCAACACCGACATCTATTTAATAATACCACCTTAACATTTGACTACCAAACAATTAAACAAGGCGACTCGGTAAAGAATCTGGGTATTATCTTCGACCCAACTCTCTCGTTTGAGTCACACATTAAGAGTGTTACTAAAACGGCCTTCTTTCATCTCCGTAATATCGCTAAAATTCGTTCCATTTTGTCCACAAGCGATGCTGAGATCATTATTCATGCGTTCGTTACATCTCGTCTCGATTACTGTAACGTTTTATTTTCGGGCCTCCCTATGTCTAGCATTAAAAGATTACAGATGGTACAAAATGCGGCTGCTAGACTTTTGACAAAAACAAGAAAGTTTGATCATATTACGCCTATACTGGCTCACTTGCACTGGCTTCCTGTGCACCTAAGATGCGACTTTAAGGTTTTACTACTTACGTATAAAATACTACACGGTCAAGCTCCTGCCTATCTTGCCGATTGTATTGTACCATATGTCCCGGCAAGAAATCTGCGTTCAAAGAACTCCGGCTTATTAGTGATTCCCAGAGCCCAAAAAAAGTCTGCGGGCTATAGAGCGTTTTCTATTCGGGCTCCAATACTATGGAATGCCCTCCCGGTAAAAGTTAGAGATGCTACCTCAGTAGAAGCATTTAAGTCTCATCTTAAAACTCATTTGTATACTCTAGCCTTTAAATAGACTCCCTTTTTAGACCAGTTGATCTGCCGTTTCTTTTCTTTTCTTTTCTACTCTGCTCCGGGGTGGACCGCTAGCCTGTCCATCGGATGGGGACATCTCTACGCTGCTGACCCGTCTCCGCTCGGGATGGTTCCCGCTGGCCCCACCATGGACTGGACTTTCGCTGATGTGTTGGACTTTCACAATATTATGTCAGACCCACTCGACACCGAGGATGTCGTTGTGGCTTGTACAGCCCTTTGAGACACTTGTGATTTAGGGCTATATAAATAAACATTGATTGATTGATTGATTGATTGATCTACAGCTGTCAGATGCAGGTGGAAGCTGTCAGATGGAAGCAGAGAGCTTGTTGGCTGCGGAACGGCGCCGCCATGGCCACAAACTCTTTCCGTTTTCTTTCTGGTCATTGTGTCAAACGAAGAAGTCCAGCCGCAGAAGACGTCTCTTTGACTGTTAATCAACTACTCGCAGAAATAAAGAGTGGGAATTAAAAAAAAAACGGGAGGTCTGCATCTTGCTCAAGTAAAAAGACGATGTACAGATCAGGAAAGCCACAGCAAAAACACGAAGACAAGAGCAAACAGAAAAGGAACTCCCCTATTGAGAGCCCCAGAAGGGGTTTACAGCGCCAATGCTGTTGTTGCAGCAACCATAGCGCTTCAGTGACGTCCAGACAGAGCACTTCAAATTCCTTCCAGCAAACTCGACGCCAAATTAAAAAAAGATAAAAAGAAGGTATACCGAGGACGAGATTCAACACAAAGTGGCACAGCATTAAGCCAAATCTCAAGGAAGGAGATGTGGTGTTTTTAAAGGACAAACAAGCCAGATGACACGAATGGTCAATAGGACAGATAGTAACAGGCCTACTAAAGCACTGATAGATTAGTCCGGAAGGTCGATGTAAAGGTGAGGTCTCATTTGCCCCCTAAAAGCTACCTCAGCCCTGTCTTCAAGGTGGTTCTACTTTTGGACTCAGAGGTTACTTAAGTAGATGTTGTGGTGTCTTCTGAAAGACAGACAGGGGGTGTGTTGTAATAGATTAGGGACTTGCAGTAGGTAGCTACATTTATTTTTAAGTTGGGGCCTTTTTTTGGCACATCCTGTTGTACAGAAGCTGTCTGCAACATTCTCTAGGCCTCCATTTTGTGGAAATAGACATGTGTTGGGGCATGTAGGCACAATCATTCACCATCTTCATTCAGTTTCTTTTGGTGGTATTGCCAGTGAGTGTATTTTACTTTATTAAGTTCAGGAAGAGTTTCATGTGGAATATTAATCACAAAATATAATACATATATCCATCCATCCATTTTCTACCACTTGTCCCTTATATTTTACTGTATATTTGTTGGTTTAGCTGTTGTCACAAATGACCACAACGCAGAGAAAAAATAATAAGAATATCAAAAACGATGCACATAGAAGGTGTGAAAAAACAGAAAATGTACACAAAAGGTGTGGAGAGGAAACAGTTAAAACTACACAATAGCACCGAGGCAGAGCCACAGGTAAACGAGTGTGAGTGGAGCCAAAGCAGAGGAGATGAACATGACTGGAAGGGTGAACCATCAGGAATCTACTGGCGCCGAGTGAATGGACTGAAGAGGAGGAATTGAGTATCAGGTGTGCGCACAGTTGGCGCCGCCCTGTGACCCAGAAACCAGGAACTGCAAAAAAAAGCAGACGGACAGCAGCAAAGTTGAAAGATAATGACAGCTGTGGTACTCAACAGTATGCATGTTTCATTTCTGTTTTACATTTTCTTCAATAAATATTCCTGTTGGTTGTTACATCTCGCATGGGAACAGCATGGTCAATGTTGACATTCAACTTAGACCCGGCAATGGCGAGAAAGACACACAAGATGCTTGTTTCTGCCCACCTTTTTTTTCTTTTTTACCTGCATGAGGAATATGATTCATTCTTCGTCTAAACGAGATGATATGAACATCCCATTAGTCGGCACCCTAATGAGAGCAGACGTTGTACAGTAAGTGATAGTTTTATTATTTTTGTTGTTTTTATTTTTTGTTTAACACTTGGCAATAGCGCTACTTGCTGGATCTGCTTATCACTCAGCTATTCTGGATCATCAATTGTCCCAAAGTATAGTGATGGGCGATTTCACAGTTTGTTTGTTTTTTCTTCAAATATTTGTGCAAATATACCTAGTGTGCAAAGTTCCCTCTAATTTTTCGTGTGTGTGAGCAAACGCAAAAACTCAGTGAGTATTCAGTGGCGCACATGTAAGCAACATCAGACATGCACACATGGCCATACCAGCAGCACACCTGTCTCAAACCTGACATCATTACAGGTATAGCCTATAATAATGTCTCATTATTATAGTCAAATGACAGCAGTCATTTCCATGAGATTATTTTTCTGATATAGGTAATTTAGCCCACTTATAATGAAAATAACAAAAAAAAATATATTTTTTATGAGCTATGTACTAGTAATGCATGTCTGGGTGGGGGTCCTGCTTTGGAAATAATCTGTACCCTTTCCAGAGATCACATTTAGTTCCCCGTAAAACATTCACATTTTGCACAATGAGATGTAAGCATGGGATGAAGTGTACATTCCTGTAACGTTCTGTCTGTAAAATATATGTTTTTATGAGCATGTCTGCAATCTAGAAACAACATTTCATGATTAATATAAATAAAGTATAATTCTTAATAAATGACAGTAAAATAAGCACGCATCTGATTGGGGAGTCTTGGTGTAACGACCTGGAATTTACAGTTTGTATGATGTTGGAGTTGTCCGACTTTTTGTGTGGCGATAAACGCATCAGTAGCTAAGTTCCATGAGTGTGGGTGCAGGTGAGGGAGACTGGCTGCTGTTGATATGACAGATGACACAGGGATGTTTTTAGCTTGGTTTGTATGGCAGATAATGGCCAGTTTTGCTAGATCAAAGTTTATTTACTAATGTTTTTGGTGCGGTTAAGGCAGGCAATAAACGGTTTTCCTCAATAAAGTTAGCAATGGAATTCCTGTCCTCCTTAAAGCCTCTCGGCAGACGTTACACAATTGAACAGTGTTGACTAACATTGTTTTATCTGTTGCGGCCGCTTGTTGTCACCTGTCACTCACACATGATGTTATTCTGCAATCTGCACTGAATGCATTATTCATATTTAACTCTGTATGCAACGTCTCCAAATTGTTTTATAATACTGAGTGACTAATTTTAATTGTTAGTAATTGTCTTGTTTGCGCATTATGTACCTACCTAGAAAAATTAGTTCCCACCAATTACCTTTCATTTAGACAAGATCTCAGTGATTTAGTTACTTTACACTGTGTCCCTGTTAATTATATGCATTATCTGAAATAACTAAAGTATCAAAAATATCAATATTTTGATATTTTTGGGATGTTTTTTTTACAGCGCTTTATAGGTGGAATAGAATAAATCCCATTACCTCCATTGTTAGCTGACTTCTGCTATTGTTTATTTACGAGTTAGAGTTCATACAAAAAGAAAACATAGTATTTTCCACTACTCTGTGTCGTTACAATTCATACTTGGCAGTATAGCTCGGTTGGTAGAGCGGCCGTGCCAGCAACTTCAAGGGTTGCAGGTTCGATCCCTGCTTCCGCCATCCTAGTCACTGCCGTTGTGTCTTGGGCAAGACACTTTACACACCTTCTCCCAGTGCCACCCACACTGGTTTAAAAAAAAATGTAACTTAGATATTGGGTTTTCACAACGTAAAGCACTTTGAGTCACTTGAGAAAAAGTGCTATATAAATATAATTCACTTTACATACTTACTGAACTGACCAATGTGTGATGTTTATATGAGTTTTTTCATTTACATTTGTATGTGCTATTAGCAACTCGTCTCGTTAGCCTTAGCTAATATGCTAACATGTTTACGAGTGTCTGTGTCCATCCATCCATCCATTCTCTACCGTTTGTCCCTTTCGGGGTTGCGGGGGGTGCTGGAGCATATCTCAGCTGTAAGGCGGGGTACACCCTGGACAAGTCGTGTTAGTGCAACTTAAAATGGCATACTTTTTGTTTTGTTTCAGTTTCACAAATTCCTTAGTAAATTCACCAAAACGTCACTGTGGAGTTATTGAATCTGTTTAGCTGACTGGAGAGCTAGCTTCCCCAGGTAGTTGGTCCACAAGGATGACGTCAGTTTTGTTTGCTCAGCCGTTTTACTGCCATGTGACAGGCACCGTTAGGAAACAGTTATAGTATGTAAATAAACATTTACAGAATCTTACTGTGTAAATAACCAATTTTGCAATGTATATATCTGCGGCTTATAATCCGGTGTCCGATGGAAATCTGTTTTTTTTATTCTAAAATTTAGAGGGTGCGGCTTATGTATGTGTAAATTCCAAAAAAGTAAAGTTCCCCTATAAATCTAAAAGTAAAAAAATAATGGGTATAAATAAGTAGCGGTCTTGAGAAAAATTAAGTTATCTGAATCGGCATCAGACCCATTTGATGAAGCCTTGTTACAGAATGTTTTAGAAGTTATCCAATTACAAGGCGCAAATGTTCTAGACCACATTAGCCAGCAATCAGAAATCAGTCATCAGAAATCGAGTTGGCCAATGACTCAATGCTTTGGGGAGTGCCCAAGCAAGATGACATTAAAAAAAAAAAAAAAGAGTCTAAAAATGTTGATTATAGGTTTGTTGAAAGCAAAAGTATGCATCCTACAAAGGTTTCATAATAAAGCAGTGGTGTCCAAAGTGCAGCCCGGGGGCCATTTGCGGCCCGCAGCTAATTGTTTACCGGCCCGCCACACATTCTGGAAATGCTATTGCAAAAAATAAAAATTAACTTTAAAAAAAGTGGAATGAGGTGAAATCTAATGAGAAAAAGTTGCAATGTTGACACAAAGCTACCATGCAGGCTGTTTTTTTTTTTTTTTGTCTTTCTTTCTTTTTCTTTTTTTGCCACTGCTCAAAAAAAAAAATAATGACAAAAAAATCCATGTTATAATTAATTATTTTCAAAGCTCCAATTAGTTAAAATTTTTCACTTTAAAATGTTTTATGTGGTAAATATTGCACATATTGTGTAGTTGCCATTAAAAAACAAAGTTTTCTTTGACAAAAGAGCATAAAACAAACAAAATAATAGTTCAAACGTAAAATCGACAGATATATCTGAAGTTGATCTCATAACTTAAGTGGTGAAATTCAAAAAAAATAAAAATAATACAAATGTATCACTTTATGAGTGGGGCACCTTTTGGATCCCAAATATATTTAGTGGTATTTTATTTATCTTTTCACTGTGATGACTCAAAAATATTAAATAATTAAAATCAATGGTGTCCTGCATTATTTATATTTTAGGGCTCTAATGACTAAATACTGCATATTTCAGTTTTACTATAAAAAACAAAGTTGTTTTTGACAGAAAAGCCATAAAACCTTTTTTTTTTTTTTAAGTTGACGTAGAGATTTACTGTAAGCGTTAAATAAAAAATAATAATACAAATTAGACTTATTTTTAACATTTTAATAAGTGAGACCCTTTATGGTCCCTGGGACCCCTAAAGGTAAAATAAATACAAAAAATCCATATGTTTTGTTATGGTTTGAAATTAAAAATATCAAAATGGCCCCCACATGCTTTAATTTTTCCGTTTGCGGCCCTCAGTGGAAAAAGTTTGGACACCCCTGTAATAAAGCATCCAAATAGTCCTCGCACACATGTGCTTCATGGCCACATGACATCATTCCACCATCCAGAATGTTTGGCAAAAGGGAACTTGTGGACAATAACCACCCAGTAAATAAACTAGGCAGAAACATGCATAACAACATTCAAACTGCGGAGCTACAGTATATGTGTGGTCGTTGGCAGACAATGTTGCATGGAAAACTATGTCAAAATGAACACAATTAATGTGAACTATCCCCAACTTTAGTGAGTTCAGGTGGAATAAGCGGTGCTCAGTGATGATGACACATTGCACAAGTCACAGGGAATCAGGTATTTCACAACATGGACGGTGATTCAACTCTTCCTCCAGTCCTTGCTGCTGCAGAATGAAACATTTGTGTTCTTTGTGGTCGTCTTTGGGTGAATGAGAAATAAAACCACAGCTTCTCTTGAACTTAATTCTGCCACCGCCAATTTTCACCAAAACAGAAACAAATGTTTTAACAGTGTGGTTTGCAGTTGGAAGAGTTAACCACAGTATAATAAAACAAAATGAAACCTAAAGAAAATACTCCCTTTTTGAAGATGCGTGACAAACATGCAGCATATTACCCAGAAAAGAAGCTATGACTTCACACATCGCACTATTTTTTTATTATTTGTAATGTCATGCAAGTGTAAAATGAAGAAACCCACTCTTGAAATACAAAACCCGAAACCAGTGAAGTTGGCACCCTGTGTAATTCGTAAATAAAAACAGAATTCAATGATTTGCAAATCCTTTTCAACTTATATTCAATTGAATAGACTGCAAAAACAAGATGTTTAATGTTCGAAATGAGAAACGTAATTTTTTTTTGTTGCAAATAATCATTCACTTAGAATTTAATGGCAGCAACACATTGCAAACAAGTTGGCACAGGGGCATTTTTACCACTGTGTTACATGGCCTTTCCTTTTAACAACACTCAGTAAACATTTGAGAACTGAGGTGTAAGGATGATGTTTGTTATGAAATTATCGATTTCGATGCCATTATCGAATCCTCTTATCGAACCCTCTTGTCGAACCCTCTTATCGAACCGATTCCTTATCGAGTCTCTTATCGAATCCACATAGGTTGTTGTATATGGAAACAAAACATACAATATTTGGTTCAACAAAAGCTCACTTTTATTTTTTAAGAAAAAATAATAATAAAATAAATAAATAAATATTGACTGTTCTTACCCCCAAAAAATAGCAAGTTAGGCTGACCATATTCTGAAATCCCAAAAAGAGGACACATATATGCGTGCCAAGGCGGGCAGCACGCCACTGAACATTTGCCAATGATACTCGAACTTGCTTTATAAATAATATATTTATTTAAATAAAGCATTTTTTCTCCTCTGTTGACAGCAGTGTTGGCGCTAGGAATTTTCAAAATGGGGTCCCAGGGACCCTATCAAGTCATAAAAATGGGGTCCCACAGTAAATTTTTGGGGTCCGGTCCCACTTTTTTATAAGTGTTTTGAAAACAAATGACAAATGTATGCATTATCCTGTTATATCTCACATTCTATATTGTGTTTTGGAAAAAGGTTGTCATAAACATTACTTAATTCATTAAAAAAGATAATACAAAAGAAAACAAATGTGTATGCATATGTAAATGAATTCAGTTATAAACATTCATTCACTTTCTTCTTTCCTTCATGGATCTAAACTTTACCGCTGCTGCTAATTTTTTCTATGTTTTTATTTAATAAGTTGTAGGTGTATTTATTTCAGTATAAAAGTGTAAAAAGTGTTTTGCTTGGGTCATGAAATGATGATAATGGTGTGCCAGGGCATACATACATTTTATATTTAACGCTTAAATCCCTGGAGCCTACATCAACTTAAGATCTATTCCTCATTTCAAAAATGTTTTTTATGTTGTTTTTTTGTTTGTTTGTTTTCCGCCCTTTTTTGTCAAACAAAACTATGTTTTTTATGGCAAACACACAAAATATGCAAAATCTTCCACCAAAAATGTTTTTCAAAGTAGAATATTTGATGTGAAGTAATCGGAACCTTGGATAGGTCAATAATTCATAATAGCATTGATTTTGATTCAATATGTTTTGAGCAATGACCATTTGAAAGAAAAAAAAAACAGCTTTGTTTTATTAGTCAACATTTGAACTGTTTCCAAATTACATTTCACCTGTAAGCTTTTTTTTTTTCACTTTTGTTATGTTTTTGTTTATTTTAATAGTATTTTTAGAATGTACCGTGGCCCTTTAAAACATTAGCTGTGGGCCACAAATGGTAAAAAATAATAATAATAATCTGCGTCCTTTCTGATTTCAATGCATTAAAAAGACACAAAAAGTGTGTTAACGCCAACACTGGTTGACAGCAGAGGTGTGGACTCGAGTCACATGACTTGGACTCGAGTCAGACTCGAGTCATGAATTTGATGACTTTAGACTCGACTTGACAAAATGTAAAGAGACTTGCAACTCGACTTAGACTTTAACATCAATGACTTGTGACTTCACTTGGACTTGAGCCTTTTGACTTGACATGACTTGCTACTTTCCCCAAAACCTAAAGCTTAAAAAGTTATTTGGGAGCGCTCCGTTGCTTTCATTTGGTACGTGTCTGTCCATCAGCGTGTGTGCTGCGTGTCAGTACAACAGCCAATCAAATTAGATCTACATTGTTTTCATCACACAGCATTCAGCCAATCAAATTGCAGGACAACCAATGAACAAGAGTTGTCAAACAACGCGCCAGTGAGAAAGATTTATACCAAAGTTGGTTTCGTTCGGGTATAAAAACTACGACTTGGTCAACAAAAAACGAATTGCCGTATGCAAATCACGCAGTTCGAATATTACAGACGGAGACGCAACAACTTCCAACTTCGTTCGACATTTGAAGTTGCACAAAGAAGGGTAAGTTTTGAATGTAAGCTAACGTTTATTGGCTAAGTAACATGACTTTTATTTGCTGTGTAGTTAAATCAGTGAGGCTGTAAACTCACTGCTAACGTCATAACCATAGACATCTTATAAGTAGACGCAGCATCGAGCGCTACTGCTTACTGGCGCAGACGAGACGCGGGGCCGCCATCTTGGAGTGGTGATCCGCTCCACTCAGTGCAATTCATTTGGCAGGAGCAATGAACTGTCAGCGCATTCAATTCATTTTACCTCACTGAATACCACTCATTTTCACGCGCTTTTTTGTCATACGTGTAGCTATGATAACGGACACATGTTTAATTATTCATAGTTTGCTTTACAGTAATAGAATATTCTTATATGCTATAAGTGACCAGACGTCCGAGATCAAAACTGGGACTATAAGCCCAGAGAAGGGGAAAAAAACGGTCAGCTATTTTTAAGTTGAAGAAACAATATGATTATGTTATATATACATGTGTATATCCTACATAAACAATGTATGAATACATTAGATATCTATATATCGTATAGACCGTATCTCTGTTGCTGCAGCAGCAGAGAGTTTATTCTGTCGTGACACTTTGTATTGATATTTTGTATTACATTCTTCCCTTAAATGATAATGTTTACAGTGATTGTTATATATGTATTTTTTATGTATGTCGCTTTGGATAAAAGTGTCTGCCAAATACTTAAACATATATAAACACCTGAAAGTCTTTATATCACCTAAAACCACCAATCTGTTTCACTGGATTCAGAATAAAACCAAATGCTGTCTTACCCAACAATGTTAGTATTTGAATATTGTTACTTGAAGACTTATTCCTGGTTACAGTTATACTGTTAAGAAAGTATTGTCTTATATTTTGCCTAAAATGAGAATGCATCATAATCAGTGGCGGCTGGTGAATTTTGTTTTAGGTGGGGCTGAAAGTTTGTAAACCAAACCCCTGTAGGGGCGTCATCGTCCCCCAGAAGATTTCTTTGTGATTTTTACATACAAATATTGAAGATCTTTGCTCCTTCTCAACTCTGTGGTAATGTTATTTTCATAAAATACAACCAATAGTACATTAATGTTAAATCTTACTTGTGAAAAGTAATCCCCCGATTCCTATTTTCAACAGTCCGCTCATTTGAGCAGGAAAACGCTGAACACCATCTTTGTTTTCTACCTGTCAACTGTCAGTTTAGGCTGCTCGCCGGCTCCTCATCACCACTTCAAGATGCAATTTGCTTGCGTCACAGCAACCAATACTGCGTCTACTTATAAGATGTCTATGGTTATAACATCATTTCAAACACAGCAATATGTTGCGTCCACTGCAGTTCGCTACCTTATTCATACTTTTTGTCAAGTGATTTTTTTAAGCAGGGTTGCATGAGGTACCTATACTTAACGTTATGTTAGTCAATGTATCACACACAGTAACGTAACATTAGACGGCGGTCAGCAGCACCGCGTATTTTAGCCACCTACAAAAAGACAAACATAGTTAAATAAAGGTCAGTTAAAATGTATACTATATTAAGAATATGTGTACATATTGCATAGGGCCCTGACATCTAAAAAGTACAACTCTGTTCATTGTTATGTTCATGTATTTGTTATGTTTTTCATGTGTACGCACACATAAACACACATACAGTATGAGATGAGATCAATGAGATAAGGTAAGAACAGAATAGAAACTGCTGTGGAACTAGTTACAATGCAATATGCCATGGAAATACAATGTTAACACTTTAGTACAAATAAGTACAGTTACACTTGTTTTTGCAAATGTCTTTATTCTGTAAAGGAATGAGTTAAATGTTTAAAATTGTTTAAACTATTAAAATGACTGGTCAATAGTGCTATTATGAATTGCAATGTCAGTACTATTTTTTTTTCATGCTATTTCAAATGCACTTGTTTTAATAAATAAATACAGCGGTTTAAAAGCATACACAATCTGTGTAAAAATATTAGTCTGTGGTTAAAAGGACTTGAAAGGACTCGAAACTCAAAATGCAGGACTTGTGACTTGACTTGAGACTTTCCAGTCTTGACTTTGGACTTGACTCGGGACTTGCCTGTCTTGACTCGGGACTTGACTCGAGACTTGAGGACAAAGACTTGAGACTTACTTGTGACTTGCAAAGCAATGACTTGGTCCCACCTCTGGTTGACAGTATAACAAAATAAGTCACACATATATTCTGTAACATTCACAGTTTTGAAAAAAAAAGTGCAGAGGTAGAAATATTCAAAATAACCTCTTGTATATAATATAAATATAAATAATGCCTCAAAACATGTTAATTAAATTTAAACAAAAAACAGCAGACAAGCTCTCGCCCTGCACAGCTGTTTTGTGCTTTGTAGTGTCGATATGGGCTTGTAGATCTTTATTTGCCACGGATATATACGTTCCTGCTTTGCACACAGTGCATTCTGCTTTCAATGTGTCACGGCCAGGACGAAAACACAGATACTTTTCCGGAAAATCATCCGTGAAGTTGCATTTACGTTTCGGCTTCTCTCTTGTGTTCTGTCTGTCTCTCGACTGTCTCGCTCTCTGTCTCTGCCCCTCCCTCCCGAATGTTGCTGCATGCGCACACCTTCACAATTTGTTTTGTTTTTAACCCCTTCTTAACCCTGAACGTACATTGAAAATACACGCAACCCTAACTCAAAATACCGGACAATTGAGGCATTTGGTTAAAACTCTGTGCTACAGAGCAAACACTGCCCTGGTCACTCTGGCTGTCATGAATGTCATCATCTGAAATAGGATAACGTTAACATTATCTTAGTTCACATCTTGCTAGCACTAGTTTATTACAAACCCTGTTTCCATATGAGTTGGGAAATTGTGTTAGATCTAAATATAAACGGAATACAATGATTTGCAAATCATTTTCAACCCATATTCAGTTGAATATGTTACAAAGACAACATATTTGATGTTCAAACTCATAAACATTTTTTTTTTTTGCAAATAATCATTAACTTTAGAATTTGATGCCAGCAACACGTGACAAAGAAGTTGGGAAAGGTGGCAATAAATACTGATAAAGTTGAGGAATGCTCATCAAACACTTATTTGGAACATCCCACAGGTGAACAGGCAAATTAGGAACAGGTGGGTGCCATGATTGGGTATAAAAGTTGATTTCATGAAATGCGCAGTCATTCACAAACAAGGATGGGGTGAGGGTCACCACTTTGTCAACAAATGCGTGAGCAAATTGTTTAACAGTTTAAGAAAAACCTTTCTCAATCAGCTATTGCAAGGAATTTAGGGATTTCACCATCTACGGTCCGTAATATCATCAAAGGATTCAGAGAATCTGGAGAAATCACTGCACGTAAGCAGCTAAGCCCGTGACCTTCGATCCCTCAGGCTGTACTGCATCAACAAGTGACATCAGTGTGTAAAGGATATCACCAAATGGGCTCAGGAACACTTCAGAAACCCACTGTCAGTAACTACAGTTGGTCGCTACATCTGTAAGTGCAAGTTAAAACTTTACTATGCAAGGCGAAAACCGTTTATCAACAACACCCAGAAACGCTGTCGGCTTCGCTGTGCCTGAGCTCATCTAAGATGGACTGATACAAAGTGGAAAAATGTTATGTGGTCTAACGAGTCCACATTTCAAATTGTTTTTGGAAACTGTGGACGTCGTGTCCTCCGGACCAAAGAGGAAAAGAACCATCCGGAATCTTATAGGCGCAAAGTTGAAAAGCCAGCATCTGTGATGGTATGGGGGTGTATTAGTGCCCAAGACATGGGTATCTTACACATCTGTGAAGGCGCCATTAATGCGGAAAGGTACATACAGGTTTTGGAGCAACATATGTTGCCATCCAAGCAACGTTACCATGGACGCCCCTGCTTATTTCAGCAAGACAATGCCAAGCCACGTGTTACATCAACATGGCTTCATAGTAAAAGAGTGTGGGTACTAGACTGGCCTGCCTGTAGTCCAGACCTGTCTCCCATTGAAAATGTGTGGCGCATTATGAAGCCTAAAATACCACAACGGAGACCCCCGGACTGTTGAACAACTTAAGCTGTAAATCAAGCAAGAATGGGAAAGAATTCCACCTGAGAAGCTTCAAAAATGTGTCTCCTCAGTTCCCAAACGTTTACTGAGTTTTGTTAAAAGGAAAGGCCATGTAACACAGTGGTGAACATGCCCTTTCCCAACTACTTTGGCACGTGTTGCAGCCATGAAATTCTAAGTTAATTATTATTTGCAAAAAAAAAATAAAGTTTATGAGTTTGAACATCAAATACATTGTTTTTGTAGTGCATTCAATTGAATATGGGTTGAAAAGGATTTGCAAATCATTGTATCCCCATTGTATGACCTTTGGACTTCCTCACAAACCGTGCACATTTGTTGGGAAGCTCAACATGGACAAACTACAAACATTCAATCTTGTTAGCTAGTGAAAAGCATGTGCTCAACAAACAAATTGTTACCTGTCACCCACCATGGCTCTGAACAGTTGACTAAAAGAGTCAGGGTGGGGTTGAGGGCTTTATATAGGTGAACACACCTGCATTCACTAATTAGGCCAAATTTGGGTCGAACCATGATTATCAAAAGCTGGGTGTTACAGAAGGACACTGGACATTTGAAAGTTGTGTTGTCTAAAGCCTGAATATACTGTGTACAAAAATGACTGCTCTACACATGCAAAAGCACTATGTGAATACTTTTTAGACATGTGATGGTTATTTACGGTGTAATGTACAAAATAACTGTTTTCTTAATTCCCCCTGTCAAATTGGTCCCAGCAAGTGGGCGGAGCTATGGGCTATTTAAGTTGGAAAATGCCGTTTTTCTGACAGTCTGCTGTCGGTAACTGCCAGAGGAGGTTCTCTGTCCTGAGCAGGAGTTTCGGTCTCCATGCATCATCTACTGAGATTGTAGGTGCTTTGTTTTCCTGTCATTGTTCACCTTTTGACACTTTTTGGGATTTCAATAAATGTTTGTAAACTGTTACCAACTGCGTGCCTTGCCATCCTTGATTTGAAAGTCTGGTTTGCAACGGTTACATTACCTTCACCCGAGGCGGGGTGTGACATCTCCGTTGTGGTATTTTAGGCTTCATATTGCGGCACCCATTTTCAATGGGGGACATGTCTGGAATACGGGCAGGCCAGTCTAGTACCCGCATTCTTTTAGTTACGTGGCTTGGCATTGTCTTGCTGAAATAAGCAGGGACGTCCACAATAACGTATGTTGCTCCAAAACCTGTATGTGCCTTTCAGCATTAATGGTGCCTTCACAGATGTGTAAGTTACCCATGCCTTGGGCACTAATACACCCCCATACCATCACAGATGCTGGATTTTGAACTTTGTGCCTGTAACAATCCGGATGGTTCTTTTCCTGTTTGGTCCGGAGGACACGACATCCACAGTTTCCAAAAACAATTTGAAATTTGGACTCGTCAGACCACAGAACACTTTTCCACTTTGCATCAGTCCATCTTAGATGAGCTCAGGCCCAGCAAAGCTGGCGACGTGTTATTGATAAGTGGCTTTGGCTTTGCATAGTAGAGTTTTAACTTGCACTTGCAGATGTAGCGATGAACTGTAATTACTGATAGTGGTTTTCTGAAGTGTTCCTGAGCCCATGTGGTGATGTCCTTTACACACTGATGTCGGTTTTTGATGCAGTACCACCTGAGGGATCCAACGTCACGGGCATTCAATGTTACGTGCAGTGATTTCTCCAGATTCTCTGAACCTTTTGATGATATTACGGAGCGTAGATGGCGAAATCCTAAATTCCTTGCAATAGCTCGTTGAGAAATGTTGTTCTTAAACTATTGAAGAATTTGCTCACACATTTGTTGCCAAAGTGGTGACCCTCGCCCCATCCTTGTTTGTGAATGACTGAGCATTTCATGAAAGCTGCTTTTATACCCAATCATCAAGCATGGCACCCGCCTGTTCCCAAATAGTCTGTTCACCTGTGGGATGTTCCAAATAAGTGTTTGATGAGCATTTCTCAACTTTCTCAGTCTTTTTGCCACTTGTGCCAGCTTTTTTGAAACATGTTCCAGTCATCGAATTCCAAATGAGCTAATATTTGCAAAAAATAACTAAGTTTTCCATGAAGTATCTTGTCTTTGCAGTCTATTCAATTGAATATAGGTTGAAAAAGATTTGCAAATCATTGTATTCTGTTTTTATTTATGATTCACACAACGCCCCCGTGACCCTGAAGGGAATAAGCGGTAGAAAATGGATGGATGGATGGACAACGTGCCAACGTCACTGGTTTTGGGGTTTGTACAAGGAAGCACGTAGGCTGGGAAGTGTAACACAACTGAGCAGCTGAGAGACTTTTCAAACTAAAAGAAATAAGGAGGACTTTTTGAAACAAAGTAGTGTAAAGGAGTATACTTCTCAAATAAATGTGAGTTCACAAATGGTTTTCAGTTTAAAAATATAAAAAATATTTTTTTTTTATTTGGAACAGCTTGTCTGTCTATCTGTGTTGGCCCCGAGATGAGGTGGTGACTTGTCCAGAGTGTACCCCACCTCCTGCCCAAGTGCAGCCGGGATAGATTCCAAAGCGGTAGAAAATGGAAGTAAGGCTGTTAAAAAACTTCACAAGCACATACACTACCGTTCAAAAGTTTGGGGTGACCCAAACAATTTTGTGGAATAGCCTTAATTTCTAAGAACAAGAATAGACTGTCGAGTTTCAGATGAAAGTTCTCTTTTTCTGGCCATTTTGAGCGATTAATTGACCCCACAAATGTGATGCTCCAGAAACTCAATCTGCTCAAAGGAAGGTCCGTTTTGTTGCTTCTGTAACGAGCTAAACTGTTTTCAGATGTGTGAACATGATTGCACAAGGGTTTTCTTATCATCAATTAGCCTTCTGAGCCAATGAGCAAACACATTGTACCATTAGAACACTGGAGTGATAGTTGCTGGAAATGGGCCTCTATACACCTATGTAGATATTGCACCAAAAACTAGACATTTGCAGCTAGAATAGTCATTTACCACATTAGCAATGTATAGAGTGTATTTCTTTAAAGTTAAGACTAGTTTAAAGTTATCTTCATTGAAAAGTACAGTGCTTTTCCTTCAAAAATAAGGACATTTCAATGTGACCCCAAACTTTTGAACGGTAGTGTACGTATTTTTGCTCAAGTGATCAACCGTCCAAAAGGAGTGGGAAGGAGCAGAGCTTGTTTGGCCCCACCCCTGTGTCTAAAACAGCAGTCCAGAGAGAGAAATAAAGAAGGAAAGACAGAAGGAGCAAGCGCTTGGCGACTTGGCAACAGAGGCAAGGAAAAAAAACCCTATGTGGGAAGAAACCTTGGACAGAACCCTGCCTTGGAGGGTGGCCGTCTGTCTCGACCAGTTGTGTAAAGAGAGAGAGAGAGAGAGTGTAGACTGGGTCAGAGCATATAGAGAGATAAGAAATAACATACTGTTGTTCAAAAGATTAAGATAAAGCACAGCCCATTTGTTTCTACCCTTGAAACATAACAAGTAATATCAGACACCAACACTTCTTTTGTATACTTGGTGAGCCTCATCTGCTTGTACTGTTTCTTAATTAGTACACTGTATAAATCAGGGGTGCCAAACTAATTTTAGATCTGGAGCCACATGGAGACAAATCCACTCCCAAGTGGGCCGGACTGGCAAAATCACGGCAGGATAACTTAAAAACAAAGACAACTTCAGATTGTTTTCTTTGTTTAAAAATAGAACCAGTACATTCTCAAAATGTACAAATCTTAATGTTGTTTTGGGGTTTTTTTACACTTACATGTTGCGGTTAATAGTATTCTATCTTTATTTGTCGTTTTTTATACTTTCTGAATAAATTATGTGATAATGTTCATCAGTCAACTCATTGGTGTTCATTTTCGATCTATCAGGATAAAAAAAATAATATCAAAATGTAATTACAGGATGTTATTCATGTAGTTTGCTAATTTTCCTCGACTGGTGCACTAACGTGTTTTTTTATTTTTTTTTTTACATATGTAGCATCATCTACAAAGATACAACAAATTGCTATTGTGACATCTAGTGGACACATTTACAACAGCAGTTTCTTTCATTTAAAAATGTTGGCTCATTTTTCTACTTAGCAAACTCATTCTGCAGGCCGGATGAAACCTGTTGGCAGGCCTGATCCGGCCCGCGGGCCGTACGTTTGACACCCCTGGTTTAAATGATCCATTGCATAGTTTAATCCCTCTCTCTCTCACTCTCACTCCAGCACAGCTGATGATCACGCCCGATAGTATGCTGCCAATATCATTTGTACTTTAATGTTTTTGTCAAATAAGCTGTTCAGTAAGTCCATAGCATATGTTATGCGTCCCTTATAAGACTTGACAAACGGCACAGGGACTGTACCATACAAAATCTGTTACTTTCAATATTTGAGAATGAATAAACATGGGAGGTGTATGTTCTCTATAACCAGCCTGATGTATTATTCTGACTGATCTTTTCTGCAGTACTCTTAGCGAGTCAAGTGTTCTGTTACAATTATTTCCCCATATCTCCACACAGGAACTCAGGTATGGGAACACAAGTGAACAGTAGAGAGCTGGGGTCTCAGACTCACTTTACCCAGGGGCCGCTGGAGGCAGAGTCTGGGTGAGGCTGTGCCGCATCAGGTGTTCCAGAAGAAAAGCTTTGTTAAAAATAATTGAATCTTCTCAAATGTCTTTATTTTGGTTTTTAACACAAAGTAAATAAATAACTAATTAAGAATTAACAATAAAAAAGTAAATGTTTGTGACTGTGGAACATTTTTTAATTCCACTTGGAGTCAATGTCGTGTTAAACCGGTGCACGGAGAACGTCATTTCCGCAATGTACGTCTATTCTGCTTCTTTTTCTTGCAAAAGCAGCACGGCAGTCGGCGAATAATAGCCCGGTAGCAGTCTTCTTTGTTTTGCTCTCAATGTTGATGTCTTTCATGATGACATGAACATCATGGCATTTGTAGATGGTACAAAGTACTTACTGGGATAGCGAGTGCAAAAAAGAGATTGCACTCCTTCAACTTCAGATTGTTTTCTTTGTTTAAAAATAGAACAAGCACATTCTGAAAATGTACAAATCATATATATATATATTTTTTTACACTTACATGTTGCAGTTAATAGTATTCTATCTTTATTTGTCGTTATTGATACTTTCTGGATAAATTATGTGATAATGTGCTGTTGTTGTTGTAAACATAGTCCATCCATCTATCCATTTTCCACAGCTTGTTCCTCTCGATAAAAACACAAAGAAATACTGTACTGTAATGTTAATCGTGTGAGGCAATGCAAATACAATGCAAATAGCGTGATACAAATACAAAATAATGACAATTAACGGTGCGACCCAATAATTGGTACGGGTAACCGGGGACTCTTGTTTCCTAGTGACAGGTGTCGCTGTGTGACTGCAGACTACATTGTGTTCCGTACTTTTCTTTTCTCTCGCCGCGTATGCATCACTATGATTACTTTTGTCAGAGAAAGACATATACGGTACACATGTAATGTCGCGCTGGGAGGCAATGTTAAACACTTTTTTTGTGGAAGTGTTGTGAACGCAGCTCCCTGGGACGAATGGCCGCGTGTGCCCAATAGAAATGAGGCAGCCAGCCAGGCAAGGAAGAAAACTCCATGGCAACGCTGCTGTAACTTTCATCCATCCATGCATTACCTCCCTGCTTGGCACTCAGCATCAAGGGTTGGAATTGGGGGTTAAATCACCAAAATGATTCCCGGGCGCGGCGCCGCTGCTGCCCACTGCTCCCCAAGGGGATGGGTCAAATGCAGAAGACAAATTTCACCACACCTAGTGTGTGTGTGACAATCATTGGTACTTTAATTTAATTTAATTTAATTTTCTACCGCTTGTCCCTCTCGGGATAGCGGGGGGTGCTGGAGCCTATCTCAGCTGCATTCGGGTGGTAGGCGGGGTACACCCTGGACAAGTCGCCACCTCATCGCAGGGCCAACACAGATAGACAGACAACATTCACACTCACATTCACACACTAGGGCCAATTTAGTGTTGCCAATCAACCTATCCCCAGGTGCATGTCTTTGGAGGTGGGAGGAAGCCGGAGTACCCGTAGAGAACCCACACAGTCACGGGGAGAACATGCAAACTCCACACAGGTATCCCCGAGCCCGGGATTGAACCCTGGACCTTCTTATTGTGAGGCACACAAACTAACCCCTGTTTTTCACCGTGCTGCCCCTGTAACTTTCATTCATTGAGAAATGTTTCTCTGCTTGCATCAAGCGTAGTCGATGTCCCGCCCCCGAGAACCATATACCCCACTTTCATATTAAGGTGTGGGCCACAAAATATCGTATCGCGGGCCGCGAGTTTGAGACCCCTGGTATAGAGTATGGAGTGACTTTTAATTCAGGAGTTCTTTTGCCTTATTTAATATTGAAATATTTCTTTACACTTTGTGTTGTGTGTGCTCAATGTGTGGTTTCCAGCTCATTTTATTATCTACTATAACTCCTTAAAAATGTGTATTCTTGCGCTATGTCCTCGTCTACACCCTCTATTTGTATTGGTGTTGGACTATATTTCCTTCATTTCCCAAATAACATTATTTTAGTTTTACTTAAATTCAAGGATTTTTTTTTTTATCACACAATTTCTTTAAATTGTTCCTTTCTACTTGCACTTCCTGTGTGTTTTCTCCTGGGAAGAATGCAATGGTGTCATCTGCAAATAGTATTAACTTGAGGTCTTGTTAATGTTAATAAATATATTGAATAGTTTTGGACCAAGAACTGACCCCTGGGGTACACAAACAGTATCGAAGCACTCTGACGTATTCTCCTATTCTTCACATATTGCTTTCTGTTAATTAAGTAGCTTGTCATCCAGTCCACAACTGCTCCCCTGATGCCGTATCGTTGTAGTTTGTCTATTAGTATATTGTGATTGATTATGTTAAACGCTTTCCTAAATAAATACTGCAGCTGTACACTGTTTATTATCTATCTCATTGGTCATTTCTTCTGTTCTTTCAACCAATGCCATTGTTGTTTAGATGTTTTCACTTTATCCTTATCTTTATAATTACATTTAATCTGTTGTTAAATCATTAGCAAACATTTTGGAGAATTGTGGGAGTAATGAAGGCAGCACGGTGGAACAGGGGTTACTACGTGTGCCTCACAATAAGAAGGTCCAGGGTTGAGTTTGCATGTTCTCCCGTGACTGCGTGGGTTCCCTCCTCTGGCTTCCTCCCACCTCCAAAGACATGCACCTGGGGATAGGTTGATTGGCAACACTAAATCGGCCCTAGTGTGTGAATGTGAGTGTGAATGTTGTCTGTCTATCTGTGTTGGCCCTGCGATGAGGTGGCGACTTGTCCAGGGTGTACCCCGCCTTCCACCCGAATTCGAATTCAGCTGGGATAGGCTCCAGCCACCCCCGCAACCCTGTAAGGCAGTGGTCCCCAACCTTTTTGTAGCTGCGGACCGGTCAACGCTTGAAAATTATATATTATATATAATAATAATAATTATTTGTATTATTATTTTATTTTTATTTTTTTTCATAATGAAATACAATCATGTGTGCTTACGGACTGTATCCCTGTAGACTGTATTGATTTATATTGATATATAATGTATATATTGTGTTTATTATGTTGATTTAATAAAAAAATTAAATTAAATTAAAAAAAATAAAAAATAAACTTTTTTTTTGTTTTTTGTGCGGCCCGGTACCAATCTGTCCACGGACCGGTACCGGGCCGCAGCCCGGTGGTTGAGGACCCCTGCCGTAAGGGACAAGCGGTGAAAAATGGATGGATGGATGGATGGATGGATGGATGGATGGATGGAAAGGAGTAATTAAACTGGTCTGTAGTTTGTGAATTGATATTTGTCTCCTGTCTTGTAGAGTGGTATTACTCTGGCTTTTTTCATTTTATCTGGAAATTTTCTGGTTTGGAATGATAGATTACCGATGTATTTTAATGGTTCTGATATTTCTTTGATGACCTTTATTATGATTTTTATATCGAATCTGTTCTAATTAGTGGATGTTTTAGGTTTTGTTTTTTTTACAATGTCTATTATGTTTTCTACTGTCACATAAATTAGGAACACTGAATTAAGATTTGTATTTAATTTGTCACTGAAATCCTCAGATTTTGCGGGCTTGTGTATATTTTTTTGCAGGTTTGGTCTGATATTTACAAACTAGTTCCATAGCTATTCCCTCCATGTTGTCCTTTCTGTCATTTCCAATTTTAAAGTGTTGAGGGAAGTTAGCTTTTTTTTTACCTGCACCTTCCTTGATAATACTGTGTAGGATGTCCCATGTTGCTCTCATGTATTTTTTTGTTAGTATTTTATCGAAATATTATTTTTTTACACTTTCTTAGAGTCTTAGTTTATTTTAATACCTTTATATTTGTGTTTTTCTTGTTTGGTTCTTAGTTTTATGAATTGTCTGTATAATGTATTTTTCTTCTTATTCGCGTTCTTTTGTCATCAACGGTTGTTGTTTTGTTTTTTCTTTTTATTGACAAGTCTGTAGTCAGTTTTTGTCATAAAAATTTTAAAAATATTCAAAAACTTTGTTAACTTCTTTTTCATTGTACACTAGGGGTGCAACGATGCAACAATAGTCGTGATTTTCCGGTGGGACGCGTGGGACATCGCTATATATATATATATATATATATATATATATATATATATATATATATATATATATATATATATATATATATATATATATATATATATATATATATATATATATATATACATATATACTCTAAGAAATTTATTATATCAGTATGCGGAATTCAATTGTAAAATGGTTTAAGCAAAGAAGTCAAACAATGTACTAATATGGTCCAGTTTAAAAAACTGTTTAAACTACAAGTGTTAACAAAGTACAAGGAGGAAAAATTATGACAGCCATTTTGAACTAATTGAAAATAATATATTATTCATTTCAAAAAGTGAATCATAACTGACTTAATTATTTACGAGAACTGTTGTACAAAACCCAAAACCAGTGAAGTTGGCACATTGTGATAATCGTAAATAAAAACAGAAAACAATGATATAAAAATCCTTTTCAACCTACATTCAATTGAATAGACTGCAAAGACATGATATTTAACATTCGAACTGGTGAACTTTGTTATTTTTTGCAAATATTTGCTCATTTGGAATTTGATGCCTGCAACATGTTTCAAAAAAGCAGGCACAATTGGCAAAAAAGATTGAGAAAGTTGAGGAATGCTCATCAAACACTTATTTGGAACATCCCACTGGTGAAAAGGCTAATTGGTAACAGGTGGGTGCCATGATTGGGTATAAAAGCAGCTTCCATGAAATGCTCAGTCATTCACAAACAAGGATGGGGCGAGGGTCACCACTTTGTGAACACATACATGAGCAAATTGTCGAACAGTTTAAGAACATATTTTCTCAACGAACTATTGCAAGAAATTTAGGAATTTCACCATCTACGTCCGTAATTTCACCAAAAGGTTGAGAGAATCTGGGAAAATCACCACACATAAGCGGCTAGGCCGAAAACCAACATTGAATGCCCGTGACCTTCGATTCCTCAGGCGGTACTGCATGAAAAAGCGACATCAGTGTGTAAAGGATATCACCACATGGGCTCAGGAACAATTCAGAAAACCACTGTCAGTAACTACAGTTGGTCGCTACATCTGTAAGTGCAAGTTAAAACTCTACTATGCAAAGCGAAAGTCATTTATCAACAACACCCAGAAATGCCGCCGGCTTCGCTGGGCCTGAGCTCATCTAAGATGGACTGATGCAAAGTGGAAAAGTGTTCTGTGGTCTGACGAGTCCACATTTCAAAGTGTCTTTGGAAACTGTGGACGTCGTGTCCTGCGGACCAAAGAGGAAAAGAACCATCCGGATTGTTATAGGCGCAAAGTTCAAAAGCCAGCATCTGTGATGGTATGGGGGTGTGTTAGTGCCCAAGACATGGGTAATTTACACATCTGTGAAGGCGCCATTAATGCTGAAAGGTACATACAGGTTTTGGAGCAACATATGTTGCCATCCAAGCAATGTCTTTTTCATGGATGCCCCTGCTTATTTCAGCAAGACAATGCCAAGCCACATTCTGCATGTGTTACAATTGCGTGGAACAACTTAAGCTGTACATCAAGCAAGAATGGGAAAGAATTCCACCTGAAAAGCTTCAAAAATTGGTCGCCTCAGTTCCCAAAAGTTTACTGAGTGTTGTTAAAAGGAAAGTCCATGTAACACAGTGGTAAAAATTCCCCTGTGCCAAATTTTTTGCAATGTGTTGCTGCCATTAAATTCTAAGTTAATGATTATTTGCAAAAATAAATTAAGTTTCTCAGTTCTAACATTAAATATCTTGTCTTTGCAGTCTATTTAAATTTTCCTGAGGGAACTCTCCTGAAGGAATCAATAAAGTACTATCTATCTATCTATCTATCTATCTATCTATCTATCTATCTATCTATCTATCTATCTATCTATCTATCTATCTATCTATCTATCTATCTATCTATCTATCTATCTATCTATCTATCTAACTATCTATCTATCTATCTATCTATCTATCTATCTATCTATCTATCTATCTATCTATCTATCTATCTATTGTTGCGTTTGACCAGATGTTCCTCCAAGTGGGATGTAAAACGCTGGTCAGTCCCAAGTTCCTTAATGACATATCAACTGAACTCAAACGTACCACCAAGCACAGAATAGGTATTTTGTAATTTTATTGTCAAAGCTTTGGCAATAATGAGACCAGCCTCGAACAACACATACAAATGCGCAGCCCAAGTTGATCTGGCCTTCCACAGGCCAAAAGCAACTCTTTTCACACAAAGAAAGCCCCCATTTCCCCCCCCCCCCCTCAACACTGATAAGAAGAGAGACTTGGGGGTTGTGTTCACATTCCTGATGGTTTACGACCCTGTCTAACCAGGCAATCTGAAGACAAAGAGAAACTAGTATACAGAGTAAAATTAAGGAAAAAAATATGAGCTGATTCAAACATGATTATGAATAAAGAAATAGCTCTTAAACATATGCATTATCCACAATCCCCCTTCAGATCTTATCCAAAAGATCTCTCCTACGAGAGCAACACCTCTAAAGCACGCCCTACATTAAAGTAGGTGCTGTTTTGGTTTTCGAGCAAGCTATCGATAAACAATCAAACCATAGTTACATGGGAGAGAGAAGGAGGGAGTCAACGTCAATGTCGTCATTGTCAGGGAAGGAAACTAACGGTCCCTGAAAGTCACCACTATGCTTGACCCCCTTCAGTGACATAGCAAGCCCAGAACCAGGGTGGGGTTGACCTTTGACAGCTCTAACAATGATGCGGGTGCATAGAGACCTAGCACAAGGGGCAATAAAGCATCCGCATGAGGTTATGACGGCCAAGAAAACTCCAATGGAGACCAGGGCTGACTTAATTAGGTCAGACCACCTGCCAAAGGTGTTATGAAGCCAATCTTTAAAGGGGTCAGAGACACCGGAAACTTCAGTAAGTTCTTAGGCTCTGAGGCCTTCTAAGGCGCTCTGGACCGAGCCAACGGGGGCAGCATTGTTAGGAATGAAGGTACAGCATTGGTCACCAAACATTGCGCACACACACACCTTCTTCCTTGGCTAGGATGCGGTCAAGGGCTATGCGGTTCTGGATGGCCATGAGGGAGGTCGGGGCAAGTTGTTCAGTAAGTCCCTCAACGGCGTCACGAGTCAGGTTGGTCAGTCTCAACAGATTATAAAAAACATAGTTAATGCGTTCTACATTTTTAGTAGCAGTCACAGGGAAAATAGCACCAATGATAGGAAGGTTCTCGAAACCTGCACAGGATTCACACCACAATTTGTGTTGTGAGGGGACCCCTCTTGGTTGTCCAATTGCATCAAAGTAAACACCATCAGGGTTTCTCATCAGATCAAAGGAGCCCTTTACACTCCTCCGAGATAAAACATGGCGGCGTCGGCAAGAAGTTAGAGAGGCCGCTGAGACAGGAGTTACAAGGGGAGTTAATTTGGTACCCACTAGGGTGAGTGGGGTCACCAGTCTAACCATAGCACAAAGCCCTACGGATAGCGTTGGGATTCTAATGTACAATTTGTGCTCCCCACAATACCAGAATACGTCAGCTCGTGCCCAAGGGCCTATCCTTGAGCCATCTATCAGTGTGGTGCACCAGGAAGAGTTAATGTCACCCAATTTGTTGGGGGACGAAGAGGGTCCTTTGAATTGAAAACACGTGTAATTCAGCTTTTGGGCCACAAATGGAAGAAGTCGGGTGGAATTGTCAACAGAAGGGTACACACTAGCCAACAAATCGCACCCTGGTGGCGTGGGTTCAGAGAACAAGGAAATAAGACAGTTTGAGCCATTTATGTCAGTCAACTTAAAAGGAGCGGGGTAAGTGTGGGGAAAAGGACGTCCAGCGGAACAAGCAACACAGTCACCCAGGTTTTGGCATCCACCTGAGCCACAGGTTTACCTGTACCCGCTCCTAAGGTCAAAGTTACCAGGCCTTCGGTGGTGATGTCATTAGCACGCACAGATGTGAGAGCCTTTGAAACACCACCAAGGTGGGGTGGTACTTTAGGTGCTACAGAGGGTGTAGAGGTAGTTAACGCCCTCTCAAGGACATTAATTTTAATAATTAGAGTCTGTATCAGTCAGGTCAACCCCCAAAACAACATAAAAGGGACGATGGGCACCACTTACCATAGTATGTTGTCTGCATCCGACACCAATGGTTCAGGGTTGAGTCGTAACAAATATAGAGGTTATTACCACGGTAATAGCTATTGTGTCCCCCGTAATTAATCACACTGCATAGGTCAAAAAATAAGTCTTGCTATCCCCTTTGACCCAGTCTATTTAAAGTCCGCTGTTTGTTCTTAGACACTTGTCAGTCACTGTCGTCAGGAAGGAAGAACTGAGACACAAAGACAGTAGAACACGCCCAAGCACCAGTCCGTCAGGGAACACTACCGGGAGTGACATCCTGCTTTTCGTCTATCAAAATCAGAGTAATTCAGGTAACGAAACGGGGATAAACATCAAACATTTCACTTAATATAACGACACAGATAGTTATGCTGAAAACAAGCAAGAGAAATTGGATAACTTCGAGTATAAAGGCTGGTCTCAAATAAGGATATACAATATAGAAGTTAAAAAGAGTAATATAGGTAGAAAATCTCTCTCTCAGCGTCGTCTTCTGGGCTGTAGGATTATGTGTGTGTAATTAAAGCCTCGCTCTTCTATGACACTAAAAATGAGTCGTTTTCTGCTCCCGTTCTTCTTCAGATGCCTCAGGCTCAAAAGGCGCTGCTGGGGGGTCGAGTGGGGCAGATGTAGTGGCGATGTCAGCAATGACATCCGCTGGTAATCTGTCAGGTTCTTCAGCAGGAGTGTAGAGGGAGAGGTGGTACCAGGTGTCCCCTTTTCCAGCTAGTCGAAGGGCGTGAGACGTCCGTTCCACGACCTTGAAGGGACCACCTGGGCTCCGTCCACTTGCGTTTGATGACCTTGATCTTGACCCTCTCAGCGGCCGGAAGGGAATCTGGAGTGGCGGGCTGTCATCCTCGTATCTGTACAGAAGAACTGGCACACAAATTCTGCATTTTTTGTGTAAAATACCATTTTGGTTTTACGCTGAGTCCTCCTTCCATGGCGGCTGCTGGTCCTGTGAATGGCTGACCTGTATGCAGCTCATAGGGTGAAAAAACTCAAAGGGCGGTAAAACAGTTTTATTCACGGACCTTCGAATGATCATTAACGCTAATTGCAACATGTCAATCCAATTAAATTTGGTCTGTGCACAGATTTTAGCCAATTAGTTTTTAATGTTCTGGTCCATCCTTTCAACCTTACCTTGGGACTCAGGATGGTACCCCAAACCTGTGTTCTAGTCCGAAAGCCTTTTCGACCAAGGCTAAGTGAGGTTTTTTTTTTTTTTAAATGGTTGCCGTTGTCTGACCTAATCTTTTTGGGGAAACCATGTCGGGGTACTAGGTCATTCACAAGTCATTTAATTACTGATGTTGCATCCTCTTTTGAGGCTGTTGTTGCTTCCGGCCAACCACTGTGATTGTCAACACAAGTCAGTACGTACCTTTTCCCTTGTACCGTATTGATCATATCAGTGAAATCAAAGACTATACATGATTCACCCTCACCTCCTCCCTATTCTAAATTTGATCTACTTAACTACTATCGATGTGTAAAATCGTTATTTTCAAATTAAAATTAGTTATAACTTCTTACCCACGGGAAAAACGTTAAAACTATGGAATGTGTCAGAGTCGGATTATTGTCGATTTTGTTCCAAGGAGTCTGTATCCACCCTCACTCACCCCCTTCTGTTTCTGAAAAAGGACTGTGTTAGTCATACTATCACTTTCAGAAACATCTAAGAAAAAGGTCAACTAATAGCCAAGTAGCGGAGGACAAGTCATGTTTGAGGTCAATGATAGTCTCTTTAGCCTCTGTGGTCCACTGGGGGGTGTTGTTAGGGTAGGGGACCCCTTAGCAATATCACAAATAACTCAAACTCCACTAAATATGCTTATATTTTATATTGTCACAAATACTAGAAAAATACTACCCGTATGGCGGATGCTTTATCAATAGTATTTTGAAATTTCACCACACCTGGTGGCCTCAATAATTCATTAAGTCAAGCTCATGTTGTAGAAAGTTGAATGATGCGGACACGTTTGTTACTGAATACTTTCTATCAGACTTCTGCCATGGCAACTTTGTGTATGTAATGAGCAACTATAATTATTTGATATGCTTAAATGTGTAATGTGTCGTTTTAGCTCAGCTGTTGTGTAGCTGCTAGCTCCTCGTAGCCTACAGGTGTCTAAAGTGCAGCCCATAGTTATGTGTTTAACATAACCATGGGCTAAACCTAAACAATTGAAAATGTGGTATTTGGGTGTCGGTGTAATGTTTGGCAGCTACGCCGTGTCTTATCATTGGACCTAAGTTCTTTGGTTTTGTAGGCGAGATAGAGAGCAAGGGAACAATGTGGGACATCAATTGTGTCCATCTTATATCATGCTAGCTGTTGCAAAGATAGGTCAACATGAGCAACCACACCATGAGTTCCAACATATATAAATATACAAAGGAGTCAAAGGTCTCCTGGTATGAGTGTCTAACTGGTGATCATAACATATGGCGAGTCGGGTGGCAGAACACACGGAAGCATCTCAGCCAGTCAGGGTTTTCACTGTTAGAGCAGTTGGATGTCAGCCATTCCTGTTGTTTCAGGCTGTGGTATGAGCTCCTGGAGGAGCCTTGGTAGTGGTGTCACAGCTTGGTGGTTAAGCCGTCAGGTAACACCAGGAATGTTCCTTCTGTGCGATTTGAATGTCAGGGTACAGTCTGTAAAGGAGGTCCAGCAATCTGAACCGGAAGTGGTTTGGTGACAGGTAACCTTGTGACCCCAGCGAAGCCTTCGACCTTTAAAGAGGAAGCACACAGTTTCTTTGGTACCTCTGCATTCAGAATCGAATGGGTGGCGCCAGTGTCAATCACGAACTGATAACATTGTCGTTGACACTCATGTCCAGCAGGGGGCCAGTCTGTATCTCCTGCTGGGGCTCCTGCGGTGGGCGTCCTTTGCCACGCTTTTGTGTTCGTTTGTTGGCACTACGGAACCTTTCCCGTTCGAAAATGTTCACGACTCCAGTGACCAGGATGGTCACAGCCGAAACAGTTTCCACCCCGGACTGGCTTTGAAGCATCGTGTTGTCCACCACCCGAGTCCAACCGTCTGGTCGCACGTCTGTTGAGGATTCTTTCCTCCACCTGTTGGAACTCAAAAGCAAGGTCACCCACTGCTGAATATATCCTAGCTGATCTTTGACCTTTTGGTTCTTTTAACCTTTTATTTTCAGCGATCTGTAAATTAAGGAGTTGCTTCCTTGCTGCTCTGTCATTAGCCTTATCATCCTCATCTTGAGGAAAGAGACTGCGCATAGCAGTAGCTATGTTTGTAACGTATGGTGTTATCGGTGAGGTCGGAGATTCAGCCATAAATCCTACTTGTTGTTCTGTATTTTTGCCATCTTGTGTGGAAACACAACGATACAAAATGCTTCTAAAGTCTCCTATTGATTTCTTCCCATTTCACTCAAACAACTAAACAAACAAACAAATAAACAAACTTGCAGCTAACCACAATCAACAGCATACCATTTACGAATACCTTCATTTGTCACTTTCTCATCTTTTCTTCACTTTCGTTTTCCTTTACAAACAACATCCTGTATCCATCTCTTCCTTACACTTCACACAATGTTTCTATTTTCTGTTCTCCTAGAAACCATTCACATAACGTAAGGTTATAAACATCCTTTTCCCATATTTTCTCAAACCATCCTCTTCTCCCTCAATCTTCCTTCACCTGCTCTCTTTTTCTCTCTCTCTCCTTCTCACTGGAGTAGGGGGCGGTGGCCTAGTCAAAGTCTGGGCGGGTCGTTTGAATTGTCTTGCGCATGCGCGGCAGGCAAAACACCAATCAGTCTAGTCTGTCCTATTTGTCTCATTAATCATCGGTTCTTTTGCTGCATTTCGTTTTTCCACGTAATCCCCGTTTACTTTTATCATACGCTAAACTCTTAAATTCTCGAGCACCAACCCTGCTCTTTTTTTCTCTTGACCATTTTCACCAGCGCACACACACACACATGCACGTGTAAGCACTCACGCACACACAAGCAAGTGCCTACAGCCCTACGCACACACACCCACGCACACGTAAGCACTCTCTCTGCGTTTCACTTTACCATAAAACTTCCAGTTACTTTTTTATTTTATTTTTTATTTTACCAGACGTTTGAGTTCACAACTTTTCGAGTATTGTAAACTCCCTCTTAACCCTTTCAAGGAACGTTCTCTTTCCTTTTTTTTCTTTCTTTTTTTTTTTCTTTTTAAACTTTACCTGCTAATTCCATTGTCGACAACAGTGCATTCAATGGATTATTAAACAGTAATGATTCATCACATTTTCCCCAGCCGTCATCACATTCTTTTCTGTCACACTCCTTGGCCATTGTGTCTATTTTTCCTTAATTTTAGCGCACACTAAAGTGTCGCCGGGACCTCACAACCGGGGAATCTTTATTGTATTTATTACAAATGGCCTCCAGCCGTGGAATTTATCATATGGTACAGAAGGGCCTCCTCCCGTACGTTTCTTAATTTTAACGCACACGTTAATGCCGTAGGGAACTCGCAACCAGGGAGTATTTATTGTAGTTTACAAATGGCCTCCGACCCATCCTTAATTTGTGTGCACATAAAAATGTCAACAGGGATCTCACAACCGGGGAGTATTTACTGTACCATATGATGGGCATCCAACCCGTTACTCTTTTAGGCGGCGACCAACTACCCAGGGTGAGCCACACCCAACTATTAGTTCACTCGTCAATGAAACTGCCCGTCACGGTAATCGAGACACAATGACGTGAGTTGACCACTTATTTACAATTTTAATGCAATGGCAGGCTCGGCAAAAATGCAATCAATCTATCAAAATCACCATTCTGTGTCTGGGGTACAAAGCAGTGTTTAACTTACAGACTTCTGGGCAGACTCCTAATGCAGATTTTATCTAAAAAGAAAGGTTCTGCTTACCTTGAATTATGTTTTGGCCATGTGAGTCTGTCCAGAAGATTGCAAGAGAAGGTCCAATTGTCAGCGTGTCATCTCGGACGAAGCCCCCAAATTGTTGCGTTTGACCAGATGTTCCTCCAAGTGGGATGTAAAACGCTGGTCAGTCCCAAGTTCCTTAATGACATATCAACTGAACTCAAACGTACCACCAAGCACAGAATAGGTATTTTGTAATTTTATTGTCAAAGCTTTGGCAATAATGAGACCAGCCTCGAACAACACATACAAATGCGCAGCCCAAGTTGATCTGGCCTTCCACAGGCCAAAAGCAACTCTTTTCACACAAAGAAAGCCCCCATTTCCCCCCCCCCCCCCTCAACACTGATAAGAAGAGAGACTTGGGGGTTGTGTTCACATTCCTGATGGTTTACGACCCTGTCTAACCAGGCAATCTGAAGACAAAGAGAAACTAGTATACAGAGTAAAATTAAGGAAAAAAATATGAGCTGATTCAAACATGATTATGAATAAAGAAATAGCTCTTAAACATATGCATTATCCACACTATCTATCTATCTATCTATCTATCTATCTATCTATCTATCTATCTATCTATCTATCTATCTATCTATCTATCTATCTATCTATCTATCTATCTATCTATCTATCTATCTATCTATCTATCTATCTATCTATCTATCTATCCATCTATCTATCCATCTATCTATCTATCTATCTATCTATCTATCTATCTATCTATCTATCTATCTATCTATCTATCTATCTATATATCTATCTATCTATCTATCTATCTATCTATCTATCTATCTATCTATCTATCTATCTATCTATCTATCTATCTATCTATCTATCTATCTATCTATCTATTCAATTGAATATAAGTTAAAAATAATTTGCAAATCATTGTATTCTGTTTTTATTTACGATTTATACAACGTGCCAACTTTACTGGTTTTGGGTTTTGTATTTAGAAGGCCATCCATCCATCCATTTTCTACCGCTCGTTCCTCTCAGGGTTGCAGAAGGCTGGAGCCTATCCCAGCTGCACTTGGGCAGAAGGAAGTGTACTCTGGACAAATCGATTGACATTAATTTTGTACAAATTGAGAACAGAAAGTGAACATATGTGTTAGTAATTGCTATGAAGTGTAAAGAGGTAGGATTCAATGAGCCTTGCTTCGTCTTACTCCTTTTCAGACATGTTGCAAATAAAAATGAAAATATGTAAAGTATGTAATGTATCATGTTGTCATCAACCTTAAGAGAGTCAATGACTTCACTATAAAAGTGGGTGACATTGTTATCACCAGGAAAGATGAGGTCACCTACCTAGGTTCCATTCTAGAGGCTAATCTTTCCTGTGATAAAATGGCAACCAAGGTAATCAAAAAGGTCAACCAATGAACAAGATTTCTCTATAGAATCTCCTCTCTGGTCAACAAAAGCACCATGAAGATTCTGGCGGGAACTCTCATTCAACCCTTTTTCGATTATGCATGCACCTCCTGGTACCCCAGTACCTCCAATACCCTCAAATCTAGACTCCAAACATCCCAGAACAAGCTAGTCAGATTACTTCTAGACCTCCACCCCAGATCACACCTCACTCCTACCCACTTCTCCAAAGTAGGCTGGCTCAGGGTGGAGGACAGAGTAAAACAACTTGCACTGAGCCTAGTCTATAAAATCCGCTACACCTCACTAAAACCGAAGTACATGTCAAACTACTTCCTTAACGTAAATGACCGCCATAACCACAACACCAGGGGGAGCTCCACTAACCACGTTAAACCCAGATTCCGATCTAACAAAGGTCTTAACTCATTCTCTTTCTACGCCACATCAATGTGGAATGCACTCCCAACAGGTGTAAAAGAAAGGGCATCTCTATCCTCCTTCAAAACCGCACTAAAACAACACCTCCAGGCAACTTCAACCCTAAACTAACACCCTCCCTTCCTCATCATACCTCTTTGGATTGTAAATAATCAAATGTAAATAATCAAATGTAGACACTTTTTCTTATACTTTCTGATCTCTCTCTCTGTGTCCACTACCTGCTGTACATATCCTACCAAGTCAGTCCTACACTGTTTCAATGTCCATTTCTCTGATGATGCAATTGTTGATGACTGAAGTGTTGATATCAACCAAACCTAACCCCCCGCCCCCTCACCCCCCCTACATATCCCACACCCCGGATTGTAAATAATGTAAATAATTCAATGTATATACTCTGATGATTATCTTGTGTGATGACTGTTTTATGAAAATAGTATATATCTGTATCATGAATCAATTCAAGTGGACCCAGACTTAAACAAGTTGAAAAACTTATTCGGGTGTTACCAATTAGTGGTCAATTGTACGGAATATGTACTTCACTGTGCAATCTACTAATAAACGTTTCAATCAATCAATTGTAACTGTATACGTGTTCGAAATAAACTTCAACAAACCAAACTATCATTTTAGCCAAAGTCCACAAACTAAACTTTGTCACCACAGAGGGCGCAGCTTTAGCTCCAAGGCCCGTAGCCGCTCCACCGCAAGGCCGCTGACTGCACGGGGAATGACGGATTAAATATAATGCTTACATGTCAGGTTTGCAACTCAAGAGAGGGAGTGAGGAGGAAGGACTTTGTCAGAGCTCCATAAACACATGCATGGATTCAGGTCCCGGTGCCAGGGCCTCCGAGTGAGAAGAACTTTCCTGGGGCTGGTTTCAGCCACGGGGAAGCTAAGGGTGAGAATAAGCAGGGCTGCTGGGCAGACTGAGGGTTTATGCAGAGGCCAGCCAAGCGGCAATGATATACTAGACTGGAGGAGAAGGACACAAGGATGTGTTTGAGCGACCGAGCCAGAGAGAGAGCTTGCAATCTTACTTGGATATTTTCAGAATAAAACACATTAGCTCAAATGAATGTATGACTGAAAAGGATGAGATGTGACGATGCAATAACTGTATGACAAAAAGGGGAAGAGACTGAGAAGCTGTGAGCTGAACTTGACTTGTCTTCATTTCTGTGGAGTTGAAAGACGGAGAAAATGTGACACAACAAAAGAAGTGTGGAAGAGCTTTAGATTGAAGGAAGGCAGGCTGACTGTCAGACGTTCTATTTGAAACAGATCCTGATCCTTTCCTTGGCAGGCAGATGTTGAACAGGTGGGAGGTCTAAGAATGTAGGCGGTAAAGCTCGACTAAAAGAGGAACGTTCTGGAACACATCCAATACACGCTATTACTTACAAAGCATATGAATGTACTGATGGCCACCTAAGGTTGGTCAGTAGAAGACCCTAGAAAGCTGTCTGATATACAGTATATGTGGGGGCTATTTGTGGGTCATCAATATTTTTTGCCATAAATACCTACAAAAATTACGTCAGTGGATTTTGTTTGATTGTGCTTTTTCTTGAGCTTTTTGCGGTTTCATTGCAACACTTTTTTTTTGTCCTGTCCAGCTTCTCAGGCAAATCATATAGTTGATGTAGATGCCCATATCGGCTGTTCAGATTTACTTTACAAAAGAGAAGTGTAGGATACTTCTCTTGTTGCCTTATTTGTATTTGACTTTATTAAATGTATTTATATTATCATTTGGTGCAGCCGGGCCGGAGCAGGAAGGGATAGAAAGAGAAAAAAGGAAGACAGAGGGGGAAATTGTGGGGATAAGAGGGGGATAAGACAGAGAGACAAAAACAAAAACAGCAAACACAACAATAACAACAACAACAAAAAAACAATAGAGCAACATCAGCAAATATGATATGTACAAATATGATGGTAAAAGTGATAGTAAAGAAGCAGTTAGCAAAATAAATAATAATACAGAAATGACAATGAGCATTATTACACTACAAATGGAGCAATACAAATACCAATACAAATAGCGCTACTGATAATGAACAATACCAATAATTTACCTCTATTATCAACAATAAAGTTGGTCAAATGCAACAATACATATACGTAATGATAACAAGAGATACGAAAGAATGCAGAAAAATGGAGGGGAAGAAAGAAAAGCAACCTATATTAACCTTGTAGATTGTTATACTAACAATAGGTTAAGCTTTGTCAGTGTGCCATGTGTTACCCAGTTTACCCTAGGGCAACAACGTTAATATATGTTTGATAAAACGTGATTATGTGCATGAGTGTATGTATGTATATGTACTTGTATATGTACAGTATGTGTATATGTATGTTTGTACAGTGAATGTATATGTACAGTATGTTTATATGTGTGTTTGTACAGTGAATGTATATGTACAGTATGTGTATATGTATGTTTGTACAGTGAATGTATATGTACAGTATGTTTTTATGTATGTATGTACAGTGAATGTGCGTGTAGATGTACGAACTTTGAGTATGTAGGTATGTACTGTATTAGTGTATGTATGTGGGAGCTTAGGTACGTATGTATGTATGTATGTATGTATGTATGTATGTATGTATGTATGTATGTATGTATGTATGTATGTATGTATGTATGTATGAATAACGGTGTGTATGTGAGTATATGTGTACTTGTATGTACAAACCCTGTTTCCATATGAGTTGGGAAATTGTGTTAGATGTAAATATAAACGGAATACACTGATTTGCAAATCATTTTCAACCCATATTCAGTTAAATATGCTACAAAGACAACATATTTGATGTTCAAACTGATAAACATTTTTTTGTGTGCAAATAATCATTAACTTTAGAATTTGATGCCAGCAACACGTGACAAAGAAGTTGGGAAAGGTGGCAATAAATACTGATAAAGTTGAGGAATGCTCATCAAACACGTATTTGGAACATCCCACAGGTGAACAGGCAAATTGGGAACAGGTGGGTGCCATGATTGGGTATAAAAAGAGATTCCATGAATGCTCAGTCATTTACAAACAAGGATGGGGCGAGGGTCACCACTTTGTCAACAAATGCGTGAGCAAATTGTTGAACAGTTTAAGAAAAACCTTTCTCAACCAGCTATTGCAAGGAATTTAGGGATTTCACCATCTACGGTCCTTAATATCATCAAAGGGTTCAGAGAATCTGGAGAAATCACTGCACGTAAGCAGCTAAGCCCGTGACCTTCCATCCCCCAGGCTGTACTGCATCAACAAGCGACATCAGTGTGTAAAGGATATCACCACATGGGCTCAGGAACACTTCAGAAACCCACTGTCAGTAACTACAGTTGGTCTCTACATCTGTAAGTGCAAGTTAAAACTCTCCTATGCAAGGCAAAAAACGTTTATCAACAACACCCAGAAACGCAGTCGGCTTCGCTGGGCCTGAGCTCATCTAAGATGGACTGATACAAAGTGGAAAAGTGTTCTGTGGTCTGACGAGTCCACATTTAAAATTGTTTTTGGAAACTGTGGACGTTGTGTCCTGCGGACCAAAGAGGAAAAGAACCATCCGGATTGTTATAGGCGCAAAGTTGAAAAGCCAGCTTCTGTGATGGTATGGGGGTGTATTAGTGCCCAAGACATGGGTAACTTACACATCTGTGAAGGCGCCATTAATGCTGAAAGGTACATACAGGTTTTGGAGCAACATATGTTGCCATCCAAGCAACGTTACCATGGACGCCCCTGCTTATTTCAGCAAGACAATGCCAAGCCACGTGTTACATCAACGTGGCTTCATAGTGAAAGAGTGCAGGTACTAGACTGGCCTGCCTGTAGTCCAGACCTGTCTCCCATTGAAAATGTGTGGCGCATTATGAAGCCTAAAATACCCCAACGGAGACCCCCGGACTGTTGAACAACTTAAGCTGTACATCAAGCAAGAATGGGAAAGAATTCCACCTGAGAAGCTTCAAAAATGTGTCTCCTCAGTTCCCAAACGTTTACTGAGTGTTGTTAAAAGGAAAGGCCATGTAACACAGTGGTGAACATGCCCTTTCCCAACTACTTTGTCACGTGTTGCTGGCATCAAATTCTAAAGTTAATGATTATTTTCAAAAAAAAAAAAGTTTATCAGTTTGAACATCAAATATGTTGTCTTTATAGCATATTCAACTGAATATGGGTTAAAAATGATTTGCAAATCATTGTATTCCGTTTATATTTACATCCAACACAATTTCCCAACTCATATGGAAACGGGGTTTGTACAATACATTTGACTCCCAGTGTGTGTGGGAGCCAGAGTACGGCCCCAGCCACCCAGAGAGCCCAACCCACAAACAGCAGGTGTGGCGCCCAGGGAACCACTGGCCCCACGCAGGCAGGCCGGCCTACGACAGGAACCCCAGAGCCCAGCCCACCGTGCCGACTGGAAGAGCCAGCAGCAGGCCGCAAACAGACGCGCCCGGCAGAGGACAAGGCACGGGAGAAGCAGGGGACAGCCAGCCCTCAAGCCAGCGAGAGACCACACCCCACACGGGCAGAGAGGTGGGATGCACCGCCCGGGGGGCTCAGAGACTCCTCGCAACCGGTCAGGAAGACCGCCCCCGCCCCACCAGCAACTGGGCCCCCACGAGCCCACCCCCCACCCCCGGAGAACACTTAATCTAAAGGAAGGAGCAGCCTCATCAAATACGAGAAGAACATTCAAAAGAGCAGTGACATTTCTCGCCTTCATTGCACCCTGGGCGAGACCACCTTTTGCCGCTGTCCCTGTTAAATTGAGGCACCTAAAGAAAAACGCATTGTTTGAAATAATAACAATAATTATTAAAGTATGGTATAATATTTGAACAAGCAATTCAACTTATAGAAAAAAGTCAGCTCTTACTCTACGAGCTTGATGCTGACATTTCAGGGAATATCCCATAAAGGGCTACGGAATTAGCGTCATAACTTTATACAGGCATGTCACTAATTAGATTTTTCTGTAGAAGACTTGAAATCAAACAGCATAATTTAGATAAGTACTAAAAACTATATATTTCCCAAACTCTGGAAACAAAGTAATGCCTGCTGACTATGGAAGTAGAATTGTCTCACATCAACGTATATGTATCAATATGATATTAATACATATGCATATATTAATAATTATACAAATACAAATACAAATGTGATATACAAATAAATAAATAATTAGTATAAATAAACGTGTATTTGTAAATATATTTTTGATATTTGAATATAAATATGCTTGATTTTGTATTTGTATTTGTATTGAATTTGCATATGTGGATCGCTTTTTTTACTTTTGTGTCAATGAGACATTCCTCCCACAAACCAGAGGCACAAATAAATGTGACCTACACACTCCCCTGAACAACCAGCAGAGGGCATTGCAGCCAGAGCATTACATGCATTATATGCAAAATGCCCGGAGTTCCATGCACAAAAACAATCCACTTCTTTACAGAGAGAACGCACAACGGGCCTGAGCTAGCTAACGTTAGCGTTGTATTAGCTAATGCTAATTCATCCAGTTAATCTGAAAGACCGTGCTAGCTGCTTATTTTGTTGTATCAATGCCGTTTAATGACCTTGTCCCGATGTAGATACTGATCTCTTATCAGTGCAATGTGTGTCAAATCATCATCATATATCAATCATCATATGACCCTCCCTAGTGTGCCTCTGATTGGCTCGCCAGTGTCTGACCATGTCTGCACGCTCTGGCTGCAGTGCCCTCTGCTGGTTGTTCGGAGAGTATAGGTCACATTTATTTGTGCATCTGGTTGGTGGGAGGAATGTCTCATTGACACAAAAGCAAAAAAGCGATCCACATATGCAAATTCAATACAAATACAAATACAAAATCAAGCATATTTATATTCAGATCTCAAAAATATATTTACAAATACACGTTTATTTATACAAATTCTTGATTTATTTGTATGTCACATTTTTATATTTATACATTTATTTGTATATATTTTCAAATCTCAAAAATATATTTACAGATACGCATTTATTTATACAAATTATGTATTTATTTGTATATCACATTTGTTTTTGTATTTTTATATTTATTATTATATGTATATGTATTAATATCATATTGATATATATAAATTGATGTGAGACAATTCTACTTCCATAGCTGACTTCTTGCTATTAGGCCAATGTGAAGATATGATCGTAAATTGTACTGGAATTTCAACAGGCAAGCAGTGGGGATTATAATCAAGGTGTTTTAAAGGCTAAATAAACTGTGACTCCAATCAAATCCGTTCTATCGATCATGGATCATCATTATCATTCATTAGTTGTGACTATCTACTAGGGTTGTGCGGTATAGCGATACTAATAAAGTATTGCGGTACTAATCAATTGAAATCAGTACTATATCACCTTTGAAAAGCACCAGTACCATTCTTTCATCTGAGTGCCGCTTTGTGGCGGTGACTACAGAGGTGAGGTGCATGATGTTGGGTGTGTCAAAACGCACACACAAAGTGCATGCAAGCAATGACATCTTGGAGAGGAAAAATGGCAAAAAACTGCAATTCTACTGGTTAATAAAGAGGGTGCCTGAAGAGCAATATGGAGGTAATTGTGTTTCAAAAGTAACAATAAAGGTGACGCTCTAAACAGGCAGGCACTGCGTTGCAAGTACTGTTTTACACCTTTTCTGCTTGTCGGCTCCCAGACCGTTGTCGAGGAGAGCAGGGGAGACGTTCCCTCCACGGCCGACGTATTGTCGGGTTTAACACCCTTCACTTTACAATGGGTCCGTAAAGCTCCGCTCTTTTGTCGGAATGACGAGGCCGTCGATTAGTTACAACTTGGTCACTTTATGTATAATTTCAACAGGGCACAACCGGACATCCACCATGCTATTAACACTCCTGCACATGCTAGCGCTACCTCTCCTTACTTGCCCACTCACTTACTCACATTCTAGCACTCTTAAAGGAGCACACACACACATACGCTACTATCACAACAGCTGCTTCAAAACACGCCCCGCCAAATGTGGTGATTAGTATTAGCACCTTTGCTTCAAACTTAGATAAACATTTAAATAATTCATCCATCCATCCATTTTCTACCGCTTATTCCCTTCGGGGTCGCGGGGGGCGCTGGAGCCTTCAAATCTGCACAAGTCAATGTCCAAGTAAAAAGTGACAGATAATAATGTAGTTGTTACACCTGTCCTGCTGTTTGGTCCGGTGCAGACCGCAGTCGAGGAGCACAGGGAAGATGTTCCTTTCAGGGTCGATGCCATTTCAATGCCTTTTAATTTATATTTTGACCTTGTAAAATTGTTCTTGGACTGTGATTGTTTAATGTAGAGTAAGATGTTCTGTTGAAATAAAGCCAATATTGACATTTTTTGTAGTTCATTTTATTTGGAAAAGTATCAAAATACATGTTGGTGCCAGTATCGGTACTAAATTATTGGTATCGGGACAAACCTACTATCTACACATTTTAGCATTTAACATGTGTTTATTGTGTGTTGGGCATATTAAGGGATTAAACCCGTAGAGTTCATTCAAATTTAGCTTGTTAGCTTCCCAGAAGAGTGAAATGTTGATCGAATCGATAGGGTTTCTGAGCGGATTCTAATCAAATAAAAATTCTGACAGTCCCTTTCATTGCTAATGTTTATTAAACATTTGAGAAGATCAATGTTTAAGCTATTAAAAGGGTTTTGAGGGGGTGGCGAGAGCTGTGTGTCGAAAAAATATACATTTTTACGGGTGTATCAATAACTCACCAATTTTTGTACAGAGAATATAACCATAGTGAATGGCAGGAGTTTAGACAGACTTTAATGATCCACAAGGGAAATTGTTCCACACAGTTGCTCAGTTACAAAGGATGGAAAGTGTAAGGATGGAAAGGATAATGCAGGTATACTGTAGTACACCAGCACACAAGTTGGATAAATTCAATTTTACATTACAGTGGTACCTCAATTTGCGAATACCTTAAAGGGGCAATGCATTTCTTTTGGAATTTTTCCCTACCATTTACAATCCCTGAGTAAGACAAGAACACTTATGTTTTTTTTGTATGCATTCTAATTCGTAAAATACAGCAAGTACGAGGTGGCTAAAAGTGCAACTAATGGGAGTACACTAATACACCCATAAAGCCCTCGAAAAAACATCCAAATCCACCAACAATACTTCATTTTCATGTTGTGACCTGATTATTAACCAAGTATTAATAATATTATTATTATAAGCGCTAACGCAGACAAGCTATTTTCACTGAGCGGTACCTAACTTGTGCTGCGATTGACATACTGAGCCGTTGAGCTGCTGCAGCGCCTCCGAGTTGGTAAAAGTAAATTATAAATCATGCCTCTCACCTGGACAGTATAAGGTTGTGGCCCAAAACCTGAAAGTTGGTCAACTTTGACATCCAACTTATACCCAGATATGGCGGAAAAAGGCATGCAGAGACACTTGGGTGCAGCATCTTTTTTTTTTAACCTACGTGAGAATTATGATTAATTCTCTATCTAAACGGGAAGATATGAACATCCCATCAATCGGCATCCTAGTGAGAGCAGACATTGTACAAAAAGTTGTATTATATTTATAGTTTGTATAAGTTGTTCAGCACTTAGCAATACTGCTGCATGATGTTTAGTGTTTCATTGGAGGTGGATCTGTTTAGGAAACAGCGTCTATAAGTTGTGGATCATCCTCCTTATATTCAGGCTCAAAAAGATAAGGTTCTTGATCATCATTTGTCCCAAAGTAGTCTTTGTTGTCTCTCACAATGTCTACCATGAGTGGTGTTGCTGTTGTTGAAGGGAAAAGTGAATGTTGTGATGCGTCTGTAAAAATTAATATGTCTCCGTATGCCTAAAATGATCAAAATACATAAATATTACATGTTATTATGAATGTGCCTGTTACTACATATATACTTACAGCATGTACTAGTGTATATAAAAAGGTGATGGAGGCTTTTGGATATTTTTTAGAGCACTTTATAGGCGTAATAGAGTAAATCCATTTACTTCCATTGTTAGCTGACCTTTGCTAGCGTTTATTTGCGATTTAGAATGAATACAAAATTAAAACAAGTTCTTGTCTTACATAAGTAAAAAAGAGAGGTTCTCAGAGGAGTGAGATATCTCCTGGAAGTTACTAGTTTGAGTAGCAAAAGGTATAGATGTGTGTGTCCAAGCTAAAGGAACGTTTTAGTGGGTTTATTACTATCTTGGGCAAACGTTTGCTGTGGTCTGTAATAACATGGCATCAGAATTGCAACCAATGTCACACACAACTATAAAGCGTAATGATGAACTCAAATAAGCTCAAATATACCTACAAACGAGGCATAATGATGAAAATGTAGACATACATGAACAGCATGCTCGCATTGACTAGCTTGAATTTCTGCACTGACCAAATATGGCAACATATCACTCCAAACTAGTCAATAATCGGAATCAGATCAGATTTAGAATCATCTTTATTGGCCGAGTATGTTTAACACACAAGGAATTTGACTTGGGAGACTATGCTCTCTTTGTTCACTGTAAGAAACAAAGAAAAACATGACTGCGAGAGAGCGCAGTACCGTGGCAGCCATCCACAGCAGCACCATCTTGGTGGGAACTGTGAAAAACAAGAGGGAAATATTTAAGAACACAAAGGACATACAAGACATGATCTGCAGCCAGTGATGGTCTTCATCCCCTGCCACAACTCCCTCATCTTAAAGTTAAAGTTAACTTTAACTTTAACTTTATCTTGTTCTTCTGCATCCTGTGTTCTATTTTTCTTCTATATTCCCCCTTCGCCTTCCTGGACTTTTAGTTTTTTTCTGTACATGCTCAAGCTCCATTGTGTCAGCATCTTTGAAGGCCTTCTTCTTTAGGATCAGAGGGTTTTTGATGTCACTTGTTATCCAGGGTTCGTTGTTGGCAAAGCAGCATATAGTTCTTACTGGAACATCAACATCAAATCACACACTAAAAAATACTGGGTTATTTTGATAACCCAATTTATGAGTTGCTAGTGTTGGGTTACACTTTGGAGGGTTTTTTATGAATAACAATCCATGTTTTGGGTTATAAGGTTATTATTGTAACTCCATTTCTTGGTTTTCAAAATTTTTCAACGAGTAACGCATTTTTGTGTAAAAGGCTTTTTTTTTTTATTAAAAGGGAATTTTAATATGGATTAATCTCATTAACATTATTTACAATCACCCAACATTGAGTTAGCATAACCCAACTTTTGGGTTAAATAATTAAACGCAAAAGTTGGGTTGAAAAAATTAACCCAAAATGTTGAGTTGAAATAACCCAAGTAAGGGGTTTGTCCTTTTTTGAACCAGCAGTTGGGTTAAAATTGGGTTATTTTTTAACCCAACATTTTTTTTTGTGTAAGGACCCAGGTTAACACTACTGCCTCCCAAAAAGGGGCACTGGGTTCAAATCCATATCTTGGAACATCCAAGTTTACATAGTCTACAGTGCAAGCGACCATCTCTCACCATGTTGTCATTCTGAGACCGCCGTAATGTACCCCAGTCTGTGCTCTTAAAACATTCTATCAGAGCCTGTTCGGTATCAGGAGAGCACTTCCTTAATAAAGGTGTCGTCTTGGGTAGTCTCCTCACTTTTGGTGCATGGTGAGGTTTGAGCCCTTACCAGTGCAGACAGGGGAAGGCGCTGTATGTATTATTGACGTTTGCCTACATTAGGTTTGAAGTCCAATTGCCCCTGGTGTTACAGTCCACATACTGGTGGAAGGCAGCCAGGGTTTTGTCGATGGGTCACGTGGTTAAAATCGACGGAGATAACACGCAAGCTTCTGGGTGATGTGTTTGCAGTTTAGCAGTAGCACAGTGAATGATGTCACACGCAGCCTCCGCATCAGCATGCGGGGAATGTAAACAATGATACTGATGGCATGGCTGAACTCAATGGGCAGGTAGTAGAGACTCACAGCCAGGATTTCTATGTCCCTTCTGCAGATGTTTATTTTAATGTTCACATGCGCACATTCTTGCACCGTTTGTTCACGTATAGTGCAAGCCCTGTCCTTTTCGGGTACCGCAGGCTCCTAAAAATTCTGCGTTTGCGTCGCAGAACGCAGAGCTGTGATTGGCCAGTTTTTGGCAGGGAGGGTCCCTGAACACAGGCGAGCAGACGTTGTGCTTGAAATGCACAAATTATTGTGTGAAATAAAGCAACAGTGATTTAACATTAGCATGAAAACTGATATTGTGTACTTAATATATCGGTGCGCTCTGAAAATAATTACAGAATGTGTGTTTTTCAGCTTATTGTGTGGTTGTTGTTGCGTACAGAAGAAATCACAAAGTGAAAGCACGACACTTAACTTTTGTTACAAATCTTGTGCTAACAGGTTAAATTCCGACGCATATTATTTCTCATGCACACACATCTTTTTCTTTAACACACAAAACTTCTCATTCTACATGAATAATCTTTCAGGCACGGTATGTTTACAAACATTTGTGAACTCTCAACATGAAAATAGAGATAAACACCAGCATGTCGTTAACTTAAATAGTTATTCAACACATTGGCGTTGTTAGGCCTATTTTAGGGGGGCTCAAGCAATAAAGTTACATTCCCACTCTAAAACAATGCTGCTACTTAGTTAGCTATAGTTAGTCCGAAATGCATCATGAAGGTCCCGGTTATTTATAGTTAAATGTGCTCTCTTTTTTACCATTTACTATCTTTGGGGTTACTTCCTTCTGGAGCATCAGCTGTGTTTCTCACTTTACATATGGAGGAGAACAGGAGCTGAGCTCATTCACGTATGACTATCATCAGTAGATAATAATAATAATTAGTCCACAACCCCTATTGACCTGTAGGAGTCAGGGCAGAGGAGCACAGAAAGTGAGAGGGGAGAGGCCTCTACTGGAAAGGTGAGTAGGAGAATAATGATATATATAAATAAATATTAAAACAATTTTTTTTTTAAATGGCTTATCGATAAGCCATTCGTTTGCTTTTATTTCTGGGTGGATCATGTTGACTATTGGTCCTCCTAATTGTCAATCATTCTGGTGATGTTACGTAAGGACATATATATATATATACGTAAGGATATATGTATATATATATATATATATATATATATATATATATATATATATATATATATATATATATATATATATATATATATATATATATATATATATATATATATATATATATATATATATATATATATATATATATATATATATATATATATATATATATATATATATATATATATATATTTATATATCATGTCAACATGATCCACTGTCGGAGGACATATATATATATATATATATATATATATATATATATATATATATATATATATATATATATATATATATATATATATATATATATATATATATATATATATATATATATATATATATATATATATATATATATATATATATATATATATATATATGTATGTCCTTACGTAACATCACCAGAATGATTGACAATTAGGAGGACCGATAGTCAACATGATCCACTGTCGGAGGATATATATATATGTATATATATATATATATATATAAAGCACTATAAAAGTATAACCCATTTATCTACAAGGTCAATGTTGTGTGGCTTTGGTCAAAGTCAATATGTGTTTGGGGTCTGGTCATTTACAAAATCAATATGCAGTGGTTCCCCCAGAAAGTTTATTAGCTAAGGTGTTGTCTCTATAGGGGGAGGGAGCGTTCCTCGGGACAGGCGGCAGGACGGGGAAGTGGGTGGGTGGGTGTAAGGAACAGCGTAACTAAGCCTGTCTCCACCTCATCCCTTGATGTTAGTTTGTCTAAATTGTCAGAAGATCGCTTCTCTGATGTCTCTTCTTTATCTGAACGTCGTCTTCTACTGCATTCAGCAACTTTGTCTCCATTGGAAGTAGGGCTGCAACTAACTATTAATTTGATAATCGATTAATCTGTCTTATTACTTCGATTAATCGATTAATAATCGGATAAAAGAGACAAACTACATTTCTATCCTTTCCAGTATTTTATTGGAAAAAAAACGCATACCGGCACATACTTATTTTGATTATTGTTTCTCAGCTGTTTGTACATGTTGCAGTTTATAAATAAAGTTTTAGAAAAATAATAATAATAATAATTGCCTCTGTGCATAGCATAGATCCAACGAATCGATGACTAAATTAATTGCCAACTATTTTTATAATCGATTTTAATCGATTAGTTGTTGCAGCCCTAATTGGAAGTTAGTCTGTCCTGCTTCTGGCTGATGAGTTTTGCCATAGTGAAAAAAAAAAATCATAAGGATTTTTACAAAATAACATTCAATAATCATGAATACATTATTTGGGATAAACCCACTATAGCACAGGTGTAAGATAGTGACATGTTATTTACAACATGTCGAATGGCCCTCAACATCGTCTGGGAAACAATGTGTGTCAAAGCACTTAATTGAGGTATTTTAATTTTGACATAAATATTTAATGCAACTGCAGTTTTACTTAACTCAATATTATTTATTATAAGAAACTACTCAAAACATTTTTAATACAACCCTATTTAAGTTTGAATGCGAGTGTGAATGTTGTCTCTGGGTTGGCCCTGTGATGAGGTGGCGACTTGTCCAGGGTGTACCCCGCCTTCCGCCCAAAAGCAGCTGAGATAGGCTCCAGCACCCCCTGCGACCCCAAAAGGGACAAGCGGTAGAAAATGGATGGACGGGTTTTATTTGGGGTCTGGTCAGGTAAACTACAAGGTCAACATGTATTTAATTTGTGTCCTCATGGTTTTATTTAGGGCCAGGTCAACTACAAGGTCAACATGTATTGAATTTGTGTCCTCACGGTTTTATTTGGGGTCAGGTCAACTACAAGGTCAACATGTAATTAATTTGTGTCCTCATGGTTTTATTTGGGGTCAGGTCAACTACAAGGTCAATATGTATTAAATTTGTGTCCTCATGGTTTTATTTGGGGTCAGGTCAACTACAAGGTCAACATGTATTTAATTTGTGTCCTCTTGGTTTTATTTGGGGTCAGGTCAACTTCAAGGTCAACATGTATTTAATTTGTGTCCTCATGGTTTTATTTGGGGTCAGGTCAACTACAAGGTCAACATGTATTTGTGTCCTCATGGTTTTATTTGGGGTCAGGTCAACTACAAGGTCAATATGTATTTAATTTGTGTCATGGTTTTATTTGGGGTCAGGTCAACTTCAAGGTCAACATGTATTTAATTTGTCCTCATGGTTTTGGTCAACTACAAGGTCAGTATGTATGTATTTTGTGTCATGGTTTTGGTCAACATGTATGTATTTTGTGTCCTCATGGTTTTGGTCAACTACAAGATCAACATTCTGTATTTTGTGTCCTCATGGTTTTATTTGGGGTCAGATCAACTTCAAGGTCAACATGTATTTAATTTGTCCTCATGGTTTTGGTCAACTACAAGGTCAGTATGTAATTTGTGTCATGGTTTTGGTCAACGTGTATGTATTTTGTGTCCTCATGGTTTTGGTCACCTACAAGGTCAACATGTATGTATTTTGTGTCCTCATGGTTTTGGTCAACTACAAGGTCAACATTATGTATTTTGTGTCCTCATGGTTTTATTTGGGGTCAGGTCAACTTCAAGGTCAACATGTATTTAATTTGTCCTCATGGTTTTGGTCAACTACAAGGTCAGTATGTATGTATTTTGTGTCATGGTTTTGGTCAATGTGTATGTATTTTTTGTCCTCATGGTTTTGGTCAACTACAAGGTCAGTATGTATGTATTTTGTGTCATGGTTTTGGTCAACGTGTATGTATTTTGTGTCCTCATGGTTTTGGTCAACTACAAGGTCAACATGTATGTATTTTGTGTCCTCATGGTTTTGGTCACCTACAAGGTCAACATGTATGTATTTTGTGTCCTCATGGTTTTGGTCAACTACAAGGTCAGTACGTATGTATTTTGTGTCATGGTTTTGGTCAATGTGTATGTATTTTGTGTCCTCATGGTTTTGGTCACCTACAAGGTCAACATGTATGTATTTTGTGTCCTCATGGTTTTGGTCAACTACAAGGTCAGTACGTATGTATTTTGTGTCATGGTTTTGGTCAATGTGTATGTATTTTGTGTCCTCGTGGTTTTGGTCAACATGTATGTATTTTGTGTCCTCATGGTTTTATTTGGGGTCAGGTCAACTACACGGTCAATATGTATTTAATTTGTGTCCTCATGGTTTTATTTGGGGTCAGGTCAACTTCAAGGTCAACACGTATTTAATTTGTCATGGTTTTGGTCAACTACAAGGTCAGTATGTATGTATTTTGTGTCATGGTTTTGGTCAACTACAAGGTCAACGTGTATGTATTTTGTGTCCTCATGGTTTTTGTCAACATGTATGTATTTTGTGTCCTCGTGGTTTTGGTCAACTACAAGGTCAACATTATGTATTTTGTGTCCTCATGGTTTTGGTCAACATGGATATGTATTTTGTGTCCTCATGGTTTTGATCAACTAAAAGGTCAGTATGTATGTATTTTGTGTCCTCGTGGTTTTGGTCAACATTTATGTATGTATGTATATGTATTTTGTGTCAGTTTTGGTCAACATTTATGTATGTATGTATGTACCTGTATGTATGTATGTATGTATGTATGTATATGTATTTTGTGTCAGTTTTGGTCAACTACAAAGTCAACATCTCATCTTCTACCTTGGCCTCCAAACCTTTAACAAGTTGCTCGGATTTATAGTTTTGGTCGCTGGGTTGTGTGTTTTGACTCTTCGTGTGCGTCCAGTATGTCCTTCACAAAGCTATAGCTGATTTCAGTAGGTGGTTCTTCATCCTCAAGAATAGGTATTTACTGTATATCCTCAAAACAAGTCTTCAGAAGATTAGGACCATTGGGGTCTTGGGGATTTTCTAACTCCACTGACAGTTGGTCCTCTTGGTCTCCTACGGGCGTTCCCTCTCTGCTGCGGGCGTGCCTCTGCAAGAGATCTGCAATCAACACACCTGCCCGTGATGAGCGACCAGCCTTCATAAGCCAGCGTGTCTTAAGATCCGGTGCCAGAACGTAGCTTCTCGTACCCAGAACAGTAAGCCAACACGTCTTCAGCCTTCTCTCTCCCGGTGTTCCCTTCCCGTTGTGTTCACCGTCTCTCGTGTCGTCCTCCAGCTTCCCGTCGTCCTTCCTCGTCCTCGAGCTGTGTCTCGTCTACCTGGACCCCCTTTGGATTCCCTCTTTTCTTCCTGGACTTCAACCTCACGCCTGCCCACTGACCACGACGCCTCGCTCCTGTCCTCGACCATCCACCTGCCCTCTGACGTCCGAGCCTGTGTTTTCCCCTTTTGGACTTCCGCCTCGTTCTCAACACGCACACTCAACGCCCTCTGGTGACCACGCTCAGATAATACTTACACATAGTCACACTACATCTCTTTAAGCTAATCACACTTTGCACTCATATACTGAGCTGTCAATAAACACGCTGACAGCTAACGACGTCATCGCCTCTCTGCCGTCTTCTTCTCCGCTGTCCCGTCATACAATGTTATATATTCTTTCATTCGTTCGTTCATTCATTCATGTGTTATTTGTCATCATTCTTACACCATGAACCCCAACAACACTACACAACTTACACAATGTTTTCCATGTATTCATTCATTAATTCATGTGTTACTAATTTATCATTCTTACACCAACACTAACCAACTCTCACACAATGTTCTCCATTCATTCATTCATTACTTTATTCATTAATTATCAATCAATCAAAGTTTACTTATATAGCCCTAAATCACGAATGTCTCAAAGGGCTGCACAAGCCACAACGACATCCTCGGCTCAGATCCCACATCAGGGCAAGTAAAAACTCAACCCAATGGGATACAATAAGAAACCTTGAAGGGGACTGCAGATGTGTCTAGCAGCTGCATTTTGTACCAACTGTAATCTTTTAATGCTAGACATAGGGAGGCCTGAAAATATGTTACAGTAATCGAGAAGAGACGTAACGAAGGCATGAATAATGATCTCAGTGTCGCTAGTGGATAAAATGGAACAAATTTTAGCGATATTACGGAGATGAAAGAAGGCCGTTTTAGTAACACTCTTAATGTGTGATTCAAGAGTTGGATCGAAGATAATACCCAAATTCTTACCGAGTCGCCTTGTGTAATAGTTTAATTGTCAAATGTTAAGGTGGTATTATTAAATAGATGTTGGTGTCTAGCAGAACCGATAATCAGCATTTCCGTTTTCTTGGCGTTGAGTTGCAAAAAGTTAGCGGACATTCATTGTTTAATTTCATTAAGACACGCCTCCAGCTGACTACAATCCGGCGTGTTGGTCAGCTTTAGGGGCATGTAGAGTTGGGTGTCATCAGCATAACAGTGAAAGTTAACACCGTATTTGCGTATGATGTCACCTAGCGGCAGATGTAAATACTAAAGAGTGCAGGGCCAAGAACCGAACCCTGGGGAACTCTGCACTTAACCTTGACATAGTCCAATGTCACATTGTTATTTGAGACGCACTGCATCCTGTCAGTAAGATAAGAGTTAAACCAAGACAAGGCTAAGTCTGACATACCAATACGTGTTTTGATACGCTCTAGTAAAATATTATGATCGATGGTATCGAAAGCGGCGCTAAGATCAAGAAGCATCAACATAGATGACGCATCAGCATCCACCATTAGCTATAGATCATTAGTCATTTTTGCGAGGGTTGTCTCCGTAGAGTGATTTGCCCTGAAACCAAATTGAAAGTGTTTACAGAGATTGTTATACGCTAAGTGTTCATTTAGCTGCTGTGCAACAATTTTTTTTAGAGGATTTTCGAAATAAATGGAAGGTGGGACACTGGCCGGTAGTTTACCATGAGGTAGGCCATTGGCGTTGTTAGGCCTATTTCAAGCCCCCCTAAATAATTTGGTGTTATATATTTTTATTTTTTTATTTTAAAAATACATGCCGACATATTCATTATAAAGTGGCCCGAATATGAGTTATCATATAATTATCATATAACCTGTCATTATTCACTCAGTTTCCCTTCACTTCATAGCGTAAGGTAGAGATCCCCTTTAGTGCGTCGGTATCCAATCCATTCCACTTGTTCATATAGAAAATGCCCACATCACTCAAAATCCAGTCCGCATTTTCTCTGCGACCTTGCTTGCGGTCCTGCAGGGGTACGAGGCACATTAGCACAAAGCACTGCAGAACAAGATTGTGAACGGATGCAAAATGGACATAAGAAACGTTTTCAAGAAAGTACGTATTCATCACTGCTTGTAGTAAAATGTATTAGCTCCACTTTACACCAGGTCTGTGTTTGACAAAAAGTTACATTCCCGCTCTAAATACACCATCTTTGTTTCTTATTTACAGTATATATAAACGTTTCTCATTTCTATTCAGACTTACATATATATATTTAATTTCCTTAACGGCTTGCCATAATATATATATATATATATATATATATATATATATATATATATATATATATATATATATATATATATATATATATATATATATATATATATATATATATATATATATATATATATATATATATATATAAATATATTATATATAAGCCAAATTATCCTGATCCAGATATTACTATAATTCAAGTAATTAAGTAATATTTCCAGGGCTTTAATTTACAACCATTTTAGTCACATATGCGCCTAAAATGTAATCTGTGCAACTTCAAAATATTTGGGAACAAACAATTATTGTATTGTGAGTGAAAGTGGTGGCATTAGCCTCTATGTTGTGAATGAATAACATAGAGGCTAATGCCATGACTTCCATTATGTTTCAGTGTATCTTGAAGGATCATGCAAATAATTGTTTGTTGTTGATGCTGTAAACAAAATGTCACTGTGCAAACCCATGTTTGTTGTTGTACTGAACACAGATTGAAAATAAACCCACTGAAATAATAATAATAATAACAATGAATTATTTAGAAGTCTTTGTTAGCCTTTTGTGAAGTGTTGTGCTTGTGCGCTACGTTCGCTCACATCCTGTGCATCTCCTGGGGGCTAAGCCCCCCCAGTCCTGATTCAACAGTTTTGTTTATTTACAATTACATGTTAGATCTCTCTTGTCCCAAGTCCCAAACGGCCGAATATTGTTGCAAATAATAACATCATTTTTTGTGACTCTTGTGACGGTACAGCGGGAGAAGGAGACGGCAGTGAGACAGTGACGTCGTTAGCTGTCAGCGTATTTATTAACAGCTTGAAATATAAGTGAGGTGTGTGTGTAATCCAAATAGATGATGTGTGACTATGTGTGGCAATTATATGTGAGTGGTTACCAGCGGGGGTTGAAGGTGCGGGTTAAAATCGAGGTGAAGATGCGTGTTGAAATCGAGGCGGAAGTCCAAAGAAAGGCGGAAGGTCAAGGGCTGGAGCGAGGCACTGGAGGAAAGAGGAAGTCCAGAGGGGATCTGCGAAGACGAGACACACCGCTCGACAACGAGGAAGGGCGACTGGAAGCTGGAGAACGAAACAACATGGGACACAATGAACACGACGGGGAGGGAACACAGAGAGAGGATATGCACATGCGAGAAGGCTGGAGACGTAATGGGCTTTTTGTACATGTACGAGTAGTTACGTTCTGGCACTGGATCTCAGGATGCGCTGGCTTATGAAGGCAGGTCGCTCATCACGGGCAGGTGTGTTGATTGCTGATTCATCGCAAACGCGCGGAGGCGCAACCGCAGCCGAGGGGGAACGCCCGTGAGCGTGGCCCGCGGTGTGCTCAGCAGAATGACAGGTGGCAGGAGTATGAACCATAACAACTCGTTCAAAAACTGCACAGTACATCTTCACAAAGGTTTATAAGTAAAACGTCCATAAAAGTGTAAACTGATTATTGTGATTGATTGGTTCCAGTGTAGACAAAGTTGTCGATGTTGTGGTTCTGTGGTTGTATATAGTCACTCTTCACATGAAGGAAATACACAGTATCTAGTCTGTAGTTGCTCCTTCTGGAGACACTACCCCTTAGTGTTTTGGAAGATAGTTACAAGTTTGGTGCCACACCCCACGGAAGAACTATAAATCAAACAAGATGCTGTCGGGGGGGAACGCAAGCTACGTGACATGAGTATATTCCAGCTGACGGTGGTGAAGTCAGGTAGCTCCATGTTCGCATCAGGGATGTTAACAGTTAGCCATGTTTCGGTAAAGCACAATAAACTGCAGTCTTTGTAGGATTTGATGTTTTTTGTCAGCGCAAAGAGCTCGCCACTCTTGTTTGGCAGTGAGTTCACGTTCCCAATAATCATCACCGGTACCCCAGTCTTGAATCTCCACTTCTTTGCTAGCCGCTTAGCTTTTAGCTTAGCGTCAGCTCTGCAGCCTCGTACGGCTCCGTCACCTCATCAGGTAAACAAAGAACCCCACCGATACGGTACTTTACCCTCAGAGCATGTTGAAGTTCACTCGAATAAACGAGTCTCGGCGTGGACTAGTCCACGTTCAAAGGATAGAGTAAGTAATTGTAAACAACTTGAGAAACATAATGGTTAAAAAAAAAAAAAGATAGGAACTAAGAAATAAGAGAAAAAAAGTATGTGAGAAGCGCCGAATGTTATACACCAAGCGGGGCTTCTGTTACCGGGTTAAGAGTGAACCCTACTAAACAACAACATGGTGACTAATCCTGGCGCTGTATTTCACCTCGACAATATCAAATGGACCAACTTTTGGCAGAATAACTTTTTGATGCGCTTATCACCTTAAACCAGGGGTCGGCAACGACAAAATGTTGAAAGAGCCATATTGGACCAAAAATACAAAAAACAATAATCTGTCTGAAGCCACAAAAAATTAAAAACCTTGTATAAGTGTTATAATGAAGGCAACACATGATGTTAGTGTCTTTATTAGCTATATTAACCTACTATTAAAGGCTGACGCAAATATTCGTTGACAGAAATGCTGTATTTTTATTCTACACATTTTTGCAACATTGGAAATCATTAGAAAAACTTCTCACAGGATAAGATAACTTCTGGAAATTACTGGCTCAGAATGGCCAAAGGTATAGATGTGTGTGTCCAAGTTTAAGCAAATGTCTTCTTCTAATAGATTTATTACAATCATTGCGAGCTGGGTAATGTTTGCTGTGGTCTGGAACAACATGGCACACAAACAATTATCAGAAATTCCGCCAATATTACATACAGATAATGTGTCATGAACATACAAATATAAATTAAATACACAGAGGACATTAATAAAATTAAATGAGCTCAAATATACCTACAAACAAGGCATAATGATGCAATATGTACATACAGCTAGCCTAAATAGCATGTTCGCATCGATTAGCTTGCTGTCATGCACTGATCAAATATGCCTGATTAACACTCCACACAAGTCAATAATATCAACAAAGCTCACATTTGTGCATTCACGCACAGAATAAATAGTTTGGTGGACAAAATGAGACAAAGAAGAAGTGGCATAAAACACGTTTTTCTGTGGCAGCATCGGAGAAAGTTGTACATGTAAATAAACTACGATGAGTTCAAGGATTGCTGAATTTAGTAGGACAAAACGGCGCTCGCCAAATACTCTCATCAGTGAAGCATGTATAATATAAACAGTGGGATTTCTAACAATTAGGAAGGTTTGTGTCATATTTGTTCTCCTACAGAAAATATATTAAAACTAAAAATATATTTTTTTCTTCATCTTTTTCCATTTTCACACATCTCTAAAAGACGTCCAGAGAGCCACCAGGGCGACGCTAAAGAGCCGCTTCTAGAGCCGCGTGTTGCTGACCCCCGCTTTAAACTCAGGCCTCATCAAAAACACATCTCACATTGATGAGACTTTGAGGTGAGCAATTTCAAACGACAACAGTTGGACAGATGGATGAAGTATTTCCATGTTGTGTCCACATTTCAGTGGCCTGGGCGACAGCCATAGAAATGAGGCTTGGAGGCCCCTCCGGGCTAATGGTGAGTAGTGTGATCTTTAGCAGAACATACTCAAGACTACTATGTTGGGTGAAACGAGTGTAAAGGTGGCGATATGTCGATTTAAAAAAGAAGGTTATTTATTTTCTCCTATGCAAATATTTGATTTATTAATAAAAATCATTTTTCATAGAAATTAGTTTATCACAATTAAATTAATGCGGAACGATGCAGTTGTTTGTAGTACATTCTATTCTATTGTTTTCAAGCAATATTTCTATTAATTAATATCTAGCTGTATAATCATTCGCCATACAGCAATAGATGATATCTGTCTGTTACCTGACTGCTTCTATGTTAGCTACTTCTCTTTGTTTTTAATGTACATTTTCTGCTGGTTCTACTCTCTATTTTATGCTGCCCTTTTTTTTGCTGCAGCTGTTACATATACTGTAATATTGTACATCGTAATTGGGATTTGCATATATTATATAAAAATATAATATAGTAATATAATATATCAGTATATATTATATACTTTACATATAATATGTACATATTACATATATGTTATATTTTATATTGCTACTATGGTACATTTTTAGTCTACTTTATACATGCATTATCCTTTCCATCCTTTGTAACTGAGCTACTGTGTGGAACAATTTCCCTTGTGGATCAATAAAGTTTGTCTAAGTCTAAGTCTAAGTTCTTATCTAAAAGTTAGTTTTTCTTTTGAAAGGCATGTTACATGTTAGAATTGTGGGGGAGTTTTGGGTTGGGGGGCAATCACGGATTTAATTGATTTTAATTCATTTCATCGGGTGGGGCTGATTTGAGAGCGGTCCAGCTCGTAAATTGAGGTACAACTTCAGAAACCAGCGCCAGGGACTGGATTACCCTCATGAAGCAAACAGAAATCAACAATGAAATGTGAATAAAATGTTTATTGCCAGCAAGTCAATGTTAAGGCCAGCAGGAGGTCAACACTCACGAGGCTGTGCACCACAGACTTGGAGGCTCTCCAGCGCTGGGAAAAGCAGAAGCAGCGTCTCAATGCTCCTTGTCCCTGTTGTCTCCTTTTTGACAGGAGGGCTGCAGTTTGCCGATAAGACTCAAAGAGCCACGTGGTGTGGATATGTTCTCAGATCAGTGCGCAGGCTTGGGGCGAGAAAAATAAAATGCCTAATTTGTTCACAAGTGAGCTTTTTTTGCATTACGTAATGTGTAATGCCTGCACTTTAGGATTAGGATGTTTGAACAGCACCGGCCCCTGATCATCTATAAGACTCTGTATAGTCTAGACATGAATGTTTGTATTCTCATTATTTTTATGTGCAATGTGCACATCTTTTATTGCGTGAGCTCTGGGAGATACCTGAATTTCCCCCGGAGGATTATTTAGTATTTATATATCAATCCATCTATTTAATTTCGGGTTGTACGGTATACCGGTATTAGTATAGTACCGCGATACTCATTTTCTACTCATTTTCGGTACTATACCGCCTCTGAAAAGTACCGATCCACCAGTACTTTGAATATGACCAATGTATGATCCTGTAACGACTTGGTATCGGATTAATACCCAAATTTGTGGTATCATCCAAAACTAATGTAAAGTATCAAACAACAGAAGAATAAGTGATTATTACATTTTAACAGAAGTGTACATAGAACATGTTAAAATAGAAAGCAAGCAGATATTAACCGTAAATGAACAAGTAGATTAATAATTCATTTTCTACCGCTTGTCCTTAATAATTTTGACAAAATAATAGAATGGAAAATTTTATGTAAGGACAAACTTGCAATAAGAAACATATGTTTAATGTGCCGTAAGATTTTCTGTTAAAATAAAGCCAACAATGCAATTTTTTGTGGTGCCCTTTATTTAGAAAAGTACCAAAAAGTATCGAAATAATTTTGGTACTGATACCGGTACCAAAATATTGGTATCGGGACAACACTAATTTAATGTAACAAACACTCTTATATCATCTCTGGACTTCCACTATTGCAAAAATGGACGCTGACAACTGCACACATGCCTCCTCATGACAGCAACACAAAGACCGTCTTTGTTTGTTGTGTTTGGTTGGGAAACAATACCTCTCTTTTTACCAAAAAAGAAGAGATTTGATGATACAGCAAGGCATGGTGGGAGATGCTCAGTGACATTTCCCTTTGCTGCATATTTGTCTTTAATGTGACAACAAAACAACAACAGATTACAAGGTGTCAGTAGAGAACATGTCACAGTAAGGTAAGGGTGAAAGAGAAATGCAGACAACAGTGTATGGGAAGAAGGCGTGCAGACTAAGGTAGTTACATTTTGGATGCTGTAAAAAGTCCACCGTGAAGTCAGATAAGCAAATGGCATAAAGCATAACAGTCTTGGCTTGGACCGAAAAAGCTTATCTAAAGCAACGTGATAGTTCTCACTTTGAGCATGCCTTTTGATGCTGCTGCCAAAACGACTGTTTATTGCAGCCCAATGTGCCAAGCAGAGATAGAGCTGTGTGTACTGTTGGTGAAGGCGATAAGGAGACGTCTCAGAAAGGCTGCTTGCGTTACGGGGAGATGAAATCTGGTGGGTCTGCTGAACCCACATGGGCTTCATTTTGGTCTTCTTCTCTGCCATTGCTAGGTTTTTAATGGGGCCGTGCTAAAGATTTAGAGGTGATGATTCAGGAGTATAGTGCACACAGAGGGAGGTCGTCTTGTTTTCTTTTGACCTCCTGGAAAGCCTCCCGCTCTCACCCTCGTGGGTGTGCATCAATTATTCATAATCCTTGGTTGGCTAACTTGAAACTGATAACCCACATGCTATTTATACTTCATTTCAAGTGTGGCGTTCCAGGCTGCCAGGCAGTGCCTGTCTGTACAGCTGCTTCTGCGCACAGTGACAGAGTCTTTGCATGGCTGGGCTCAGCTTTCTTTTGGGTCAGAAACTCAACTGGCGTCTGCACTCCCTCGGAGACTGTGAAGGTCCGAACGTAGACAGTTTACATGGACATTAGTATTGGAACGTGTGGCAAGTATAAAAGTAACCAAACATCGAACATGTTGTAGCTATCATTTCTAGGGATAGATATTGTTTACATTTGAACCGAAGCTAGTAACAAACTGGTACTATAAAAGCGGTGCCGGTATTCTGTCGAATTCTGCTGCTTCCACGAAAAATGCTACCAGTAGTGTAAAACGGACATTAAATCAAAAATGAAAGCTACCATTGTTTGCGTCAATGAAACCCAGTAGGCACAAGACATTGATTATACATACTTGTCCTTTAAAACTGACTTAGAAACAACGTTGCAAAATAGTTGTATTTGTAATTGAACATCGAACGCTGGATCCACGTTGTTGGTTGGGAAATTACCAAATTTTAAAGGGTTAATCAACGTCACAACCTGACATTGAATAAATGTCGTCAAAAAGCATGTTGTTTCAAAGTTATGTTTAAGTTGCTCAACGTCAGGACCTAATTCAACTAGTTCTCAATGTTGTTTTAATGTCCTCTCACACTGTATTTGTCTACACAGTTGCTGGTCAGAAGATACAATGAAAGAAACACCATTTAAAAACACGACTTAAGGCAGCTGCTTTAGATTAATATTTTGTCCGAGGCAAATATTTGAAATATTTTCTTTTTTGTGAAATCAAAGGGGAGAATACATCGACAGAACACTAGTACGGTACTTAAAACATGCAATGTTTTGTAAAAAGAAAAAAAAATTGTTTAGATTTTTTAATGCAATTTTTGATATTCAAATTGAACAGACTAGTAATTTGAATTAGGCCTGTCAAAAATAGCAAGTTAACTTATGAGATGAATCACAAAAACATACGCACATTAATCACGCATTTTATTTTGACTGTACATGATCCTTAACCTTACGTGTGGATGGTTACCTGAAAGGTGGCACGGTTTGTTACACAGTCAGTGATCAGATCAATGCATATGTCAGTGCAAAGATGTGTGAGGAGACTCTGACTGTTTTGTTTGCTGGCAAATTTCACTTAAAAAAAGCACCCTGACAGAACTTTTGATAAAACGGTTTCCGAGTGTAGAGGGGGCCGTGGCCTGCGGACCTGCAGCGAAGCGGGGTGTGCCAGGACCGGCCTCGAAGTCAGCGACAGGTGCGTAGATGGCCCACCAGGGCCTTGTTATCTAATCACCTGTCGCTCTGTATAAGCAGCAACCGGGAGAAGAAACGTTGTTGGAGCTGAAGGGGAGCTGGAATGAGAGCGAGAGCGAGAGCGTGACGGACACGGACAAAAAGACAATTGCTGAAAAGCAACCTGCTGAACTAGAAAAATACAATTGTATTATAACCCTGATCCGGGCTCTCATGATGATGATTGGTGGTCCGAAGAACCCCCTGGAGGGCAACCTTCACACCGAGTTTTAAGCAAATAAATGACGTGCATTCAAGTAAAACTTTAACAAAATGTTAATGTATGACATTCTGACAACATTTTATTTTTGTCCAAATATTTGGGTCTTTTATAAGTTAATTTAAATGTTAAAACCTGTGATTAATTAAAATTCAAAAGCACAATTAATCTAATTTAAATGTTTTGACTATATACAGTACAGGCCAAAAGTTTGGACACACCTTCTCATTCACAACACAAATGATGGTCCCAACTCCATTAAAGCAAGAAATTCCACTAATCAACCCTGATAAGGTATACGTGTGGATTGGAAACCATTTCAGGAGACTACCTCTTGAAGCTCATCGAGAGAATGCCAAGAGTGTGCAAAGCAGTATTCAGAGCAAAGGGTGGCTATTTTGAAGAAATTAGAATATAAAACATATTTTCAGTTATTTCACCTTTTTTTGTTAAGTACATAACTCCACATATGTCAATTCATAGTTGTGATGCCTTCAGTGACAATCTACAATGTAAATAGTCATGAAAATAAAGAAAACGCATTGAATGAGAAGGTGTGTCCAAACTTTTGGACTGTACTGTAAATTAAATGATAACTCAGTAATACATAAAAAAAAAAAAAAAAACACAAACAATTGGCATAATTATTGCATCAATACAGAACACAGAGAACGTGCAAAAGACAACTTACTTGACTTGTAATGTTTGATGCCCAAAATCGCGGGTTTTCCTGAATGCACCTCCCTTGCCATAACCGTCATTTGTGCATAATGACTAAGTGTTTGGTTGTTGCTGTTGTGTCTAGTGGCTCGGCCAGGGCTGCAGTGATAACTGTGTTATGACGGCTCTTGTTGTCAAGTAAAGGTCGACAATATAGTTTAAAAAGAGCCTCTGACACAGTGTGCTTCTGTTGGGACGCAAGATTACTTACAAGAATCTTATTTGCACATTCGCTTAGCGCCGGAATGAAGCTTATAAATTAAATATAGCTTCTTCTTTTCTTGGTCCTGTTACTACTGTATAAATCAGCACCGGTGCCACTGTGGAACCATGTTTCCGTGAGCATCCCTAATCATTCCTGTTCTGGTTTATCCCAAAGGTGTGTGAAGAATAAATGAGTTGAGCTCAGATCTCCCCTTCTTACACACAAAACTCAGCCAACCATGCTTTAATGAACTTGTTTTAAATTTTTCGTATGAGTACAATTGTTATACGCTATATTTTGGTGGTTCTTCATTTAATATACCGTACATGTTACACACTACGAAATATTAGCTAATGTACGATTTATTAGGTTATGGTTTTATTTGGAGTGTTTTGGATTTGCAAACAAAATATTTATAACCCAATAAATCACACATTTGACCGTTTGTAGTATGAAACATGTCCATTATAATAAATGTCAAAATACAAAAATATAGAGTTATTTAGTGTTAACGATTGTGAGAATGCAATTTAATTTCCGTATTCCTTCAATTAATACACATGCGCAAATGTACGGGTTTCATGAATTCCAATAGGGAGCACCACTCGCCAGAACACCGGCTTCTTCTCTTTTTTACTTGTGCAAAATAATATTTATACCATTCAACTCAAACCTGACTCCCTGATGTTTTGGAGCAATACATGGGGAACACATTGTTCAGTAATTCCCCCCCGCAAAATCACAAAACTATCAGAATCTTTAGCATACTTCTGTCCACCTTAACCTACAAAAGTAAACATTCAGTGTCCACTAAAGACACACAACTCGTTTTTTGAGGACAAGACATAAATATTGTAATGATAACAAGAAAGAAGAGTTAATTCTGTGCTATTATGCAAAACCAACTTGTCTTACTTGTCAAAACCTGTTTGAGTGTATTTGGGATCCCCATAAGTCCAGAAAATGTAAAATCAGTTCTTAAAAGAAAGAAGATGGTGGAGATATTATATAACAATCTTGCCTACTTCCATAATTGCTCCAAACAAGCCGTTTGGACTTTGAAACTTCAGTGATGTATTTTGCCTTATTACGTCAGTGGATATTTCCATTTATGGTAAAAGTTTACCTGAAGGGCTTTGCACGAGTGCACCATTTTTATTCAGTTGTCTTCCAAAGTTGCTAGATTTAGTTCTTCAAAAACTATTTTTAGTTCTGTGGGACTTTTGGAAGGTCCCTGGAACGTTCCAGGGGGTGGGCTATGCTGTCGATTACTGATTGGTTGAACACAGTTTGGGGCATTCCTAAAACGTATTTTTCGAACACACGACTGCCATTACGGAGAATGCCAGGACAATTTGTTTATTTCCCATTTTCGTGTAATTCTATTACAACAATTATTTTACAACCGAGAGAAAAAAAACAAAATACAATTTTGACTTGCAGCTACTTTTGTGGGGCATCTTTTTGTTGAAGCCTGATCAGTGCAACTATCTTGCAGTGTTTTTAATCAGCCATTGTCTTTCAACTATATACAGTTTAATGTTGTTTATTATTTTTTTACAGACTTCATTTTGGTGCGCAGAGCTACAAGAAGTATTTACAAAAGCATTTACAAGGAGTGACTGCATGGGTTCCCTCCGGGTACTCCTGCTTCCTCACGCAATGCATGCACCTGGGGATAGGTTGATTGGCAACACTAAATTGGCCCTAGTGTGTGAATGTGAATGTGAATGTTGTTTGTCTATCTGTGTTGGGCCTGTGATGAGGTGGTGACTTGTCCAGGGTGTACCCCGCCTTCCGCCCAAGGCACAGCTCCCCCTCCCCGCGAACCCGAGAGGGCTAAGCGGTAGAAAAATGGATGGATGGATTACATTTAGCTATTTTCATGTGATATCCTTTTGGACTTATTCTAGGGTATATTTTACTATTGTAGTTTTTTATTCATCCTGCAGTGTTAAATGTAAACGTGACACTGCTTGCACTATATATTTGTAATGTTTTCTTATGTCTGTACAGCACTTTGGTCACCTGGAGTTGTTTTTAAATGGGCTATATAAATAAACAAAAGTATGAGTATGAAGAATATGAGTATGAAGTATTCAACTGGACTTGAAGCTACGACATCAGCTGCTTATTACTTTGTTGAATAAATGTGAAATAAAAGTACACGAGTGGAACACAGGTAAATAACATCAAATGTTATCTTTTTACTTTGTCAGTGACACTCCATTTATGCAGTTATTAGCATCAACCTGAGTGAACAGAATGCTAATGCTATAAAAAAATTATATATTTTTTTGTTTTTGCTATAGCAAGCTAACGCTATACCCGATGAGTTTATCTTGTCGGTGTGAGATAAACACTGACATTTGTTATTTATTAGGGATGTCCGGTAATGGCTTTTTGCCGATATCCGATTTTCCGATATTGTCCAACTCTTTAATTACCGATACCAATATAAAACGATACCGATATCAACCGATACCATCCTTTTAAAAAATAAAAAATAAAATAAAATAAGATAAATAAATTAAAAACATTTTCTTGAATAAAAAAGAAAGTAAAACAATATAAAATTAGTAACATAGAAACTAGTAATTAATGTAAATGAGTAAAATTAACTGTTAAAGGTTAGTACTATTAGTGGACCAGCAGCACGCACAATCATGTGTGCTTACGGACTGTATCCCTTGCAGACTGTATTGATATATATTGATATATAATGTAGGAACCAGAATATTAATAACAGAAAGAAACAACCCTTTTGTGTGAATGAGTGTGAATGAGTGTAAATGGGGGAGGGAGGTTTTTTGGGTTGGTGCACTAATTGTAAGTGTATCTTGTGTTCTTTATGTTGATTTAATAAAAAAAAATTTAAATAAAAAAATGTAAAAAAACGATACCAATAATAAAAAACCAGATACCGATAATTTCCGATATTACATTTTAAAGCATTTATCGGCCGATAATATCGGCAGGCCGATATTATCGGACATCTCTATTATTTATATATTGTTATTTACAGCTGAAATGGACCATATGGAATCACCTGAACCTCTTGAATTCATCATTTATGGAGAAAACGACTTTCTGACTGTTGGACATTGCGGACAAAAGACCTAATATTGTCTATTTATTTACATGGTATCAGTGTAGAAATATACTAAACCACTCCTTCAAACCAACACTAAATTGTCCCTAGTGTGTGAATGTGAGTGTGAATGTTGTCTGTCTATCTGTGTTGGCCCTGTGATGAGGTGGCGACTTGTCCAGGGTGTACCCAGCCTTCCGCCCGAATGCAGCCGGGGGGCGGGGTTAAGGTCACACTGAGGGTGGCCGTATAAACAACTTTATCACTGTTACAAATATGCGCTACACTGTGAACCCACACCAAACAAGAATGACAAACACATTTCGGGAGAACATCCGCACCGTAACACAACATAAACACAACTGAACAAATACCCAGAACACCTTGCAGCCCTAACTCTTCCGGGTTAGAATATACACACCAGCTACCACCAAACCACGCCCCCCCCAACCCCGCCCACATCAACCGACGCACGGAGGGGGAGGGGGTTGGTGGTAGCTGGTGTGTATATTCTAGCCCGGAAGAGTTAGGGCTGCAAGGTGTTCTGGGTATTTGTTCTGTTGTGTTTATGTTGTGTTACGGTGCGGATGTTCTCCCGAAATGTGTTTGTCATTCTTGTTTGGTGTGGGTTCACAGTGTGGCGCATATTTGTAACAGTGTTAAGGTTGTTTATACGGTCACCCTCAGTGTGACCTGTGTGGTTGTTAACCAAGTATGTCTTGCAGTCACTCACGTGTGTGTACAGAAGCCAAATTCAACATGTGACCGGGCTGGCACGCTGTTTGTACAGATTGTAGAGGGCGCTAAAGGCAGTGACATCACGGCACGCCCTTAATATTGTTGTTTGTGTGAAAATTGGCAGACATTCGAGAGAATGGTTGCCCTGAAATTCGGGAGTCTCCCAGAAAAATCGAGAGGGTTGGCAAGTATGACGCTGTCAAGCACCATTCATATCAAACTCGCGTTATAGTAACAATAGGTTAAGCTTTGTCAGTGTGCCGTGTGTTACCCAGTTTCCTCTAGGGCAGGGGTCTCAGACACGCGGCCCACGGGCCAATTGCGGCTCGTAAGACGTTATTTTGCGGCCCGCAACTTAATATGAAAATTTAATGTTATTGCGGCCCGCAAAATAACGTCTTGCGGGCCGCGTGTCTGAGACCCCTGCCCTAGAGGAAACTGGGTAACACACGGCACACTGACAAAGCTTAACCTATTGTTACTATAACAATCTACAAGGTTAATACAGTTCGCTTCTCTTTCTTCCCCTCCATTTATCTGCTTTATTTTGTATTTCAAGTTATCAATACATATATGTATTGTTGCATTTGAAACAATTGTATTTTTGATATTAGAAGTAATGATTTGTTTTTATTCATTATCAATAGTGCTATTTCTATTGGTATTTTTATTGCTCCATTTGTAGTGTAATAATGTTCATTGCCATTTCTGTGTTATTATTATTTACTTCACTAACTGTTTCTCTGCAACCACTTTTCGTATCATATTTGTTCATATTGTATTTGCTGATGCTGTTCTGTTGTTGTTGTTGTTATTGTTGTTGTTACTGTTGTTGTCTCTCTGCCTTATCTCCCTCTTGTTCCTGCAATTTCTCCCTCGGTCTTCCTTTTTTTCCCTCTTTCTATCCCCTCTTGCTCTGACCCGGCTGCGCCAAACAATAATATAAATCCATTTAATAAAGTCAAATACAAATAAAGCAACAAGAGAAGTATCCCACACTTCTCTTTTGTAAAGTAAATCTGTACAGCACATACGAGCAACTACATCAACAATTTGATTTTCCTGAGTAGCTGGACAGGACTTTGGCACGTAAATAAGCCCGCCCACAAAACAGCTCATTCTGAATTGACAGTCAGAAAGTGACTTGAAGATGCAACATTTGGACCAAAGCACCATCATTACACGTTATGTAGACCAGTGTTTAACCATAGGGCCAGGGACCATTGTTCGGCGCCAAAAAATATCTGTTTCTCAGCTGTGGTTTGTAAAGGTTGAATCGGTACACAGTTGTAATACATTTTTCCACCACTTTTCGCAGAAATATAAATATCAAACAAAAAGAAGAAATTTGCAGCTAAGGTCGTCGAAAAGTTTCTTAAGAGCAATCATTTTTACTAAAGTGGTGAAATAGATTTTTCATATGCAATTACATTTTATTGACATTTTATCTTAAAAATATATATTTTTGTATTATTTATTATTAATTTAGTTAGAATGTGTTTATTTTAGCACTGCATAATTGTATGTAAATGTATATTTCATTTGTTTTTCGTGAGCATTGTATTTATTTTGTAATCAGTCTTTGTGATTAACACATGGTTGCATATCATTTGACAAGGTTTATGAACTTTAAGTAGGTTAGATATAACTATTAAATACCATTAATATTGATAGTAAGACTACTAAGACTCGACTCGTGGACGTGACAGCGACTGGTGGCTTCCTCGTCAGACAAACAAGAGCTCCAAATTAACCCCAATACTTTTTCTTTTTTGTTAAAAACAAAATGTCACTGCAGTAAATAAGTTCCCATTTAGAGTGTGAAGACCAGAAGCGAGGTGTGTAACTAGCTGAATAAATATACAGGGTGATTCACAAAGAATCACACATTTATTCAGTTCTAAAGCATTGACCAGTGGCGTGCGGTGAGGTTAATGTCTGGTGAGGCACGACTGCATCATCACAGTCAGATTTACAAACATATGAACCCTAAAGATTATCTTATTCACCATGTGATTGGCAGCAGTTAACGGGTTTTGTTTAAAAGCTCATACCAGCATTCTTTACACAACTGTAGCACACAAAAAAGCACATTTAATTAAAAAAAACATTATTATGGTCTTACCTTTCTTGCAGGACATCCACACAGCCAGCCTTTGTGTGTGTACCACGCCGTTTGAAAAAGAACGGGTCTTCTGTTCCGAAGTCAAAAGCAAACCTTTTAGCTCCGGCGTTGGTCTACCTTTAATTATTACCTCCTGCTTCGATTGAAAGTCCAGTTTAGAAAACTGTTTTATTTTACATATGTAATCCTCCATGTTTTTAATAAAAGTTCAGGCGAGAGGAAATAAACAATCGCCGCACTTATTGCTAACTTTTTTTCTTTTCTTCTGCGGCCGAGGAATGATCTCTGGGATCACTACCGCCCTCTACCACCAGGAGGCCGGATTACTGTGAGCCTCAGACAGTACGTTTTTTGCAGCAGTTTTATGAATGCTCAGCACAAGAAATACGTTACACACATACAGTTGTTGACAAAATACACTGTACATTATATACCTCAGCTAACTAAACTATGCCATAGTTTAGTTAGCTGATATAATTCATATAGCAATACAGTCTCACTGCACAGCAGCTCAGCAGTTAGCCGAGTCATTGTGCACAATCCATGTTGAGGCACAAATCAGTGACGTGCCTCAAATGGCTGCTGATCACCGCACCGTCTCTTCTCAGTATTTGAACGGCAAATGTGAAAATAAAAATAAAAATAATCTAAAACTGGTGAAGTTAAATGGAACATAACTTTAGTATAATCACTGGATACATATAACTGTCCAAACCAGCTAGAATTGTGAGCCCTTCAGACGGGCCATGTGGTAATAATGTATGTACAGTGTATGTCATGTGGTCTCTGACAAGCTGCTGTCAATTGACATCTTCAGTCTGTTTTTTAATCTCACGGTAATACAGAACAAAGTGCGTCCCTTTTCAGTTTATCGCGGGACGCATAACTTTGTTTCTAAATATGTGATGACTCGGGTTTTCTAGGAATGGTTGGCAATCCTAGTTCATATTGACATTTTGGTTGGACTACAAGGGCGCCCAAAGTGGGGCCTGCAAATGTTTTTGTTCGGCCTACTAAAAGTTGGCCTTCCAGATGTATTACATACTCACACTGACCTCCTGTAAGCCCACACAATGATTCAGTGCATGTCCGCTAGGCTAAATAGCTATTTAGCCATGATATTTGCACTAATTAAAGGAACTTTATTATTTTATTATTTAGCTATTTGCGTTTCATGCTTAAAATGCTTTTTCCCAAGATGGCGCCGCTGTAGTGGCTGCTGGTGGCTGCTGGTGGCAGGAGCTCTGTGCTCTTGTGTCATGTGGGTTTTTTTGCCTTTTGGTCCGGGACCCTTTGGGACTGTGCGACAAGGGGTGGCACTTTCGTGTCTTCTGCTGTGCTTTTTTGTAAACTTCTGGATCTGCCTCCCGGGAACCTTTTGGCCATGGAGACCAGCTGCTGGGTCTCTGCCACACCAGAGTCCGTTTGGAGAGACTGGAGGAGATGCGGATGAAGAGACAGGTCTGCGGAGCTAGGACTGAGCACCGGGACGGACAAGCTTCACAGTGTCTTGGCTGAATGAGCAGGTATCGGACACCTCGGTCTCCTTAGACCAGGGGTCACCAACCTTTTTGAAACCAAGAGCTACTTCTTGGGTACTGATTAATGCGAAGGGCTACCAGTTTGATACACACTTCAATAAATTGCCAGAAATAGCCAATTTGCTCAATTTACCTTTAACTCTATGTTATTATTAATAATTAATGATATTTACACTTAATTGAACGGTTTAAAAAAGGAAAAATCCAATCTGCACTTTGTTAGAATATATAACAAATTGGACCAAGCTATATTTCTAACAAGACAAATCATTATTTCTTCTAGATTTTCCAGAACAAAAATTTTAAAATAAATTCAAAAGACTTTGAAATAAGATTTAAATTTGATTCTACAGATTTTCTACATTTGCCAGACTCATTTTTTTGAATTGTAATCATAATAAGTTTGAAGAAATATTTCAAAAATATTCTTCGTCGAAAAAACAGAAGCTGAAATTAAGAATTAAATTAAAATGTCTTTATTATTCTTTACAATAAAAAAAATAAATTTACTTGAACATTGATTTAAATCGTCAGGAAAGAAGAGGAAGGAATTTAAAAGGTAAAAAGGTTTATGTGTTTAAAAATCCTAAAATCATTTTTAAGGTTGTATTTTTTCTCTAAAATTGTCTCTCTGAAAGTTATAAGAAGCAAAGTAAAAAAATTAATGAATTTATTTAAACAAGTGAAGACCAAGTCTTTAAAATATTTTCTTGGATTTTCAAATTCTATTTGAGTTTTGTCTCTCTTAGAACTAAAAATGTCGGGCAAAGCGAGACCAGCTTGCTAGTAAATAAATAAAACTTAAAAAATAGAGGCAGCTCACTGGTCCTAAGTCCTGCTATTTGAGCTATTTTTAGAACAGGCCAGCGGGCTACTCATCTGGTCCTTACGGGCTACCTGGTGCCCGCGGGCACCGCGTTGGTGACCCCTGCCTTAGACGCATCCTCGCTCATCCATGCGGACTGGACACTGGCCGAGAGTTGGTGGGCGGCCGAGGGTGAAGTCGGCTCTCTTGGTTGCTTTGTTGGGTCCGCTCCTGTCTCTGGCCATGCTTCCCCCACCCCAGCAGACGATGGCATGGAGGCCACCACAGTGTATGTTTTTTGTTGTTGTTGTTGTTTTACTTTTGTGGCTGTGTGTAGAAGTGGCTGGTTTCATCAGCTCTGCTCTTTTAATGTCCTTTGTGTTCTTTGATGTTTCCCTCTTACACACACATGTTTATGTGTGCTATAGCTATGCGGTTTTTGTTTCCTTGGCTTCACTCTGGACCCCCTCTCCAGGGGCCCAGGCTAAGACTGAATTTTTTTCTTTCTCATTCCCCCAGCATTTACCTGTTTCCCACCTTTTTTGTACGGAAGTTGGCAGACCCGTCAGCGATCCTGTTCTGTGTCGCTGTAATGTTTGTCAGCTCTTGAATGGGATTGTGCTGAAAATCTTAATTTCCCCTCGGGGATTATTAAAGTATTTCTGATTCTGAAAATTGCGATTTTCACTCTGGCCCTTGGAGACAAAAAGTTTGGGCACCCCTGTTGAATCGGCTGCTTTTAAAAAAAACAAGTTTTAGTAGCTTTAGTAGCAAAAAAAGTGCTTTCAAAATATAAAACAAAACCTTTTTATTTTCGGACAAAAATACTAAAAACTAGTGAACTTAACTAGCTGCATGGACAGCTAATTTTACTTGATAAGATCTGTATATCTAGAAATAGGCAAGAGTTTTAAGATAGAAATAATTATTTTAGTCCGAAAACAAGCATTATTCAACTTGCAAATCTCAATTTAAGCATCTTCGAGATGTTGCAGAATCTTTAAACAAGATTTTCTATGTGGGGAAAACCAAAAACCAAAACCATCTCATTTGAATAGTTGTTTTCTAATTTTTAACATTTTTCAACTAGAATAGAAAAATATAATTATTCATGCTAAAATTTAGATTAGTCAATGATTAAAAATAACATTTTACATGCCGTAGCAACATTGTTATTGTAGGAACTAACACCACAGAAATATTTTTAAAATACAGCGCCTTGATCACAGAGACTCATTGTTTGTTCGACCACTAGCGAGAGGTTAGCAAGCTAATGAACTTCTGCTGAATCTCATGGGAGTTATACCTCTCCCTTGTATAGTAGAAAGTTGTAACCATAAAATGAGAAGTTAGTCAACTTTGAAATTCACTTTCGACCGGAAGATGTTGCTTGGAAGAGGCGACAATATGCCTGTTCCATCCCAGCATTGTTTTACTTGAGTGAGGATTATGGTGAATTCATCATATTAACGGGGAACACAAGTCTTGTGCTGAAAGATATAAACATCCCATCGGTTGGTATCCTAGTGAGAGCGGACATTGTACTGTAAGTAGACAGACAAACAGACAGAGAGACATATACTGTACTTCGTTGATCTCCAAGATAAATTCACATTTCCAGCAGCTTGTAAGAGTAGAAACATACAGGTGCACGCAAGGTTTAAAAAAAATTGAATAAAAAGTATTAAAAAATGTATAATACCCTTAAGAATATGCCTATTACAGGCAGACACAGTGAACAATCCAATCCCAAAACGAAGCCATATAAGAGAGATTTAATATATGGTTGTTTTATTATGTTTGTAGGTTGTATTTTTTGTTTAGCACTTAGTTATACTGCTACATGATGCTTAGTTTTTCACAACCGCTGAATCCGTTTTTAGCTCAGCTTCTAAAACTTGTAGCTCATCCTTCGTGTATTCAGGCTCACAAATGTAAGTTTCTGGATCATCTTTTGTCCCAAAGTAGTCCTTGGTGTCTCTCCTGCAGTCTGCCATCATTAGTGGTAGGCATTGTTGAAAGAAATAGTGAACGTTGCAATGCGCTCTGTGAAATCAATCTGACCAGGAACAAAGTTCTGGTCGAGCTTAAAATGACCAACATACATAACTATTATATGTTATTGTGAATGTGCCTGGTAATACATTACATATATACTTATAGCATGTACAGTGCATCCGGAAATTATTCACAGCGTTTTTCTTTTTTACAGATTTTAAGTTAAAGCCTTATTCCAAAATGGAGTAGATTCATTTTTGTCCTCAACATTCTAAAGACAATACCCCATAATGACAATGTGATTTTTTTAAAAAAACGTTAGCAAATGTATTAAAAATATAAATCTAAGAAATCACATGTACATAAGTATTCACAGCTTGTTCTCAATACGTTGTTGATGCACCTTTGGCAGCAATTACAGCCTCAAGTCTTTTTGAATATGACGCCACAAACTTGGCACACCTATCTTTGGGCAGTTTCGCCCATTCAGTTTTTGCCCATTCCTCTTTGCAGCACCTCTCAAGCTCCATCTGGTTGGATGCGAAGCGTTGGTTTATATCCATGTCTCATTGCTGCATTCCTCTTAGTCTAGTCAGGGAGGTGACCAACAACCCGATGGTCACTCTGTCAGAGCTACAGCATTCCTCTGTTGAGAGAGGAGAACCTTCCAGAAGGACAACCATCTCTGCAGCAATCCACCAATTAGGCCTGAATGGTATAATGGTCATACGGAAGCCAACTTTTAATAAAAAAAAGTTTGCTAAAATGCACCTGAAAGACTATCAGACCACGAGGAACAAAATTCTCTGGTCTGATGAAACAAATATTGAACTCTTTGGCATGAATGCCAGGCATCATCTTTGGAGGAAACCTGGTACCATTCATCACCAGGCCAATACCATCACTACAGTGAAGCATAGTGGTGGCAGCATCATCACCAGTCAGGATAGAGGGAAATATGAATGCAGCAATGTACAGGGACATCCTGAATGAACACCTGCTCCAGAGTGCTTTTGGATTCGGACTGGGGCAACGGCTAATCTTTTCAACAGAACAACGGCCCGAAGCACAGAGCTAAGATATCAAATGAATGGCTTCAGGACACCCCTCTCTGAGCTGCCACATTACCGTGGTAGAGGAGTTTGCGTGTCCCAATGATCCTAGGAGCTATGTTGTCCGGGGGCTTTCATGCCCCCTGGTAGGGTCTCCCAAGACAAACAGGTCCTAGGTGAGGGATCAGACAAAGAGCAGCTCAAAGACTTCTATGGAAAGGAAACAACAAGGATTCAGATTTCCCTCGCCCGGACGCGGGTCACCGGGGCCTCCCTCCGGATTTGGGGCACGATGGCGAGCGCCTGGTGGCCGGGCCTGTCCCCATGGGGCCCGGCCGGGCACAGCCCGAAGAGGCAACGTGGGTCCCCCCTCCAATGGGCTCACCACTCATGGGAGGGGCCATAGAGGTCGGGTGCATTGTGAGCTGGGTGGAAGCCGAAGGCAGGGCACTTGGCGGTCTGATCCTCGGCTACATAAGCTAGCTCTTGGGACGTGGAACGCCACCTTGCTGGGGGGGAAGGAGCCTGAGCTTGTGCGCGAGAAGTTCCGGCTGGATATAGTCGGACTCACCTCGACGCACAGCAAGGGCTCTGGAACCAGTTCTCTCGAGAGGGGCTGTACTCTCTTCCACACTGGCGTTGCACGCAGTGAGAGGCGACGAGCTGGGGTAGCAATTCTTGTTGCCCCCCGACTCAAAGCCTGCACGTTGGAGTTCAACCCGGTGGACGAGAGGGTATCCTCCCTCCACCTTCGGGTGGGGGGCCGGGTCCTGACTGTTGTTTGTGCTTAAGCACCAAACAGCAGTTCAGAGTACCCACCCTTTTTGGATACACTCGAGGGAGTACTGGAAAGTGCTCCGTCGGGGGATTCCCTTGTCCTACTGGGTGACTTCAACGCTCATGTTGGCAGCGACAGTGAAACCTGGAGAGGTGTGATTGGGAAGAATGGCCGCCCGGATCTGAACCCGAGTGGTGTTTTGTTATTGGACTTTTGTGCTCGTCACAGATTGTCCATAACGAACACCATGTTCAAGCATAAGGGTGTCCATATGTGCACTTGGCACCAGGACACCCCAAGGCCGCAGTTCCATGATCGACTTTGTAGTTGTGTCATCGGATTTGCGGCCTCATGTTTTGGACACTCGGGTGAAGAGAGGGGCGGAGCTTTCTAGCGATCACCACCTGGTGGTGAGTTGGCTGCGATGGTGGGGGAGGATGCCGGACAGACCTGGCAGGCCCAAACGCATTGTGAGGGTCTGCTGGGAACGTCTGGCAGAGTCTCCTGTCAGAGAGTGTTTCAATTCCCACCTCCGGAAGAACTTTGAACATGTCATGAGGGAGGTGCTGGACATTGAGTCCGAGTGGACCATGTTCCGCACCTCTATTGTTGAGGCGGCTGATTGGAGCTGTGGCCGCAAGGTAGTTGGTGCCTGTCGTGGCGGTAATTCTAGAACCTGTTGGTGGACACCGGCGGTGAGGGATGCCGTCAAGCTGAAGAAGGAGTCCTATCGGGTTCTTTTGGCTCATGGGACTCCGGAGGCAGCAGACAGGTACCGACAGGCCAAGCGGTGTGCGGCTTCAGCGGTCGCAGAGGCAAAAACTCGGACACGGGAGGAGTTCGGCGAGGCCATGGAAAACGACTTCCGGACGGCTTCGAAGCGATTCTGGACCACCATCCGCCGCGTCAGGAAGGGGAAGCAGTGCACTGTCAACACCGTGTATGGTGCGGATGGTGTTCTGCTGACCTCGACTGCGGATGTTGTGGATCGGTGGAGGGAATACTTCGAAGACCTCCTCAATCCCACCGACACTTTGAGGAAGCAGTGCCTGGGGAATCTGTGGTGGGCTCTCCTATTTCTGGGGCTGAGGTTGCTGAGGTAGTTAAAAAGCTCCTCGGTGGCAAGGCCCCGGGGGTGGATGAGATCCGCCCGGAGTTCCTTAAGGCTCTGGATGCTGTGGGGCTGTCTTGGTTGACAAGACTCTGCAGCATCGCGTGGACATCGGGGGCGGTACGTCTGGATTGGCAGACCGGGGTGGTGGTTCCTCTCTTTAAGAAGGGGAACCGGAGGGTGTGTTCTAACTATCGTGGGATCACACTCCTCAGCCTTCCCGGTAAGGTCTATTCAGGTGTACTGGAGAGGAGGCTACGCCGGATAGTCGAACCTCGCATTCAGGAGGAACAGTGTGGTTTTCGTTCTGGTCGTGGAACTGTGGACCAGCTCTATACTCTCTGCAGGGTCCTTGAGGGTGCATGGGAGTTTGCCCAACCAGTCTACATGTGCTTTGTGGACTTGGGGAGAAGGCATTCGACTGTGTCCCTCGGGAGGTCCTGTGGGGAGTGCTCAGAGAGTATGGGATATCGGACTGTCTGATTGTGGCTGTCCGCTCCCTGTACGATCAGTGTCAGAGCTTGGTCCGCATTGCCGGCAGTAAGTCGGACACGTTTCCAGTGTGGGTTGGACTCCGCCAAGGCTGCCCTTTGTCACCGATTCTGTTCATAACTTTTATGGACTGAATTTCTAGGCGCAGTCAAGGCGTTGAGGGGATCCGGTTTGGTGGCTGCAGGATTAGGTCTCTGCTTTTTGCAGATGATGTGGTCCTGATGGCTTCATCTGGCCAGGATCTTCAGCTCTCACTGGATCGGTTCGCAGCCGAGTGTGAAGCGACTGGGATGAGAATCAGCACCTCCAAGTCCGAGTCCATGGTTCTTGCCCGGAAAAGGGTGGAGTGCCATCTCCGGGTTGGGGAGGAGACCCTGCCCCAAGTGGAGGAGTTCAAGTACCTAGGAGTCTTGTTCACGAGTTAGGGAAGAGTGGATCGTGAGATCGACAGGCGGATCGGTGCGGCGTCTTCAGTAATGCGGACGCTGTATCGGTCCGTTGTGGTGAAGAAGGAGCTGAGCCGGAAGGCAAAGCTCTCAATTTACCGGTCGATCTACGTTCCCATCCTCACCTATGGTCATGAGCTTTGGGTCATGACCGAAAGGACAAGATCACGGGTACAAGCGTCCGAAATGAGTTTCCTCCGCCGGATGGCGGGGCTCTCCCTTAGAGATAGGGTGAGAAGCTCTGCCATCCGGGGGGAGCTCAAAGTTAAGCCGCTGCTCCTCCACATCGAGAGGAGCCAGATGAGGTGGTTCGGGCATCTGGTCAGGATGCCACCCAAACGCCTCCCTCAGGAGGTGTTTAGGGCACGCCCAACTGGTAGGAGGCCACGGGGAAGACCAAGGACACGTTGGGAAGACTATGTCTCCCGGCTGGCCTGGGAACGCCTCGGGATCCCCCGGGAGGAGCTGGACGAAGTGGCTGGGGAAAGGAAAATCTGGGCTTCCCTGCTTAGGCTGCTGCCCCCACGACCCGACCTCGGATAAGCGGAAGAAGATGGATGGATGGATGGATGGCTTCAGGACAACTCTGTAAATGTCCTTGAGTGGCGAAGCCCGAGACCAGACTTGAATCCGAGAACATCTCTGGAGAGATTTGAAAACGGCTGTGCACTGATGCTTCCCATCCAACCTGATGGAGGTTGAGAGGTAATGCAAAGAGGAATGGAGCAAACTGGCCAAAGATACTGTAGGTGTGCCAAGCTTGTTGCATCGTATTCAAAAAGACTTGAGGCTGTAATTGCTGCCAAAGGTGCACCAACCAAGTATTGAGCAAAGGCGGTGAATACATATGAACATGACTTTTTTTTTTTTTTTTAAATGTTCAATTTAAAAATAAAGTTTTAACATGGTCATTATGGCGTATTGTCTGTAGAAGTTTGAGGGGGGAAAAAAGGAATTTATTCCATTCTGAATTAAGGCTATAACATAACAGAATGTGGACAAAGTGAAGCGCTGCGAATACTTTAAGAATGCATTGTAACTAAAATGTTAGTTTCTTAATGAAATTAAACAATGGATGTCCGCTAACTTTTTGCAACTCAACACTAAGAAAACGGAAATGCTGATTATCGGTCCTGCTCAACACCGACACCTATTTAATAATACCACCTTAACATTTGACAACCAAACAATTACACAAGGCGACTCGGTAAAGAATCTGGGTATTATTTTCGCCCCAACTCTCTCGTTTGAGTCACACATTAAGAGTGTTACTAAAACGGCCTTCTTTCATCTCCGTAATATCGCTAAAATTTGTTCCATTTTGTCCACTAGCGATGCTGAGATCATTATTCATGCGTTCGTTACGTCTCGTCTCGATTACTGTAACGTATTATTTTCGGGTCTCCCTATGTCTAGCATTAAAAGATTACAGTTGGTGCAAAATGCGTCTGCTGGACTTTTGACAAGAACAAGAAAGTTTGATCATATTACGCCTATACTGGCTCACCTGCACTGGCTTCCTGTGCACTTAAGATGTGACTTTAAGGTTTTACTACTTACATATAAAATACTACATGGTCTACCTCCAGCCTATCTTGCCGACTGTATTGTACCATATGTCCCGGCAAGAAACCTGCGTTCAAAGAACTCCGGCTTATTAGTGATTCCCAGAGCCCAAAAAAAGTCTGCAGGATACAGAGCGTTTTTTTATTCGGGCTCCAGTACTATGGAATGCCCTCCCGGTAAAAGTTAGAGATGCTACCTCAGTAGAAGCATTTAAGTCTCATCTTAAAACTCATTTGTGTACTCTAGCCTTTAAATAGACTCCCTTTTTAGACCAGTTGATCTGCCTTTTATTTTATTTTATCCTCTGCCCCCTCGCCGGGTTATTCCGGTTCCCGTGACCATGGATGAAGTGCTGGCTGTCCGGAGTTGGGACCCGGGGTGGACATCTCTGCGCTACTGACCCGTCTCTGCTCGGGCCAGCAGGATGGTCTCCTGTGGACTGGACTCTCACTATTATGTTAGATCCACTAAGGACTGTACTTTCACAATATTATGTCACTCGCCATACATTGGGGGGTTACCCACATATGCGGTCCTCTCCAAGTTTTCTCATAGTCAGTCACATCGACGTCCCTTGTGTGGGCTCTGTACCGAGGATGTGGTTGTGGCTTGTGCAGCCCTTTGAGACTTTTGTGATTTAGGGCTATATGAATAAACATTGATTGATTGATTTTTCCATGGGCTTTATTGGGATTACCTGCATTGTTAGCTGACTCTTGCTAGCACGTTTAAATATTTTATACGCAAAAAGATGTTTCACATAGGGATTGTGACTGATCGGCAAAATAAAAAATAAAAAAGCGCAGCTCCACTTTAAATAAACTCCAAATTACAATGCAATGTAAAATTATACAAACACATTGTTGCATTTGGTTTGACAAAACACTTAAAACATTTACAAAAAAAAAAAAAACACCTTAAATAGAAATATATACAATTGCTAGTTTTTGTTATGATTGGCATTTGGCTACTTGGCAACTGGTTAAAAACATAAAAGCAATAGTCAGGGAGTTTTTCAAAAATTCTATTTATTACATACCAGGTTGGGGAGGAGATCTTGCTCCAAGTGGAGGAGTTCAAGTACCTCGGAGTCTTGTTCACGAGTAGGGAAGAGTGGATCGTGAGATCGACAGGCGGATCGGTGCGGCGTCTTCAGTAATGCGGACGCTGTATCGATCCGTTGTGGTGAAGAAGGAGGTGAGCCGGAAGGCAAAGCTCTCAATTTACATGTCGATCTACGTTCCCATCCTCACCTATGGTCATGAGCTTTGGGTTATGACCGAAAGGACAAGATCACGGGTACAAGCGTCCGAAATGAGTTTCCTCCGCCGGGTGGCGGGGCTCTCCCTTAGAGATAGGGTGAGAAGCTCTGCCATCCGGGGGAGCTCAAAGTAAAGCCGCTGCTCCTCCACATAGAGAGGAGCCAGATGAGGTGATTCGGGCATCTGGTCAGGATGCCACCCGAACGCCTCCCTAGGGAGGTGTTTAGGGCACGTACGACCGGTAGGAGGCCACAGGGAAGACCCAGGACACGTTGGGAAGACTATGTCTCCCGGCTGGTCTGGGAACGCCTCAGGATTCCCTGGGAAGAGCTGGACAAAGTAGCTGGGGAGAGGGAAGTCTGGGCTTCCCTGCTTAGGCTGCTGCCCCCGTGACCTGACCTCGGATAAGCGGAAGAAGATGGATGGATGGATGGTATTTATTACATAGGCTCTTTTTTAAGAACTATATGTACACACCCTCCCTCTATGTTTGTGTGTCAACATGCACTGCTATGGTTATTCTAAACCACTGGAAGTGGGCCAAACCCTAACCCTAACCCACTGTAACCATTTTAAAGGCAGATTATTATGGTTATTGTATTTAATCTCATTACATTGTGCAATGCAGAGTCAGTTGTGATGGGTGAACAAATCAAGTGTTCAGTCCTAAATTTATTCTACACAATAATGCAAATGAAAATACTATTTCTTCATTTCATGTCAGTGTGGTTTTACACTTTTATTGGAATATTAAGACAATGAAGCAGAAGCCAAGCACCAAGAGTGACAGCTACATATGTATCGCATCTTTCAAATGAACATGTTACATTGAAAAACAGTTTTTTTTTTTTGCTGTTTATGACTGATGAAGCAAACACACAGAACAGCGAAACATGAACATGATTATTATGCCATTTACACGCTATAAATCATACCTGGCTGAAAAAAAATGTAGGTAAGCAGGAGAAATATAAAAAGCGATATTCTTGTGATTGGTCACCTTGTGGCGGCCGCAGTCCTACATTTAAAGGGATCAGAATGAGTCAGTCTGGGCGACACAGGGCGATAGGAAGTTCTTTAGTTGCCATCATTTTGCTGCACTATCATGGACATAGCAGTAAAGTGGCAGGATCGCAAACGTTACACTCCATTGCATGTAAGGACGGTGTCGAAATGCATACAGAATTGACAACAGATGTCTAAAAACTATGGAAAATCTATGTTCTTGAGTTAATCAATTGTGTCTTTTTAGATTCCATGACTGTAGTAATTTACTACATAGTACATTACAACAATGGTTTGTTTTTCTTGAGTGACATTTGTTTTATATGTGAATACTTCCAAATATTTGGGAGGCCTTTCCTGGACTGGGCCTGCTCGAGTGTAAAAAGGAGTGGGGCAGAGTGTTCATACGAGCCATTGACCCTCACAGTCAACACTCAAACGCTGAGTCGGCAGAAAGGTGTGACTCAAAACTGCAATCACGCAGCTTTTGTTGCTTGAATCTAAATAAGGTTTTCCAAGTCTTGCTTTACACTACAAGTACAGCCCAGCCAGTAGGTATTATAACATGACACCTATCTTTCCATTTTAATTCAGTTTGACAATGAAGGTTCCTCAAAAAAACTGGCCTAAACTTTAAAAACAGTCATTTGAAGTTTGTCAGAATTAAACCCAAAATGTTATGGAAATACTAATAAATTCTAAATTTTACACAGAGAAAATTATATTATTTTTCTTAGTCTTAATTTATATATTTAAAATATCAGTCATATAATTCTCTATATTTAAAGTGACTGAAAACTTTACGCACTAACTTTTGAATGTTTTTAAGCATTGCATCCTGCCTAAGTACGCCCCACAAAACACACACACACACACGTTATGTTTGTTGTCAGCTAAGATATCGATTTGCCAAAGTTCAGCTACTAATTACCATCATAATAACCTTGACTGTTGCTTGTCTGGGACTGGCTTGTGTATGCCAAGTTGTGTTAAACCACTAATGGTAACATAAGCTGTTCTTGATATATTCCTTAGTTGGAAAAATGCTACTTAGAGTAATCATGGTTCTCTCATTACCTAGTATCTTTACTAATTGGCTTGTAAAAAAAAAAAAAGTACAGGATTTTGACGATTCCTTTCCAACTCCACAAATACTGTTTTGTAGCAATTATTTGAACCTGTTTATCCAGGCATCACTGTCCTAAAACCAGTATTGTCCGAGTCCGCATCAGTTTTTTCACAAAAATGCAGTGTTTTGAGGCTTAATGACATTGGATCAGCTTATGGTTCTAATAATTTGTGTCAATGGTTTAAGTGTTCTATGTAACCTTAACCCCAAAAAGCACAGAATTTCAACAAATTAACAAAACGTGTCATTTACACATTAAACTCAAGTGCGGGGCACGTTTTAAGATCCCTGATTTTTTAAGTGTCTATTGTGATACAATTTGATAACTGGCCCAAATGTGAGGGGGGTTACAAAAATTGGACAAAGTTGCAAGGTCGTGAACAGTTCGCGAAATCACGGAGGGTTTATTCTACTCAGCAGTTATACTGCATTCCACAAATACACAAAGTGCTATTCGTTTAATGTGAGCACCCTTTGAGAAAAAAAAGAGGACAACTGACAAAAAAAAAGGAACATTTCTATCTGCCGAAGTGATCCTAAGCAACCCCCCAAAGAGCATTTTGAAAATCGAGACTACGTTTCCAGCAATTGGGTACACTTTTCTACACTATATTTCACTTTAAGATAGGTTCTCATCTACCAACCTCTTTTCAATCTTTTGGTTGGCTTTTTGACAATCCAATTTAATGTACCACAGAAATTTAAGTTTTTCTTAGGAAATGTACTAACATTATCATTGAAAATGTAATGTAAAGTTCTATAACATGCATGCAAAAAAACCCCAGAAAACGTTGGCAACTCCATCCTACAGCCACACCTTCTCGGGTAGTACACTTCCAGTGTTGTGACGTCTGTTTACAGCAGTTACGTCAAAAATATATTTTCTCGCTGGCTATTGATAAATGCTCTAGAACTACAACTGGTTAGGAACTAAGAGTGTTTGGATTGTAATCATCCAAATACGATTAGCAGCAAAGTGAACATTGTGGCTCGGAGAGCGAACGGCGGCGACAAGATAGCTAGATGATGCTAACTAGCGAGCTTGTTCAGGCGCCCCTGTCCTGAAATCAGCGAGTACCTGCAGCTAACGCGAGCATTCAACACATTTTGTTTGCATCCTATTTTTTTATATTGTAGTGGGTTTACATTATTCATCCACAAAACTGTTGTTATTGTTAAGAGTTCTGGTTGGACGGGTTTGCACGGGACACATTTCCGGTGTTGTGTGTTGCGCAGAGAAGTCACGGATGTTTTAGATAGTGCTTGATTGCTGATAAAAAAATGAAGTTCACTCCATATTTTGACACTCCTTCGACTCCTATCCTTGCATGATACAATATTTCATTTAAAAAAACGCGGAATTTATATTTTGACGAGGAAATGAGTGTTTAAAAATGTGATCTTCTGCAGACATTTCCCATGGCTAAACAAGGGAAAAGACTGTGGTCTGAATGGTCAGAAGCACTCTGGATCATAGCCATTACTTTAACTAGCTCCTTAACTTCAGTCGACACCTTACCCTGAGACTTGAACACCAGTGAGGTCAGGTCCTCTACGGCTCACACTTGAACACATGGAGATATACAGTCCAACTCCAAATTATTCAACCCTTGTTACAAATGTTGTTTTTTGCAATGTATATCCTTGCAGTAGTTGGAAATAAACCAATAACACCTATAAAATTAGCTCAACATCTGTTTGAAGTTTGTACTGTGCAATTTATTATGGAGGTTGAATAATTTGAGTACTGGAATAACTAAAACAACCTTTTTCATTCAAATGGCAACGGTAATCTGTTCAGTAAGCACTACTAATAAATACTGCAAATAGTGATTCTATTGATAAGGAGTAAGAAGCAGAGCGAGTACAGAGGTCATTTAAATTCTGACACAATATAAGTGCAGGGCTTTTTATTTCTGACAATATAGCCACTCTTGCAGTTTTTCTTAAAATAATGACATATTTTTAAGCAAAAATGTTACGTATATTCTGATTACTTCACAGAAGAGTGGAGACAACTAAATATTGGTTAAGAATTTGAGACATTTTCATATTAAATGTACACAAATGAAGCCAAACGAGTTGTAAAAGTATCATTATACTTGGGCGTAGGTTTTAGCAGAAAATATGGTGTTTCCTGATTAGTAATATCAAGTGTATTTACCCCAAAAAAAGGAATAGTCTACTTGTGAATACTGAAGAATGCTGAAAATGACTTTGAAGGGGATTTTGCAAAATCCCGACAGCACTCTTTACTTACTAGTTGACACAAATGTAGTTGACTTTGGTCACAGACTCTTCTACAATGGCAGACAAAAACAATGTAATTTCTCCTCACTGATGACAAATGCAATAATCTGCCGCTGACAAAATATTAACATTAAGCAATTAAGCACCGTTAGAATTTCTTCTTGCCATTGTTCAATGGTATTAAGTAACACAAAGCTTATCATTCAAGTCAATACATTTTTAAACAGTGATGTGAAACATTGACATTTCAAGTTAATGCTGATGATTTTATTTCAGCACTGATAGCTAGGGTGATTTTTAGTGAGAACATCTTTCCTGACACTTAGATTTAGGCCCTGTGTATATTATGCCGGATGACTCCTTAAACAAATAATTATTTAGCCGAAACCCTGTGTCAGCCACACAAACCCATCGTTTAAGGTTCCCCTCCTTGGATAATTTTTTACACGGATAAGAGCACCGTCCATTTCTTGAATCGCCAGCACTTAGCTCTGTATGGACTCATTGATCGTTTATAAAAGGAGTTCAGAGAGGAAGTGGCGTCAGAAAGAACGCGTCACAACCAGCTTCATAACAACCGGTTTCTACTCGGAGGTAATCAATAGAAAATGGAGGTGAATCATCCAGACATGCCCATGTTTCTCCTTCTTCTACATGTGCAGGCGCTTGTAGAAATCACACATGAATACCTTAAGAGAAGGAAACGCGCGATTGCAGCCATTTCGGATACATCACATCTCAGACTGCAACATAGCAATGTTGAGGGGCGGTTTTGGATAAGGCCTGGAAGAACGGCTGCCTGGTGGGATATGTTAGTCAACGAGTGTGTTGTGCCAGAGGAACGGCAAGAGAACTTTCCAATGTCCAGGTCAGCTGTGATTCTACTTAGCGAAAAACTTTGTCCATTTGTCGAAGGGGGAGACAACGAGAATGCAGGCTCTTGTGGATGTGATAAAAAAGATAGCTTGTGCTTTCTATGACTTCGCCGATGAGACTTGCGTATGCTTGTTTTGTACTCCACAACTACTGTGAAGCCATGAAGGAACTCATTAGGTTCAGTTTTGCCAGACAAAAGCAGAATTTAGGGATTGAAAATCACAAATATATGCTACAGAAGAGCTGGTATTGGACCCACAAAGTCTTTCTTCGCTGCCCCACAAGTGTAACTGGAGAAAGCAATGCATACTAGTCAACACTGAAAGTGCATGTCTCTTTCAAGGCCAATATTTGAAAATATGTTTTGTTCCAACGGATGCTTTTGAATCAATGAGGAATGCCCAAGTAGTTTTGGCGTGACATTGCCAGATGTGAGTGAAACCATAACCTTGGCAGTGCAACCCTCAATTCATTTTTTATAGCTTATCCAAGCAGCACCGGTAAACAGACATAGTTTACAAAGATCTTATGTGCTCCAACAAGGAAAAAAAGCTTGGCGCTCACACACCTCTTTGTTATTTAAGATTTCTGTCTGATTTGACGGCATCAGAATGTGATTCAGCACCACTTGGTCTAGGTTTATATCACTAAAGAAACTAGATAAACAGTTAACTACAAAAGGCACATAGGTTACACAAGAATTGATTTTATGTTGAGTGGGTGTCTTCTGACAGTTGAACGTAAAGGACATCAGCACCATTGTGCCAGCACCTCAAATGACTTGCACTGCACTGTGCAGGTTGGCTTGCAACAAAATGGAAGTTTGATGGAAACATTATGCAAATCCATTAAATGTTCATTGATTTTCTTCTAAAACTTCTTGAAATGTGACCCAGTTTCCGCTCTAGAATGTTCAAAGTGTCTGTAAAGCATGAAGTCATAATCAAAATGAAAGATTTCTGTAAGACAGTTCAGTTTCAACCAAGAAGAAATGTACTGTATGTGTGCTTGCAGTAAAAGCCAAAATCAATCAATACAATGAGAATAAAGTTGACAAGTTTGCCTTACAATGTAGGACACAATAAGCTGGTTTATTATTTATCATTCACCATCACTGTTTTTGGAGAAACACGTGTTCAATCTATAATCTTTTAAAAGCACAATTTCCCTGATCTACTGAACTCTGTGGACCCTCACAGAATCCTTCCCTGTCTCTAGTTTAGCTAATGCTCATGTGCAAAGAGGTGGCAAAGAATGTGGCTTATGTAGCTTTATCCATGAGACAAGCTTGGACTGCAATACACCAGTAGGACTTCCTGATGCGTTCACAACAATGCACCTTAAAGCCCTCTTGGAAAGGTGCTCCCCGATGTGTTTTGACAAGAATAACAATTGAGTGCATTAAAAGTGACCTGTACAAAGTAGCTACAGTATGTGGGTTTAACTAGCTATTTGAACTGATTGGGATGGAAAGGGAGGCATGCATGCAGGTCTACAGGCAGGGTGATGTTTTGGGATCAGGCAGACGTTTAGGGCAAAGCACGAGGTAAATAACACAAAACATTTGAGATTTGTGCCACTCCTCCCAGCCCTCATCTAAAATATTTATATAGTGTATATATTCATTTTTATATATCACTGAATTCAATAATTTGTGCTTGCCACGCAGCACTACACAGAATATAATATGCTTTTCAGTAAGTAATAACTAAAATAAAGATTAGAATGAATCTTGTATATGTTGTTACATTAGAATTCCAACCTCCCGTGGAAAGATGAAATCAGTACGTCCGTCAGTACAAGTTTTAATGAGCCATTCATCACGTTCTGTAATCTTCCTCCATAGTTTTTATAGGCTTTGGACATAGAACCTTATTTGACCTTTAGCGGTGGCTCCCGTTCCAGCCAGCGGACTCGTACTTTCTGTTTATAGTGATACTCCTTGAGAAAGTCCTGCAAGGCGGGGGGCAGCGGCAGAGAGCCTATCCCATCGTAAGTGGTCCAGCGGCAGATGGCAGCTCGTGCAAAGTGCTGCAGACTAAAGGGAAAGGTCCGATGGAGAGGCGCTGTAAGCAAAGGTTCAAAAAACATACAGGCGCTTGGATCCTTGTAGTGCTCCAGCAGTCCTGTGACAGTGGAAGAGTGAAAAACACAAGGATCGTGTGCGTCGAAACTGAAGTTGTGGTTCCACTGCTCAATGCGGGCATGCAGTGAGCGGTTGTAACGGCGGAAGCTGACAGAGAAAAGGTAGTCCTCCTGAGCGGAGTCACGTAGCAGGAAAGTGCCCTCAGGACGCCCATCCAAAAGTGACTCGGCTTCGTAGCGGTCCATTACACCCCAGTAGCAGGGCAGAGCTGTGATCTGCAATAAATCTGGCACCAGGCAGTGGATGTAGTCTATTTGGGTGTGAACCTTCCAGGACCCGGGCTGCTGTCTGCTCAGGTGACCTTCCCCAGACGCATGCCTTTGTTTTGGTCTTCTGGCCTGTAGACAGAGGGTTGTTGAGTCCTCCTCGGAATCAGTGTCCTGAGCTGAAACTGTAGCCCCTGACACCTGCCCACAAGCCCCCGATGTTGAGGCTCCCAGAGAGCTACCAGTTCCTGAGGCTCGGGCCTCACCAGAGGCTTCCCCGATGCCAGGAGCCATCTTTGGTCCCAGTTTGTACACAGACGAGCCTGGCACAGAAGCCTCAAGGGTGTGGATCTGTGCATTAGGTGGTGGGTCCACACCTTCCTCGATGCTAAGTCTACGGCGTTCACGCAGACGTTCTTCCTCATCCTCAGGAGAGGGGTGCACTGAATCAAAGGATTCCAACAGAGCTGTGGAGGAATGTGGACTGACTGGTGCTGTGTGTTGCTTGATTAAGTGCCACTTGTGGGCAAGGTCTGAACCAGGTGGGAAGGGGCAGGTCTCCAGCATAAGCTCAGTCAGGTGAATTTTCCGTTTGGAATTAACAGAGTTCTTTGAAGAGCGCCTGTGAGCAGGTAGTGGTAAGCAAAGGCCTACAGTGTCACTGAGTCGCTGGCGTAATGATCGACCATTCAAACTGCGTCCTCCAGACAAAGAGTCGCTCATCTCCTGAATAGAACAAGCTCCACAACGTCTGTCTCTGCGGTTTCCACTTCCTCGCAAGCGCCCGGACCGCCTATCAACCTCTAATGAACTCTGAGTTTTTGTGGAACATGAGTGTTTTTTCTTGCCCCCCCAAGGAGCATGACGTGAATAAGAGTCTCTGCGAGCCAAAGGGACAACCCCTAGTCCCGCACCTACATCCTCTGATTCCTTATCGATAGTGATCTCTACTATCTGAGGTGTGTCTGAGACACAGTTGTGATGACGACGTCCTACTGTTACCATTGGCACTGGAAGGAGGCTACTTGATGAACTGGAGAATTCAGATGCTTGAGTCGCACCTGACGCACTCCCATGGCTGAGATCCAGTACACAGTGGACGGCATCTTCCTCACTCCTGCCTTCAGTAGATCCCGAGCTGTTGTGAAAGAAAGTTTGGCATTTGCTTTTCAGGTTGCTCCACATATTGCCGTATATGTTTTCAACAAGAGCCCCGGGGACCTGCAAAGAAAGAAACAAATTTGTTAAAAAGATGGATACCTTCCAAACTGGTGTTGTGCAGTGGTAGACTTTGAGGTGTTGGAGCGGTAGAGTTAAGAGTTGCCAGGCAGACATGCAGGGACACAAGGCCACAGCTATAAATGACCCAGGATCTGCTCACAACTGATCTGCTGGTATGTACTGTAATACAGAGCTAGTCTAGACCTGACCACAACCTTCCTTGAAACTGCAGCAGGCGGGCATGTGTAAATGACCCCTTCCTGTATGTATGCAGGTGAACAGAAAGTTCAACTATGCCATGCTTTTTGCACTGTGGCATATTTGGGCAGGCACAAAAAAAGGGTTTCTGTTAGATTGAGGGGTAACTGTGGGGTCATATATATACTTTTCCTGTAAATAACTCTTACTAGTATAACCAAAGCCTAAAACATACTGTTAAGTAGAAACTCAAAAAGTGGAATATTGTGCAAGGTTTGTTTATTCCAGCAATTAGAATTACAAGGTGAAACCAATATATGACACAGGCTCATTACATGCAACTCAAAACATTTAAAGCCTTCTTTGATATATTGTTGATGATTATGGCTTACATCTTATAAAAAACCTTGAATTGAAAATCTTAGAAATTGATCATGAGCCATCAAAATTATAACAAACAAAGGCTTAGCATATCTCACTTTGCATGTAATGAGTTTATATCAAATAGTAATTTCAGATTTGAAGTTAAATTGATGACATGAATAGACTTTTGCGAGATATATATTGAGTTTCAGTTGTTTATACTGTACACCTTACTCTCAACAGCTCGAGTTTAGCCATAAATTTGTGGCCAGAATCCACTGCGACGTGATCATGTTCTGACTTAACATTTCACACAGGTCTTCGGATGTTCTTCATAAATTCAACAAGAGGTTTTAATTGTTGCTCTTTATTCCATTTACTGATTAATACAGTTGGAAGTAGCCCAACTTTTAGTAGGATTGTGGGAAAATGTTGGGCTCAGTTGGAATATAGTACTTTTTTCCAAAACTAGTATTCAATTTAAAAAATAATTTCCATCAAAAACTCCCATTTATAAGAGGACACCGCAGTAAAACAACAACACTTTTTTTCAGAAGTTACTTAGGGCAGGATTATACAACTGACTTATTTAAGGGACCATATTTAGGAGAGCTAAGGACCAGGGGGGCAGACTTCTCTCCACTGTTATTCTTATTTTTTACAAAACCCAAAACCAGTGAAGTTGGCACGTTGTGTAATTCAATGATTTGCTAATCCGTTTAAACTTATATTCAATTGAATAGACTGCAGAGACAAGATATTTAATGTTCGAACTGAGAAACAAATTTTCTTTTTTGCAAATAATCATTAACTTAGAATTTAATGGCAGCAACACATTTCAAATAATCATTAACTTAGAATTTAATGGCAGCAACACATTGCAAAAAAATTGTCAAAGAGGCATTTTTACCACGGTAAAAATCGGGGCGGTATAGCTCGGTTGGTAGAGCAGCCGTGCCAGCAACTTGAGGGTTGCAGGTTCGAGCCCCGCTTTCGCCATCCTAGTCACTGCCGTTGTGTCCTTGGGCAAGACACTTTACCCACCTGCTCCCAGTGCCACCCACACTGGTTTAAATGTAACTTAGATATTGGGTTTCACAATGTAAAGCGCTTTGAGTCACTTGAGAAAAAGCGCTATATAAATGTAATTCACTTCACTTCACTTCACCACTGTGTTACATGGCCTTTCCTTTTAACAACACTCTGTAAACATTTGGGAACTGAGGAGACCAATTTTTGAAGCTTTTCAGGTGGAATTCTTTCCCATTCTTGCTTGATGTACAGCTTAAGTTGTTCAACAGTCCGGGGTCTACATTGTGGTATTTTACGCTTCATAATGCACCACACATTTTCAATGGGAGACAGGTCTGGACTACAGGCAGACCAGCCTAGTACCCGCACTCTTTTACTATGAAGCTACGCTGTTGTAACACGTGGCTTAGCATTGTCTTACTGAAATAAGCAGGGGCGTCCATGGTAACGTTGCTTAGATGGCAACATATGTTGCTCCAAAACCTGTATGTACCTTTCAGAATTAATGGTGCCTTCACAGATGTGTAAGTTAGCCATGTCTTGGGCACTAATACACCCCCATACCATCACAGATGCTGGCTTTTGAACTTTGCGCCTATAACAATCCGGATGGTTCTTTTCCTCTTTGGTCCGGAGGACACGACGTCCACAGTTTCCAAAAACAATTTGAAATGTGGAATTGAGGCATTATTTATGTTTACATTATATATTTAAGAGGTTATTTTGAATATTTCTACCTCTGCACTTTTTTTTTCCAAAACTGTGAATGTTACAGAATATAAGTGTGACTTATTTTGTTATACTGTCAACCAGTGTTGGCGTTAACACACTTTTTGTGTATTTTTAACGCATTGAAATCAGAAAGGACGCAGATTATTAATTTAAAATTATTTTTTTTTACCATTTGTGGCCCACAGCTAATGTTTTAAAGGCCCACGGCACATTCTAAAAATACTATTAAAATTAACAAAAACATAACAAAAGTGAAATAAAAAAGCTTAAAGGTGAAAAGTAATTTAGAAAAAGTTGCAATGTTGACTAATAAAACAAAGCTGTTTTTTTTCTTTCAAACGGTCATTGCTCAAAACATTATATTGAATCAAAATCAATGTTATTATGAATTATTGACCTATCAAAGGTTCCAATTACTTCACATCAAATACTCCACTTTGAAAAATATTTTTGGTGGAAGATTTTGCATATTTTGTGTGTTTGCCATAAAAAACCTAGTTTTGTTTGACAAAAAAGGGCGGAAAACAAACAAACAAAAAAAACAACATAAAAAAAACTAAAACATTTTGAAATGAGGAATAGATCCGAAGTTGATGTAGACTCCAGAGATTTAAGCGTTAAATATAAAATGTATGTATGCCCTGGCACACCATTATCATCATTTCATGACCCAAGCAAAACACTTTTTACACTTTTATACTGAAATAAATACCATTACAACTTATTAAATAAAAACATAGAAAAATCTAGCAGCAGCGGTAAAGTTTAGATCAATGAAGGAAAGAAGAAAGTGAATGAATGTTTATAACTGAATACATTTACATATGTATACACATTTGTTTTCTTTTGTATTATCTTTTTTAATGAATTAAGTAACGTTTATGACAACCTTTTTCCAAAACACAATATAGAATGTGAGATATAACAGGATAATGCATACATTTGTCATTTGATTTCAAAACGCTTACAAAAAAGTGGGACCCCAAAAATTTACTGTGGGACCCCATTTTTATGACTTGATGGGGTTTTGAAAATTCCTAGCGCCAACACTGCTGTCAACAGAGGAGAAAAAACGCTTTATTTAAAAAAAAAAAAAATTTTATAAAGCAAGTTCGAGTATCATTGGCAAATTTTCACCTAGTCCCGGCCTTGGCGTGCTGCCCGCCTTGGCACGCATATATGTGTCGTCTTTTTGGGATTTCAGAATATGGTCAGCCTAGTTTAATATCTATATATGTACTCTTCAGAACTGTGTAAATATAACTATTTTATATACATTGTGTGTTTACACACACAAATCTAAAATCTCTTGGTACACAGCTGCATTGACTCTGGACTTGATGAAACACAGTGGACCAACACCAGCAGCTGACATGGCTCCCCAAACCATTGCTGACTGTGGGAACTTCACACTGGATTTCAAGCAACTTGGATTTTGCTCCTCTCTAGCCTTCCTCCAGACTCTAGCGCATTGACTTCCAAATGAAATACAAAACTTGCTTTTGTCTGAAAACAGGGCTCTGGACCACTCTGCAACTGTCCAGTGCTTCTTTTCCATAGCCCAAGTCAGACGCTTCTAGAGATTTTAGAGCACTACATGCTTCCATCTGTTGAAAAGCTCTATGGAGATGATGATTTCATTTTCCAGCATGATCTGGCACCTGCCCACAGTGCCAAAACCACCAGTAACTTGTGTACTGACCATAGCATTATTGTCCTCGAGTGGCCTGCCAACTCCCCTGACCTGAACCCCATAGAGAATTTGTGGGGTATTGTGAAGGAGAAGCTGAAAGACACCAGACCCAATAATGCAAATGAGCTAAAGGCCGCTATTGAAGCATCCTGGGCATCTATAACACCTCAGCAATGCCACAGGCTGATTGCCTCCATGCCACGCCGCATTGATGCAGTAATCCGTGCAAAAGGATTCCCAACCAAGTACTGAGTGCATTAATTGACATTTTCAAATGTTTGATTTTGTTTTGCTGTTATAAATCTGTTTTTTTACTTGGTCTGAGGAAATATTCTAATTTTCTGAGATACGATTTTTGAGTTTTCTTAAGCTGTATACCATAATCAGCAATATTAAAATAATAAAAGGCTTGCAATATTTCAGTTGATGTGTAATGAATCCAGAATGTATGACATTTTCGTTTTTTTTAATTGCATTACAGAAAATAAATAACTTTATCAGAATATTCAAATTTTCTGAGACAGTCCTGTATATATTAGGGGTGTAACGGTACATGTATTTGTATTGAACCGTTTCGGTACGGGGGTTCCGGTTCGGAGGTGTACCGAACGAGTTTCCACACGGACATACAGGTATTAAGTAGCATAACGCACGTTGTGTAAACAATGCACACCGAGGCACAACACACGGCATACTAGCAGCTAACGGGCTACGATTGACTGACCATACGTCCTCTTTTCACCGGACATGTCCTCTTTTGCGGAGCTGTCAGGGCGGAGTTTCTTAAATGCCTCAAATGTCCGGCATTTTGAGTTAGGGTTGCGTGTATTTTCAATGTACGTTCAGAGTTAAGAAGGGGTTAAAAACAAAACAAATTGTGCGTGCAGCAGTATTCGTGAGGGAGGGGCAGAGACAGAGAGAGCAAGAGAGTTATGATAAACGCGCATGAGTCACCAGGCTCTGCTTTTTATCCATAGATTTATCAGATTTAATTTTTTATTATCTATAGCAGGGATGTCAAAAGTGTGCCCCGGAGGCCATTTGCAGACCACAGCTAATGTTTTAAAAGGCCCACGGCACATTCTAAAAATACTATTAAAATAAACAAAAACATAACAAAAGTGAAATAAAAAAGCTTAAAGGTTAAATGTAATTTAGAAAAAGTTGCAATGTTGAGTAATAAAACAAAGCTGTTTTTTTTCTTTCAAACTGTCATTGCTCAAAACATAATATTGAATCAAAATCAATGTTATTATGAATTATTGACCTATCCAAGGTTCCGATTACTTCACATCAAATATTCCACTAAAAAAAATAGTTTTGGTGGAAGATTTTGCAAATTTGGTAAATAAATAACCCAAAAATGTATATTTTGTTGTTTTCTTACTGTACCGAACATGAACCGAACCGTGACCTCTAAACCGAGGTACGTACCGAACCGATATAGTCAGAAAAATACGGTTATGTTTTTTTCCTTCTTTAGTATGTGGGCTCTGTACCGAGGATGTCGTTGTGGCTTGTACAGCCCTTTGAGACACTTGTGACTTAGGGCTATATAAATAAACATTGATTGATTGATTGATTGATTGATATTATGCATTTTCGGGCGGTGCGACTTATACTCTGGAGCGACTTGTACTCCGAAAAATACGGTAGTCAGCAAACAGTGCAGAGCATCAGACTGGCCTAGTCGTACAAAGTTGGCAGTCAATATTTGTTTTCACAGAATTTGGTGAATATATGTCTATAAATACAAATACATTTCATGTTTTATATCAATTTTGGTCCATTAAAATCTTATTTGTGAAAAGTGTGTACAAGTTTAAAACAATTGCGGTTAGCCTGTCAATACAATCTGTCATTGTATGTTAGCATTAAGCTAGTGGCAAGCTAGGCCAGGGCTGATAATAATAATAAATTAAATGAACAATACATTCAAATAAACTCGACATTTTTGCCCTTATTGATAAGTGTTTTGTGTTTGTCTTTCGCTTCCAAACATACCTGTCAACATTTGCAATTCACAATAAGGGAAACTTTCCGCAAACATTTTCGTTTCTAGAACAAATCGCAGTTAAATCAATAAAAATAAAAAAATTAGCGCTTGCATTACACTGGATTTGAACTAATCAAAAACCAAAAACCAAAAAAAACGTTAAGGATAGGATAGGGGGCGGCGTGGCGAAGTTGGTAGAGTGGCCGTGCCAGCTGGTTACTGGGGTTCAATCCCCACCTTCTACCATCCTAGTCACGTCCTTTGTGTCCTTGGGCAAGACACTTCACCCTTGCTCCTGATGGCTGCTGGTTAGCGCCTTGCATGGCAGCTCCCGCCATCAGTGTGTGAATGTGTGTGTGAATGGGTGAATGTGGAAATACTGTCAAAGCGCTTTGAGTACCTTGAAGGTAGAAAAGCGCTATACAAGTATAACCCATTTATCATTATTTATTTATAGGATAGACTATTCATCACACAACAAGGAAAGTATGTAGTTGCAGTAGGGTTAGACAATTAACATTTTGGTTTCGATTTCGATTATGGCTTCTCACGATTATGAAAATATAATAATCGGAAAAAAAATGATTAATGTGCTGCGCAATGTGCATGCAAATTCCTGAGCTGGTGACGGTGAAACGGATGAGGAGCGAATGAGTGAAAAAAAGAACATGTCTACCAGATGTTGCAATATGGTTGCTACTTTGCCTAATCAATAATCACTAAACTCAACAAAAAAACAAAGGCCATATGATTTTCGTGTTAACGTAACCATGGACGGAGTCACAATTGGCCAATAAAACGGAACCCGCTGTGAAACGCAGAATATCAGGGAAATTGACATAAATGTGAGTGAAATGTTGTCATTGTGAGGAGAGGAAACATTTGTTTAGGAAAATAAGGTGTCCTGTACCGCTTATTCATCCCCGACACACTCAGTCGCCCTGCCCTAAACTAACAATGTCGAGACGGTCATTTGAAACAGCGACTTAACTACAAAGCTTAGGCTATCAATAACAATCCATACACCCACAACACATCTCATCTGCTTGTGTTTTTGTGAACGACATCATCGATGTAAGAATAATGTGCAAACAGAACAGCGGTCGCATCCTCAGAGGCTCTCTCCTTTGATTTCTTCTTAACAGCCTCTGTACTTGTCAATCTTAGAACAACGGCACAGCAAACTTGCCCCCTTCACAATAATAGCGAGGTGCGCCACATCCGGTCTGACAAAATAACAAAATAAAGAATTTCAAAAAAGTACCCTAGCATAATGTACCTAAAGTAATTATTGATACAATTACAAAATGATTATGCTTTGACCTAAAAATACTGGTCAAAATTGTTGAGATGTATTGCATTTTGCATTTAATTAAAAAACATTTTATACAATTTTATTTGACACAAAAAGCACACTCTGGCAGTGCTAAAATAAGTACAAAAGGTAAAAAACGAAATGTAAAAAATTAAAACGCTACAACTTAATTGTATTATTTATATTGATTTTGTTATTATTATAGATACAAAAAGCACACAAAAAATAAGGTAAAAACACATGCAAACAAAAGGAAAGATCAAAGAAAACAAAGGACATAGACATAAAGGAGTGTACAGTTGATGCAACCAGCTGCCACTTCAGCCCACCATTTATATATACAGCTAGCTACAAAGTAAAAGAAACTTTAACCATTGTGCCATAAATTCTGACAGTCAGCTCCTCACGTTATCGAGTTTAATATAGTTCTTCCTTGTGAGGAACTCTGCAACACTGCATAAATGAAAATAAATTATTAATAATTCTGAGCTCCTTCACAGCACTTATAGCAGGGTTTCCTCTTAATGTAAATTATTGTGGCGGCCCGCCAGTGCAAAAATCCTAGCTGCCACACCTTGAAAGTAAGTTCTTTTTTATGTGGAAACAAATTGAAATACTATAATGTAGCCTCCAGAACAGTGGTTCTTAACCTGGGTTTGATCGAACCCTAGGGGTTCGGTGAGTCGGGCTCAGGGTTTCGGCGGAGGTCAAGACACACCCGACTCATCGTGTAAATACAAACTTCTCCCTATCGGCGTATTACAGATACGGCAACATTTGACTGATTTGCAGGTGTGTAATTTGTTGTGAGTTTATGCACTGTGTTGGCTTTGTTGTTTGAACAAGGTGATGTTCATGCACGGTTCATTTTGTGCACCAGTAAAAAAAACATGGTAACACTTTAGTATGGGGAACATATTCACCATTAATTAGTTGCTTATTAACATGCAAATTTGTAACATATTGGCTCTTAACTAGTCATTATTAAGTACTTATTAATGCCTTATTCGGCATGGCCTTATTACAACCCTAATCCTCTAACCCTGACCCGAACCCTGACCAAATAACTATAAATGAAGTCTTTGTTATTTAGAATATGTTCCCCATACAAAGTGTTACCAAAAACATATAACTTTGTCTTGAATTTGAAAAAAAAACATTTTATTTTTCACTAAAGAAGGGTTCTGTGAATGCGCATATGAAACTGGTGGGGTTTGGTACCTCCAACAAGGTTAAGAACCACTGCTCCAAAAGAAGCCACAAACAGTCTGACGCTATTTTTAACTTTAATTGCCAATTATAATAACAACAACCGACCCAATTCCAACAAGTTTCTCCTCCCGTACAAACACTTTTGTCTCCGTGCTTCCCAGACAAACAACACCACTCTCTGCCAATCTGCTTTCAGGCACGGATGGTGCGTTCACAGACTATGGAAAAAATTAACATCCAATCAAAACCACACAACATAAAACATTAACACCAGCAGGCCGTTCAAATATGAACGTATATATAGCCTATTATATGCGCACTATAGACTAGTGACGCACCAAAAAGGAAAAAATGAAAAAATCCCAATTAAGTACATTCAGTAAAAAAAAGGATGGATGATGTTATTACTAATCCATAAAACAGATTTTCTTTTAAATGTACAATATATATACATTTTTTAAAATCTTTAAAAAAAAAAAAAAAATCATATCGTCATAGAAAATTATACGATGATGTTATTGTGACCAAGTCCTCATCGTCACATGTATCTTGGCAACCTTGCTTATAGTTCAGGATTTTTTCAAGATAGTTTATATAATTTATCCCTCGATGTTACAGAACTTATGAGGAAGTGTGAGCTACTCATATTCTTTAGTTAGAGAATTAGTCCTATGAATATATTTATACAAAGTTAACATTTTTGGCAGCGATATCTTTTTCATCGTCTTAATGTCCAGTCTTGTTTTGTTAATTTGATTAAATTACCTAACATGTAACTCGCCGCGCTGCATGTTACATGTCCATTTGCACTTTTCACTAAGAAGGCAACATGTTCCCAAACAGGAGAATTATGATGGAAGAGGGTTTTCAAGCTCTGGCTTCTCATTGGGACCATTGCTAGCAATAACTCCCACCCAAAGGCTGGGTATAATATATTAGTTTACGGTGTTTAAGCGTGATGCAAGGGACACTCAATGTTGCATACGGAAAGAAATACACATACATTTCCTGTTACACTCCTACTAAAGACTACACTACACAGAACAAAGGTAATACATTTTAACTGTACAATGGCAAACTAAACTGTTATCTTAGGGCATACTAACATTAGACTAGGGCATGATTGCAACTTTGTCTGCCCTACTCTACTGCGTTCACAATCAATATGCGCGCTTGGACCGTTTTTCTTATACCATAGCTTCTGTTCGGTTGTGTTACTGCAAATTCCCCAACTTTTAAAATAAGTTCTAGTCTTATGTCAAGTTGTTACGGTTATTTATTTGCATTTGTTATTAAAGGTGCCCTATTATGCAAAACCAACTTATATTACCCGTTTTATTTTTCTATTGGTAAATTGTGTTGTATCATTAGGAATTTGGATTAAAGCGATTCTGTGACACAGCTAATACACGCTTGTGGCTGTGCATGCAATTGTGTTGTGCCGTGGCCCACCTCTTCCAATCGTGCCAGAGGTGGGGAAGTGGGCCGAACGTTAGTGTGGATCAGTGTGCTCACACTAACATTCTATGCTTTCGGTGCGAAGTAGACACAAGCGACTGAAGATTGACATTGTGTATGAACTCCCTTATGACAAAGAGTATAGTTTTACTTTCTAAGAAGCAGTGTCCTCCACAGTAGACATGTTAATATCAGTTTGGACAATTCTGTTTCTCCGAAAAGTTAACTAACAATTTAACTTTTAATAATGTAAATACCTCACAAACTGATGTTTGGCTTCCCTGGCTTAAATATACAGTATTTTCTGGGTGACGGGTTACATGGTGGCGATTTGTCCAGGGTGTACTCTGCCTTTCGTCGGAGTGCAGCTGGGCAGGCTACACCCCGCTCACGACAGCAAGAGAGACAAGCGGTTCATGACACCGTTTTTCAGTTTACTCGTATTTCCCGCAATGCACAGTTTTTTGTGTGATTTCTCTCGGTGCATTGCGACGTGAGCAGCTTGCTCTGAGCCGCCTTGGAAATGCTTGTGATGAAAGTATCGCTTTGCAGAACGCAGACTTTCTTACCTCCACCAAAGAGGTTAAGTTTTCGCCAGGGTTTGTTTGTCTGTCTGCTAGCAACATAACTCAAATAGTTATGGATAGATTTTGATGACATTTTTCAGGGAATGTCCAAAAAAACAATTCCTCGTATCGACTACAAACACACTTAACTTCCTGCTCACGGCGTTCCACGCCCCCACCTTTGCCCCGCATTGCACAAAGGATTCTGGGAGATGTAGTTTATTAGGGACGGTGTGGCGAAGTTGGTAGAGTGGCTGTGCCAGCAATCGGAGTGTTGCTGGTTACTGGGGTTCAATCCCCACCTTCTACCTTCCTAGTCACGTCCGTTGTGTCCTTGGGCAAGACACTTCACCCTTTGCCTCTGATGGCTGCTGGTTAGCGCCTTGCATGGCAGCTCCCGCAATCAGTGTGTGAATGTGTGTGTGAATGGGTAAATGTGGAAATACTGTCAAAGCGCTTTGAGTACCTGGAAGGTAGAAAAGCGCTATACAAGTACAACCCATTTATCATTTACCATTTATTTTCAGACTGGGCCAATGCTAAAGCATCGGAAAAAACTAAACACTAACTTTTAGTTTGATACAGTCAGGCGTCACGGTATTATTGTAAAGACTTTGAAACCAAAATACCGCGGTATCTACAAAACCGTCACACCCCTAGTTGCAACATTTCTATCACATTATGGACTTTAGAGTTAGAGTTAGAGTTTATTTCGAACATGCAAGTATACAACATGATACATCACAATTTCCAGTTTCTCTTTTCAACATGTTCGAAAAGGAGTAGGAAGAAGCAGAGCTTATTTAATCAAACCCCTTTTCTTACATAACAGTTGCTGTAACTTTTTTATTCACTTCCTGTTCTCAATGTATTCACAATAAACTCCATAGGTAATCACAATAAAAATAAATAAATAAATAATAGTAAGAATTTAATAATAATAATTGGTGAAGAAAGTCATATTTCATATGATGAGATAAGTAAGATTACTTTAAGAATGAATGAATGGATGGATGAAATAAATTGAGAATGTTTGTCATGGTTCTTCTTCTTTGTACTTTGTAAACACTTTAAGTTTGAAGAGTTTCTTGAAGTGGATCATATTAGTACATTGTTTGATTGCTTTGCTTAATCCATTCCATAATTTAATTCCACATATTGATATACTGAAGGTCTTAAGTGTTGTACGTGCGTACAAATGTTTTAAATTACATTTTTCTCTAAGATTATATTTCTCCTCTTTTGTTGAGAAGAATTGTTGTATATTCTTGGGTAGCAGGTTATAGTTTGCTTTGTGCATAATTTTAGCTGTTTGCAAATTCACTATGTCGTGGAATTTCAGTATCTTTGATTCAATAAATAAAGAATTTGTATGTTCTCTATATCCAACATTATGTATTATTCTAACTGATCTTTTTTGTAACACCGTTAATGAATGAAGTGTACTTTTGTAATTATTTCCCCATATTTCTACACAGTAGCTCAGATATGGTAACACTAGTGAGCAGTAGAGAATATGAAGTGATTTTTTGTCTAGAACATGTTTTTCTTTATTCATTATTGACGTGTTTCTTGCTACTTTATGTTGTATATTTTTTACGTGAGATTTCCAGTTCAATTTATCATCAATCATTATACCTAGAAATTTAAGATGAAAGTCCATTCCTATGACCAGCCCTTGTTGCTGGTGAGTAATAACGGGTTTCAATATTTTAAGCAGTTGTAGAATATTAATATTATTTATTTTATTTTTAATGTTCCCATTGATTAATAACAAGTTGGTCAGTTTTTTCTCAGACCTTCTGATTATTGTTTAATGTTGGAGAAGTATCACTTGATCAAGCCTTTTCAAAAATTCCACACTACCAAATAAGTCATTTAAGTATGTAAAGTTCATGCTGATAGAGTATCGGACAATACTCGAAGCTTCAGTTTCGCTATCATAACAGAAGTGAAATACATTGCCAAAAACATGGCGCCAATTAATACTGTTATAAAACTAGCATTTCTAAAATTACTGAAAACGTTTAAGTTAAAGTTAACAGAGTTAAAGTTTGACAGACATTTTTCATGTTGTCATCTAATGTTGGTGTTCCTCACTTGGAATCTGCCAGACTTAGGCTTTTTTTTTGTGTGCATATTAAGGCTGCAGCTAACGATTATTTTTCTATCGATTAATCTATAGATTATTTTTTCAATTAATCGGTTAATCTATAGATTATTTTTTTCGATTAATCTATAGATTATTTTTTCCTTTTGCCGATTATTTTTTTTATTCAAAATGAAGATGAAAAAATAAATGTAGGCCTGTTTTTTCAAAAGGCATGGCTTTTATTTACAAAAAAAAAGAAGTATGGCCACTCAGTCAACATTGACAACAACATGACTAAATATTCTGTAACAATGTAAACATTTAAAACTTTTAACATTTAACAAAATTAAAAGTAGCTTATTTGCTTTTTAATGTGCAAATATAAAAGTCAACATCCAGTGCAAATCTTAATATTCTGCAATAGTATAAGCATTTCAAAAGTAAAAGTATTGCTTTTTTTGCTTTAAAATGTACAAAAATAAAGATAAACATCCAATACAAAAAAGTGCAAAACGAAATATTCTGTAACAACAGTGTAAACATTTCAACAAAAGTGAAAGTATTGCTTATTTGCTAAAATATGCAAAAATAAAGATAAACATCCAATACAAAAAAGTGCCAATCTAAATATTCTGGAGCACTGTAAACATTAATTATTGCTTTTAAAATGTGCAAAATAAACATCCAGTCCAACACAGTACACAATAACCAATTCTACTCATTCCAGTGAGTGTCTAACAGTTGTAATGAAGAAAGGTTAGCATGTCTACATGCTTTGGTTCTTTTCTTGTTTACAATATTCCCAGCAGCTGAAAATAGGCGCTCAGAAGGGGTCGATGTGGCTGGAACTGAGAGCTAATTAGCCTTCACCTCAAGCCAGGACTGCAAGCGAGCTGAGCTGCAGTTTAAGTTTCTAGAAGGTCAACGGGCTCATAGTGATGTTACTAGTAGTTGACTGGGAGGTGTTTATTATCATTTGGGGAGAGTCTGCTGCCTGATGCTCACCTGCTAAACACCTATCTGCTCCACGCTGAAGCGATGACTACATGCGCTCTGAATACGCACTGCTGATTGGCTGATAATGCTTCGTGTGTACCAATCAGATGGTTGTGTGGGTGGGACAATGCTGCGTGTGTACCAATCAGATGGTTGTGTGGGTGGGACAATGCTGCGTGTGTACCAATCAGATGGTTGTGTGGGTGGGACAATGCTGCGTGTGTACCAATCAGATGGTTGTGTGGGTGGGACAATGCTGCGTGCTGAGACAGAGGCAGACGGAGCAAAGCAGCTTGTTAAGACTTTAGCTTAGAAACTCGTTCGGTACACCGCCGTACCGAACCGAAAGCCCCGCACCGAAACGGTTCAATACAAAACACGTACCGTTACACCCCTAGCAGATACAAATGACACATTCATGTTTTTGTGTAATGATGACAACGTATGCTCGCGCGGACGATTGACTAGTTGATGGTTTTCTTTTCAAATGTTCGTTTATAGCCGTTGTGCTGCTATGATAGGCCATTTCCGCTCGACACAGTGTGCATACAACAACATTATTAGGCCGTTTATTGAAATACTCCCACACTATTGGCATGCTTTCCCCCCCTCGCTCGCACCGCTCGCATCGTCTTCTTTGATCGTCTGCTTTGCGCTTCGCCATGACGGTAGTGTGACGTCATTATGCGACGCGTCGACGCACAAAAACGGCGTCGACGTATTTACGTAACCGATGACGTCGACTACGTCGACGCGTCGTTTCAGCCTTAGTGCATATGACCTGTTAATACATCTTCTTATAAAGTAGTGTTTGTATTGTTACTCTGCACATTTTGATAAATAAGGTCCTAACTTGATTGTACAAACCCCGTTTCCATATGAGTTGGGAAATTGTGTTAGATGTAAATATAAACGGAATACAATGATTTGCAAATCCTTTTCAACCCATATTCAATTGAATGCACTACAAAGACAACATATTTGATGTTCAAACTCATAAACTTTATTTTTTTCCAAATAATAATTAACTTAGATTTTCATGGCTGCAACACATGCCAAAGTAGTTGGAAAAGGGCATGTTCACCACTGTGTTACATGGCCTTTCCTTTTAACAACACTCAGTAAACGTTTGGGAACTGAGGAGACACATTTTTTAAGCTTCTCAGGTGGAATTCTTTCCCATTCTTGCTTGATGTACAGCTTAAGTTGTTCAACAGTCTGGGGGTCTCCGTTGTGGTATTTTAGGCTTCATAATGCGCCACACATTTTCAATGGGAGACAGGTCTGGACTACAGGCCGGCCAGTCTAGTACCCGCACTCTTTTACTATGAAGCCACGTTGATGTAACACGTGGCTTGGCATTGTCTTGCTGAAATAAGCAGGGGCGTCCATGGTTAACGTTGCTTGGATGGCAACATATGTTGCTCCAAAACCTGTATGTACCTTTCAGCATTAATGGCGCCTTCACAGATGTGTAAGTTACCCATGTCTTGGGCACTAATACACCCCCATACCATCACAGATGCTGGCTTTTCAACTTTGCGCCTATAACAATCCGGATGGTTCTTTTCCACTTTGATCCGGAGGACACGACGTCCACAGTTTCCAAAAACAATTTCAAATGTGGACTCGTCAGATCACAGAACACTTTTCCACTTTGTATCAGTCCATCTTAGATGAGCTCAGGCCCAGCGAAGCCGACGGCGTTTCTGGGTGTTGTTGATAAACGGTTTTCGCCTTGCATAGGAGAGTTTTAACTTGCACTTACAGATGTAGCGACCAACTGTAGTTACTGACAGTGGGTTTCTGAAGTGTCTCTGAGCCCATGTGGTGATATCCTTTACACACTGATGTCGCTTGTTGATGCAGTACAGCCTGAGGGATCGAAGGTCATGGGCCTAGCTGCTTACGTGCAGTGATTTCTCCAGATTCTCTAAACCCTTTGATGATATTACGGACCCTGGATGGTGAAATCCCTAAATTCCTTGCAATAGCTGGTTGAGAAAGGTTTTTCTTAAACTGTTCAACAATTTGCTCAGGCATTTGTTGACAAAGTGGTGACCCTCGCCCCATCCTTGTTTGTGAATGACTGAGCATTTCATGGAATCTACTTTTATACCCAATCATGGCACCCACCTGTTCCCAATTTGCCTGTTCACCTGTGGGATGTTCCAAATAAGTGCTTGATGAGCATTCCTCAACTTTATCAGTATTTATTGCCACCTTTCCCAACTTCTTTGTCACGTGTTGCTGGCATCAAATTCTAAAGTTAATGATTATTTGCAAAAAAAAAAAAAGTTTATCAGTTTGAACATCAAATATGTTGTCTTTGTAGAATATTCAACTGAATCAGGATTGAAAATGATTTGCAAATCATTGTATTCCGTTTATATTTACATCTAACACAATTTCCCAACTCATATGGAAACGGGGTTTGTATTATACAAACATGAGGTCTGGTTCAAATATAGAGATTGTTCAGTTTTTTCCGTATTGGCCCTCTGAATAGGGGTCGTCACTCAGCATAAAAGGAATTACTCGCTTTGCATTCTTTGCTTGTTTTATTTAGTAGCAGCAGCAGTAGTAGTAGCAGCAACTGCAGCAGTAGTAGCAGTAGCAGTAGCAGGTAATAACCTAAAAGTAAACATGAACATAAAACAATGTATCTATCTTGAATCATCAAAACATGAACATAACAAAACAATGTATCTATCTTGAATCATCATAATGTAAATAATAGACATGAATTCATCAACTGAACCATAATGTTGTCAACCATGACATGACATATTATCAATCACTGTGATTTTATCCATCCATCCATCCATCCATTTTCTACCGCTAATTCCCTACGTGGTCGCGGGGGGCGCTGGAGCCTATCTCAGCTACAATCGGGCGGAAGGCGGGGTACACCCTGGACAAGTCGCCACCTCATCGCAGGGCCAACACAGATAGACAGACAACATTCACACTCACATTCACACACTAGGGCCAATTTAGTGTTGCCAATCAACCTATCCCAGGGGTCGGCAACCCGCGGCTCCGGAGCCGCATGCGGCTCCTTGACCACTCTGATGCGGCTCAGCTACATACATGCCGACCCCCCCGATTTTCCCAGGAGATTTATGGATGTCAGTGTCTCTCATAGACTACTCCCAGGAAAATATAATCCTATTTACACTCTAATTACTATATAAAGGGCATGCCCTAATTGCACTGCAGTAATTGTCCCCTATAGTATTTACATACAGCATGCCAGTCCAGCCACATGTTGCATGTTGTTATTACTTGCTCACACAGGAGACAGCAAAGCATACTTACTCATCAGCCACACAGCTTACACTGACGGTAGCCGTATCAAACAACTTTAACATTGTTACGTTACAAATATGCGCCACACTGTGAACCCACACCAAAAAAGAATGAAAAACACATTTCTGCAGAACATCCCACTGTAACACAACATAAACACAACACAACCATTACCCAGAATCCCATGCAGCCCTAACTCTTCCGGTCTACATTATACACCCCCGCTACCACCAAATCCCCCCACACATCAACCCACCCCTCTCCGTGCGTTGGTTGAGCGGAAGAGTTAGGGCTGCATGGGATTCTGGGTATTGGTACCGTCAGTGTAAGATGTGTGGCTGTTGACTTAGTAGCCTTGCTGTCTGTAACGCTATCAAGCCAAAGCTGCATTCCACTTGTGGCCGAGCAGATACACTGATTGGGCAGACTCTAGAGGGCGCCAAATGCAGTGTCATCACGCTCTGATATTCGGGGGTCTCCCGGGAAAAATGAGAGGGTTGGCAAGTATGACGCAAGCGACATTCATTCAAAACTCGCGGGCTGCACTAACATCAAATTTCCACATTAAAGTACGTGCCGGTGCGTGTGTCGGAGACCCCTAGTTAACATAGCACAAAGCGTTTAAGCTTTGTATGCGGTGTTTTTCATTTTAAATTTTAAAAACATATTTTGTGGCTCCCATTACTTTCTTTAATGTGTGAAACTTGCCAAAATGGCTCTTTGAGTGGTAAAGGTTGCCGACCCCTGACCTATCCCCATGTCTTTGGAGGTGGGAGGAAGCCGTCCTAATTTATTAATTTTAGCATTACATTTTATTATCACCATTAATTTATGTCATATAATGTTTTAAATGTAATCAGAATTATTTATAATGTCACCATAATGTCATGGAACAAACATACTAAAAAGACATAAAACACCGGCGCTCTGTTTGAGGCACACATTACACATATGAGCAGAACTACACAAAAGAACTACAAATCCCATCAGCCAAACCAGGAAGTAAAGTGCCGGTGCCGGTAAATGTAAATGGTAAATGGGTTATACTTGTATAGCGCTTTTCTACCTTCAAGGTACCCAAAGCGCTTTGACACTATTTCCACATTCACCCATTCACACACACATTCACACACTATTTTTAACTCAAACCTTCGAACTCTCAAACGCAGCCGGACACACGCAACATGACAACAATATAATCCAACAGATTTCAATCCGCACATTACTTTTAATTTTGCCAACGTTGTTTAAAAACTAAACAGTGAGTGTTTGCGCTGGTTGTGACGCAGCAAGTCAGCCGCACAACAAGCGCTGCGGACATAGCAGGCATACAGCAAACAGAAAAGCAAGGAAGCGGGCAAGCATGGAATATAAACAATTCAGCTGATCTAACAAAGAAAAGCGGATATAACAAAATGAGCTTACCAGTGGGGTATGCTGGTGACGAAGCACGCTGTTTTTACAAACGAAACAATGACGCCATTTTTAAAGCTACGTACATGGTCACCTGTCAGTGGTAGCCCCGCCCATCTTAAAGTCCCAGGTAAGTCTGCCATAAATACATATAGACATAACAAATACACATAATAAATCCAACAGAGATGAGGGTCTTTAATTTGACCTGCTGTTTTACTCTGTCTCAAAGTGTTAACATGTGCTCAATGTTTCCTTACCATTATTGCTTTGTTGTCTATTACCATTATTGCTATGTTGTCTATTACCATTGTTGGCATTTTGTCTATTACCATTGTTGGTATATTCATTATTCCTACATTGTTGATACCAGTGTTTCCCACACATTCATTTATTTGTGGCGGCCCGCCACGAAAGAATTACGTCCGCCACAAATAAAAAATTTAAAAATATATATATATTTTTTTGTCCTGTCCAGCTTCTCAGGCAAATCATATAGTTGATGTAGATGCCCATATCGGCTGTTCAGATTTACTTTACAAAAGAGAAGTGTAGGATACTTCTCTTGTTGCCTTACTTGTATTTGACTTTATTAAATGTATTTATATTATCATTTGGTGCAGCCGGGTCGAAGCAGGAGGGGATAGAAAGAGAGAAAAAAGAAGACAGAGGGGGACATTGTGGGGACAAGAGGGGGATTAGACAGAGAGACAAAAACAACAACAGCAAACACAACAACCACAACAACAATAGAGCAACATCAGCAAATACGACATGTACAAATATGATGGTAAAAGTAATAGCAAATAAGTAGTTAGCAAAAATAAAAAACAATACAGAAATGACAATGAGCATTATTACACTACAAATGGAGCAATACAAATACCAATAGAAATAGCGCTTTTGATAATGAACAATACCAATACTTTACCTTTATTATCAACAATACAGTTGTTCAAATGCAACAATACATATACCTGTACGTAATGATAACTTGAGATACGAAAGAATGCAGAAAAATGGAGGGGAAAAAAGAGAAGCAACCTACATTAACCTTGTAGATTGTTATAGTAACAATAGGTTAAGCTTTGTCAGTGTGCCATGTGTTACCCAGTTTACCCTAGGGCAACAACGTTAATATATGTTTGATGAAACGTGATTATGTGCATGAGTATATGTATGCATATGTACTTGTACATGTACACAATGTGTATATGTGTTTGTACAGTGAGTGTATATGTACAGTATGTGTATATGTATGTTTGTACAGTGAATGTATATGTAAGGTATGTGTATGTTTGTATGATGAATGTGCGTGTGGATGTACGAACTTTGAGTATGTAAATATGTACTGTATTTGTATATGTATGTGGGAGCGTATGTACCTATGTATGTGTGCATGTATGTATGGGAGTATATGTGAATTTGTATGTACAATACATTTGACTCCCAGTGTGTGTGGGAGCCAGAGTACGGCCCCAGCCTCCCCGAGAGCCCAACCCACAAACAGTAGGTGTGGTGCCCAGGGAACCAGGGACCACCGCCCCCACGCAGCCAAGCCGGACAGCGACAGATTTTTCGGCTTTTGACTCGCTCGACCGCTCATAAAAGCAATGGGACTCTGTCTGTGAATGTAGCTTGTAGTTACAATTCCGGTGCAGTAGGTGGCAGTAGCCTACTATGCATTGTAACTCCGCCAATAGCACTTAATTCACCTGGTGGGCCAGAAGAAGAAGAAGAAGACGACGACGAAGTAAAAGAAGAACGGACCGAACGGATCAAAATACGAGGGTAAGACGTCTTGGCAAACAAGTTAAAAAGTGGTCCGAACCTGTGCAGTGTGCAGCACCGACTCGGATTTTCTTAATTTTTATTTTCGGGATTTGAATGCATTTATTTTGAAAGGACAGCTGGAGAGAGACGGGAGAGGGGGGGATTGACGCGGAGCAAAGCGACTGTCAGGCCTTACACTATTTTTTTCGGAAGCCTCGAAAAATTCATTGCCTAACAAAGGGTGCAAAGTCTGCAGGCAGTAGGAAACACACGGTTAAGTGTAGGGAGTAAAACTGATGGCAGTCTAAAGTTCAAGATTTTTGGAGCTCTTTGTTCAGTGGATCAGATGTTTGATGAAGCTCTGTGTCTATCTACCACCACTACTGTTTTCTGTTTATTTATTACTGACTGTGGCAGGACACCTCTGCCTCTGTTTCACTTTATGTTGCTGGTAAATAATATGGTTGTAGTAGTAGGCTAAAATTAAATTATTTAGTATGCACTAATTAAAGGGGCAGAGCTTTAAGAGACATTTTAGGTTTTATATTTTATAAGATATATTTTTTGTAAGAACCACAATTAATAAATATATTTTAGTGAATAACTTATTGTTCAAATCTGTATATAAATATGTACATAAAGTGTTGTAATTATATTGTAAAATGGATGGATGGATGGATGGACGTTTAAAACAAAACTGTTATTAATTAGTAAGTATACATTTTTTGAGCCTTTTTACAGAAAATCATATCATTGTGGTAAATTATGCAAATTACTCGATGATGTCATGGTGACCATGCCCATAGCCACGCCCCCACCGCCACGGGTATCTTGGCAGTTTATGGGAAACACTGGATACAAATTATTGTTACAGTGTAATAATTATTGTTACCTGTGGTAATGCCAGTATGATACAACATCTATATTATAATCCTTGAACGAAGTAACAGTGAACTCGTGAATAATCACTGAATGGAGAACTGGGGGTGGGATTAAATAAATTATCTTCTTCCCACTCCCTTTCAGGTAAAACTGGACAATCATGCATTTCATACAGTACTATACATTAATTTATATTATGTGTTGTCAACTTTGTACTTTTTTATGTCATTGCCTGAAATAAATAAATAAATGAAAAAAAATAAAAATGAAAGTCTTTTTTCTGTGGTCAGGTTTTCGGTACGTCACTTGTCAAAAGTGTACAAATAATAAGCAATATATCAATTAAAGACCAGCTAATGTTAATGTTTTATGTTTGGATTTGATTTCAGTTTTTCCCATGTTCGCAAACACACCGTCCGTGCCTAAAAGGTGATTGGCTGAAAATGAGGAAGTAGTGTTGTGTGTCCGGGGAAGCACACACTCTACAGAGATGAAATGGTGTGCACTGGAGGTAAAACCTGATGTTTGTTATAATAAGATAATAAAAGTTAAAAATAGCGTCGGACTTTGTCTTATTTCTTCTGGGGGCTACAATATATTATATTACGCACACGCACAAGCACACACAGTACAGACCAAAAGTTTGGACACACCTTCTCATTCAATACGTTTTCTTTATTTTCATGACTATTTACATTGTAGATTGTCACTGAAGGCATCAAAACTATGAATGAACACATGTGGAGTTATGTACTTAACAAAAAAAGGTGAAATAACTGAAAACATGTTTTATATTCTAGTTTCTTCAAAATAGTAACCCTTTGCTCTGATTACTGTTTTGCACACTTTTGGCATTATCTCGATGAGCTTCAAGAGGTAGTCACCTGAAAGGGTTTTCACTTCCCAGGTGTCATAGTTTTGATGCCTTCAGTGACAATCTACAATGTAAATAGACATGAAAATAAAGACAACGCATTGAAATGAGAAGGTGTGTCCAAACGTTTGGCCTGTACTGTATATATACACATACATGTACATATATACACACATATTCATATACACACATTTTCATATATACACATATGAAGTGAAGTGAATATATCTATATAGCGCTTTTTTCTAGCGACTCAAAGCGCTTTACATAGTGAAACCCATTATCTACTCCTTTAAGCTTTGAAGCAGCCTCAGTTATCTGTAGCTGTTTTACTTGATGTCCATCCTTTCATTTTAATGTGTAATATGAAGGTAATTTTACTGCAACTTTGCTGCCTCTTGGCCAGGACTCCCTTGAAAAAGAGGTGTTTAATGTCAATGGGATTTTTTCCTGGTTAAATAAAAAATAATAAAAGCTATATTTAAACCAGTGTGTGGGGCACTGGGAGCAGGTGGTTAATTGTCTTCATGAACACAATGGCAGTGACTAAGATGGTGAAGCGGGGATCGAAACTGGAACCCTCAAGTTGCTGGCACAGTCGCTCTACCAACCAAGCCACGTCGCCCACGAACATACAAACATTTACATATACATACATGTACATATATACACACTAGGGTTGTACGGTATACCGTTACTAGTATAGTATCGCGGTACTTATGAATCAAAAACGGTAATATGTTTGAAAAGTACTGGTTCCCGGGCATGACGTCACGTCGTGACATTGCTGGTTTTACGAGCAGAGGAGCATGTTCGGTAGCACACAATCACAGAGTACTTACAAGCAGACATAGTGTGAAGACAGAAAAGGGAGAACGGACACATTTTGGCCTAAAAACTGACGATAAAGGTGAAGCTATAATACTGAAACGCCCTCAGGAAGAGGTGCTTTAAGACATGGCTAGCTATCAGCGAACATCCATCTGCAGTCGACAGTGTTTCAGCTACTTCTAAATCACTAATCCTCGCCTCCATGGCGACAAATAAAGTATGTTTCTTACAATTTTCCTCCCTGCAGGACGAGGATTAGCTAAACATGCTTCACTACACCCCGTAGGAGGATACAACAGCTCACCGGAGTCAGCGCTAATAAAAGCTAGCGCGCCTGAATGTAAACAAATGCCATGGGTGGATCTACACCTGACATCCACTGTAATGATACCAAGTACAATAGCTTATCTAGTGTTAACTACTATGAGATATTTACTGCATACGTCAGCAGACAAATTAGGATCCTTTGTTTGCTTACTTAAAACTAAAAGACAAGTTGTGTAGAATGTTCACTATTTTATTTAAGGACAAAATTGTTCTTCCATTGCAATAAGATACATATGTTTAATGTACTGTAAGATTTGTTGTTGTTGTTTTTGCTGTCTCAGAAGGATCTGTGATCACGTTTACAGAGCTGTTTTTAGACCTAAACCAGCAAACCATTTTTGTTGTGATTATGGTTGCCTATTGAGGCAATTAATGTTACCTAAAGGGTGCATTTGGTTGATTTTTACTTCTATATTGGTGCAACATGTAGGGCTGGACAATTATGGCAACATTAAAAATCCCGATTATTTGGATTGATATTGTAATCACGATTACACGGTTATTCATTAAATTTAAAACATGAGTAATTATTGTACCACCAAAACACAACTTTAAACATAGTTTTAAAGAACCTAGGTATACAGTAGTAACGAATAAACCACAACAAGTAAAATAATAATACAACATTTAAATAATATAAAACATTACAATTCAATTTTTCCTTTAATTTATTTTTAATTAGGTTGTTTTTATCTTTTATCATCATAAAGTGTGTGCTTAATGTGTGAAATAAAATGTAATACAATGTTTGTTACCGTAATTATTGGTACAATACATCTTTGGACAATTTTGACCAGTATTTTAGGTCAAAGCATAATAAATGTGTAAATATATCAATAAGTGCTTTAAGTACACTATGCTTGTGTAAGGTGCTTTTTTTAAAACATTTATTTTGTTAGCGCAGTCAGACCCACAATCGAAATCGAAATTAAAATTGTATTAATTGTGCAGCCCTACTACAAGCATTTTTTCGGTTCCCGAAACGATACATATATGTTCTTTGAATGTTACCTAATGTTCTGTGAGGGCAGCAATGCTTTAAGTCTGCATTTTAATTTTATACCAAATGGAAGAGGGAAGTTTGCCAAACATGTAAAAAATGTAATACCAATATAATAAAATACAATTCTCCACTGACTCCACAGTACATTCATGCACGTAATTAAGAAAAGTCAATTAAAGCAATTACTTCTCCCACAAGTTGACAAATGGGCCAGGGCGAGCTGTTTCTGCTGCTTTGTCCAGTGAGGTGAAATTTAAAAGAAAAATTGTTGGCCATCATGCAAAAGGCAATGCACTGTGAGCCCTGAAGTAAAATGGGCTTTGTTTGTGATGCAGCTTGAGAAAAAACTGTCTTAGAATTGGAATTAGACTGCATGTTAATATGAATTAGGATTCATGTTTTCATTGTTTTTTGTAGCTCGAGTACCATCGCAATATTTTGTAAAGTTAATCGCAATATAAAATGTTTGTATCTATGAGTTGTTAACGGGTGTATGGATAGTCGAAATGAGTGTACATTTTTGTTTGAGATATTAAAAAAAGGCCACATCGCCCAGCCTTAATGAGTAATACAAGTTGATTGTATTTGAGAGGATATACATACATTTTTATTATCCATCCATCCATCCATCCATCTTCTTCCGCGTATCCGAGGTTGGGTCGCGGGAGCAGCAGCCTAAGCAGGGAAGCCCAGACTTTCCTCTCCCCAGCCACTTCGTCCAGCTCTTCCCGAGGGATCCTGAGGCGTTCCCAGGCCAGCCGGGAGACATAGTCTTCCCAACGTGTCCTGGGTCTTCCACGTGGCCTCTTACCAGTCGGACGTGCCCTAAACACCTCCCTAGGGAGGCGTTCGGGTGGCATCCTGACCAGATGTTCGAACCACCTCATCTGGCTCCTCTCGATGTGGAGGAGTAGCGGCTTTACTTTGAGCTCCTCCCGGAAGACAGAGCTTCTCACCTTATCTCTAAGGGAGAGCCCCGCCACCCGGCGGAGGAAACTCATTTCGGCCGCTTGTACCCGTGATCTTGTCCTTTCGGTCATAACCCAAAGCTCATGACCATAGGTGAGGATGGGAACGTAGATCGACCAGTAAATTGAGAGCTTTGCCTTCCGGCTCAGCTTCTTCTTCACCACAACGGATCGATACAGCGTCCGCATTACTGAAGACGCCGCACCGATCCACCTGTCGATCTCACGATCCACTCTTCACTCACTCGTAAACAAGACAATGAGGTACCTTAACTCCTCCACTTAGGGCAGGGTCTCCTCCCCTAACCCGGAGATGGCACTCCACCCTTTTCGGGCGACAACCATGGACTCGGACTTGGAGGTGCTGATTCTCATCCAGTTGCTTCACACTCGGCTGCGAACCGATCCAGTGAGAGCTGAAGATCCTGGCCAGATGAAGCTATCAGGACCACATCATCTGCAAAAGCAGAGACCTAATCCTGCAGCCACCAAACCGGATCCCTCAACGCCCTGACTGCGCATAGAGATTCTGTCCATAAAAGTTATGAACAGAATCGGTGACAAAGGGCAGCCTTGGCGGAGTCCAACCCTCACTGGAAACGTGTCCGACTTACTGCGGCAATGCAGACCAAGCTCTGACACTGATAGTACAGGGAGCGGACCGCCACAATCAGACAGTCCGATACCCCATACTCTCTGAGCACTCTCCACAGGACTTCTCGAGGGACACGGTCGAATGCCTTCTCCAAGTCCACAAAGCACATGTAGACTGGTTGGGCAAACTCCCAAGCACCCTCAAGGACCCTGCCGAGAGTATAGAGCTGGTCCACAGTTCACGACTAGGACGAAAACCGCACTGTTCCTCCTGATCCGAGGTTCGACTATCCGGCGTAGCCTCCTCTCCAGTACACCAGAATAAACCTTACCGGGAAGGCTGAGGAGTGTGATCCCACGATAGTTGGAACACATCCTCCTGTTCCCTTCTTAAAGAGAGGAACCACCACCCCGGTCTGCCAATCCAGAGGTACCGCCCCCGATGTCCACGCGATGCTGCAGAGTCTTGTCAACCAAGACAGCCCCACAGCATCCAGAGCCTTAAGGAACTCCGGGCGGATCTCATCTACCCCCGGGGGCCTTGCCACCGAGGAGCTTTTTAACTACCTCAGCAACCTCAGCCCCAGAAATAGGAGAGCCCACCACAGATTCCCCAGGCACTTCTTCCTCATAGGAAGACGCGTTGGTGGGATTGAGGAGGTCTTCGAAGTATTCCCTCCACCGATCCACAACATCCCACAGTCAAGGTCAGCAGAACCCCATCCTCACCATACACGGTGTTGACAGTGCACTGCTACCCCTTCCTGAGGCGGCGTGGGTGGTGGTCCAGAATCGCTTCGAAGCTGTCCGGAAGTCGTTTTCCATGGCTTTCCGAACTCCTCCCATGTCCAAGCGGTGTGCTGAAGCCGCACTCCGCTTGGCCTGTCGGTACCTATCCGCTGCCTCCGGAGTCCTATGAGTCAAAAGAAACCGATAGGACTCTTTCTTCGGCTTGACGGCATCCTTCACCGCTGGTGTCCACCAGCGGGTTCTAAGATTACCGCCACGACAGGCACTAACTACCTTGCGGCCACAGCTCCAATCAGCCGCCTCGACAATAGAGTGTGGAACATGGTCCACTCGGACTCAATGTCCAGCACCTCCCTCGTGACATGTTCAAAGTTCTTCCGGAGGTGGGAATTGAAACTCTCTCTGATAGGAGACTCTGCTAGACGTTCCCAGCAGACCCTCACAATGCGTTTGGGCCTGCCAGGTCTGTCCGGCATCCTCCCCCACCATCGCAGCCAACTCACCACCAGGTGGTGATCGCTAGAAAGCTCCGCCCCCTCTCTTCACCCGAGTGTCCAAAACATGAGGCCGCAAATCCAATGACACAACTACAAAGTCGATCATGGAACTGCGGCCTAGGGGGTCCTGGTGCCAAGTGCACATATGGGCACCCTTATGTTTGAACATGGTGTTCGTTATGGACAATCTGTGACGAGCACAAAAGTCCAATAACAAAACACCACTCGTGTTCGGATCCGGGCGGCCATTCTTCCCGATCACGCCTCTCCAGGTTTCACTGTCGTTGCCAACATGAGCGTTGAAGTCCCCCAGTAGGACAAGGGAATCCCCCGACGGAGCACTTTCCAGTACTCCCCTCGAGTGTATCCAAAAAAGGGTGGGTACTCTGAACTGCTGTTTGGTGCGTAAGCACAAACAAAAGTCAGGACCCATCCCTCCACCCGCAGGCGGAGGGAAGCTACCCTCTCGTCCACCGGGTTGAACTCCAACGTGCAGGCTTTGAGCCGGGGGGGGGGGGGGGGGGGGGGGGGGGGGGGGGGGGTTTGGGGGGGGGGCAACAAGAATTTCTACCCCAGCCCATCGCCTCTCACTGCGTGCAACGCCAGTGTGGAAGAGAGTCCAGCCCCTCTCGAGAGAACTGGTTCCAGAGCCCTTGCTGTGCATCGAGGTGAGTCCGACTATATCCAGCCGGAACTTCTCACTTTGCGCACTAGCTCAGGCTCCTTCCCCCAGCGAGGTGACATTCCACGTCCCAAGAGCTAGCTTATGTAGCCGAGGATCGGAACGCCAAGTGCCCTGCCTTCGGCTTCCGCCCAGCTCACATTGCACCCGACCTCTATGGCCCCTGCTATGGGTGGTGAACCATTGGAGGGGGAGACCTACGTTGCCTCTTCGGGCTGTGCCCGGCCGGGCCCCATGGGGTCAGGCCCGGCCACCAGGCGCTCGCCATCGTGCCCCAACTCCGGGCCTGGCTCCAGATGGGGGCCCCGGTGACCCGCGTCCGGGCGAGGGAAATCTGAGTCTCGGTTCTTGTATTTATATGTATTATCAAATTAATGGTTAATTTGGTCTCATAAAAATCATGACAATAATATCGTTTGTCTGCAATCAATTGTTGGGCAATATATCGTCAAGCTAAATTTGGTATCGGCCCAGTCCTAGAAGTCATGAGAACAAAGTGTATCAGACAGAGCTAGTATCTTAATCCTATGTTTCTTAGTGGAGAGTGATTCTAGCTTAATCATGCTTTGCTTAGCGTTGTTTCAGAGATCAGTTTGATCCCAGGAGAATGGGTGTGTTGCCTGCCAGAAAGTAGAATTAGCCTATTTCTGCTACACAGAGCTGCTGCAGTCCTTCATACACGATGTAGTGATTTTCATAGGTGACAAATTGTGCTGTCAACAGTGTTTCCCATAAACTGCCAAGATACCTGTGGCGGTGGGGGCGTGGCTGTGGGCGTGGCCACCATGACATCACCGAGTAATTTGCATAATTTACTACAATGATATGATTTTCTCTAAAAAGGCTCAAAAAATGTATACTTACTAATTAATAACAGTTTTGTTTTAAAACATCCATCCATCCATTTTACAATATAAGTACACTTTATGTACATATTTATATACAGATTTGAACAATAAGTTATTCACTGAAATATATTTATTAATTGTGGTTCTTACAAAAAATATATCTTATAAATATATAAAAGCTAAAATGTCTCTTAAAGCTCTGCCCCTTTAATTAGTGCATACTAAATAATTTAACTTTAGCCTACTACTACAACCATATTATTTACCAGCAACATAAAGTGAAACAGAGGCAGAGGTGTCCTGCCACAGTCAGTAACAAATAAACAGAAAACAGTAGTGGTGGTAGATAGACACAAAGCTTCATCAAATTTCTGATCCACTGAACAAAGAGCTCCAACAATCTTGATCCTACACTTCTCTTTTGTAAAGTAAATCTGAACAGCCGATATGGGCATCTACATCAACTATATGATTTGCCTGAGAAGCTGGACAGGACAAAAAAAAAAAAAAAAAATATTTTTTTTTTTTTTTTTGTGGCGGCTTTAATTCTTTCGTGGCGGGCCGCAGCAAATAAATGAATGTGTGGGAAACACTGGTCAGTGTTGATTTATTCATTTACGTATCAATGCTGCATTTAATTGTTATGCAGAAAAACGAATGAAACAATGCCATTGAGATGTAGCAAACGTTACTTTTTTGTACTTCACTGTGTTTTTTTAATAGTGTAGAAATATAAAAAAAAATGTCAGCATGTACATGGTTAAAGGCCTACTGAAATGAAATTGTTTTATTTAAACGGGGATAGCAGATCCATTCTATGTGTCATACTTGATCATTTCGCGATATTGCCATATTTTTGCTGAAAGGATTTAGTAGAGAACATCGACGATAAAGTTCGCAACTTTTGGTCGCTGATTAAAAAAAGCCTTGCCTGTACCGGAAGTAGCGTGACATCGCAGGTTGAAGGGCTCCTCACATTTCCCCATTGTTTACACCAGCAGCGAGAGCAATTCAGACCGAGAAAGCGACGATTACCCCATTAATTTGAGCGAGGATGAAAGATTTGTGGATGAGTAACGTGAGAGTGAAGGACTAGAGTGCAGTGCAAGACTTTCTTTTTTCACTCTGACCGTAACTTAGGTACAAGGTCTCATTGGATTCCACACTTTCTCCTTTTTCTATTGTGGATCACGGATTTGTATTTTAAACCACCTCAGATACTATATCCTCTTGAAAATGAGAGTCGAGAACACGAAATGGACATTCACAGTGACTTTTATATCCACGACAATACATCGGTGAAGCACTTTAGCTACGGAGCTAACGTGATAACACAGTGCTTAAATGCAGATAGAAACAAAAGAAATAAGCTCCTGACTGGAAGGATAGACAGAAGATCAACAATACTACTATCAGGAGACACCGAACCAAACACTGGACCTGTAACTACATGGTTAATGCTGTGCCGCCTGTCGAAGCCTAGCAATGCTGTTGCTATCGACGCCATTGAAGCTAACTTAGCTACGGGACCTCGTCAGAGCTATGATAAAAACATTAGCGCTCCACCTACGCCAGCCCTCATCTGCTCATCAACACGCGTGCTCACCTGCGTTCCAGCGATCGACGGCGCTACGAAGGACTTCACCCGTTGCGGCTAGCGTCGGATAGCGCGTCTGCTATCCAAGTCAAAGTCCTCCTGGTTGTGTTGCAGCAGCCAGCCGCTAATACACCGATCCCACCTACAGCTTTCTTCTTTGCAGTCTCCATTGTTCATTAAACAAATTACAAAAAATTCACCAACACAGATGTCCAGAATACTGTGGAATTTTGCAATGAAAACAGAGCTGTTTGTATTGGGATAAAACGTGTCCGAATACTTCCGTTTCAACCATCGACGTCACGCGCAAATGTCATCATACATAGACGTTTTCAGCCGGAAGTTTCGCAGGAAATTTAAAATTGCACTTTATAAGTTAACCCGGCCGTATTGGCATGTGTTGCAATGTTAAGATTTCATCATTGATATATAAACTATCAGACTGCGTGGTCGGTAGTAGTGGGTTTCAGTAGGCCTTTAAGATTAGCGGTGTCCCGATGCAATGTTTATCGGATGTCAGCCATAAAACCAGTAACGACAATTGGAAAAGAAGAGCCTATAGATATTAACATTTAAATTCTTGTGTGTGAAAATATACTTTAGAATCACAATCTCAATTATTAGAAAAAAATAATTGTGCAGCCTTAATTTGGAAACAATTCCAGTTGCTGAATGATGTCACTCAAATCAAAGATAATATTTGTAAACCTGTGTGAAGTTGCCCCCCCATACCTCTTGTCCAAATCTCCCCCACCTTGTCCCAATGTTGGTCTAACTCAGGGGTGTCAAACTTACGGCCCAAGGGCTGGATCAGGCAGGCGAACAGGTTTTATCCGGCCCGCAGGATGAGTTTGCCAAGTATAAAAATTAACCTGAAATAAGTAATAAGTATAACAATTAACCTGAAATTTTTGAATGAAAGAAACAGCTGTTCTAAAAGTGTCCACTGGATGTTGCAATAGCAATTATTTGTATCTTTGTAGATGATGCAACATATGTACAAAATAAACCACATGATGTTGGTACATCAGTCGAGGAAAATGAGTAAATTACATAAATAACTAATAATTAATAAATAATTTTACGGCTGTAAAATGATCTAAAACGGTTAGCATGTGTCAAGTACCAAGCAACAAATAATTAAATTTTGATATGTTTTTATCTTAATAGATTAAAAATTAACACCAATGAGTTGACTGATAAACATTATCACATGATTTATTCAGAAAATATAAACAATGACAAATACAAATAGGATACTAAAAACAACAACATTATGATTTTTATATTTTCAGAATGTGCTTGTTCTTTTTTTTTTAAACAAAGAAAACTATCTGAAGTTGTCTTTATTTTTAAGTTATTGTGCCGTGATTTTACCAGTCCGCCCCACTTGGGAGTAGATTTTTCTTCATGAAGCCCCCGAACTAAAATGAGTTTGACACCCCTGGTGTCCATCCATCCATCCATTTTCTACCGCTTTGTCCCTTTTGGGGTCGCGGGGGGTGCTGGAGCCTATCTCAGCTGCATTGGGGCGGAAGACGGGGTACACCCTGGACAAGTCGCCACCTCATCACAGGGCCAACACAGATAGACAGACAACATTCACACTCACACACTAGGGCCAATTTAGTGTTGCCAATCAACCTATCCCCAAGTGCATGTCTTTTAACTATAATTTATAAGTTAGCAAATTATGATTCATAACCCCCCCGGTCAAAATCATTATCCCAATCGTTTGTGCTTGTTGGTGCTGCAACTTTTTTTCTAAATAGTGTTTTAGTTATTAACGTTTTAGGTTTTACATGAATGTTGTCTGTCTATCTGTGTTCGCCCTGTGATGAGGTGGCGACTTGTCCAGGGTCTAAAAAGGGACAAGCGGTAGAAAATGGATGGATGGAATCGTAAGTTTTACTATTGAAGACCAACCCCACAACAATGTCCAAATCTACCCAAACGTGTCCTATACGGTTGTGCTGCAAACATTGCTGATGCACAAATGAAACACAAACGAATGGAACAAGTTTGGGCTGATTTGGGCAAGAGGGGGGAGGCTGGATGACGTCATTGGTCCAAAAAATATTTTAGAATAACTTAAAAACCCTTTAGGCACAAACTAAAATGTTTGCAACACAAACGATTTGGACAAGGTGGGAGACATTGCTGACTTGACGAGTACAAAACAGTATGATTTAAAATGAATCTTATCACAGACTTGTTGTGTAGCTACAGTTTAATACGTGTGAATTGTGTGAATGACGATACATTGTTATAAAGGAACTAATTATAGCTGGAATAATAACATTATCATTTCTGCAGAACCTCTTCCTTTTTTCCTTGATCCCAGCCAAGATAGCTCCCTTACTAAACGTTTAACGTCTATCAATCAATCAATCAATCAATGTTTATTTATATAGCCCTAAATCACAAGTGTCTCAAAGGGCTGTACAAGCCACAACGACATCCTCGGTACAGAGCCCACATACGAATTCTACAAAACGATTAACTATTCGACCAGACGGACACGGAAATCTCCGTAAAATATATATGAAAACAGCTGCAACTAAATGTTTGCGGTAAATTGGAAGACGAGTGTGAAAAGAATGTCCAAAGATGCTAACCGTTAGCATTCCACATACTGCTTGCTAGCTTCGGAGCTAGCGTGTTAGCTAGCCACGGAGCTTAGCGTGTTAGCTTGCGCTATAAAATCTAGACAAAATGGGACAGAAATAAGGCAAACACACGCGTGTAGCTGCGGCTGCTTTGGATAGACTGAACATGCTTGTTACGTAATGGCGTGGTTCTCGAAATGTGTCTTACCCTTGTGCTGTTTTGAGAGCCCTATTCAACAGCCCTCTTTGTCTGCAAAAAAAGGGCTATTGAAAGGAAGCAGGCATGTATCCTTTAGGCTTGGCCACCGCATCGACGAAAGCGCAGAATGTCCGACGATACCAGAAGGTGTCATCCCGAGTTCTTTAAAGCATGGTGTGGTTCCAGTTCAAATCATTTAAAAGGCCGAATTAAATTCAAGCAACTAACTCCCATTCTTCGCAGGAGCAGGCGGTTTCTTCTCCGCCGAGCTAGCACTAGCAGCCAATATGACGGCGCTCTCAGACCTCCGAGAGCCGGGGAGCGCTGCGAGCACTTCGGCAGCGCGACTGACGGCACGACGGTCCAATGGAGTACGAGGGAATCATTTCCACTTCCGACTGGCAACGCGGATAGGGAAAGGCCCCCGAGTTGTCTCCCAGTGATGGACGTCTCAGGCTACCAATGAACAGAGAGCCGAGGATCGCCTGGGTCGTTGGCAGCTATTTGGAAACGTGGAGCGTTGCGATGGTCCTCATGGAGACCTGAGTCTGAGCGCGATGCAGTGACAATGACGTCACCCAGGTAAGAACGTCGACCTTGCAAAATATTCAGCCTGTGCATACAACCAAACATTTTAGACTTAGACTTCCTTGTTATTGTCATTCAAATTTGAACTTTACAGTACAAATAAGAACAATATTTGGTTGCATAAGCTCATGGTACTGCAGGATAAAAAAGCAATAAGGTGCATATATAAATAAATAAATAGGTTACTGTACAGATAAATATATTGCACTTTTTCCACACGCGTCCACGTTTATGGATGTATGTTATATTGTTTTTTTTATTCCAGCGAGTTAATCCATTTTGGGGGGAGTTGAGGGGATAATTTCTTTCTTTCTTTCTTTCTTTAGTTTATTTCGAACATGAACACACTTACATCATAATACATCACACAATTTCATATCATTTCATTTTACATCATGCCCGAAAAGGAGTAGGACGAAGCAGAGCTTATTTAATCCTACCCCTTTCCCACTTCAAAGCGTTTACATATATAGAATAATTTACTGACCTTTTTATATAGTAAAATAACATCCATGAATTAGTATACACAACAGTTTTGTAATATGTAATTCATTAATTCAGTCATTATTAACATACTGAGATGAAGAATATCTTATTTTCAATAAAGTTGGAAGTATTTCTCATAATTCTTCTTCTTTGTACTTTGTAAGCACTATTATTTTGAACAACCTCTTAAACTGGATCATATCAATAAAATTTTTAACTTCTTTACTTAATCCATTCCATAATTTAATTCCACATACTGATATGCTAAAAGTTCTAAGTGTTGTACGTGCATATAAATGTTTTAAATTATTGTTTCCTCTAAGGTTATATTTCTCCTCTTTAATTGAGAAGAATTGTTGTACATTCTTTGGTAGCAGGTTATAGTTTGCTTTGTACATCATTTTAGCTGTTTGCAATTTTACCAAATCACTGAACTTTAATATTTTTGACTTAATAAATAAAGGGTTTGTATGTTCTCTATATCCAACATTATGTATTATTCTAACTGATCTTTTTTGTAACACGGTTAGCGAATGTAGCGCACATTTGTAGTTATTTCCCCATATTTCTGCACAATAACTCAGATATGGTAACACTAGCGAGCAGTAGAGAATATGAAGTGATTTATTGTGAATTAAATTATGATGCGTTCAAGAGTCTTACGGCCTGAGGGAAGAAGCTGTTACAGAACCTGGAGGTTCTGCTTTGGAGGCTGCGGAACCTCTTTCCAGCAGTGAAAACAGTCCTTGGTGGGGGTGGGAGGAGTCTTTGCAGATTTTCTGAGCCCTGGTCAGGCAGCGGCTTTTTGCAATCTCCTGGATGGGAGGAAGAGGAGTCCTTAAAGCAAAATGTTTGGTTAGAACTAGGATGTTATAATATGAACATTTCATGTCACAAAATTATCACGGTTGTTATTATTGTTGTGGTATTGTTAAATATGCTCAAAAAAGTACTTATACACTCTGAAATATTTTGGACAAGTATTTTATTATAACAACGCGACTCTCTATTTTGCATGTTTTGTGTTTCTTATGCTTCACTGATAGTCTTAGTACATGGGGTGTCAAGCTCATTTTAGATTGGGGGCCACATGGAGAAAAATCCACTCCCAAGTGGGCCAGACTGGTAAAACCACGGCACGATAACTTAACAATAAAGACAACTTCAGATTGTTTTCCTGGTATAAAAATAGAACAAGCAAATTCTGAAAATTTACAAATCATAATGTTGTTGTTTTTTTGTTTTTTACACTTACATGTTGCGGTTAATAGTATTCTATCTTTATTTGTTGTTATTTATTCGTACTTATTTATACTCTGAATACATTATGTGATAATGTTCATCAGTCATATGGAAAAATAATAAATCAATCAAATTACAATATGTTATTTATGTAGTTTGCTAATTTTCCTCGACTGGTGAGATAGGCTCTAGCGCCCCCCGCGACCCCAAAGGGAATAAGCGGTAGAAAATGTATGGATGGATAGCATAATCTACAAAGATACAAATAATTGCTATTGTGACATCTAATGGACACATTTAAAACAGCGGTTTCTTTCATTCAAAAATTTCGACACATTTTTATACTTAGCAAACTCATCCTGTGGGCCGGATAAAACCTGGGCCGTACGTTTGACACTCCTGTCTTAGTATGTAATAATATGCAAATTTCATTTATTGGTTATTAAGAAGGGGAACCAGAGGGTGTGTTCCAACTATCGTGGGATCACACTCCTCAGCCTTACCGGTAAGGTATATTCAGGTGTACTGGAGAGGAGGCTACGCCGGATAGTCAAACCTCGGATTCAGGAGGAACAGTGTGGTTTTCGTCCTGGTCGTGGAACTGTGCACCAGCTCTATACTCTCGGCAGGGTCCTTGAGGGTGCATGGGAGTTTGCCCAACCAGTCTACATATGCTTTGTGGACTTGGCGAATGCATTCGACCGTGTACCCCGGGAAGTCCTGTGGGGAGTGCTCAGAGTGTATGGGGTATCGGACTGTCTGATTGTGGCGGTCCGCTCCCTGTATGATCAGTGTCAGAGCTTGGTCCGCATTGCCGGCTGTAAGTCGGACCCATTTCCAGTGAGGGTTGGACTCCGCCAAGGCTGCTCTTTATCACCGATTCTGTTCATAACTTTTCTGGACAGAATTTCTAGGCGCAGTCAGGGCGTTGAGGGGATCCGGTTTGGTGGCTGCAGGATTAGGTCTCTGCTATTTGCAGATGATGTGGTCCTGATGGCTTCATCTGGCCAGGATCTTCAGCTCTCACTGGATCGGTTCGCAGCCGAGTGTGAAGCGACTGGGATGGGAATCAGCACCTCCAAGTCCGAGTCCATGGTTCTCGCCCGGAAAAGGGTGGAGTGCCATCTCCGGGTTGGGGAGGAGTTCTTTCCCCAAGTGGAGGAGTTCAAGTACCTCAGAGTTTTGTTCACGAGTGAGGGAAGAGTGGATCGTGAGGTCGTCTTCAGTAATGCGGACGCTGTATCAATCCGTTGTGGTGAAGAAGGAGCCGAGCCGGAAAGCAAAGCTCTCAATTTACCGGTCGATCTATGTTCCCATCCTATGGTCATGAGCTTTGGGTTATGGCCGAAAGGACAAGATCAAGGGTACAAGCAGCCGAAATGAGCTTCCTCCGCCGGGTGACAGGGCTCTCCCTTAGAGATAGGGTGAGAAGCTCTGTCATCCGGGAGGAGGTCAAACTAAAGCCGCTGCTCCTCCACTTCGAGAGGAGCCAGATGAGGTGGTTTGGGCATCTGGTCAGGATGCCACCCGAACGCCTCCCTAGGGAGGTGTTTCGGGCACGTCCGACCGGTAGGAGGCCACGGGGAAGACCCAGGACAGGTTGGGAAGACTATGTCTCCCGGCTGGCCTGGGAACGCCTCGGGATCCCCCGGGAGGAGCTGGACCAAGTGGCTGGGGAGAGGGAAGTCTGGGCTTCCCTGCTTAGGCTGCTGCCCCCGCGACCCGACCTCGGATAAGTGGAAGAAGATGGATGGATGGATGGATGGATTATTGTGACCCAAATTATAATGGTTATCATTTTTATCGCGGTATTGTTAAATGTGCTCAAAAAGTACTTTTACACACACTGAAATCTTTTGACCTAGTTAAAAAAAACAACCTGCGGGTTTTCTAAAATTGTAGTTTTTACATGACGTCACGTGCGGCTCACGTCCGGCTCATTAAATATGTGTGGAGGTCAAGCTAGTGTCTGTTCTCAATGGGGTATTAGGTGCCATTTAGCCTTGCTTGAAGAAAAATGCCCTACGCTTTGCATTGTTTTCGGCTGTACAAATTGTTCAAATCGCAAAAAGGATAAACGTTTCTTAAGAGTTCCTCGAGAGGTAATCAAGAAGGGCAGAAGAGTGCACCATTTTACGAAAAACAAGAAAAGTGGCACGCACTCCAGACCAAGGGAGCAGAGTTGAATAACGTGCAAGTTTGCAGTGATCGCTTCGTTAAAGGGGCTCTGCGATGTGGTGATGACTTGTCCAGGGTGTACCCCGCCTTCTGCCCGAGTGCAACAACGAGAGGGACAAGCGGCAGAAAATGGATGGATGGATGTTTATTATTTCCCATTTAAGTATTAGACGTGAAGTTAAATCATGAAATGCAATTACCTAAGCAAAAACGATGCATATTTATCCAGGAGAGTCTTGATACCAATGTCTTTGACCCAGCCACACACAAAGACGTTGTAGACCTCCATGCTTTTCAAAGTTTACATATGTTTTGCCGTGTAGAATGATGTCTGGAGCACCAGATAGTTCACCATGTCTGGGAACTCCACTGACAGATAATCCTATATATCACCAGACAAACCTTTTTTGATAAAGTAGGGGTATAGTCCATTGCATAGTTAGATTTTGTTTATCGTATCGGCGTTCTACAGTACGATCTAGACCCATTGCGTACTCAGAGAGTCTGTGTGCTGCTTGCTGCACAACAGCCATCTTGGCTTGGTTGACTACCACTGTTTTTCACTTCCGTGAAGAAGTCACAGAATACAAGCAATTTTGCATGTTTTGTGTTTCTTATGCATCACTCATAGTGTTTTAGTCTTAGTTTTTTTTAATGTTTTTATGACAAAGTTGTTATTGATTTAAATATTGGTTTGTACTGTAGCACTTTAAGATGTATGCAAAAAAGTGTGCAACAAATAAAATCTATTATTATTATTTAATATTTATGGCGAGCGTTGTGTCCTACTCTGTTCAGCAGTCCTTGAACACACTATAAAAACACCTCCTCTGAGGAAAAATTGGTCACTCTGAGAGACCGTAAGAGGGCACAGCTTGTAGGTTCAATGTGCACAATTGAATAGCTTAGTTGCTCAGAGAGTAGGGTTGTCCCGATACCAATATTTTGGTACCGGTATTTCGATACTTTTCTATACTTTTTGATTCTTTTTTAAATGAAGGAAACTGCAACAAACAATCTTACAGTACATCAAACATTAATTTGACTGCTGATGTATGCAGTCACATATTTTGTCATTTTCCATTCTATTATTTTGTCAAAATTATGAAGGACAAGCGGTAGAAAATGAATTATTAATCTACTTGTTCATTTACTGTTAATATCTGCTTAATTTCTCTTTTAACATGTTCTATCTACACTTCTGTTAAAATATGATAAATTCTTATTCTTCTGTTGTTTGGATGATACCACAAATTTGGGTATCGATCCGATACCAAGTAGTTACAGGATCATACATTGGTCATAATTTAAGTGCTCATGTGTCCAGCGACATATTTCCTGAGTTTATAAACATAATATGAATTTTTTTTTAAACTAAAAAAGATTTTGTGATGCTAAAAAATATTGATGTAATCATAGTAGTATCGACTAGATATGCTCTTGTGCTTGGTATCATTACAGTGGATGTCAGGCATAGATCCAGCCATGTTGCCCCTCGGCTTAGAGCCTGGACGTTGGAGTTTAACTCGGTAGACGAGAGGGTAGCTTCCCTCCGCTTTCAGGTGGGGGGACGGGTTCTGACCGTTGTTTGTGCTTACACACCAAACAGCAGCTCAGAGTACCCACCCTTTTTGGATTCCCTCGAGGGAGTATTGGAGAGTGCTCCCTCAGGTGATTCCCTTGTTCTGCTGGTGGGGGAGGACCAGTTAGTCCTGGTAGGCCCAAATGCACAGTGAGTGTCTGCTGGGAACGTCTGGCAGAGTCTCCCGTCAGAGAGAGTTTCAATTCCTATCTCCGGAAGAACTTTGAACATGTCACGAGGGAGGCGCTAGACATTGAGTCCGAGTGGACCATGTTCCGTACCTCTATTGTCGAGGCGACCGATCAGAGCTGTGGCTGTAAGGTGGTAGGTGCCTGTCGTGGCGGTAATCCCAGAACCTGCAGGTGGACACCAGTGGTGAGGGATGAAGAAGGAGTCCTATTGGGTCCTTTTGGCTCCTGGGATCCCGGGGGAAGTGGGCAGGTAATGACAGGCCAAGCAGCACGCGACTTTGGTGGTCACAGAGGCAAAAACTCGGACATGATTGGAGTTCGGCGAAGCCATGGAAAACGACATCCGGACTGCTTCGAAGTGATTCTGGACCATCATCCGCCGCCTCAGGAGGGGGAAGAAGTGCACTGTCAACACCGTACATGGTGGGAATGGTGTGCTGCTGACCTTGACTCAGTATGTTGTGAATCGGTGGAGGGAATACATTGAAGACCTCCTCGATCCCACCTACATGTCTTCCTATGAGGAAGCAGTGCCTGGGAAATCTGTGGTGGGCTGTCTTATTTCTGGGGCTTAGGTTGCAGAGGTAGTTAAAAAATTTCACGGTGGAAGGGTGGATGAGATCTGCCCAGCGTTCCTTAAGGCTCTGGATGCTGTGGGGCTGTCTTAGTTGACAAGACTCTGCAGCATTGTATGGACATCGGAGCGTTGCCTCTGGATTGGCAGACCGGGGTGGTGGTTCCTCTCTTTAAGAAGGGGAAAGGGAGGGTGTGTTCAGACTATCATGGGATCACACTCCTCAGCCTTCCTGGTAAGGTCTATTCAGGTGTACTGGAGAGGAAGCTACACCGGATTCAGGGGAAGCAGTGCGGTTTTCGTCCTGGTCGTGGAACTGTGGACCAGCTCTATACTCTCGGCAGGGTCCTTGAGGGTGCATGGGAGTTTGCCCAACCAGTCTACATGTGCTTTGTGGACTTGGAGAAGGCCTTCAACTGTGTCCCTCAGGAAGTCCTTTGGGGAATGCTCAGAGAGTATGGGGTATCGAACCGTCTGAGTGTGGCGGTCCGCTCCCTTTATGATCAGTGTGAGAGCTTGGTACGCATTGCCGGCAGTAAGTCGGATCCATTGCCAGTGGCGGTTGGACTCAGCCAGGCCTGCCTTTGTCACCAATTCTGTTCATAACTTTTATGGACAGAATTTCTAGGCACAGTCAGGGCGTTGAGGTGATCCGGTTTGGTGGCTGTAGGATCAGGTGCCTGATTTTTGCAGATGATGTGGTCCTGATGGCTTCATTTGGCCAGGATCTTCAGCTCTCACTAGATCGGTTAGCAGCCGAGTGTGAAGCGACTGGGATGAGACTCAGCACCTCTAAGGCTGCAGCTAACGATTATTTTTCTATCGATTAATCTATAGATTATTTTTTTCGATTAATCTATAGATTTTTTTTCGATTAATCTATAGATTTTTTTTCCTTTTACCGATTATTTTTTTATTTAAAATGAAGATGAAAAAATAAATGTAGGCCAGTTTTTTCAAAAGGCATGGCTTTTATTTACAAAAAAAAAAGTATGGCCACTCAGTCAACATTGACAACAACATGACAAAATATTCTGTAACAATGTAAACATTTAAAACTTTTAACATTTAACAAAATTAAAAGTAGCTTATTTGCTTTTTAATGTGCAAATATAAAAGTAAACATCCAGTGCAAATCTTAATATTCTGCAATAGTATAAGCATTTTAAAAGTAAAAGTATTGCTTATTTGCTAAAATGTGCAAAAATAAAGATAAACATCCAATACAAAAAAGTGCAAAACGAAATATTCTGTAACAACAGTGTAAACATATCAACAAAAGTAAAAGTATTGCTTATTTTGCTTTAAAATGTGCAAAAATAAAGATAAACATCCAGCACAAAAAAGTGCCAATCTAAATATTCTGGCCTATTAAAGGCCTACTGAAACCCACTACTACCGACCACGCAGTCTGATAGTTTATATATCAATGATGAAATCTTAACATTGCAACACATGCCAATACGGCCGGGTTAATTTATAAAGTGCAATTTTAAATTTCCCGCGAAACTTCCGGTTGAAAACGTCTATGTATGATGACGTATGCGCGTGACGTCAATGGTTGAAACGAAAGTATTCGGACCCCATTGGATCCAATACAAAAAGCTCTGATTTCATCTCAAAATTCCACAGTATTCTGGACATGTGTGTTGGTTGAATCTTTTGCAATTTGTTTAATGAACAATGAAGACTGCAAAGAAGAAAGCTGTAGGTGGGATCGGTGTATTAGCGGCTGGCTGCAGCAACACAACCAGGAGGACTTTGAGATGGATAGCAGACGCGCTATCCGATGCTAGCCACCGACCGCATCTATGATCGGGTGAAGTCCTCCGTCGATCGCTGGAACGCAGGTGAGCACGGGTGTTGATGAGCAGATGAGGGCTGGCGTAGGTGGAGCGCAAATGTTTTTTATCATAGCTCTGACGAGGTCCCGTAGCTAAGTTAGCTTCAATGGCGTCGTTAGCAACAGCATTGTTAAGCTTCGCCAGGCTGGAAAGCATTAACCATGTAGTTACATGTCCATGGTTTAATAGTATTGTTGATTTTCTGTCTATCCTTCCAGTCAGGGTTTATTTCTTTTGTTTCTATCTGCATTTAAGCCCGATGCTATCACGTTAGCTCCGTGAGGTCCCGTAGCTAAGTTAGCTTCAATGGCGTCGTTAGCAACAGCATTGTTAAGCTTCGCCAGGCTGGAAAACATTAACCGTGTAGTTACATGTCCATGGTTTAATAGTATTGTTGATTTGCTGTCTATCCTTCCAGTCAGGGGTTTATTTCTTTTGTTTCTATCTGCATTTAAGCCCGATGCCATCACGTTAGCTCTGTAGCTAAAGAGCTTCACCGATGTATTGTTGTGGAGATAAAAGTCACTGCGAATGTCCATTTCGCGTTCTCGACTCATTTTCAAGAGGATATAGTATCCGAGCTGGTTTAAAATACAAATCCGTGATCCACAATAGAAGAAGGAGAAAGTGTGGAGTCCAATGAACCCTTGTACCTAAGTTATGGTCAGAGCGAAAAAAGATACGTCCTGCACTGCACTCTAGTCCTCCTCTCACGTTCCTCATCCACAAATCTTTCATCCTCGCTCAAATTAATGGGGTAATCGTCGCTTTCTCGGTCCGAATCGCTCTCGCTACATTGTAAACAATGGGGAAATGTGAGGAGCCCTTCAACCTGTGACGTCACGCTACATCCGGTACAGGCAAGGCTTTTTTATCAGCGACCAAAACTTTATCGTCGATGTTCTCTACTAAATCCTTTCAGCAAATATGGCAATATCGCGAAATGATCAAGTATGACACATAGAATGGATCTGCTATCCCCGTTTAAATAAAAAAAATCATTTCAGTAGGCCTTTAAGTATTGCTTTTAAAATGTGCAAAATAATCCAGTCCAACACAGTACACAATAACCAATTCTACTCATTCCAGTGAGTGACTAACAGTTGTAATGAAGAAAGGTTAGCATGTCTACATGCTCTGGGGTGAGGCTGGTTCTTTTCTTGTTTACAATATTTCCAGCAGCTGAAAATAGGCGCACAGAAGGGGTCGATGTGGCTGGAACTGAGAGGTAAGACCGATGATGATGATGATAGTATGATTAAAGTGAAAGTTAATTGTTCGTTTATACATAGTATATGTAACTGTTAATGTTGTAAAACGTATTTGTACAACTAATTCACGTTAGCGTTAAAGAGGAGCGCGTCTTTGTAAACACTGAACAGGCACGCCAAACGCGCCTCTCAGAGCGAAACGGTGCTTTAGTTTATGAATTTACAACGCAGATACAAATGACACATTCATGTTTTTGTGTAATGACGTATACTCACGCGGATGATTGACTAGTTGATGGTGATGGCAAGAACGCTGTCGGGTGTTTTCTTTTCAAATGTTCTTTCATAGCCCTTGTGCTGCTATGATAGGCCATTTCCGCTCAACACAGTGTGCGTAAAACAACATTACCCCTCACGTAGGACGCCGAGATGAGCGGTCGCACCCTCTTTCGCTCCCGATCGGGAATTCAAACAACTGCTCGAATTATCCCACATTTCCTCCTTTTTGTACTGTGGATCACGGATTTATATTTTAAACCTCCTCGGATACTTCACTCTCTTGAAAATGAGAGTCAAGAACGCGAAATGGACATCCATAATGACTTTTATCTCCACGACAATACATCGGCGAAGCACCTTGGTTTTGGAGCTAACGTGTTAGCATCGTGCTCGACTGCACATCGAGGCAGAAGAAACATGCCCCTGACTGGAAGGATAGACAGAAAGTCAATAATACTACTATTACTTCTACTATCAGGAGACACTGAACTCAACCCTGGACCTGCAACAACACGGTTAATGTTCTCCCGACTGGCGAAGACTAGCAATGCTACTGCTAGTGTCGCCATCGAAGCTAACTCAGCTACCGGCTCATCTCAGCTCAAGCTCACCTGTGCTCCAGCGGTCGGCGGCTCGGCGGAGGACTTCGCCCCGTTCATCGACACGGTCGGAGGCTCGGCGGCGGCGTTGGAGGACGACCCAGTCATCAGAGAAGGCAGCGACTCAGCGGCGGTGAACGACGCGGCGGCGGTGGACGGCGACCCAGCCACAACTGCACGAGATGGCGGGGGTCCACGCGGCCTCTCCTCGGTCCATGACGGTCGAGGACGCGGCATACACTGGATTTAGAGGCGCCTTTACAAAAACATTTTCGTTGTTCTCTTTGTCTTCAAAAAAGCCCGCCAAAAGGAAATCCAACCCCAGCAACCCTACCTGGCATCCCCCTCTCCCCCTCCCCAACGCCGCCCCTCCCCCTCCCTCCCCCTTCACCTGGAGGAAGAACAATATGCCTCTCTCTCTCTCTCCTTTCTCTTCCTTCTGTTCTTCAACTTCAACAGCAATAATAACCAACAACTTTTCTGATCAGTACCACAACACAGCGGACTCTGATGCCCTTTTTGGTTCCAGTGGACTACACATCATCCACCTTAATGTGAACAGCCTCTCTGGAGCCAAACTCGACCAAATCAGAGAAATGTTCCTCAACACGAAGGTAAAAATCTTGTGTTTCTCTGAAACCAAATTTGATCAAAGTATTTCTGACTCAGAGATAGAAATAGAAAACTTTTCGGTTATCAGAAAGGACAGGAATAAACACGGTGGGGGCGTTTGTATGTATATTCACCAAGATATTAAATACATAACTCGCACTGATCTTAACCACAATGACCTGGAATCTGTGTGGGCAGAAATCAAATTTAAAAACGCTAAGCCGGTACTAATAGGGACTGTTTATAGACCCCCTAATCAGAGTGATTTCTATGGGGTTTTGGAAGAATGCTTGGCGGGGACAGACAACGTGGAGAAAATTATAACTGGGGATCTGAACACAGATATTCAACGCAAAGATGCGCCTGTCTTCAGATCATTCAGCAAGTTTTGTAATCTGCACGGTCTTTCCCAGCTAATAGCGCTACCCACAAGGGTGTGTGATTCCACCCAATCAACCATAGATCTCATTCTCACTTCAGACCGGCCTAAAATAAAAAATAGTGGGGTCATGATCTGTGGTGTTAGCGACCACTATCTAACCTTCTGCACCCGCAAAATAGCTAAACCTCAAGCCAATGGCCACATAACAGCCCAATCCAGATCCCTCAAAAAATACTCCAATGACAATTTCAATTTAAAATTAGATGAGTGGGACTGGTCCCCTGTGCTCGCGAGCAACCTGGTCGATGTTGCTTGGGATCGCTTCAAAACGGCGTTCCTAAAGATACTAAATGACATGGCTCCCGTGAAAACAGTCAGGATCAAAGCCCGCTCGGAACCATGGATGAATCCGGACCTAGTAGCTGCCATAAAAGACAGAGACAGGAAATACTCTGAATACCAAAAATGTAAAACAGAAGTAGATAAACAACCCAATAATATCAACCTCAAATTACTCCTTTCAACTCTCAAAAAGCAATGCAATAAATTAAGAAATAAGTCAACCAACCTGACTAAATCCTTAAAAAAAAAATACATTAACGACAAAATAGAGGAAAACACAAATAAGCCACGTGAGCTCTGGAAAATTCTCAACAACCAGCTTCCTGGTTGCAGCCAGAAACTTAAAACAAGACTCACCAACATCAGCATCAAGGAGGATGACTCCCTCATTACAGACAAAATGGAGGTAGCTAGCAGACTTAACATCTTTTTCACCAGCATAGCAGCAACTCTTGTCAACAAGCTGTCCCACCACTCTGGTCGCTTTGGTGTAGAACACATTAAAGCCTTCTACAGAAAGCTAGGAGTATCCAACGATGATTTCAAACTAGAAATGGTCACAGCTGATGAGGTGTTTAAAAAATTGAGCGCGCTCCACCCTAACAAGGCCACCGGCCTTGATAATATTCCCTCCATATTCCTCAGGGACTCTGCCCCCATCATTCCCCCGATCATCACGCACATAATAAACCTATCAATTACACAAGGCCAAGTACCAAAAGATTTTAAGATTGCAAGAGTAACTCCCCTCTTTAAAAAAGGAAGCAAATTGGAACCTGGCAACTACCGACCTGTTTCTATTCTCAGTTCCATTTCGAAAGTAATGGAAAAAATTGTCTATGAACAGGTCGATAGTTACCTTGCCACTAATAAACTCATGTACAAATTCCAATCCGGCTTCAGAACTAACCACTCCACTGACACATGCCTTCTCTATCTGACCGACCACATCAAACATGAGGTGGACGCGGGCAAATACTGCGGCATGGTCATGCTGGACCTTCAGAAGGCCTTTGACACCGTTAACCACGCTATACTGTTGGATAAGCTCAGAGCAATCGGATTTAACAAAAACTCATGGAGCTGGATGCAATCTTACTTGGAGGGGAGGGAGCAGGTGGTAGAGGTGAACGGCACCGTGTCCACCCCCCTCTCGGTGAGCTGTGGAGTCCCCCAAGGCAGTATATTGGGACCTTTACTGTTCCTAATATACATAAACGACATGTCATCGGCATGCGACTGTGAATTGTTTTTGTTTGTGGATGACTCTGCCCTGCTGGTATCCGGCAAGGACAAGTCACAGGTGGAGAAAATCCTCAGTGCTGAGCTCTGTAGAACTTGCACCTGGCTCGCTGACAACAAGCTATCCATACACTTGGGTAAAACAGAATCCATCCTGTTTGGGTCCCACATCAACCTCAAAAAAGTCAATGACTTCACCATAAAAGTGGGTGACATTTTTATCACCAGGAAAGATGAGGTCACCTACCTAGGTTCCATTCTAGAGGCTAACCTTTCCTGTGATAAAATGGCAACCAAGGTAATCAAAAAGGTTAACCAACGAACGAGATTTCTCTACAGAATCTCCTCTTTGCTCAACAAAAGCACCTTGAGGATTCTGGCGGGAACTCTCGTTCAACCCTTTTTCGATTACGCATGCACCTCCTGGTACCCTAGCACCTCCAAAACCCTCAAATCTAAACTCCAAACATCTCAGAACAAGCTAGTCAGGTTACTTCTAGACCTCCACCCCAGATCCCACCTCACTCCTACCCACTTCTCCAAAGTGGGCTGGCTCAAGGTGGAGGACAGAGTTAAACAACTTGCACTGAGCCTAGTCTATAAAATCCGCTACACCTCCCTGATACCGAAGTACATGTCAAACTACTTCCTTAACGTAAATGACCGCCATAACCACAACACCAGGGGGAGCTCCACTAACCACGTTAAACCCAAATTCCGAACTAACAAAGGTCTTAACTCATTCTCTTTCTATACCACATCAATGTGGAATGCGCTCCCAACAAGTATAAAAGAAAGGGCATCTCTATCCTCCTTCAAAACCGCAATAAAAGTTCACCTCCAGGCAGCTACAACCCTAAACTAACACCCTCCCCGGATTGCTAACAATCAAATGTAAACAATCAAATGCAGATACTTTTTCTTATGCCTTCTGATCTCTCTCTCTCTCTCTCTCTCTCTCTCTCTCGCTCTCTCTCTATGTCCACTACTTGATGTCCATATCCTAACCCCCCCGCCCCCTCCACACCTCTGATTGTAAATAATGTAAATAATTCATTGTGATTATCTTGTGTGATGACTGTATTATGATGATAGTATATATGATAGTATATATCTGTATCATGAATCAATTTAAGTGGACCCCGACTTAAACAAGTTGAAAAACTTATTCGGGTGTTACCATTTAGTGGTCAATTGTACGGAATATGTACTTCACTGTGCAACCTACTAATAAAAGTCTCAATCAATCAATCAAAAAATTAGGCCGTTTATTGAAATACTCCCACACTTTTGACGACTTTTGGCGTACTTTTTCCCCCTCGCTCACACCGCTCGCATCGTCTGCTTTGCGCTCCGCCATGACGGTAGTGTGACGTAAATATGCGACGCGTCGACGCACAAAAACGGCGTCGTCATATTCACGTAACCGATGACGTCGACCATGTCGACGTGTCGTTTCAGCCTTAAGCACCTCCAAATACGAGTCCATGGTTCTTGCTCGGAAAAGGGTGAAGTGCCATCTCTGGGTTGGGTAAGAGATTTTGCCCCAAGTGGAGGAGTTCAAGTACCTCGGGGTCTTGTTCACGTGTACCAGTCCGTGACACATTTGCTACTGGGCCACACAGAAACATTAAATAATTTATAAACGATTGCATTAAACTGGTTCGTGGTGCAAAAAAGATTGGGGACCTCTACATAACGCTACCAAACAATTGGTTTATTTGCGGGGGTGCAGTTTAAAAAAAAGCATGAAAAAATTGTTCATGACAGAGTATAGTGGGTCTTCCATGGGGAAACTTTTTTTTCTGTCTATATCACTGTGTTGTATGGAAATATATTGATTCGGGGACGAAATGCAGTAAAGTGGCGATGTCATTTATTGTCAAGTTTGTGCTTGTCTCAAGGTTTCTGTCTTATTTAATTATTTCCGTGACAATGTAAAGGGTTACATCTTCAGGGTTTTTTGTGAATAATGAGGTGACATCATGAGATATGAATGTTTCATCCTTTTTAAGAGTTATCTTTTTTTCATTCATGTGCCAGCTGTTGGGAGTTCTTGCAGTGGTGTTTTGTGTTACCGAGAAGTGGGCTGATGATTTCAACCACAGCTTTTGTTAAGTTATATGTGGGTGATCCTATGCTGTCAACTATTGGTCGTAATGGTGTGTTTTTCTTGGGTTAGGGTTACAGTTCCGTATACACGGGGCGGTAACGTTGGCTGTGGGTATTAAAGGCCTACTGAAACCCACTACTACCGACCACGCAGTCTGATAGTTTATATATCAATGATGAAATCTTAACATTGCAACACATGCCAATATGGCCGGGTTAACTTATAAAGTGACATTTAAAACTTCCCGGGAAATATCCGGCTGAAACGTCGCGGTATGATGACGTATGCGCGTGACGAAGTCAGAGTAACGGAAGTTATGGTACCCGTAGAATCCTATACAAAAAGCTCTGTTTTCATTTCATAATTCCACAGTATTCTGGACATCTTTTGCAATTTGTTTAATGAACAATGAAGGCTGCAAAGAAGACAGTTGTAGGTGGGATCGGTGTATTAGCAGCGGACTACAGCAACATAACCAGGAGGACTTTGTTGGAGCGCTAGCCGCGCTAGCCGCGCTAGCCGCGCTAGCCGCGCTAGCCGCCAACCTCACCTTGACTTCCTACGTCTCCGGGCCGCCAAACGCATCGGGTGAAGTCCTTCGTCCTTCTGCCGATCGCTGGAACGCAGGTGAGCACGGGTGTTGATGAGTAGATGAGGGCTGGCTGGCGTAGGTGGAGAGCTAATGTTTTTAGCATAGGTCTGTGAGGTCCCGTTGCTAAGTTGCTAAGTTAGCTTCAATGGCGTCGTTAGCACAGCATTGTTAACCTTCGCCAGCCTGAAAAGCATTAACCGTGTATTTACATGTCCACGGTTTAATAGTATTGTTGATTTTCTATCTATCCTTCCAGTCAGGGGTTTATTTTTTTGTTTCTATATGCAGTTAAAGCACGATGCTATCACGTTAGCTCGTAGCTAAAGCATTTCGCCGATGTATTGTCGTGGAGATAAAAGGCACTGAATGTCCATTTCGCGTTCTCGACTCTCATTTTCAAGAGGTGGTTTAAAATACAAATCCGTGATCCACAATAAAAAAAGGAAAGTGTGGAATCCAATGAGCCAGCTTGTACCTAAGTTACGGTCAGAGCGAAAAAAGATATGTCCATCACTGTCTCTCAAGTCCTTCACTGTAACGTTCCTCATCTACGAATCTTTCATCCTCGCTCAAATTAATGGGGTAATCATCACTTTCTCGGTCCGAATCTCTCTCGCTCCATTGTAAACAATGGGGAATTGTGAGGAATACTAGCTCCTGTGACGTCACGCTACTTCCGGTACAGGCAAGGCTTTTTTTTATCAGCGAGCAAAAGTTGCGAACTTTATCGTCGATTTTCTCTACTAAATCCTTTCAGCAAAAATATGGCAATATCGCGAAATGATCAAGTATGACACATAGAATGGATCTGCTATTCCCGTTTAGATAAAAAAAAATCATTTCAGTAGGCCTTTAAATGGTTCTAGTTTCCCTGTGTTATATTGTTGGATTCTAGCAGTGGCTTGAGTAATGTCTTCAAAGTCCTTTTCTTTTCCTCTGTGGGGTCTTTTGTCAATACTTTGTATGTGTCACTGTCTTGGAGCATTGTTTCCATCTGTTTGTGTATGGAGTGCAGAATGCAAAAGTTCAATCACACTTTTCTAGCAGATGTATTTCTTACATTTATGTTACGTTTTCATTGAGGGGCCACTTCGCAGTTATAGCTGCCCTAGAAGGGCCACTTGTAACGGTAAATCACATTTTACTGTAAAGGATTGTTCATGATATTATATATTATTACACTGTTGCCTAATCATTTGTTTTGTTTTTTACATACACCGTAAAAAAAAGCCTGTAGAATTTGTGGTAAAAAAAGAAACTGACAGCTCAATCGGCAGAATTTTACTGTGAAGATTACAATGTTTTCTACAGCACATTACTCTAAATGGAAAAACATTACCAATTTTTTTTTACAATTAAATTCTGGCAACTGAGCTGCCAATTCTTTTTTACTGTGAAATCTTTTTTTTTTTTTTTTCAGTGTACAATTTGATAAACAGCTTTTTCCAAAATCTTAAATTAAGCCGATATTTACTATTTATTTTATATAAAAAAAAATGTAATTGTATGATGTCATATTTGTTGCATTATTATATAATATTACAGTTAAAAAATATGCACTTGCATGCAGTAGATGTATTTTTTCTGTAAAAATGGAAAGAACGAATACATTGAGAAAAGATAAGATACCTTTTTGACACATATTAGTTCCAGGCTTTCGCGGGTCTCATGAAATGATGTGGCGAGCTAGATGTGGCTCCCAGGCCTTAAGTTTGACACCTGTGCTCTACGTTTTCTGAAGAGACTTGGCAGTGCCACGCCATCTCCTTTCTGCATTTGCCACATGAGTATTTGTAGCAATCAACACAGCGCACAGTGGCATGATTGTTCTTGCACCGACAGTTCACCTGGCACTTTGCCCTTTTCGCTTGGCCAGATGTGGGAGGTTGTTGCTTAAGAAAGTTGCTCTTGTTTGCCTTCTTGGCTCCCACATATGACTGAACAAGCTCGTTGGCAAGCTTCATCCGGAAGTCCACCCGTCTCTCTTTGACCCAAGTGGATCCCTAAGAAAGCACATGTGCATTCAGCGCTGCATTATCAATTGAATTGTTTCCATTACATCCACACCGCACTTCCTGCTGTTGTAGTCAGTGACTGTGTTTGGCTTTTTTTCCGGGTATGCTCAGTCTCCAGTACGATGTACATACTGCTGAAGATGTAGATTGGTTTTCCTCAGTTTGGGCGCATAAATTGTCAGTGTGGCACCAGAAGTTGAAAACACCTGAGTGCTGAATTACTTGCAGATCAAAGTCTCTTTCGCAGATTCTGGAAGCTCCTGGCAAATGTTGTTGACTGTGCCAAGGAGGGTGGTCTTCCCGACTTCCAATCGCTGCGCAAGTGACAATGATGTAAATAAGTTATCTGTGGTAACGGTTCTTCCTTTGTCCATGAATGGTTCCATAAGCTTTATCATTACATTTTTTGACAGTCTATCCCATGTGGGACGACTGGGGTCTTTGCCAAGATATGGTATGATATTGCACACAGAACTTGTTTCATCTCAATGGACTGGAGCAAACAGCAGCGAGTCTTTCTTGGAAAAAGTTGCTCGTCAACGGTGATGCGCCTGCCAAATTTGTAGGATGCGATGCAGTTATTAACAAAAGACACCCAAACATCAGAGACTGCACCAAACCTGTCAGTCTCAATTTGTTCACTGCGCCTGTCCTTGTCATCAAAGCGTAGGTGTCGCATGATGTCTTTGAAGCAGTTTCGGGCCATATTGCTAATGATCAGTGGCTGTCCCAGTTTTGCAGACCATGGGTCACGCAGCTATAGAAGTTTGACCACCCCCCGCAGAATGTGGATGGCAATAAATTATATTACAAACCCCGTTTCCATATGAGTTGGGAAATTGTGTTAGATGTAAATATAAACGGAATACAATGATTTGCAAATCATTTTCAACCCATATTCAGTTGAATATGCTACAAAGACAACATATTTGATGTTCAAACTGATAAACTTTTTTTTTTTTGCAAATAATCATTAACTTTAGAATTTGATGCCAGCAACACGTGACAAAGAAGTTGGGAAAGGTGGCAATAAATACTGATAAAGTTGAGGAATGCTCATCAAGCACTTATTTGGAACATCCCACAGATGAACAGGCAAATTGGGAACAGGTGGGTGCCATGATTGGGTATAAAAGATTCCATGAAATGCTCAGTCATTCACAAACAAGGATGGGGCGAGGGTCACCACTGTGTCAACAAATGTGTGAGCAAATTGTTGAACAGTTTAAGAAAAACCTTTCTCAACCAGCTATTGCAAGGAATTTAGGGATTTCACCATCTACCGTCCGTGATATCATCAAAGGGTTCAGAGAATCTGGAGAATTCACTGCACGTAAGCAGCTAAGCCCATGACCTTCGATCCCTCAGGCTGTACTGCATCAACAAGCATCAGTGTGTAAAGGATATCACCATATGGGCTCAGGAACACTTCAGAAACCCACTGTCAGTAACTTCAGTTGGTCGCTACATCTGTAAGTGCAAGTTAAAACTCTCCTATGCAAGGCGAAAACCGTTTATCAACAACACCCAGAAACGCCGCCGACTTCGCTGGGCCTGAGCTCATCTAAGATGGACTGATTCAAAGTGTAAAAGTGTTCTGTGGTCTGACGAGTCCACATTTCAAATTGTTTTTGGAAACTGTGGACGTCGTGTCCTCCGGACCAAAGTAAAAAAGAACCATCCGGATTGTTATAGGCGCAAAGTTGAAAAGCCAGCATCTGTGATGGTATGGGGGTGTATTAGTGCCCAAGACATGGGTAACTTACACATCTGTGAAGGCGCCATTAATGCTGAAAGGTACATACAGGTTTTGGAGCAACGTTACCATGGACGCCCCTGCTTATTTCAGCAAGACAATGCCAAGCCACGTGTTACATCAACGTGGCTTCATAGTAAAAGAGTGCGGGTACTAGACTGGTCTGCCTGTAGTCCAGACCTGTCTCCCATTAAAAATGTGTGGCGCATTATGAAGCCTAAAATACCACAATGGAGACCACCGGACTGTTGAACAACTTAAGCTGTACATCAAGCAAGAATGGGAAAGAATTCCACCTGAGAAGCTTAAAAAATGTTTCTCCTCAGTTCCCAAACGTTTACTGAGTGTTGTTAAAAGGAAAGGCCATGTAACACAGTGGTGAACATGCCCTTTCCCAACTACTTTGGCACGTGTTGCAGCCATGAAAATCTAAGTTAATTATGATTTGCAAAAAAAAATCAAGTTTATGAGTTTGAACATCAAATATCTTGTCTTTGTAGTGCATTCAATTGAATATGGGTTGAAAAGGATTTGCAAATCATTGTATTCCGTTTATATTTACATCTAACACAATTTCCCAACTCATATGGAAACAGGGTTTGTATATCCAGTTTATTGTTGTTTAATATTTTTACAAAATTCATTTCGACACGCAAAGATACGAGAAGTGGACGGACCCCTGTGTGGTGTTCGGGTCTGTGGGACCCGTTTTCATTTTTTATTAAAAGAAAAATGATACAATTAATTAATTTTTCAAACTGAGACTCACTGACTTTGGCTCATTTTCTGTGAAGAACATATATCAGAATACACATTTAATGACCACACACCATACACCCCCCCTACACATTTCTATTACATATAAGATGTCGGGTCACACACACACACACACACACACACACACACACACACACACACACACACACACACACACACACACACACACACACACACACACACACACACACACATACACACAGCAGGCCTAGACAGGAGGAGGATAGAGTGTAGGTACACAGAACATCAGAGGGTCAAATGTGCGAGAAAATGAGAGCAGACAGTGTTAACAAGCAATGTTGCAACCTTGTGTGGGAACCGCAGGTGCAGAAACACAAAAGAAGAATCCCTGTGGGATGCAGAAACTGGCAGAGAAATTTTCCATGCAACGTTCATATTGTTGTTACTCAGCCAGCGTTTGTGGGTCCATCAGACCCACAAACACTGGCTGAGTAACAATAATATGAACATTACAAGGGTTAAATGTATTCACAGTGGGGTATGATGCCGCACTCGAAGCAACAACCTCAGCTGCTTACTACTCAGACTTCATTGGATAAATGTGAAATAGAGGAGGCAGTACATGAGTGGAATGAAGGTAAATGTCATCAAATACGAACTATTTACTTTGTTACATGTCGTGAAAGTAGTCAGTGACACTCTATTTGTGTAGTTATTAGCGGAACAAAAGCCTGACTTTTTATGAACACATCGGTACACTTTATTATTTAAATTAATTACATTGCTTTGTAATTCATTTACTTACTTTTTAGTAAAATAACTCTGACCTAATAGTGTCTGTTTATTTACATGGTATCAGTGTAGAAATATACTAAAACACTCTTCCATACGCCATCAGCCTGATATGTATAATCTACCATGAAATGTGAAATGCGGTGGAAATAAATATCACACACTTCTACAGGAACCTCAAGTTCTAGTAACTAGAGGTTCCAGGAACCAAGAGTTCCTGAACGTTTGGTGAAGAAGGGCCTCATTAATTCTAAAACAATACTCTTAAGTTACTGTAGCCTTTCATCTTTAAATACATCCTCACTGATTCTTCTGAGTTACATTTCTGCTTGTTACTTAGCATTACATAACTTCTACCAGTAATCACCGGTTGAACATGCCTTAACCAGCACTCCTAATTCTGAAGGCCCTGGGCAGATTACACTGACATACCACATTGAAGCTGAAATCTATTTGGAGAAAAAAATCTACCTTACACACATGTATTGGAATCAGTAGTGTAGCCAAGAGACAAGCTATAAATGGAAATAATATACTGCTGGTAATAAAGCAATACCATTTAATTTGAAAATATACTAGAATTTTGGTTGTAAATGTAGGTCAGTGCTTCTGATAGGGTTTAGGCCAGCAGAGAAGGCCTTGCTGGCCCTGACTACCGACCACTAAACGTAGCATGCATCAAAACAGTATACATGAGTAGGGCAATATGTGTGGGAACAGAACAGAAAGTTGCATGACAAAGCATATACAGGTATGTTTATACATATATATACACTACCGTTCAAAAGTTTGGGGTCACATTGAAATGTCCTTATTTTTGAAGGAAAAGCACTGTACTTTTCAATGAAGATAACTTTAAACTAGTCTTAACTTTAAAGAAATACACTCTATATATTGCTAATGTGGTAAATGACTATTCTAGCTGCAAATGTCTGGTTTTTGGTGCAATATCTACATAGGTGTATAGAGGCCCATTTCCAGCAACTATCACTCCAGTGTTCTAATGGTACAATGTGTTTGCTCATTGGCTCAGAAGGCTAATTGATGATTAGAAAACCCTTGTGCAATCATGTTCACACATTTGAAAACAGTTTAGCTCGTTACAGAAGCTACAAAACTGACCTTCCTTTGAGCAGATTGAGTTTCTGGAGCATATATATATATATATATATATATATATATATATATATATATATATATATATATATATATATATATATATATATATATATATATATATATATATATATATATATATATATATATATATATATATATATATATATATATACACTACCGTTCAAAAGTTTGGGGTCACCCAAACAATTTTGTGGAATAGCCTTCATTTCTAAGAACAAGAATAGACTGTCGAGTTTCAGATGAAAGTTATATTTTTCTGGCTATTTTGAGCGTTTAATTGACCCCACAAATGTGATGCTCCAGAAACTCAATCTGCTCAAAGGAAGGTCAGTTTTGTAGCTTCTGTAACGAGCTAAACATATATATATATATATATATATATATATATATATATATATATATATATATATATATATATATATATATATATATATATATATATATACCTCAACAACCAGCCCCAAACCTCAAACATCCACCCCCACCCGTAAAAAACTGTTTAATAACAAAACATGATTTTACTCAACAGAACAGCAATAATGCATTTTAAAAATAATTTTGTTAATGAATACATCTCATCTGCGACAAGCGTATGCACATCTGTGCAAGTGTAACATAGGCCAGTCAACTGCAAGAATAGTGCTGGTGATCTGGGAGAATGCCTGTACTTTTAACTCAGTAGTCTGCACTCTCGCCTCACACTGGTGATCTGGGTTCGCGCCCCGCTCGTAGCAATAAAATACACAACGCAGCCGAGAGAGAGCGTATAACGTCGTTACACCAAGCAGAGATGTCTGGGATTAACAGCCATGAACACCAATCACTGGATTTCACCGTGAAAATTGGGGGCCACTGATTGGCTGGGGGCCCCCAGACTTTAGCCCAGGTAAGCTTGTGCATTAAGACGACCCTGGTTGCGGGTATGTGTTGTCCTGGCTAGTATTACTTATGTCATTTGTTCGCAGACTTAGTCTGTGTTTCAAGTGGCCATTTTGACATTGTTTAGTTTGAGAGGGTGAAGTTGAGTTTTTCAAGGACAATGGAGCGGTCCGGGTTTTCTCAAACAAACGTTCCTTCTCTCACGATTCATGTATTTCAGTCCCATGTACTGTATGTCCATTTTTGTTAAAATATACATTTAAAAATAATTTCCCATTTTATTGACCAATTTTGTGATCTCTTCTGAGATTCCATTAACACACAAAATCGTAGGGCCCTACACTTCTCATGCAAGCTCCAGAGAACAGAGAAGTCCAGTCTCTGTGAGGGTGAACTGTCCCGGTTTCTACGGAAGCGAATATCCGACCACCAAAATGAAACTAACTTTACTGCGGACCGCAGTTGCTCTCCAAGGTAAATGCTTTACATCAGGTCTAATCAACTACATAATGAAGAGGGCTACAGATTTAAGAGCCCAAGGGCTGAGGGGTCAGACATCAAAATTTGGATGTTTCTTCTCAAAGTTGTTCTGCAGGTTATATTCCTTTGAGACTGAGTTTACTTAATTTCAAAGTAAACACATTTGCTTTCGTATTGCACTGTCAATAAATTCATTATTATGATCTCGCTACTAGTTTCCAACGTGTGCAGCTAGACAGATAGTTAACAGCATGAAGAAACAGAAGCTCTAGAAGTTTTGTTGAGGATTGATGTTCCTTCTTTTGAATTATTTTCCTTCTTCAGTTTTATTTCTTTACACTTCTTCCTTCGTTTAGGTTTGTAAGACTGAAAATATAAACATAAAATAAACATTACGAAAGTATAACGTGCGTTGTGTATTTTACATAAACAAAATGGAAAGTTTGACATTAATAAATTCACACAATAGTCGACAGATGTTTAAATATATAGAAATTAAACAACATCCACAGCAAACGTTGCACACAATGAATGGCTCAACACTATTAAACCTAACAGGGGCGGCATGGTGGAACATGGGTTAGTGTATGTGCCTCACAATACGAAGGTCCTGAGTAGTCTTGAGTTCAATCCCGGGCTCGGGATCTTTCTGTGTGGAGTTTGCATGTTCTCCCCGTGGGTTCTCTCTGTGGCTTCCCTCCGGGTACTCCAGCTTCCTCCCACCTCCAAAGACATGCACCTGGGGATAGGTTGATTGGCAATGCTAAATTGGCCCTAGTGTGTGAATGTGATGTCTGTCAATCTGTGTTGGCCCTTCGATGAGGCGGCGACTTGTCCAGGGTGTACCCCGCCTTCCGCCCATGTGCAGCTGAGATAGGCTCCAGCACCCCCCACGACCCCGAAAGGGACAAGCGGTAGAAAATGGATGGCTGGATAGTGTAGTGTTATCGCCCTCGACTGGTCAAATGAAGCACTACATTTATTAAACAAGCTTTGATCGCCAGAGTTACTTAGACAAAAAAAACAACACGACTACGAATACAAAAGACATCACAAAGGAAGCAATTTCATTAAAAAAAACTAAACTAAATATATTTATGCGCAATATCTACTTACAAACATCTGACTCAGTTTTGTAATGAAGCTTACATGTGTGAATTTCTCCCTTGTATATGGTAAATTGGTTATACTATATAGCGCTTTTCTAACTTCAAGGTACTCAAAGCGCTTTGACACACTTTCCACATTCACTCATTCATACACACATTCACATACTGATGGCGGGAGCTGCAATGCAAGGCCCTAACCATGACCCATCAGGAGCAAGGGTGAAGTGTCTTGTTTAAGGACACCACGGACGTTACTAGGATGGCCGAAGCTGGGGAATAAAAATAGAGTATATATACTAATATATTACATGTAAGACAATAACATCAAATACTGTTTAATGCGAAAAACAGTGATGTCATGATTGTCAGGAGCAGAGATGACAGAAAATTTTCTCTCACGAATCTTTGTCGGGCAACATCCCCAAAGATGGTGACATGTTTAAATGCTTACCACATGTCGGCTGACGTGTCAGATGCTAGAGACATTTTTGTCATGACGAGGACTATCTTGCAGCTGGCTGCGTGGATGGTTTTCCCAGAATGCAATCGGATCAGACCAGTCATGGCTTGAAGGTATATACAGGTACATGATTTAATTTAACACTATAACAAGAAACAAACAAAAGGGTACAAACAAAAGGCGCGCACAAGGCGGAGAACAAACTTGGCTATGAAAATAATAAACTAGCACAAAGGCAAAAACTATGGACATGAAACATTACACTTACTGTGACGTGAAAAAACAAATACTTACGTGGCATGGCATGAAGCATAAACAAGGTAATAAACAGGGCATGATAATGACAGAGGTAATGTCGCCAGACAGACTAACTGAAAAGGACAGGCTTAAATACTAGTGACATGATTGATGACAGTGTGTGAGTCCGAACGTGAAAACAGGTGCCAAAACAAGGGAGTGAAAAAGCAGGAACTAAGTGACCAAAAACCAAACAGCACATGGCCAAACAAAAACATGATCAACAGACATGACAGACCCCCCCCCCTTAAAGACAAATCCCAGATGTCAAAAAAAACAAAACAATGATCAAGAGTCATGGGAGGCCGGGAGGGGGACATGGCGTAGACCGCCGCTGAACCTGACGAGGTGGGCGACCCGGGAATGGCCACATCTGTGGCCGACGAGGAGGTGGACGCACTTGGCGTTACGGACGACCAGGGAGCGGCCACATCCGTGGTCGACGGGGAGGTGGGCGCTTCGTCGTCGTCGTGGCAGGCGTGGAAGCTGCGCGCGTCGTCGTCGTGGCCGTGGCAGGCGTGGAAGCAGCAGATGAAGCAGGCGCGGGTGCAGCAGACGAAGCAGGCATGGAAGCAGCAGACAAAGCAGGCGGCGAAACTTGACGTGATGGGTCTTGGCATGGTGGGTCTTGGCGTGGTGGGTCTTGGCCTGAGTCCTGGCTTGAGTTTTGGCGTTGTGGAGCTGCTACGGGCGGTATCTGTCGTGGTGCCGCGACAGGTGCTAGCCGTGGTGCCGCTACAGGTGCTAGCCGTGGTGCCGCTACAGGGGCTAGCCGTGGTGCCGCGACAGGTGCTAGCCGTGGTGCCGCGACAGGTGCTAGCCGTGGTGCAGCGACAGGTGCTAGCCGTGGTGCAGCGACAGGTGCTAGCCGTGGTGCTGCTACAGGTGCTAGCCGTGGTGCTGCTACAGGTGCTAGCCATGGTGCTGCTACTGGTGCTAGCCTTGGACTTGGTGCTAGCTTTGGTGCAGGTGGAGGTGGCCTAGCGGGGGGTTGCGGCTTGGCAGGCCGAAAGACCGGTGGTGGCGGCCGGGCCGGAGGTTGTGGCTTAGCAGGCCGAAAGACCGGTGGTGGCGGCCGGGCTGGAGGCTGTGGCTTGGCAGGCCGAAAGACTGGTGGTAGCGGCCAGGCTGGAGGCTGTGGCTTGGCATGGTGCAGCTGAGCCCCCCCACTAGAATAGTTCCCGGCCCTAGCCCCCCCCTCAAGGAGCGGATACCAGACGCGCTCCCCGCGGTGTGGAACCGTTTTTAGGGGTGGGTGGAGGGAGGTCAGGAGGAGGGCAGAATCCTCCCCTCTAAATTGTCCAAATTGTCTTTCTGTCCTCCCCACCTGGGCTTTTGTGGGTGAAAAAAAAGAACATTTTTGTGACTTGGGCGTGGCTTGAGTCTTGGGGGGCGGAGCTTGAAAAATAGGTGGCTTGGACTGACTAGCTCTAATTTCCATAAACATGTTTTGATAATGTGTTATCATTGAATTAGAGTGTTTTGCTGGGGGCGTGTGATCAAAAGAAAAACAATTCAGGAAAAAAAAATCTTGGTCTGTGATGTCATCAGGCTGCCGGGCTAGCTGCTGCCAATCCCGCCCGGAGGGGGAGGAGCCTGGGGGAGTGACGTGTCCTGACAGGGAGGCAGACGGCTTCCGTCCTTGCCGGCGCGTCCGGTACTGCTGTGATGCAACGCCGTCCCCAGGCCACACGGAGCTGATTGGGATCAGCTTACCGTTTGGACCCCACGTTAAGTCTCGGTGCTCCATGGCACTTAACACCTCTGCGTGTCCGTTGCGAGAAAACGTTCAGCTGGCGACATTCTGTCATGACGAGGACTATCTTGCAGCTGGCTGCGTGGATGGTTTTCCCGGAATGCAATCGGACCAGACCAGTCATGGCTTGAAGGTATATACATGATTTAATTTAACACTATAACAAGAAACAAACAAAAGGGTACAAACAAAAGGCGCCCATAAGGCGGAGAACAAACTTGGCTATGAAAATAATAAACTAGCACAAAGGCAAAAACTATGGACATGAAAAACTACACTTACTGTGACGTGAAAAAACAAACACTTGCGTGGCATGGCATGAAGCATAAACTAGGGAATAAACAGGGCATGATAATGACAGAGGTAATGTCGCCAGACAGACTAACAGAAAAGGACAAGCTTAAATACTAGTGACATGATTGATGACAGGTGTGTGAGTCCGAACGTGAAAACAGGTGCAACTAATCGGTCGTCATGGTGACAAAACAAGGGAGTGAAAAAGCAGGAACTAAGTGTCCAAAAACCAAACAGCACATGGCCAAACAAAAACATGATCAACAGACATGACAATTTTACAGGCAGCGTTGTATGCAATACGCACTAGCCAACATGCTTGTTTGTAAATTGTAAGTGTCTACGTGCTCAGTACTTGTTAAAAAAGCTGTTTTTAAAGGAAATTGTATTATACAAATGTACATGTGACAATAGAAATCTAGTACTTCTTCTATATTCATACAGCCCACTTATAGCGTCACTGCAAAAAAGCAGCATGCATAAACTTCAGGTGGCAATAATGGTGTGAGGATACTGTAAGAACCTGTGCTGTAAGTGTATGTGATTCTATAAATAACACCTTCTGTATGACGGCTAAACAAATAGTGTCGCCAAGCTGCTGAAGCCAGTCCATTGTGTCGGGTTCGGGTTTTCGAGGTCCATGTCAGTGGGGCGAGAAAAATGCATGATATAGTGGGCAGCTTGTTTCACAGCACCACATGGGCAGAGGGGCGCAGGCCCCAGCAATGCATGTTGGCTTTGAAGCGGCCAACCTCTGTACATAGCAAATTCAATGATGCCCAATCCTTGCCAGAGAGGTCTGCTTCTGGTTGTAAACGTGTTTGGTTTATTTGAGAATTGGGCAAGTCGGCGAGGCTTCTGTCAGTTGGTTCTCCATGCTTGGAGCATTGAAGTTGGAGTCTACGAGAGATGCTGAGTGGCAAGACAATGGGCAATGGTAAGGCAAGTGTTGGAGCTAATTTTAGCCTCCAGGTTCTTGGATACACAGCCATTTTTGCCGTGTCTGAGGTTAGTGTCTCCTCTACAGTCATCAAGCTTCTGACCGGTTGTAGGAGGGCGAGATCATCTGCGTATTTGTGTTGCTTTGCTGTCGTGTAGGTCAGGTCGCTGATGTATTGGTAAAAGAGCATGGTGGCAAATACTGAACATTGGTCAGCTGGCCTTTTCGTCGCTTGTCTTTTGAATGAAGATGCGGTTCAAGAGGATGGTGCATAAGAACCATATTTGATGGTGATCTGGATAGTCTGAAGGAGCTTCAGATGCCAGACAGTGTCATAGGCCGTGGTGAGGTCCACCATTATGACACTTTCTGTTTGGCGTGTTTCGAAACCTTTGATGTCATTGGTCAGCTTCACAATCTGGTGGAAGGTGCTGCATCCACGGGCGGAAACCTGCTTGTTGATTGGATAGTTGGTGGTCAATTATGGGTCTAGGCGGGCCAGAGATGATTAGGGCACCTGTTGTGTGGCACCTGGGCTTGCCCACTCTTCAGTTGTCTGATGGCAGTGGAGAGCTATTCATACATGACGGGTCTAGACAGGAAGCTGTATGCTCCTGTGACTTGCCAGCATTTTGTGGTTCCATGCTTTATAGAGCAGTTGTGGTCCTTTTGTGAATCCGTGAATCAGCTGCTTGCAAGAAGTTGCTTGGCAAATGAGTTGATCGCTTCTCTTCCTTTGGTTGGGCTTTCTGGGTGGCTGGGGCCATACTTTGGCACTCTCACATACTGGGAGACAAACATATTGTACATGCAAACATACATACAGACATCCATTCATTCATATATACGCGCATTTATAGGTACATACGCACACACATACATACATACATACATACACATATATACTGTACACACACACGGTACATACATCCACATGCACATTCACTCTACAAACATACATACTGTACATACACATGCACATATACTGTACATACATACATACACACAGTCATGCATATAATCACGTTTAATTAAACACATTAACATTGTTCCTCCGATCCCTGCCGGGGAAACTAGGTAGAAACACGGCACACTGCTAAAGCGTAACCTATTTTTACCATAACAATCTATAAGGTTGATTTGGTTAGCTGTGCTTTATTGTCCCCTTTTTTATCTGCTTTCTTTTGCAATTGAATTTCTTACATTACATTTATTTATTGTTGCATTTTAAGTGATTGTAATGTTGATAACAGAGGTCTTTATTATTATTATTCATTATCAATATTGTTATTTCTATCGATGTTTTTATTGCTCCATTTGTAATGATACAATGTTCATCGTCATTTCTCTGTCATTACTATCTACTTCATTTATTGGTTCTTTCCTATAATTTTTGGTATCATATTTGTACATATTGTATTTGCTGATGTTGTTCTGTTTTTTTGGTTCTTTGTTGTTGTCGTCTCTCTGTCTTATCCAATCGCAATTTCACCATCTGTCTTCTTTTTCTTTACTTCTTTCTATCCCCTCCTGCTCTGGTCTGGCTGCGCCAAACATGAAATAAATCAATTTGATAAAGTCTAGCCATCCATCCATTTTCTACCGCTAGTCCATTTCGGGATCACGGGGGGTGCTGGAGCCTATCCCAGCTGCACTCGGGCGGAAGGCGGGGTACACCCTGGACAAGTCGCCACTGTGGTGATAATTGTTATACACAATGGAGCCACATGCTAGGATCATGTGTGTGGGTGACTGTTTTAGTACAAATATAGCGAAGAACAAACCACCAGGTGTCTGCCATTAGCTGATGTCCTACCTGACGGTTTTGTGAATCATCAAATCATTGTCCTGCGTATGTTTTCACGGGCAACATAACATGGTACCAGGAGTGAACTACTTGAAGTCATGGAAAGTGTAAAGCCACCTAACGCTGTAAATTAGACTGGTAATGTTGACTGTGAGTGGCGCACCTTTAAAGAGTGCTTCATGCTGTATTTACAAGCGGCTGGACTGGATGAAAAACCAGAGGCAAGGAAAATAGCACTGCTGCTCACTGTGGCTGGACCTCAGGCTGTGGAGGTATACAATACCTTTGTATTTGCTGACGGCAAAGGTAAGAATGCATTTGACACCATCATCCGAAAATTTGATGAACATTGCTCGCCGAAGAAAACTTCTACTTTTTTGAAAGATATGCGTTCCGCTCACGCATACAGCAAGCAGCTGAACGTTTTGACAGATGTAAAACTGAAAGCTAAAAAAAACTGTAATTTTGGAGAGCTGCAAGAACCGATGATCCGTGACCAGATTGTTTTTGGAGTTAGGGACAAGAAGGTGAGGAAGAGGCTGCTGCGGATGCAGAACTAACGTTACCAGCGACAGTCAACATTTGCCAGGCTAATGAATTAGCCCTGCAGCACATCAGAACCTTTGGTGAAATCGGGTGCAGGAGCGACCTGGATAAAGAAAGTGCAGCAGTTGCAGCGATATCTAGGTGCACAATACAGCAAAACAATATCCATCCATTTTCTACCGCTTGTCCCTTTCATGAAATACCAAAATGATTCAGGAGCATTTAACTGCAAAAGATGTGGAACAAAACATGCTCAGAGGCAGTGTCAAGCCTATGGACAAATCTGCAAAAAGTGTAAAGGACAACATCATTTTGCAAAACAAGGTTTTTCCAAGGTGAAAATGACAGGCGAATGTGAACAAGCAGTGGAAGAGACCGCTCTGTCTGACACATTCTTTGTGGGTATGGGGACAGAAGATCATTCTGGGAATAAAGGAACAAGACAAACACAGTGTGAACGTAGTTGAGCAAGATAAGTGGATGGAGCCAACCCAAGTGAATGGAAAATAAAACCACAAATGTAACCCAATCATTAACTACTGAAGGCTTACAAAGGTCAACTCATAAAGACTCTGAGAAGCAAGCTCAAAATTGAAGTAAAAGGAAAGGTGCAATACCTCATGTTTGCTGTAGTTCCAGAGGGGCATGAATCCTTACTAGGAGCCAAGTGTGTGAAAAACTAGGCCTGCTGAAGAGGGTGTATAACATTAACAGAAATACATCTTACCACGTAAAAGCGATTGTGAACCAGTACCCTGGCATATTTAAAGAGTCTGGTGTGTTAACATTCACTTATAAGTTTCAACTAAAAATAATGCGCAACCTGTTATTCATCCGCCACGACGAGTTCCAGTACCGTTAAGAGAAAAGCTGAAACAGGAACTAGATCAGATGACATCATTAGGAGTTATAAAACCAATATAACCCACAGAATGGGTGAACTCAATGGTGATCGTGGTGTGTGCATTGATCCTAAAGACTTAAATGCCAACATAAAAAGAGAGTATTATCAGATTCCTACTAGAGAGGACATTATAAGTGAAATGGCAGGTGCGAGATTCTTCAGCAGACTGGATGCATCTCAAGGATTTTGGCAAATTACACTACTTGAAGAAAGCACAAAATACCGCACATTTAATACTCCATTTGGCCGTTATTGCTTTTTGAGGATGCCTTTTCGAATCTGAGGTCTTTCAAAGAACAATGGAGCATATTAGAGAGGGAATAATCCTAGTTTATGTGGATGACATTGTTGTCTGGGGCTCTACACTTGATCAGAATAATGAAAGACTGTTCAAAGTATTGCAAAGCACACAAAGCTCAAAAAAAAAAAAGCTCAATAAAGCAAAGTGTCAGTTTGGTGTCACTGCAATCACGTTCCTTGGAGACAAGCTCACAGCTGCTGGAGTGGAACCAGACAAGGAAACAAATAAGAGCAATACAAGAAATACCCACACCAAAAGATAAAAGAGGAGTCTTGAGGGTTTTAGGAATGATAAACTGCATTGGGAAATTAATTCCAAATCTGTCTTCAAAAACTATGCACCTGAAACAACTATTGCTGGACAGATGTGATTTCAAGCGGCCAGAATATCATGAAAAGGAATGGACTCAGCTAAAAACAGCATTAACAACAGAGCCAGTGCTTGAATACTTTGATCCATCAAAAAAGATGAAAATATCCACAGACTCCTAAAAGGATGGAATTGGAGCGGTGTTGTTGCAGTCAGAAGGTGAAGATTGGCGACCAGTCGCGTATACATCAAGAACAATGACGGCAGCGGAGTGTCAATATGCGCAAATCAAAATGTATGGCCGGTTACGTCTATGGCCTTCCTACATTTGTGGCAGAGACAGACCACAAACCATTGATTGCAATAATCAAGAAAAATCTCAGCGAAATGTCTCCAAGAATCAAAAGACTTATGATGAAGCTAAAACGCTATGATTTCGACCTCATCCACACACCTGGTAAGCACATTGTCCTGGCAGATGCTCTGTCACGGGCTAGAAAATACAGTGATGCTCCCAGCATAAGCTCTACAGAGACTGAAGTAAATATGCATGTAAACCTCAACTATGAATTGTTACCTGTATCAAATATAACGTCCAGGCATATCGCAGCTGAAACAGAGAGAGACATTTGTTTACAAAGAGTCATCAGGAATATCAAAGAAAGATGACCAAGGGGTGATTGCCAGCAATTCTACAACATTCGATCAATGGACTCTTGCTCCGGAGGAATCAAGTTGTTATCCCACAGTCATTGACGGCTTAAACAACTTCATGAGGGGCACTTTGGCATAGAGAAATGTAAGAAACGAGCACAAACTATTTGTTGGCTAGGAATAAATGCAAAAGACACAAGGTGGTCTAAAGATGTGAAACACGTCTAAAACATCAGACAAAACAAGCAAAATCATTTATGACCATTAAAGGCCTACTGAAATGATTTTTTTTTATTCAAACGGGGATAGCAGATCTATTCTATGTGTCATACTTGATCATTTCGCGATATTGCCATATTTTTGCTGAAAGGATTTAGTATAGAACAACGACGATAAAGATTGCAACTTTTGGTATCTGATAAAAAAAAGGCTTGCACCTACCGGAAGTAGCGTGACGTAGTCAGTTGAACATATACGCAAAGTTCCCTATTGTTTACAATGATGGCCGCATGAAGTGAGAGAGATTCGGACCGAGAAAGCGACAATTTCCCCATTAATTTGAGCGAGGATGAAAGATTTGTGGATGAGTAAAGTGCAAGTGAAGGACTAGTGGGGAGTTGAAGCTATTCAGATAGGGAAGATGCTGTGAGAGCCGGGGGTGACCTGATATTCAGCTGGGAATGACTACAACAGTAAATAAACACAAGACATATATATACTCTATTAGCCACAACACAACCAGGCTTATATTTAATATGCCACAAATTAATCCTGCATAAAAACACCTGCGTGTTTGTTATGCTAGCTCCTAGCTCCTCTGCTAGCTCCTAGCTCCATAGAACACGCCAATACAATTCAAACACCTGATCAACACACACAATCACTCAGCCCAAAAGACCGTTTACCTAACCCAAGGTTCATAAAGCTTATATATTTTTAAAAAGTTACGTACGTGACGCGCACATACGGTCAAGTTATCGAATGTTTAGCAGCCAAGGCTGCATACTCACGGTACCTGATATTCAGCTGGGAATGACTACAACAGTAAATAAACACAAGACATATATATACTCTATTAGCCACAACACAACCAGGCTTATATTTAATATGCCACAAATTAATCCTGCATAATAACACCTGCGTGTTTGTTATGCTAGCTCCTAGCTCCTCTGCTAGCTCCTAGCTCCATAGAACACGCCAATACAATTCAAACACCTGATCAACACACACAATCACTCAGCCCAAAAGACCGTTCACCTAACCCAAGGTTCATAAAGCTTATATATTTTTAAAAAGTTACGTACGTGACGCGCACGTACGGTACGGTACGTGTTATGCTAGCTCCTAGCTCCTCTGCTAGCTCCTAGCTCCATAGAACACGCCAATACAATTCAAACACATGATCAACACACACAATCACTCAGCCCAAAAGACCGTTCACCTAACCCAAGGTTCATAAAGCTTATATATTTTTAAAAAGTTACGTACATACGCAAAAAAAAAGCCAAAGCTGCATACTCACAGTAGCACGTCTGCGTCTTTGTCATCCAAATCAAAGTAATCCTGGTAAGAGTCTGTGTTGTCCCAGTTCTCTACAGGCGTCTGTGTATCCAAGTCAAATGTCCTCCTGGTTAGAGTCTCTGTTATCCGAGTTCTTCCATCTTGACTGCATCTTTCGGGAATGTAAACAAAGAAGCGCCGGCTGTGTACTGTTGTGGCTGACTACGTTCGAAAAATACGTCCATTTCGCACCGACAACTTTCTTCTTTGCTTGCTCAGCTTCCTTCTTCATAATGCAATGAACATGATTGAAACAGATTCACGAACACAGATGTCCAGAATACTGTGGAATTATGAAATGAAAACAGAGCTTTTTCGTATTGGCTTCAATGTGGAAGGCATACCCGTGTTCGCCGGTCTACGTCACGCGCATACGTCATCCTCAGAGGCGTTTCGAACCGGAAGTTTAGCTGCAAATTTAAAATGTCACTTTATAAGTTAACCCGGCCGTATTGGCATGTGTTATAATGTTAAGATTTCATCATTGATATATAAACTATCAGACTGCGTGGTCGGTAGTAGTGGGTTTCAGTAGGCCTTTAAAGACTTACTGGAAGAGCCTTATGGAGCCAGAACACTGCCAGTAAGATTTGGTATCAGAAAAAAAATTGACATTGTAGAAAAAGTCGTATTTATTGTTTAATGCTGTGTAACGGCATCGAGGCATGTTGATGCCGGAGGTCGTCTTTCCAGGAAGCAGCTTGCCGGTAAGAAGAATAATTTATTCTTCTTGAAAACATACCAAATACAAAATAAACAAAACAAGCGTGCCTATAGCCCGGGAAGCAAACGGGATAGCCAACAGGAAAAGCTAAGCACAAGAACAGGGCGAAGCTTAGCTCAGGAAAACAAAGGGTAGATGTCGTAACTCGTTGCATGAAAGCAAACAAAAGCACCAGACTGATTGAGGCGAAAAGGCAGGACTACAAACCTCTCTGATTAGTGCCCTGGAACAGGTGAGTGTCCAGAACGCTAATCAAAGGCAGCCAAGGAGACACAAAACAGGGGTGCTGAAACAGAACTTAAACAACAAGTGAATCAAAACGTAAATAAACTATGATCCGGGCAACGGATCACAACATGCTGATGACTTATTTATTTTTCTTCCCCTTTGGATTTTGGCTAAAATAGTATTTTGAGTTATTACTACTGCTATTGCACTGATATATGAGTCAAAGTCAAATATCAGATTGGTTGTCCTTTTTTAGTTCAATTTTGATATTTATTTTTACTTTATTCATACTTTTAATGCATGTAATTAAAATGATGGCATTGGCTATAAAAAAAAAAAAAACAATAATTGGTTTATTTGAATTTCGTGAAAGTGAGTTGAAATCTTAAAAAAATGTCAAAATGTTTGAGAATTCCTGGACTAAAGAAATGTATCAGTTAAGAATCTTTAAAAAAAAAAAAAAAAAGCAAAGGAGCAATCCTTCTTCATTATCAGCAAACGTTTTCAGGATGTTTTCCAAATAATTTTGACTGAAACAAGTCTAAATGAAAAGTTGAATGTGTACTGTATGTGTATTTATTGCTGCTTGAGGTACAGTGTAGTAAGTGGATGTGCTTGAGTAAGGGTTTTGTATAAGACTAAAGCAGGACTGCCCTCTTGGGGCGGAAAAATAAAACTCACCCACCATGTGCAGTCCTCTATGTTGTGGAAGTTACTCTGAAAAGTGCCGGTGTTGTGCCTAAAAACGCACCCCTGCCATAGATAGTTGATTTTACCTTATTGTGTATCAATGTATGTTGAATTGCAACAATATCATTTAAGCAAGCTGTAATGTTTGTAGGTGTACTTTATGCATCAGGCGTAACTGTTCTAACATTGTCCACTATAGTGCGTGTTGACGTCACCACGCAGCCAGCGTATATCTAAATATCACACAAGCCATATTAACTTCTCACAATTTACGTTTTCTTTTCTCGATTAAACTCTAGAGTAAATTTGAATAAACTGATTATAGTTGATTTTACCTTATTGTGTATCAATGTATGTTGAATTGCAACAATATCATTTAAGCAAGCCATATTACCTTCTCACAATTTACGTTTTCTTTTCTCAATTAAACTCTAGAGTAAATTTGAATTAACTAATTATAGTTGATTTTACGTTATTGTGTATCAATGTATGTTAAATTGCAACAATATCATTTAAATCCCTTTGAATGTGACATATCATCACCGGTGTTTTTCCATTGCCAGGTATCAATCCGCGGTCGCACTTATTTGATAGCTTTCAGATTTTGAGGAAAATCGATAGTTTGGCAAATGTGCAAAGTGGTTTCAAGATTTACTAGTGGAAATGGATCCTTCGTTGTACAGAGCTATTTTGGACTATAAAACAAAAGGTATTTATTCAACAACCATCTCCAAAGTTGAAAAAAATGAAATTCGCCGAAAGTCCGCAAGGTACAATGTTGAAGGTGAGTGTCATTTTCAGAAACTTTTATATTCAAGAGATTTGAAGAAGTCACATGTCATATTGGCCTACTTTTAGCTATGTAACTGTGCAGGATTGACTCCCCAAGTATTATCCAAGACACTTAGTAAACTACTTAGAGCGATATATGTTGGCGCTAGAGAGTTTTTCTGACAAGTTTGGCATGTTCTTTCTGACATGTGTTTATGTTATTCCCCTGGGAATGTGAAAAAAAACATGAAAACCAGTAATACATTTGCAGATACAGAACTTGCACACTTTGACAATAATGGTATTATATAATTGTGTTATCAATAATTTTTAAAGATGTTATAATTGTTTACTTAACTTCCCTGTCATTGTATGTTAAATCCACTTCCAAATCCTTCATATTATTTTATTAGAAGACACTATTTAAAAGTAGGCCCCTAGGTTTGAACGTGTGAGTCAATTGTGTGTGTCCTGTGATGGACTTGTTACCTGCCCAGGATGTTTTCCTACCTTGCCCAATATTTGCTGGGATAGGCTGCAGCACCACCTGTGACCCTGATTAGGGGTAAGTGGTGCCTTAGGTAAGGATGGACAATGGTTATTGCAGGAAATCTTACACAATAATCTCTTGTTGCGATAATATTTCCTTTGCCTGTGTCTCCATTTTTTTCTTTTATTTTGCTACAGGTTTCTCTGCAAATCATTTTACATGATACAACTTTTCTTCAGGAATTTTTAAACATTTCATGCAGTTGCAGCTGAACATGGAGCCCTCCATGGCTAATTTTTATTTATCCAATTCATCTTTAACATTGGGTGTCTCAACATGATAGCAAACCCATCTAGCTGTAGCAACCTTCACAAGAAAATGTTTCTTGGGGTTGATATATTTTCCAATGTATTTCTTAGGAGAGGAAATGTACTACATCGGTGTGACCAAATCCCCCAAAAAACGAAGGTTGTGTGTGGACAGAAAAGAAGCCAATGATATCTTCATTGAGTTCCATGCCACTGCCATAGGAGCCCACACGGGACAAAAAAAGACCAAAGACGCCATTTCCAAGAGATATTTCTGGCCTGGAATGGCCGCGGACATTGATAAATGGGTAATTCAATGACACTTGAAGCAAATTCGCTTTTTATCTAATCCTACTAGAAGTTTCCTTTATTACACAGTTTTATAACTGGTCCTTATGTTATTTCACAGAATATGAAATGACAGTCACCAAATGTAGCCAGCTGATGGTAACGTTGTTCATATGAATTGTGTTGTTTGCAGGTCGCCGATTGTACCGTTTGCCAGGCCAGCCAGCCCATAATAAAAAAGGAGGTGGAATACACACCTATAAAGGTAAATATATTTTATATATATTTTTTCTTCCATGGCTTTGCTCTGAGTCCGAGGGTCACAGAGGAAGCTGTAAAAACATGTCAATTGAAATATAAGAGGAAGGTTAATTACTACTACACAACAGCATGTTAACATATTAAAATAGATTTTGATATTTGTATTTATTTACACCCAATAAATTATTAAACTGTCTCCAATGATGCTGCTCCTAATCTAATGTTCTTTATTCTACTTTTTTAGGTCAAATACCCTTTTGAGCTTATAGGCATGGACCTGGTGGGAAAATTAACCATGACAAAAAATGACAATCAATATATCTGTGTCATGATTGATTATTTCACTAAATGGCCACAGGCTTATCCATTAAAATCCAAAAATGCGGCAGAGGTGACCGAGTGTATTATAACATTTTTTCATCAGTTTGAGGCACCAAAAAGGATTTTGACGGACCAAGGCACAGAATTTGTCAATGAGGTAAATATGGAAACCACGGCAACTATTTGACTGAATTCATGTGTACATTGTAACAGCTTCCAAATATTAGTGTTCCCACATTCATTTTTACATATAAACTTTTTTGTGGTTAATACAAAATGCTACATATCCTAAGACGTACAGTATGTGCACTCTACATTTACAGATTAACAGGAGTGTGTGTGCCAAGCTGGGCATCCAGCGGAGCCTCTGTGCCCCCTACCATCCTCAGACTAATGGTTTGGTGGAGAGGATGAATGGGACCATCCAAAGGTGAAGGAAATATAGCTCCTATCTTTTCTGGGGTCAATCTATTCATTAAATATTGAAGAAGATATTAAATATTTCTCGGTAAATGATGACGTATTTCTAATGAGGTTTGCCACTAACATTTTTAAACCATAAAAAATATTGATGGCACAGATTAAATCAAATAGTCAGGACAGCCTAATACAATTACATATTACTGGAGTTTATTTTAATTTCAGCAAGATATTTGAAGAAATTTGAGAGTGAATATTGATACATACTCTTTTTTTGGAACAGATGATCTCAGCAATGTCTGTCACAGCTGTGGGATAGAGGAGAGCGATAACCCTCAATGGGTATGTTTTCACTGTGCAATACAGTCAGGCTGTGAAATAGCAGGGCGTAGATAACATAATTATTGTAGTATATAGAGCTGTAACAGTGATAATGATGAATTATTTAAATCCGGAATTTATATACAGTACATTTAATGGCCCAACTTATCTGCCTCCTCACCTCCATCCTCTCTCACCTTAGATCTGCTGTGACATCTGTGACAGGTGGTTTCACCACGAGTGTGTCCTGAGGCCAGATGTGGATGGGGATTACCTGTGCCCTGCATGTTCATGATGAGGGATGGGGGGGTTGGAAGTATTAAACTATATTTATGTTATGACCTTCTGCCCAATATCTAATAATATTTCTGTTTGTAGATGTATAGTTACTTCTGAGAAGTTAAATTTTGTTACAAATAAGTGTTCTATTTTGATTGTCTTTGGGTTTACTTTATTTGACGTTTGACTTTGAATATTGTATATATAAATTATTTAACTATGTGTGGATTTTGTTATTTGTTTGCATTAAAAGAAATTGCATTATACCTTGTTTGATAAGAAATTATATTTCTTCTCCTCTGACCTGAAGACTGGGGACACTGTACATACCAAGAAAAACATAGGGGGTGCATTCTCAGGCAGCAGGCCTGAACGTCCTGCCTGAAAAGGCACCCCCACCCTAACTCCACTTCTGGTGGTCCAATTTTCACATGGTTTTCACTGTGCACTGAGGGGGCTATGAGGAGTCACCAGGGTGAGTGCCAAGTCTCTATGACCTTCCTAGCCAGAGATAGATAGGGGGTGCATTCTCAGTTAGCAGGCCTGAACGTCCTGCCTGAAAATGCACCCCCACCCTAACTCCACTTCTGGTGGTCCAATTTTCACATGGTTTTCACTGTGCACTGAGGGGGCTATGATGAGTCACCAGGGTGAGTGCCAAGTCTCTATGACCTTCCTAGCCAGAGATAGATAGGGGGTGCATTCTAAGGCAGCTGTGGAAAATGCACCCCCATCATAACTCCACCTCTGGTACTTCGGGTACTTAACGTTATTTGTGAATGTTCAATTTGAAACTTCTTAAAACGAAATCAATGGTAGATATCAGATGCATTCATTTATTTATTCATCCATCCACCCATGAGCTTCTTAAAGTTAAAGAAAATGTCATATTTTTTAAAATACGAGTATTGGATCACAACAACACGTCGAATGAAGCAGCAAACATTCGTTCTCCTTGATGTCTCTAAAAAAGTACATATAGAGGTTTACTTTGGTGTATATATTCTTTACAGTAAGCTGTCAAGGTAGACAATTAATACTACATTTTCGGGACAGCAAATATTCCAATATTAATTGGTTATTGTTTTCGCCTTATCTGATCTAATGACGGCGAAATCATTAAAGGCTCACAATTTTTAATCCATCCACAAGTAAAGAATACGTGGATTATTCCACTTTATGTACTTTTTTATGCCGAAAGAGGCGATTTCAGCCACTTGAATGACGGCGAAATCATTAAAGGCTCACAATTTTTAATCCATCCAAAACTAAAGAAAACTTGGATTATTTCACTTTATGTACTTTTGATCTAATGACGGCGAAATCATTAAAGGCTCACACTTTTTAATCCATCCACAAGTAAAGAATACGTGGATTATTCCACTTTATGTACTTTTTTAGGGGGGGTGCATTCTATGGCAGGGGTGCGTTTTCAGGCCCAACACCGGTAGATGTGGGACACGGTCACCTAACCTTAAATATTGTACTTCTATTTAGAGTGCCCTCATATGATGTCTGACTTCTATTTAGAGTGCCCATATGATGTCTGACAAGAGTCGAATAATACCAGTAGAGATAAAGCAGTCATTTAGTGTAACTCTTCCAAAGAACCCCTAAAGCCCAGCATTGTATAGATTTCAGAGCGATAAGCCTAATGAGCCACATTACAAAAACAATGAATAGTAAAAAATAATAATAATAATTAAAGTACAAAAAGACGCTTACATCTGTGTTATTGATTACACCAAAGCATTTAACTGACAATAAAGATCTTCAAATACAAACTAAGTTATACTGGGAACAGACAGTTGCAGTAGGAACCCAGCATCGAGTAACAACAGAATCCCAGATGAAAAATTCAGTATGTCAAAGCTTTGTTCTGTCACCTAATTAATCCAATTTATACACAGACATTTTTTTCGTAGAAGTCGAAGATATGAAAGACGTGAATATCGGGGTAAACATAAATAATCTAAGATATGCTGATGATACAATTTTGATCACAGGGAACAATTCGGACCTACAAGACGTAGTAACAGCAGTAAATGAGAAATTAAAACTATACTGAATGTAAATAAACAATAAAAACAAAAAGAACGGTAGTGAGCAGGAAAATTCCACTACCAAATATGAACATTAATATAAAATAGAACACAATACATCAAGCCAACAGCATAATATATTTGGCATACATGACAACAGAAGATGGAAAATGTGACACAGAAATGAAAAGAATCGGAATTGCAAGATCGGTATTTCCAAAACATGTTTTCAAATCTTAACACCAAGAAACATTAACATCAGTTTGAGACAACACATTATGAAATACTACGTATGGTCAACACTACTATATGGTGCAGAAACATGGACACTTACAAAGGTAACAAAGATCAGGTTAGAGGCATTTGAAATGTGGATTTATAGAAGAATGTTAAGAATTTCATGAACAAATTAAGATTTTCTAAAAAACTTAAACATCTTGAGACTACTACTTGTCATTATAAAGAGAAGAGAGTAAGCCTTATTTAGTCATATTGTTAGAGTCATTGATGAGCAAGCTACTTAGAACACGGAGTAAGCTAAGCTACAAATTACTCTCGATTAAATGTAGCTAAGCTATAGGGGAAGCTATCCCCGGAGAATTGTAACAAGCTAAACTACAAGATACACTGCAAAAGTAGCATGCTACATTTAACAGCATTCATATCTATGGGCCCACATGTATATTATAAATTTTAATGTAACTGAGAGTGTACAAATAGACCCAATAAGGGTCCATTACTATTAACTATGTGTCATTTAGCTGGGAACACCCTACAACTACCTGTAGGGGTCCCTGCACCTCACTGCATGTATTTATTTAGTTTGCCTTTTCTTAGGCCCACCCCTATAATGTTATTCATTTTCTCTACATACAGTAAAATGCCAGGATCTACCTATATCTTGACAAAAAAAACAATGACTTGTGTGTTGTTTGGGAACTGTTGGTAATGGTTATGTGCATTAAAAATTTTCATGAACTCAACTCACCTTAATGTGTGTTCCTAAAATTGTGTTGAACGTCTTAGATAAAGAAAGCAGTTAGGATTTTGGTTTACAGAGTAAAAATCTAAGGTTTTGGGCATTGTTTTCTCCAAACCCATATATTTGTCTAAAGATGGCCAAATATGGGTTTCCTGCACATCACCTTCATCACTAAAGGGAATATCTAATCTGCGGGAGAGAATTCCTCTGCCTTTTTCATGTATATTTTTATGTTTTTTTTTAAGTTGTCAGCTTGAAGCGTCCCTCTGTCTCCGACTCCTTTGTCGTCATGTGACAAGAGTACATGTTTGTTATGATTTTGCTTACAAGTTCCGATGACCCGCCTTATCTTGCCTGATTGGCCAGCTCGTAATGTTTCGCCCTAACCTTAGCCAATTGTGAATCATCATACCAACACCAACCAATCATCATGATTGTCCCCCGTATTTATGGATGTTGTCATTCATTCAAGTCTTTGTTTTTTTCTCCATATTTTTGGGGGACCTGGATTCACTGTCCTTTTTCTCTTTGTAGCTTGTAGCTTTGATGTAAGCTACCTAGCTACGTGGGTCTAAAAGTAGCTAAGCTACAGGAAAAGCCACTTGTTAAAAAAATAGCTAAGCCAAGCTACTGGAAAATGTAATTAAACTACGGAGCCTAGCTACAAGTAGCTTGTTACTGCCCATCTCGAGGAAACAAACCTTCAGAAACTTACGAGGTAAAGTTGAATGGTACATATGGTAGAGGTAGACCAACAACAACGTACACTGACAACATCAAAGACTGGACCCAACATAAATATTAAAACGCATCCGAGTGGCTCAAGATAACGAGAAGTGGAGGATCATGTTCGCAGACCTGCTAAGAGCAGGTGACACCTGGTGTTGATATCTGACAACTTGACAACTTACTTAGTCGAGAGCTATGTTGCTGATGAATAAGAAAAATGTAATGTAAAGTGCTGATTGGTGGTTAAATGTCCTCGAGCAACATATTACAGTATGTATACAACATCCAGCTGTCTGAATGCATGATTGTTGATCCAGATAGCAACGCACAACTCTATGAATGGATGGATATCCATCCATGTTGTCAGCCTATCCCCAGGTGCATGTCTTTGGAGGTGAGATTAGTACCCAGAGAGAATCCACTCAGTCATGGGGAGAACATGCAAATTCCGCACAAAGCCCCACAGCCCACACGCAATGAAATTCTAAATAAAGTACCTGTAAAATCTTAAGGGAAATAAACATTCTCTTGTATTTTTGGACTGAGGCCAGAAGACAGAGTATGTGAGAGAATCAAAAGCTTAGATGTTTATTAACTATTTTTTAGGAGTTCTATTCCTATACAGTCTGAAATACCCTTCCATGGTATAACTGCGCCAAGCCAAATTTTTTACCTTTTGTCATTTACGTTTCTGATAGATTCCATTCTTGCTCCCCTGGTCCTTTATCTTTGGCAGCCTGGGTGTACTTTAGGTACACATGCAAAGGCAAGGGATACAGCATTTTCTGCTGATTGCTGGTTGGTGATTCCAGCGAGATTATGCAAAAACTGCACAACCAATTCTAATTAAACTTTGTGGAGTAGTGCAAAACATTAAATGTAGACGGAAATAATTTTCTTTTGATTTCTCAGTGGAAACCAGATTTGGCCAACAACTCCCAAAAGACCTACTTCTAAGGAGCCTTAATTACAAATTGCATGTGAGAAAGTGTCTGCAAAGCCTGGGAGGTGTTTGGGTGTTGGTAGTTGAGCACAAGAGCAGTTTATTTATAAAGACTACAATATTAGTGGCAGGAAATTTATTTGTCTTAATTTAACAAAATAATTTTAGCGCAACTATTAAAATAACAGTTCCAAGCAGACAAAGAGTCCATAAAATAGTTTTATCATTGATCAAAATAAGGAGAATGGTGAGGAGTCTGCCATCATTCCTTGTGGGCAGTCATTGCAGCAGGTCTTGTGTCCGCAGACTTCCAGCCTGTCCAACCCTCTCGTAGTAGCCATCTCGACACCGGAATTCCTGTAGGCACAAGAACATAACTAGCAGCCAGAACGTGCATTAAAAAGAGCTCTTAAGACACATCCTGCTGCCAGCGTTACTAATTCCCCTGTAGGGATCTTACACGGCTAGGCAGAGCGGTTCACCGTGTCGCTGCCTCTGTATCTTGTTGCAACACTATGACGCTTCAGTCCGTCATTGCCTCGTCCGTGGGTTGAGATGACAACTGACATAGGTGTTAGTAGTGGGTTCTAATCAGTTGCCAGCCAGTCACTAAACCACCATTCCAACTCAAAAGCATGTAATATTACAAACTGCTCAATGTGTACAAAGTGAAAAATACTATACAAATAGGCATGTAATCAACAAAGGATTAAAACATTCTTCTGTTGTGTGGCATGTTGATGATACAAGTTGGCTTTGTGTGACTGATAACGCCGTCTGCTGTATTTTGTGTCAAAGCAAGAGTTTGCCAGGAACTTTCCGACTTGGTCTGTTTTGCACAGGCCTTGCTCTTTCCCTCTCTATCCAGTACACGCGAGGTGGTCCTTCCCTTCTTGGAGGATCACTGAGAGGATTTCTCCAAGGCTGTTTTGGTTTGATGTTTGTCGCCGGGACTTTTGGCTTTTCTGGTCCATATATGCGACGAAGACTCAACCATGTCCTCCTCACCTCAGGTAACGTCGACGTGATTCCCAATGTTTTTGGCCTCTTTGGTCCTGATGTGATCCCAGGTAACACACTGTTGGCCTCCAAAATTGTTAGCCTATTTTGCGCTTCTGTTTTTTCAGGTCTTTTAGATGCAGATACCTGGTAAGGACTCACCCTTGGTTTCTTGGGTTCCTGTGTTTTTTGAGAGGGCTGTAGTTCAGGTATTCCAGGTTTTTGACGTTGGGCAATCCGAGGGTTCTTGGACTCAATTGGTTTCAGACGGTTTTTGGGTGCGGCTTTCTTTGGTGTGAATGGCGTTGCCCCCGGTTTATCAGGCACTAGTAGTGTTGCTCTGTTCATAGACTTGGCCTTCTCTGGACCAGGTTTTTTATCGTGTTTGTTCAGCAGGGGGTTTTGCTTTGGAGCCTTGCTGCCTGCCTTCTCTGTTTTGCTTGCATGTTGAAGTGGAATAACTTGTCTTTCATCAGTATTTACTTGGTCACTCTCGACATTCTTTGTTGGATTTGGTGGGGGAACAAGCTTTTGTGAAACTTGTGCCTGAGTAACATCAGCATTGTACGTCGCCGATTTCATATCTAAAGGTGTTTCTGGAATAACTGGGATTGGTGGCAAAAAGCACTGACTCATGTCTGGCATTGGGTGAACTGGAACTGTTGGAAAACAGTACTCTTTTATGTCTGGCATTGTCTCAACCAGTAATGGTGGCAAAAAGCCCTGGCTTATATCTGTCATTGTCTCACTATCATCACTCAGTCCGAAACTCTCATCTTCACTTAAAATCCATTCTAACGACAATAGGTCTGTCTCTGTGCTGGCGTCGCAGAAGCACCGTTGTGGTAAATGCGCATGAGTTGTTCTGCGCTTCCGTCTTCGTTTATGTATCACTTCTTTTGGTAAAACCTTTGCCGAAGCCAAATCCTTGTAGAGCCTGTATAAAAGGCCAAATATGTCTTCCTCAGATATGTTTTGCAATGATGGGACAAAGGCCATGCTTGGGCTGGGAATCGTTGTTTGGCTGTCTTTATTATCCAGAAAGTTTGTCTCTGTAGAGAACCATAGACAAAAACAGATAAACAAGCATATATTTAAAAATATCATGTTGTCTAACATTGCAATACATTTACTCTATGGCAATCAAGCAGTGGTTCAAAGTATGTAATAAATATATGTTCTATACTATTACTGTACAGTATAGTAATGTAAACGTCAGTAATGATAACCACTGTAAAACTCCCTTATTATTGTTTTAAATGAAAATGATCGGAAAACCGTGACTGCACTTTGATAAACTCACAGACTGACTGGCGCCAGCTCACTAGTTTAATTACTAACATGAAAACAAGAGACATTAATGTATTTCCCCACTAAAAAAACAATACCTATACACCATAATCTGAACTTGTATGAACACTATACTGTCTGAGCAACTAAGAAATTAAATTGTGCACACTGAACATAAAAGCAGTTCTCTCTGAGTGTCTCTCAAGTGATCTTTACTCAAAGGAAGAGACAAAGTGTTTTTACGGCTTGTTCAAGGACCGCTGCACAAAGTAGGACACAACGCCCGCTAGAAATAATAATATTACTATTATTATTTACATCTTAAAGTAATACAATACAAACCAATATTTAAAACAACAAAAGTATAGCCATTACAACAGATTGTCAGTGGAGCATATAAAAAACACAAAACATGCAAAATAGTGGATTTTCTAATGGTGTGTCTATTTTATTTCATTTTATTTTTTTAAATAACTTGGTCAAATTATTTTTAGTATGTGTATAATTACTTTTTAAATACATTCAACAATACTGCAATAATGATGATAACCGTGATATGAAATATTCATAGTCACATCCCTACTACAGTACTAAGGGTGCACGATACATGTCGAGACAGATAATTATCAGGCTGATATGACGAATTGTAACTTAAGATGGGTATTGTTTACATTTTAACTGATACTAATACTTATAAAAATGGTGCCAGTGCTTGCATGATGCCAAAGCTGTACTTAAAAAAAAAAATTTTTTTTTTTTTTTCAAAAACAATGCCTTTATATTTTCATGGCTTTTCATGACATTTAAGGTGAACAGACTAGTAATTTCAATACTTTATGTAGATCAGTGGTTCTCAAACTTTTTTCACAAAGTACCACCTCAGAAAACACTTGGCTCTCCAAGTACCACCATAATGACCAACATTAAAATACAGTAGCGCAGTAGGCCTAAGTATTTATTAAAAACAAGGCAGAGGTGTTACTCAACAAGTATATTTAATATTTCCGACCACTGTAACTAGGGATGTCCGATAATGGCTTTTTGCCGATATCCGATATTCCGATATTGTCCAACTCTTAATTACAGATACCAATATCAACCGATACCGTTATATACAGTCGTTGAATTAACACATTATTATGCTTAATTTGGACAACCAGGTATGGTGAAGATAAGGTCCTTTTTAAAAAAAAAAAAAAAAAAAAGAAATAAATTAAAAACATTTTCTTGAATAAAAAAGAAAATAAAACAATATAAAAACAGTAACGTAGAAACTAGTAATTAATGAAAATTAGTAAAATTAACTATTAAAGGTTAGTACTATTAGTGGACCAGCAGCACGCACAATCATGTGTGCTTACGGACTGTATCCCTTGCAGACTGTATTGTTATATATTGATATATAATGTAGGAACCAGAATATTAATAACAGAAAGAAACAACCCTTTTGTGTGAATGAGTGTAAATGGGGGAGGAAGGTTTTTTGGGTTGGTGTACTAATTGTAAGTGTATCTTGTGTTTTTTATGTTGATTTAATTTAAAAAAAACAACAACAAAAAAACGATACCGTTAATAAAAAAAAGATACCGATAATTTCCGATATTACATTTTAAAGCATTTATCGGCCGATAATATCGGCAGGCTGATATTATCGGACATCTCTAACTGTAACATAACACACAGCATGAACAGTAACACTTGGTTTGAATATAGAAAAATAAAACACTGTACTTTAATCAAAAGATTATTTGGCGTACCGCTAGATGGAGCCAACAGATTGAGAATCACTGACATTGATTAAATGATAACTAAGGCACCGAAAGAAAGCTCCTTTTTTCAGTGAGTTTAGAGTACTGTTTACGTTGGCACTGACATTATGGAACTAGGTTTAGGTTTCAGTGCCCATCCCTAAATGTGACGTCATTGTGATAAATGTGATAACATTAGAAATATCTCAGTTAAAAACAAAATCAGCCCAATGAGGCTGGACTACCCGTACCGTGCTGCGGATAGGTTAGGTTAGGTAGGGGTAGATAGGTAGATAGGGGATTTATATGGCCACATTCATCGTGGTTTACCTGACACATGAAACATGAGGCATTCGGGCGTGCACTATTCACTTTAGCCGCCAGATGGCAGTAGAGTGTTAAATATCTTAAAATGTGTTTTGTGGCAATTACAACTTTGACTACAGCGTCAGTTGCTATGTAGTGGCACTTTCCATCATTTTCGGCAGACTGCATCGCCAAATGATGAACCCCGCCTCTCCCCGTCACGGGATAATCACCCATATGAATATGAATCCCTTCCCTACTGTGGCCTGTCGTAAACTTCCTAAGTTTGCTGTAAACAGACATGGCGCCGATCGTGTGGGACTTCTTCACTGTTGTTCTTCACAGAGGAAGATATTTTGCATGCTATCTGCACCAAAGGATTTCCAAACATTCTGCGAGGAGGGGCAAAAACATTGTGCTTCCAACACATCAAACCTGAGCAGCCACACGAAAAACGTCAGCATTGCTACGACAGAGTTTTGAAAGCCTACAAAGATGCATAAGCTGTTTACCATGAATTGAGTAACGTGGACCCCGACTTAAACAAGTTGAAAAACGTCTTGGAGTGTTACCATTTAGTGGTCAATTGTACAGAATATGTACTGTACTGTGCAATCTACTAATAAAAGTCTCAATCAATCAAACAAAGAAGCTGCCGCAAAAAAAGATGTAGACCAGGGGTGTCAAATGTGAAGTGAATTATATTTATATAGCGCTTTTCTCTAGTGACTTAAAGCGCTTTTACATAGTGAAACCCAATATCTTAAGTTACATTTACACCAGTGTGGGTGGCACTTGGAGCAGGTGGGTAAAGTGTCTTGCCCAAGGACACAACGGCAGTGGCTAGGATGGCGGAAGCGGGGATCGAACCTTGAACCATCAAGTTGCTGGCACGGCCACTCTACCAACCGAGCTATACCGCCCCACGTACGGCCCACGGGCCGGATCAGGCCCGCGAACAGGTTTTTTTTCGGCCCGCAGGATGAGTTTGCCAAGCATAAAAATTAGCGGAAATTTTTGAATGAAAGAAATTGCTGTTCCAAATGTGTCCACTAGATGTCGCAATAGCAATTGTAGATATGTAAAAAAAAATAAACCACATGTTAGTGCACCAGTCGAGGAAAATGAGCAAACTACATAAATAACATACTGTAATTTCATTTTGATATCATTTTTTTATTTTGATAGATTGAAAATGAACACCAATGAGTTGACTGATTAACATTATCACATAACCTATTCAGAAAGTATAAATAAAGACAAATAAAGATACAATACTATTAACCGCGATGTAAGTGTAAAAAAAACCCAAACAACATTATGATTTGTACATTTTCAGAATGTGCTTGTTCTATTTTTAAACAAAGAAAACAAGCTGAAGTTGTCTTTAATTTTAAGTTATCGTGCCGTGGTTTTACCAGCCCGGCCCACTTGGGAGTAGATTTTTCTCCATGTGGCCCCAGATCTAAAATGAGTTTGACACCTCTGGTGTAGACAAATTACAGTTACAGTAGGAAAGGGATTCATACGGCCCCATTCGGCACGGTTTACCTGACACATGAAACATGACAAAAGGGGGCGTGGACGATCCACTTTAGTCGCCAGATGGCAGAATGTTGAATATCTTAAAATGTGTTTTGTGGCAATTCCAACTTTGAGCATAGCATCAGTTGTTATGTAGAGCGGCACTTTTTTATAATTTTCAGCAGACTGCATTGCAAAATGATTACCCCCTCCCTTTTATTTCATGTGAGATCCAGCTAGGATTGGGCCATATGAATCCCTTTCCTACTGTAAATGTATATTTTAAAAATAGTGGGTATAATAGCTTAATGGTAATCGGTATCAGTGTTAAGAATCAGTTAGTTATCTGTATTGGTACGACCTTGAACAAAATACATTCTACATTTTTTCCCATTGTTATTAGAAATACTGTAGTTGAAGTTGCCTGAATGAAGTAATTGACTTACACGTACTACTTAAAGAAGCTGAAAAATACATATTACATATATCTTACCCCATTGTTCTTGGAAGTGATTAAAAATGTGATGGGCATTCCCTTCTTTGTGACATCCTATGGAGTCCGTCAGCTCTGATATGTACTGGTATATAAAGTCATTCAAGTTAGATGGTTGTGCAAAGTACATCGCTGTGAAAACACAGTCCACTAAACATTCAAGTCCAAATGGATCGGATATCAAGGGATCCATTTTTAATTTCTTGTATTGTTTGTTCTTGAGTACAGTGCAGTACTGTAAGGACTTGGGCAGTTTATGTGACCGCTGGACCGTCACACATCTAATCAGGAATTGGTAATCATTTTTAAGTCAAGCCATGTATATGACTTCATCATATACTGCATTGACTTAGGCAAGACAGCCAAAGATGGCACGCAATATTTGCTGCAGGTATGTGACCGCAGGCACCTAAAAATAGATTTAGCCTCACAGGGCTTTTTTCGATTAAAATGTTGAACCATCAGTATGTCCATATTGGTCACGGTAAAGCTTACATTGCTCGATATCATAAAGGTCAGGTTTGATTATGACAAGTGCCCCCAACAACTTGACCCTATTTTAAAGCCCTGTAATGATGTCACAGGGGCTTTAATTTTATAACTTACTTGGTTATCCACCCCAAAAAACTGAACGTTACACCATCCATCCATCATATTATACACTAAATTGTAATCATAACTTAAAATTACTGCTAATCAAACAGCTTTTTACTGTTACAGCCAGTCGGCTAGTGTGAGCTTCTAGCATAGCGAGTGTCCGCCTTGTGGTAAAGTTAAAGTACCAATGATTGTCACACACACACACTAGGTGCGGTGAAATTATCCTCTGCATTTGACCCATACCCACAGGGGAGCATTGAGCAGCAGCGGTGGTCGCGCCCGGGAATCATTTGGTGATTTAACCCCCAATTCCAACCCTTGATGCTGAGTGCCAAGCAGGGAGGTAATGGGTCCCATTTTTATAGTCTTTGGTATGACTCGGCCGAGGTTTTGAACTCAGGACCTACCAACCTCAGGGCGGACACTCTAACCACTAGGTCACTGTCAGAATTGTGCTCCTAATTAAACATGTATTCTTTTTTAGTCTTTTCCCAGATGTGGACATTAAACGTGCAAGATAAGCCAGGTCATAGTAACTACCAATCGACTAATTTTAGAACATGCAGGAAATAGTTGAAGATAGAGATGTCCGATAATATCGGACTGCCGATATTATCGGACGATAAATGCTTTAGAATGTAATATCGGAAATTATCGGTATCGGTTTAAAAAACTAAAATGTATGACTTTTTAAAACGCCGCTGTACGGAGGGGTACACGGACGTAGGGAGAAGTACAGAGCAGTTGCGTCTCCCAGTCATACTTGCCAACACTTCTGATTTTCCCGGGAGACTACCGAATTTCAATGCCGCTCCCGAAAATCTCCCGGGGCAACCATTCTCCCAAATGTCTCCCGATTTCCACCCAGACAACAATATTGGGGGCGTGCCTTAAAGGCACTGCCTTTGTGTGCCGGCCCAATCACATAATATCTACGGCTTTTTACACACACACAAGGCATACTTGATCAACAGCCATACATGTCACACTGAGGGTGACCGTATAAACAACTTTAACACTGTTACAAATATGGGCCACACTGTGAACCCACACCAAACAAGAATGACAAACACATTTCGGGAGAACATCGTAACACAACATAAACACAACATAACAAATACCCAGAACCCCTTGCAGCACTAACTCTTCCGGGACGCTACAATATACAACCCCCGCTACGCCCTACCCTCCCCCCAACTCAACCCCGCCCACCTCAACCTCCTCATGCTCTCACAGGGAGAGTATGTCCCAAATTCCAATCTGCTGTTTTGAGGCAAGTTAAAACAAATAATGCACTTTGTGACTTCAATAATAAATATGGCAGTGCCATGTTGGCATTTTTTTCCGTAACTTGAGTTGATTTATTTTGGAAAACTTTGTTACATTGTTTAATGCATCCAGCGGGGCATCACAACAAAATTAGGCATAATAATGTGTTAATTCCACGACTGTATATATCGGTATCGGTTGATATCGGAATCGGTAATTAAGAGTTGGACAATATCGGAATATCAGATATCGGCAAAAAAGCCATTATCGGACATCTCTAGTTGAAGAGGCTCTTTATTTGGCAACAGCCAACACTGACCTGGTTGACAATATTGACAAATGAGAAGAAGACCATTACTTACTCATGAAAGAAACCAGGAATAATCAGCCCAACACGTAACTGGTAAATCACCACATGGCATGAACAAAATACTACTGCATGGTACATGACCTACTACGAATTGCAGCCTCAACTCTCACTGACACTACAGTACTTCAAAGGGGTGCCGAATGTCAAAAATCAGTCACACGTTTCTAGCATTTGTTTCTCACATTCAGCAAATTTTTGTCACATTTAAGTTTAAATTAAATCTGAAATCCAAACGTTAAATCTGAATATTATATCTAAGCCTAAAGGTTAAATCTCAACTTAAATATTAAAACTCGATATAATTGTTCAATTTGAATCTAAATGTTGAATATAAGTCTAAATGTTAAATCTATACTTAAATGTTGAATCTAAATAGGAATGTTTAATCTAAATCTAAATGTTGAATCTATATCTAAATGTTTAACCTAAACCTGAATGTTAAATCTAAATCTGAGTGCTAAATGTAAAATCTAAACCTAAATGTCAAATCTAAATTCAAATGATACATTTAAATCTAAAATCTAAATGTTAAATCTAAATGTTAAATCTAAATCTGAAAACTAAATCTTAAATCAAAATTTTAAATGTGAGCCCTAAATAATAATTCTAAACCTGTTAAATCCAAATCTAAATCTAAATGTGAGCGGTAAATCTCTCACCAAGTGTTAAGATAAATAATAATGTCAATTTTACACCAATCCAAGGCCTCTAAGCTACAAAGCCAAGCCCACGTCTGCCTCAGTGCACGACACGCCTACTGCGGAAGAGGGAAACATGACAGATGATTAATGACAAATAAAACCAATAAAGTTGCATATTGTTAAAAATGTTAACTCCAAACTTGTGAGTGTGTCATGTCTGTTCATGTTTTTATTTTGGTCATGTGTTTGTTTTTTGGACTCTTTTTAGTTCCTGGTTGCACTTCCTTGTTTGGTTTGGTTACCATGGTCCCAGCCACCACGTCCCCTCCACCACCCGAAGTAATTGAAGGTGGACCAGTATACAAAGTTAAACGTTTGTTGGCAGTGCGCAACCGGGGCCGGGGCAGACAATTCCTGGTGGATTGGGAAGGATACGGACCTGAAGAGAGACAGTGGGTTCCTTCCCGCCACATTGTCGACCCCACTCTCATCAGGGACTTCTACAGAGACCACCCTAAACAGTCTGGGCCGTCAGGAGTCGGCCATAGAGGGGGGGGGGGGGGGGGGGTACTGTCACATCGTGGTGAGGGATGTCCTGTTTTGGGGTTGTCTGGCAAACTTCCTGTTTTATTTTGAAAATTCTAATCCTCCTCTCGTTTCAGACCACTTGCCCTTCCTCCTGTGTCACTGGTCTGAGGTCTCTCCTGATTGCCTGATTATACCCACCTGTGTCACCCTCCCTCATGTGTATATAGTCCTTGTCTTCCCCTGTCTTGTTGCCAACGGGGCATTATGGATAAGGGGGCGGAATCTTGCATATATTCAGAAGAAATTGCAGGCAGCAATTAGGACGGTGGAGCAGTGGGCAGATGAATGGGGTTTTAAGTTTTCTATCGCAAAGACGCAAGGGATTTGCTTCTCTAGACGTCACAAAGAGGTTTCCTTGAAAATATATGGTCAAAAAATTGAGCAGGTTAGTGTCGTTAGACTGCTTGGAATGTGGATGGATGAAAAGCTGACTTGGCGGCAGCATATTGACAAAGTGAGGGATAAATGTAAAAGAGTCAACAATCTCTTAAGATGCCTTTCAGGAAGACACTGGGGTGCAACTAGAGCATCACTGCTGAATATATATCAGGCCATCATGAGAGCAACGCTAGACTATGGGGGCATAGGCTATCTAGCAGCAGCAGACAGCCACCTGAAAAAGCTGGATGTGCAGCAGACACAGGGTCTGAGAATATGCAGTGGGGCATTTAAATCCTCTCCAGTAGCAGCCATACAGGTAGAAATGGGGGAACAACCATTAGGGATCAGGAGACTGAAACTGCTGTTAGCGTACTGGGTCAATCTCCAAGGGCATAGTGTTTCACATCCTGCTAAAGCCATCCTAGAGGACTGTTGGGAGCATAATGAGTCACATTTTATGAGTTTTGGGTGGATAGGAAATGTAAAGGCAGTACAAGCCGGTTTAGGTCATATTCTATTCAGTCCGACAGTCCCATACTCATGTACTCCTCCCTGGTTGTTCATAGAACCGACAATACATTTTGAAATACAGCAACAATTAAAGAAAAGGAATAGGCAGGCCTCTGCGGGAGGGGTAGCCGAAGGCTATTTGGAAAAACATTTCTCAGACAAAACGCTGATTTTTACTGATGGGTCAAAAGACCCTGATACTGGAAGAACAGGAGCTGCAGTTTTCATTCCACAATACAAGATACACATCAAGAAAAGAACCACAGACCATCTATCAGTATTCACAGTTGAGCTTGCAGCTATCATTTTAGGGTTGGAATGGATAGAAGGAAATAACCATAAAAATACACTAATAGCATCAGACAGTTGGGCAGCACTTACAAGCATCAAAACCATGAAGTCATGTAGGCAAGATCTCATTCTCAAAATACATAATCAACTGCATAGAATGAATAAGAGGGGATTAGCTGTTTGCTTCATCTGGGTTCCTGCCCATGTAGGGATAGAAGGGAATGAGGGAGTGGATATTCTGGCCAAACAATCACTCAGATCACACACTGTAGATATGGACATACCGTTATGTAGGGAAGAAGGTAAATCAATAATCAAGAAACATGTGGGTAAAGTGTGGCAAGAATATTGGGACATCCAAGACACGGGAATACACCTTTACAACATACAGAAACACGTTGGGTTGGGAAGGAGGAGGGGCAGGAGCCGGAGGGAAGAAGCAGTGATCACACGACTTAGGATAGGGCACACAGGACTGAATAGTTCACTACACAGGATAGGAAAACACCCTGATGGCAGATGTGACCAATGTGGGCAGGATGAAAGTGTCCAGCATGTGTTAGAATGTAGAGGGTATGAGGAGGAAAGGAGGACGCTAACAGCAGCGGCAGAGGAATCCAGGATGATATTAAGTGTTGGGAACCTGCTAGGAGCAGAGGCAGAAGCTATGCTCAAGCATCTTATGGCATATCTGATAGACACAGGCCTAATGGAGAGGATTTAAGTTCCCTATTTAGATGTTTTGTTTCTTTATTTCTTTATTTTATTTTTTATTTTCTTTATTTTTTTTATTATTTATTTTGTTAATTATTATTTGTATTTATTTTGAATCCCAATTTACAGTCCCACACTCCAGTCCAGTAGGTGGCGGTAATGCACCTTTGTTGGTTTGCCAACCGCCAATAAACTCCATAGAAGAAGAAGAAGAAGTCTTGTTGCCAGAGTATATCATCTCGCTACGTACCTCCAGCCTTGTTCACAGCCATCAACCAAGTTTGATAAGTATTGTCTCGCTTTATTTATTGATTCCTTTGTTCCCTCTGAGAGAGTGATTTTCTTTTTCTAAGTTTTTTGGTCAAGTCTTTTTGTATCAATTTTCATAGTGCCTTGTCTTCCCTTTTTTTCTCCTTCTGGAGCGCTTTTAGTTTTCAGGCTTCTCAAATACTTTATACATACTTTCTGTTTATAGCGTCTCGACTTTTTAGCACGAGTGAATTTCCTTTTTGTAGATTATCATAGATTGTTTTTTTTGTGTATTCGACTCATATAGAACTTTTTGGCTATTGCCTGTTCCTCCTTATGGAGTTAGTCAAAACGGGGGGGGGGGGGGGGGGTCGCAGCTGGCTGCGGGGTTGTTCTTCCCATGCAAAGACGGCTCCGGACGACAGCGTGAAGGTGAGCTTGGATTTATTTAAACATAAATCACTCAAACTTTCACAAATGCAAACAATAAGCAAAAAAAGGCAAGCGTGCCTAAAACACAAAAGAAGCTGCTATTAGCAGAAGCAATGACATGAACTATGACTTACTTAGTCAGCAAGAGCCATGAACAGGTGTGACATAAGACAATGAACGCAGAACGAGTGCACAGAAAGAAAGACTTAAATAACAGACATGATTAACAACAGGTGCGTGACTCAAAACGTGAAACAGGTGCGTGACATGACAGGTGAAAACTAATGGGTGACCATGGAAACCAAACCAAACAAGGAAGTGCAACCAGGAACTAAAAAGAGTCCAAAAAACAAACACATGGCCAAAACAAAAACATGAACAGACATGACAGAGTGTACATGGTGTGTTGCAAAAAGACAAGACGCTCAAACACTGAATAGCTTCACCTTTGCGTTTGACAAGTAGATTTAACATTTAGGCTTAGATTCAACATTTAGATTTAAGATTTAGATTCAACATTTAGATTTGTATTTAAATTTGCATTTAACAGTTAGATTTGAGATTTATATTTAAATGTACTATTTAAGTTTAGATTTAACATTTACAATTAACATTTACATTTATGTTTAGATTTAACATTTAAATTGGAAATTAACATTTAGGTTTAGATATAACATTTAGAAATAGATTTAACATTTACATTTTGATTTCAAATTTAGATTCAACAATTAGATATATTTAGAATCAACATTTAATTTAAACTTAAATGTGATGAAAATGAGGTAAATGGGACAAAAGTGAGTTAAATGTGAGAAATATATTTACTAGAAATATATTTACTAGAAGTGTGACTGAACTTTTACATCCGGCGCTCCATAGCTTATGTGACTTTGGTATCTGTATAAATCCCGAACATTTCCATTAATGCGTAGAGGTATTGCAAGGATATTTATAAAACAATCTTGCCTTACTGCCTACTTCCTGCAAACGGTCCGTTTGGAAAATGCACAATTGGTGACGTCACAAATTGGTCACAAAGCCATCCGATTATCCATATATGGTATAAAACTACCCAAACTGTGTTGCGCGCGTCCGTCATTTTAAATTCATGTGGCAAGCACCTGTAGTTTAGACCAGTGGTCCCCAACCTTTTTGGAACTGCGGACCGGTCAACGCTTGAAAATGTGTCCCACGGACATTGGGGGTGATTTTTTTTATTTATTTTTTTTTCATAAAAAAATACAATCATGTGTGCTTACGGACTGTATCCCCGCAGACTGTATTGATCTATATTGATATATAATGTAGGAACCAGAAATATGAATAACAGAAAGAAACAACCCTTTTGTGCGAATGAGTGTGAATTATTGTAAATGAGGGAGGGAGGTTTTTTGGGTTGGTGCACTAATTGTAAGTGTATCTTGTGTTTTTTATGTTGATTTTATTTTCATTTGTATTATTTATTTTTTTAATTCTTGTGCGGCCCGGTACCAATCGATCCACGTACCGGTACCACAGAAGTTTGGGGACCACTGGTTTAGACGACAAAATGCCTAAGATACGACTTGAAAAACAAAAATGCTGTTATTGGTTGTTTTATTTATTAACTTAGGACACTAATGAAACCTCCAGTCTCAATTTAAGAAGTAAGAAATGTCGGCTAACTTTTGTTTCGTGCCTTCAAATGTGAAGAATGATGAAGTCTCTATGTGTGTGCAAACCACTTGAAAGATTCCTGCTTCATGAACCTGCAGCAGTATGAAGATGGATTTTCCCTGAAGCTTATTTTAATGGCGGAGTTGGTGACTATTATTTATAGCAATGGAGGAGACAATGAAACAGTAAGTAAAAACAAGTTAGATGGATAAACCTTTATTGTCTTATTCATCTTTAACAGGCTCTAAGACAAACTTACAAGAGATGAAAAATAAAACCATAAAACAGACACAAATTGTAAAATATAAAAGATGATGCAATAGTGCACATCTATTTTTGTCTAAAGTGATGGTGGCAATAGGAATACAAGTTTAAAGAGACAGCCTGATAGAAGCAACTAGAATGATGAGTGCAGTGGGTGTGGGATCCTGAATGATGGAGGTGGCTTTCCCGGAGTGTAGAGATCTGTTAGGGAGGTTTGGGGAATCCAAATATTTGACTGGTCTGTTATATTATGAGGGAAAGTTTTGTTTTAAGTTTAATGGTAAGTGAGTTGTACCACTTTGTAGACCAGGGCCAGAGTGTCCTTACTGATGCTGAAAGACCGGCGTTTCCTTAGCTGGTGGAAGCGCTAAGGACTGCACCTCCTCTACCAGCTGACCATTGATGCTGACAGGCTGGAAAAGTGAAAACTGCTGTGAGACCAGCGTTCTTCTGGTACCACAGCACAGCTCTTTGGTCTTCATGACATTGAAAGTTGTTGACTGACTGCTGGTGGTCAGACATTGAAGTAGTGTCAATTACATGTGCTACCAAAGCCATATCTCCATAATTTAAAAAGAGTAATTCTGTCTCTGCTGCACCTGATGATGTTGGTGTATGCAGACAAGACAATGAGGGATAGTACATTCTGGGGAAAGTCCGGTCTTTATAAACACTACTGGATCTAGAGACATTTAAAGACATGCACCTGGGGATAGGTTGATTAATGTTGTCTGTCTATCTGTGTTGGCCCTGTGATGAGGTGGTGACTTGTCCAGGGTCTACCCCGCTTTCCGCCCGATTGTAGCTGAGATAGGCTCCAGCACCACCCGCGACCCCGAATGTAACAAGCGGCAAAACATGGATGGATGGATGGATATAAACACTTGCTAATCTCCTAATCCATAAAATCAGTGCTGGATGCACATGGAGTTCCACCAGTCAGTTAATTCAAATGCTTGTATGGACACTGTTAAAAGCTGAGGAAAAGTCTGTAAATAAAATCCTGGTGTGGGAGTGTGCAGAGTCCAGCTGCTTACCAACAGTATTCAAAAGAGACAAGCATGCATTCTCCACTCCACGTTTGGCCTTATTGGCAAACTGAAATAGCTCCAGCCTCTCTGCCACCATGCTGGAGAGATGGGCAGACAACCCTCTCTCCCGGCATTTACAGCGTGCAGATGTTAAAAGAACAGGTATAAAATCATTCAGGTGATTCGCACGTCTTTTTTGGAATCGGGATGATGTTTGATTCCTTCCAGTAGTAAGGTGCACATCCAGAATCCACTAACCACTGGAAAAGCTTGGTGAGAGGCCCACTTAGCTGAGTGGAGCAACTTTTGTAGCACCCTTCCTCTTAGCTAGGCTTTATGTGCGTTTACCCGGTCAAGGATGGAGGTCACTAGCTTCTCATCTATGGTGGGTGCCAGGTGAGGTGAGCTCAGGGCGGGGGCGGAATCGCCGAAAGATGTGCTGAACCCGCTGAAGCAGTGGCGTGCGGTGAGGTTAATGTCTGGTGAGGCACTGCATCATCAGTCAGATTTACAAACATATGAACCCTAAATAGTATCTTATTCACCATGTGATTGGCAGTAGTTAACGGGTTATGTTTAAAAGCTCATACCAGTATTCTTTACACAACTGTAGCACACAAAAAAGCACATTTAATAAAAAAAACATTATTATGGTCTTACCTTTCTTGCTGGACATCCACAGAGCCAGCCTTTGCGTGTGTACCACGCCATCCCGAAGTCAAAAGCAAACCTTTTAGCTCCGGCGTTGGTCTACCTTTAATTATTACCTCCTGCTTTGATTGAAAGTCCAGTTTAGAAAACTGTTTTATTTTACATATGTAATCCTCCATGTTTTTAATAAAAGTCCAGGCGAGAGGAAATAAACAATCGCTGCACTAATTGACTTGCAAACTTTTTTTTTTTTTTTTTTTCTTCTGCAGCGAGGAATGATCTCTGGGATCGCTATCACCCTCTACCACCAGGAGGCCGGATTACTGCGAGCCTCAGACAGTACGTCTTTTGCAGCAGTTTTATGAATGCTCAGCACAAGAAATACGTTACACATACAGTTGTTGACAAAATACACTGTACATTATATACCTCAGCTAACTAAACTATGCCATAGTTTAGTTAGCTGATATAATTCATGTAGCAATACAGTCTCACTGCACAGCAGCTCAGCAGTTAGCCGAGTCATTGTGCACAATCCATGTTGAGGCACAAATCAGTGATGTGCCTCAACTGGCTGCTGATCACCGCACCGTCTCTTCTCAGTATTTGAACGTCAAATGTGAAAATAAAAATAAAAATAATCTAAAACTGGTGAAGTTAAATGGAAAATAACTTTAGTATAATCACTGGATACATATAACAATTTAATTATTCTTTTTTTCTTTTTACATTTTTTTTCTTTCCATGATGGCAGGTGAGGCCCCGCCTCCCCTGCCTCTAGTGACTGCACGCCACTGCGCTGAAGAAAACATTAGGTGGTGGAGTCTTGGCATTTGATCACTGCAGGTTTGAGGGCTCTCTCCGTCAATCTCAAATGTGTAAAATATGCCTTCGCAATGTTGTCTCAAGTTGTTGTGTAGCTAGCTTAGCTCTCTAATGTAATACAATAACATCACCGTCCTGCGGCAAAATAAAAAAATGTTTTCTTAAAAACTACTTTCAATTAGATCACTGCCTACTGTTTGGCAACGAACAAGTTAGTAATATAAGCCAGTATTACGTTCGCAAAGTAGCTCGTAGTTTAACTTACTCTATGAACCTGTATTGTTTACAACTTGAAACAGCTGTGCAGCAGAATTATTTACATGATATAAAACTGAAAAGTATTTCATTGTCAATATACACATGCACACATCCAGGATTTTGAATTAATTAAATATGAATGAAAAGTTTATTTCGGTCATATAATCAACCATCAACCATTTTGTGTGACCAGTTTAACAGTACAGATTAGACATATTTAACAATCATACACATTTACACACAAAAAGGAAAATAATGACCGAAAAAGGAATAGGCTGAAGCCAAAGCTTATATTTGCCTATCATATACCTTCACTGAAAATAAGATTGCCTGGAATATCAACGTTCAAAAAAAAAAAAATCAACGGGATGAAAGTAATTGTTTCTATATTTTATAATTTTCTATTATTTCACCTTTTAAAGGTTTTCTTAAAGGCCTACTGAAATGAATTGTTTTTATTTAAACGGGGATAGCAGATCTATTCTATGTGTCATACTTGATCATTTCGCGATATTGCCATATTTTTGCTGAAAGGATTTAGTATAGAACAACGACGATAAAGATTGCAACTTTTGGTATCTGATAAAAAAAAAGGCTTGCCCCTACCGGAAGTAGCGTGACGTAGTCAGTTGAACATATACGCAAAGTTCCCTATTGTTTACAATGATGGCCGCATGATGTGAGAGAGATTCGGACCGAGAAAGCGACAATTTCCCCATTAATTTGAGCGAGGATGAAATATTTGTGGATGAGTAAAGTGCAAGTGAAGGACTAGTGGGGAGTTGAAGCTATTCAGATAGGGAAGATGCTGTGAGAGCCGGGGGTGACCTGATATTCAGCTGGGAATGACTACAACAGTAAATAAACACAAGACATATATATACTCTATTAGCCACAACACAACCAGGCTTATATTTAATATGCCACAAATTAATCCTGCATAAAAACACCTGCGTGTTTGTTACGCTAGCTCCTAGCTCCTCTGCTAGCTCCTAGCTCCATAGAACACGCCAATACAATTCAAACACCTGATCAACACACACAATCACTCAGCCCAAAAGACCGTTCACCTAACCCAAGGTTCATAAAGCTTATATATTTTTAAAAAGTTACGTACGTGACGCACACATACGGTCAAGCTATCAAATGTTTAGCAGCCAAGGCTGCATACTCACGGTACCTGATATTCAGCTGGGAATGACTACAACAGTAAATAAACACAAGACATATATATACTCTATCAGCCACAACACAACCAGGCTTATATTTAATATGCCACAAATTAATCCTGCATAAAAACACCTGCGTGTTTGTTACGCTAGCTCCTAGCTCCTCTGCTAGCTCCTAGCTCCATAGAACACGCCAATACAATTCAAACACCTGATCAACACACACAATCACTCAGCCCAAAAGACCGTTCACCTAACCCAAGGTTCATAAAGCTTATATATTTTTAAAAAGTTACGTACGTGACGCGCACATACGGTCAAGCTATCAAATGTTTAGCAGCCAAGGCTGCATACTCACGGTACCTGATATTCAGCTGGGAATGACTACAACAGTAAATAAACACAAGACATATATATACTCTATTAGCCACAACACAACCAGGCTTATATTTAATATGCCACAAATTAATCCTGCATAAAAACACCTGCGTGTTTGTTATGCTAGCTCCTAGCTCCTATGCTAGCTCCTAGCTCCATAGAACACGCCAATACAATTCAAACACCTGATCAACACACACAATCACTCAGCCCAAAAGACCGTTCACCTAACCCAAGGTTCATAAAGCTTATATATTTTTAAAAAGTTACGTACATAAGCAAAAAAAAGTTGTGCACATACGGTCAAGCGATCAAATGTTTAGAAGCCAAAGCTGCATACTCACAGTAGCACGTCTGCGTCTTTGTCATCCAAATCAAAGTAATCCTGGTAAGAGTCTGTGTTGTCCCAGTTCTCTACAGGCGTCTGTGTATCGAAGTCAAAAGTCCTCCTGGTTAGAGTCTCTGTTATCCGAGTTCTTCCATCTTGACTGCATCTTTCGGGAATGTAAACAAAGAAGCGCCGGCTGTGAACTGTTGTTGCTGACTATGTTCGAAAAATACGTCCATTTCGCACCGACAACTTTCTTCTTTGCTTGCTCAGCTTCCTTCTCCATAATGCAATGAACATGATTGCAACAGATTCACGAACACAGATGTCCAGAATACTGTGGAATTATGAAATGAAAACAGAGCTTTTTCGTATTGGCTTCAATGTGGAAGGCATACCTCTGTTCCCCGGGCTACATCACGCGCATACGCCATCCTCAGAGGCGTTTCGAACCGGAAGTTTAGCGGCAAATTTAAAATGTCACTTTATAAGTTAACCCGGCCGTATTGGCATGTGTTATAATGTTAAGATTTCATCATTGATATATAAACTATCAGACTGCGTGGTCGGTAGTAGTGGGTTTCAGTAGGCCTTTAAACCTTAACAAAGAACTACATGTGTTCAACTCATCACTGAGTTTGTTGCACCATTTAACTCCTAAAACTGAAATACATTTGTATTTTATATTTGTTCTTACTTTACGTATTTCAAAAATCAATATGCCCCGTAAATTATAGTTTTCTCCTCTCAATTGAAATAATTTAAGAATACAATCTGGAAGGCTGTTGTTCTTTACTCGAAACATAATTTCCATTGTTTTTAAAAACACAATATCTGAACATTTTAACACATTAGAACTTATAAATAATGGATTGATGTGTTCATAGTAGCACACTTTGTGTATTATTCTAATGACCCTTTTTTGAAGTTTAATTATTGGGTCTATATTTGTTCTATAAACATTTCCCCAAACTTCAACACAATATGTTAAATATGAATAAAAGAATAATATAACATGCAGACGTTTCTTATTCAGCATGTGTTTTACTTTATAAAGAATAGCAATGAATTTGGATATTGTTCCCTTTATATATTCAATATGTGGTTTCCAACATAATTTATGATCAATTATTATTCCCAAGAATTTAGTTTCATATACTCCATCAATTTCCACTAGATTTAATTTTAATTTTGCTTCACAATTTGTCCTTGCACCACTAAACACCATAAATTTAGTTTTCTTATCATTTAATAACGTATTAATATCAAACCATTTTTAGCATCACAAAGTTACAGAGTCAGTAGAAGTTTAACCTTAGCCAGCGTATTGATCTAACCTGTTCGTTCCTCTCTCTCATCCGCCAGCATCTTGGCCTCCTTCCTTTGTGCCGACAACAAACCAAGATGAGTCGCTGATCTCGCTATATCATCTGGGATGTGGTGTTGCTGTGAAAGCCACTCAAGACAGATGGCTTGTGGCGGTCACCAAAGTCCATAGTGCACATTAAAAAAGCGAGAGAGATTAAAAAACTACAAAACATTTCTGCCGAGCGGGGGCAAATGCACACTCAGCGTAAGGAGCATCAACCAACTCTACCTCTCAAAACTAACCACTTTAAAAAACAGAAAAAAAGTGGCTTAAAAATATGTCTGTAAAACATAATGTATGCACATTTTTCACCAAAGAACCACCATTACATGTTATATAGACCCCAGGACAATGTTTTAAATGTAGAAAAAAAATCTTATGACCCCTGTAAGTCCTTGAGTTTATGTGGAGTTAACCTCGGAAAACATCACATACTATTAACTCATGTAGTAATTGTATTTACCAGCTTTAAGTATCAACATCTTGCTCTGCGTGTACAAATGAACTGGAAGTGGACTTCTATTGAATGATTGCAATTTCCACAGTTGTTGACCACTTGCTCATTTTTAGCATAACCTGTGTTCATTTCCAAACTTCTGACCATCGCCTGGAAACCTTTAAAACATTACAGGTGGAAGGGGACAGGATGAATGACCACCCAATTCTCCTTTGCTTAGGTTGGCTCTAAAAAAGCGGAAATGTTATCAAGTCAAATGTGGATTTAAATGGCTTCACCTTTACTTATTCACTAATCGGTTGTTTTAAACTGCTCCACTCTGATTTGTTGTATTGACCAAAGATGTTTTATTCATTTAAAATTTACCAACACTGTATTTCCTCTTGAGTAAAGGCAAGTAGTTTATAAATATAGAAATGCATCCATCCATCCATTTTCTACTGCTTGTCCCTTTCGGGGTCGCAGGGGGTGTTGGAGCCTATCTCAGCTGCATTCGGGCGGAAGGCGGGGTACACCCTGGACAAGTCGCCACCTCATCGCAGGGCCAACACAGATAGACAGACAACATTCACACTCACATTCACACACTAGGGCCAATTTAGTGTTGCCAATCAACCTATCCCCAGGTGCATGTCTTTGGAGGTGGGAGGAAGCCGGAGTACCCGGACGGAACCCATGCAGTCATGGGGAGAACATGCAAACGCCACACAGAAAGATCCCGGGATTGAACTCAGGACCTTCGTACTGTGAGGCACATGCACTAACCCCTGTACCACCGTGCTGCCCCTATATGACATTTACCTTGTTGTGTATATATATATATATATATATATATATATATATACTATGGGACAACTCATATACCGCCCAAGCTCCATTGAAAATGTGGGCTTTTGAAGAATAGAATAAAAATTGTTCTTAAAAAGCCACTAAAATCAAAGAAGGACGACAAACCGAATCCAAACAACTTACTCAATATCCATTTAATGAATATTAAATTAACACCTTGTATCGGTGACGTCAACATAACTTGGTTCACGCGTCCATCTTTTATTCTAGAATAGAATAGAATTGACTTTGTCATAAAATTTGCATATGATGAGATTAAGGACTCCAATTTAAGGTGCAGTAGTGGGAACAAATATGGGGTAAAAATAAATAAATAATAAAATAAAGAAATTACACAACAGGCAATAAAGAAAAAAAACTAACAATTGAAATAGACTACTATCCAATAAGAATAATAAGCAATCCTGTACAATATACAAAACACTATAGAAATACAAGACGTAGGTTCGATTCTTGACAACGTCAGTTCTCAAACGTGTTTATCACTGTAAATATTACATTTATTAAAGTAACGCATTCTGTATTTATTATTATTAACCAGCTACCAGGAAACAGCTGGATGATGGAGAGGTTTTATCAAAAAATAAATACAAATGAACTAAATCGCCTCTGTTCTGTACGTCATTGTCCATATATATATATATATATATATATATATATATATATATATATATATATATATATATATATATATATATATATATATATATAATTATTATCCTTTTCATGCCATTTCCTCAAGGTGACAGAAAATCATTATACAAACCCCGTTTCCATATGAGTTGGGAAATTGTGTTAAATGTAAATATAAACGGAACACAATGATTTGCAAATCATTTTCAACCCATATTCAGTTGAATATGCTACAAAGACAACATATTTGATGTTCAAACTGATAAAAAAAAATGTTTTGCAAATAATCATTAACTTTAGAATTTGATGCCAGCAACACGTGACAAAGTAGTTGGAAAAGGGCATGTTCACCACTGTGTTACATGGCCTTTCCTTTTAACAACACTCAGTAAACGTTTGGGAACTGAGGAGACACATTTTTTAAGCTTCTCAAGTGGAATTCTTTCCCATTCTTGTTTGATATACAGCTTAAGTTGTTCAACAGTCCGGGGGTCTCCGTTGTGGTATTTTAGGCTTCATAATGCGCCACACATTTTCAATGGGAGACAGGTCTGGACTACAGGCAGGCCAGTCTAGTACCCGCACTCTTTTACTATGAAGCCACGTTGATGTAACACATGGCTTGGCATTGTCTTGCTGAAATAAGCAGGGGCGTCCATGGTAACGTTGCTTGGATGGCAACATATGTTGCTCCAAAACCTGTATGTACCTTTCAGCATTAATGGCGCCTTCACAGATGTGTAAGTTACCCATGTCTTGGGCACTAATACACCCCCATACCATCACAGATGCTGGCTTTTCAACTTTGCGCCTATAACAATCCGGATGGTTCTTTTCCTCTTTGGTCCGGAGGACACGACGTCCACAGTTTCCAAAAACAGTTTGAAATGTGGACTCGTCAGACCAAAGAACACTTTTCCACTTTGTATCAGTCCATCTTAGATGAGCTCAGGCCCATTGAAGCCGACGGCGTTTCTGGGTGTTGTTGATAAACGGTTTTCGCCTTGCATAGGAGAGTTTTAACTTGCACTTACAGATGTAGCGACCAACTGTAGTTACTGACAGTGGGTTTCTAAAGTGTTCCTGAGCCCATGTGGTGATATCCTTTACACACTGATGTCGCTTGTTGATGCAGTACAGCCTGAGGGATCGAAGGTCACGGGCTTAGCTGCTTACGTGCAGGTTCTCTGAACCCTTTGATGATATTACGGACCGTAGATGGTGAAATCCCTAAATTCCTTGCAATAGCTGGTTGAGAAAGGTTTTTCTTAAACTGTTCAACAATTTGCTTACGCATTTGTTGACAAAGTGGTGACCCTCGCCCCATCCTTGTTTGTAAATGACCGAGCATTTCATGGAATCTACTTTTATACCCAATCATGGCACCCACCTGTTCCCAATTAGCCTGTTCACCTGTGGGATGTTCCAAATAAGTGTTTGATGAGCATTCCTCAACTTTATCAGTATTTATTGCCACCTTTCCCAACTTCTTTGTCACGTGTTGCTGGCATCAAATTCTAAAGTTAATGATTATTTGCAAAAAAAAAAAAGTTTATCAGTTTGAACATCAAATATGTTGTCTTTGTAGCATATTCAACTGAATATGGGTTGAAAATGATTTGCAAATCATTGTATTCCCAACTCATATGGAAACGGGGTTTGTACAACCTGCCCTATCATTTGATTCTACCATGTTGGCAAAATACAAACACACAATACAACACATAAAACATAATTGTATTATACTTTGTTCATTTACCGAGCAAAACCATTTTGTCAAACATTTATTGTGATTCATTGTCATTTCCAAGAGCTGTCACAGACGAAATATTTAAATGCATCACACATTAATTATGTGGTTAAGATGCAGCTGTTTGTAATTATAAATTTGACCAGCAGGTGGAGTCTTGTGACAAAGCATGCATTGAAGCTTTGACAAATTCTCGAACCAATTGGCTCAAGTGGTTCAATGCCTCATGAGGCTTCATCTGACCATCACTAGTAAGATGCTTATTTATCCACAATAATCAAATACAACAAGGCAGATGTGCTGATAGCGCGGGAAACTGGCAAAGCTCAACATGAACAAGCAAGAGGCTCGTAACAAGTAGTTAGCAAACAAACTGACAAGGAGTAACCAAACGCAAACTGTCGCATGAAGCCAGCGAGACTGCCAGCAGAGTGTGGTGTGAGGCAGGAATAAATAACTCTGATTAGTGGTCGGGAGCAGGTGAGTGTCCCGACCACTAATGAGGCAGGTGAAGAAAATCAGCACCCATGGCAACTAAGAAAACTAACAAGGTTGCTGAAACAGAAATAGACAATAACTAATGAAATACCAAACTAAACATAACATGACCCAGATGGATCATGACAGTAAAAATGTGTTAAATACTAAGAATCTGTTTTTTTAGAACACTTATTCTGTCACTGTGATACGGGTACCACTAGTCAGAGCCATGTATAGAGAAGTATGGACAACTCAGTTTTAGAGTTTGTTTTTCCAAGATGGTGCCGCTGTAGTGGCTGCTGTTGGCAGGAGCTCTGTGCTCGTGTCATCATTTTGTGTTCCTGATGTTTCCCGCTTGTTTTCATGTGGGTTTTTTTTGCCTTTTGGTTCGGGACCCTTTGGGACTGTGCGACAAGGGGTGGCACTTTCATGACTTCTGCTGTGCTTTTTTGTCAACTTCTGGATCTGACTCCCAGGAGCCTTTTGGCCATGGAGTCCAGCTGCTGGGTCTCTGCCACACCAGAGTCCGTTTGGAGAGACTGGAGGAGATGCGGATGAAGAGACAGGGCTGCGGAGTTAGGACTGAGCGCCGGGACGGACAAGCTTCACAGTGTCTTGGCTGAATGAGCAGGTATCGGACACCTCGGTCTCCTTAGACACATCCGCTCATCCATGCAGACTGGACACTGGCCGAGGGTGGAGTTGGCTCTCTTGGTTGCTTTGTTGGGTCTGCTCCTGTCTCTGGCCATGCTACTCCCACCCCAGCAGACGATGGCGTGGAACACCGCAAAGGCCACCACAGTGTATATGTTTTTTAGTTGTCTTTGTTTTACTTTTGTAGCTGTATGTAGAAATGGATGGTTGCATCAGCTCTGCTCTTTTAATGTCCTTTGTGATCTTTGATGTTTACCTCTTACACACATGCTTATGTGTGCTATGGCTATGAGGTTTTTTCCCCTTGGGCCCAGGCTTAGAGTGAATTCCACTCCCCCGTCAGCGATCCTGTTCTGTCTCTGTGTAATGTTTGTCTGATCTTGAATGGGATTGTGCTGAAAATCTTAATTTCCCCTCTGGGATTAATAAAGTATTTCTGATTCTGAAACATGCTGCCCTGTAGTCACGTTAGGGGCCTTTGACCAATCATGTATGGCCAAACAATCTCAAATGATTGGTCAGGGCCCCATGTTTGGGACCAACTCTGAAACAGAGCTGACCATACTTCTCCATACATGGCTCTGCCACTAGTGGTACGCGGGCTCCATCTAGTGGTATGTCAAAGAGTCACCGAAGTGATTGTTTTATTTTCCAATATTGTTATTGTTAAAACTAATGTTACATTGGCCAAACATATTAAAGGGGAACTGAACTTTTGGGGGGGAATTTTGCCTATCGTACATAATCATCAGGGACAAGACGGATGTATTGTTAAATGCATTTTAACTAAAAAAATAAACGTAAATAAAAGTGCTTATAATTGAGTCAATGGGAGGTCCTCTCTTCCACGCACACATCTCCCCAAAAAAACATTAAAAAAAAGCGCCAACAATAGTCCATTTATTTTTCGTGACCTGAATATTAACCAAGTATTAGTGATATTGTTATTATAAGCACTAACACAGATTACATATTTTTAGCGGGGCCGTGATCAGAGAGCCAACAGCTTGTGGTGATCAGCGGCTGCGGTGAGCTGCTTTCATGCTTTGGAGCTCAAAAGTTCTAGATCATAAATAATGCCTCTCACCTGTATAGTAGAAGGATGAGAACATAATCTGATGAGTTTGGCATCCATTTTAGACACAATTAAATGGCAAGAAAGACACGAAATGACGCTTTGTTCCATCCCCCTTTTTTCTTCGTGAGGATTATGAGTCCTTTTTCATCTAAACAGTAAATGGGTATAATTGTATCAGGCTTTTCTACCTTCAAGGTACTCAAAGCGTTTTGTCACTATTTCCACATTCACACACACATTGACACACTGATTTTGGGAGCTGCCATGCAAGCCGTCACCACGACCATCAGGAGCAAGGGTAAAGTGTCTTGCTCAAGGACACAGCGGACGTGACTAGGATGGCAGAAGCTGGGATTGAATCTGGAACCCTCAAATTGCTGGCACAGCAGCTCTACCAACCGAGCCACACCGTACCCAAACTTGAATATATTAACATTGTAACAGTTACCATCGGAGCAACAGCAGACATTGTACAGTAAGTGATGTTTTGTTATGTTTGTTGGCTCTCATGACGCCTGCAGTGAGTAATCAGTGATTATGCGTTTAAATCAGGGGTGCCCACACTTTTTCTGCAGGCGAGCTACTTTTCAATTGATCAAGTCGTGGGGATCTACATCATTCATATGTATAATTTATATTTACTTATTTATGAAATATATGTTTTTGTTAACAAGTTAAAGGTGTTTAATGATAATGCAAGCATGTTTAACACATATAGTTAATATTGTTAACAAGTTAAAGGTGTTTAAAGATAATACAAGCATGTTTAACACAGTTAATGTTAACAAGTTAAAGGTGTTTAAAGATAATACAAGCATGTTTAACACATATAGTTAATATTGTTAACAAGTTAAAGGTGTTTAATGATACTACAAGCATGTTTAACACATATAGATTCCTTTCTTTCATGAAGACAAGAATATAAGTTGGTGTATTACCTGATTCTGATGACTTGCATTGATAGGAATCAGACAACGGTGCTGATAACGTCCACATTTTCAAATGGAGAAAAAAAGTCCTCCTTTCTGTGCAATACCACATGAAAGTGGTTGGTTTTTGGCATCTTATTTGTCCAGCTTCCGTACTCCTTTGTATACACTTTACAAGAAATACATTGGCGGCAAACTCCGTAGCTTGCTAGCTTGTGCACGCCAGCTTTCCGAGACTCTTATTTTGTTAGCGCAGGCAGGATGAAGCAGAGCTTTTATTGTGCAACTGTGCAGTCGGTCTTTGGAGTTTTGACGACAGGTACGGCGCCAGAGTCTGTTGAAATAAAAAGTGTTTCTCGCCTTCCTGTCGGTAATTTTTTCTTAATGAGCTGGCAGCAGCCAGCGTCATCTCAGAAGACTCTCAGGTGCCGTGAATGTCAGTCAAGTGACAAAAGTGACATCATAGTGAAGATTTTTGATCGCTCATTTTTAGGACTATTTTTTTAATGCCTGGCTGGCGATCGACTGACACACCCTCCGCGATCGACCGGTAGCTCGTGATCGACGTAATGGGCACCCCTGATTTACTAGTTAGAACGCATATAAAAAGAAAAACGTATGTTGTTGTCTTAGATAAGGATTGTGAATGATAGGCAAAATTCCACCCCAAAAAGTGCAGTTCCTCTTTAAATATACTTGTTAAAAAAAAATTCATTAAAACGCCTACTACGCTACTGTATTTTAATGTTGGTCATCATGGTGGTACTTGGAGTGCCAAGTGTTCTCTGAGGTGGTACTTGGTTAAAAAGGTTTCAGACTCACTGTTCTAGAGTGACCTAGGCAAGAATGCACTATGTACACTGCACCAGTCTTAGATTCAACATTTTAGTTTGGCCTGGACTTACCATTCAAATCGCAGTGAGGTGTTGTTTTTTCCCCATTAACATCTGCAAGCTTTCACTTGTTAAGATTTTTGACAGGTGTGTTTGGCATTTTGAAAATGTCAGCTTAACAATGACAACGTTTACTAAATTGACCTGTCTGCTTAAACTGTAGTCACTGCAATCATTCACTGTCAGGGCTTGGTAAAAAGGATTGGACTCAGATGCAGAGTAGGGAACTTTTACAGGCTTTTATTTTGGCAGCTTCTTTCACCTCCAAAGTCAAGGAATACAAAATCTATATTTAACCCAAAAAACTAATCGGCGAAAAAGGTTCCAAAAAAATAGGAACAACCGAAAATCACTCCGAACGGAGGAAAACACAAAAGCAAAGACAAACTATAATTGGCGCAGTATATGCTATAAAATGTATTAACAAAAAACGCTCCAACAGGAGGAAGAAACAGCTATGAAAAATTCTACAATAATAAAGTTTAACAAAAATAGTCACTCAAAAATTGAGGAAGGAATGAAAAATAACTGATAACTTACCACTTCGGCTGAATAAACTCAATAACAAAAATCACTCTGCTGAGGAGGAAGAAAGGACAACTCAAAATAGCCACGAAGGGATTCAAGATCAAGGAACATAAGCAGGAGACAAGGCAAGGCATGGACATGGGCACTAGATAGTACGAATAAACGAGACAATCTGGCACAGAACAAAGGGAGGAGTGGGCTTATAAGACACATGAGGGTAATAGGGAACAGGTGGAAACAATCAGGGAACAGGGATGACGTCAGACTGATGACACAAAAGGAAGGGCAAGTGACCTGAAACGAGAGGAGAGTTCCTTTTCAAACTAAAACATGCAAATCACAAGACAGAAAAAACCAAGACAAGACATCCCTCACCACATTCACATCTGATTTGTGTAGATCAAGGCCTGATTTGAATCTGACCATTCAAGTCAATGCTTGTTTTGTTTTCCTATTTACACTGCCAGCACACATCCCACAAGGGGAAAAACAATTATGTCTTCAAGTGTAAATTCAGCTGAGTAACCTGCCTTCACAATAACTCATTCTTGTTCGAATGCATTCCTAATGCACATGCTAAACTAGGAATGTCACCATAAATGTTACATCATGTTACTTTCCCAAGTAAACCAACCAAGAAAGCGTTTTAACAGTTTACACTTTTATTGAGCAGACATGGAGCATCAATGCACTGATTGCTGCAGCGTTTTGGGGCCTAAGACGACCCCCACCCCACCCCACAACACACAATGACAATACAATCGCGCAAGCTGGGGTAGAGAAAAGGAGCATCAATCGCATCAGATACTGAAAAGAACTACTGTTCTTTTGCTAGAGATGGCACTTTAAAAAACATACCAAGAGAACACAAGCAGTCAATTTTTCTGGGATGTTTGGCTTACTGGAAACTTTGTTTTGCAAGACACTCGTGCAGTGCCCATCGGGCTGGTAAACAACATTCAATGTAAATTTTAAATATGTTGTAGTTTGTATTACTTACTCTATGTTTTAGAAGATAGCAAGAACTGGAGTTGGAAAATTAAGATTTTTAAGTGGATTTTGGTCAAATTGATGAGCTGTATGATTTTTGATCCAACCTGAAAATGATGGTGGTAGAAGTAGTTTCACTATCATTCATAGTTTGTCATTACAAGTGTGAAAAAGTAGTGGTTTCTCAGTCACAACAAGTAGTGTGGAAATTTTAACATTAAACCAGCTTTGGAGGGTTCACATTGCAACCAAATAAAGCACAATAGACCAGTCAGGCTTTGGCGGATACCCATTTGGGCTGCAGTGACCTCTTTAACAATTTCAAAACTGTTTGTAAAAAAGCTGCATCCTTTTGGCTTTGAATGTAAACTAGCTTCATTTCTATTGGTTGCAAATAGGGATGTAACGATATTAATGTTAACTGCGGAAAAACTGAACGGGTAGTTTTATCGTTTTAAATTCAAATGATCAAAAAACAATGATTGATAGCCACGCTTTGATGAATAAACTCAGAGACGAACTGATCTTAAATGCTGACATGAATACGACATAGCCCAATCTCAGCTTGTATAAACACATTGCTGCCTGAGCAATTAAGATATTGAATTGTGCAAATTGAACCTAAAAGCTGTGCTCACTTAGCCCATAGTGATCGATATACACTCAGAGAAATATGACATGGCGGTGTTTTTATGGTGCGTTCAAGAACCGCTGAACAGAGTAGGACACCACAACGCCTGCCAGAACACTCTTTAGTAGGGTATCTGTCAGTGGAGCATAAGAAACGCAAAACATGCAAAATAGTCGGCTTTCTAACAATGGGTCTATTTATCTTAATTTTTGTAATCAAAACATTTCAGTGTGTGTATAAGTACATCTTGAGCACATTCAACAATACTGCAATAATATAAACCGTGATCATTTTGTTCACAAAAACCCTGATATTAAATGTTCATATTGTTACATCCCTAGTTGCAAATTAACCACATGTTTTCATGTGAATCGTCCATAGGCATTGAGTCAGTCACATTGCATTAAAAGTAACAAAACAAGATGAAGTGGAATCATTTTGGCAACTAATGACTTACATTACTCTATTTGTAAATGAAAAACATTTTTTTAACTAATGTAATCTAGCGGTCAGTCAGTGGGGATTTCTGATTTAGTTTTTTTGGTCTTCAGCCAGAACAGGTATATTATTGGCAAGCTAACCATATTTTTTTCCCAAGCAGTTCTATTGCATCTTGATTTAGTGCCTTCATTATAGCTCTTTAGGGGAAAAAAATGTTACAAATGTAATTCCAGATAACTTTTTTGTTAACAATTGCCTGAAAAAGCTACTGTTAACAATTGCAATCACAAGCATTGTAATCAAATCGTAAAACTGGATGCATGTACAGTGGAGATATAATAATTGTTTGATATGTTGCTGATTTTATCAATCTAACTCCTTAAAAAGACATGAACAGTGAATATTTTTATGGTAGCGTTTTTTTTGTTTGTTCCAGAAACAATAACAACCAAAATCATTATATAAAAGGTTATATCTTGATTTGTAATTGAAATAAGTATTTGATCCCTGACCAACTAGCAAGACTAACTGGCCAGGGATTGAAGGAAATTAACTCTGTTAGATAAGCTCGAAATTCACTTTGACATCAACTCAACTTGTCGTGTTTGGAGACAGAAGAATACTACTCACTGTCAACCATAGAGGTGGAAACATTCTACTTTGGGGCTGTTTCTCTGCCAAAGGTAGAGGACGACCTCACCGCATTGACGATGGAATCCTGGCCTTAGGTAGAACAATGAAGCTGGGTCATGGATTAGTATTCCAGCATGACAATATACGGCCTGGGGAAGAACAAAAATGACTTAAAGAAGAAGCACTTCAGGTCCTAGCTAGTCTTACAAAATATCGGAATCTTTAAATTGACTTCCAAACCTTCTGTAATCTGTAGAGGACTGCACCAAAATCACACCTGAGATGTGTGCAAACTCAAACTAACGTCAGACTTTGTGCTTGCCAGACAGGGTTTTTCTCTAAGTCATTTTGCTTAGGGATCCAAATATTTTTTCACTCAATCAAAATACAAAATATTCTAGTACATTTAATGTTTGTTTCTGTTCACAGTCTGTTGAAATAATCAAAAATGACAGACTGTTCAGATCAAATAATTATTTCCCCCACTCTATAGATTGTGAGTTGGTATAACGCTAAACTGTGCTCAAGTTTGTGCCTGCAAGCCCATCACTGTGCTTGAAGAGGGGCAGTGTTAAGAACAGAAGAGTGTGCTTCATCTTTAATATAAAGTACAGTAGAATTAGGTCTTTTTTGCCACCCATTTTTGATGACAGTCTGTGTGATTTGTTTCTTTGGGAGTTATGTATGCAGCACTCCTAAAAGACCATTTGACCATCCTGCTATCATACTGTGAAAGTGATAAAAGTACACCTAAAGAAAATACTACATTTAAAAATAGACAGTTCTAGGTCCAAAATATTTTGTTGATACAACATTTCACTTTACGACTGAGTTGTTACCCCTTATACATAAGCACATGTGGTTTAATCAAGGGGTTAAAGCCCAAGAACATTAACTGTCTGGGGCCTTCCGGGAAACACAAAAATATTTACTGGAGCATATTTTCTGGCTCTTGTTGCTCACTGTCAGAGGTATGAAGAAATTTTAATTGTAACATGACTGAAGCTCGCCGAGCAGGTGTGAAACAGATGTTTTTCTTCATCTTGCTCAAGCTGCTACAGTCTTCTGGTGGCTCTTAGGGAGACTCACCTCACACTCATAAAACACCTGGTTTATCTGTAGCTCGCTGACGAATTAGAGAAAGTGACAGGACAAAAATGGTTATGGTTGATTTCTGCGTTACCATTTTTCCTTTGACAGGCCTTCTCAAAAGTAATTCATTTTCTGAAATATTTTTTTTTTAATGAAGCATAAATCTCCATTTTAAAGGCAAATATATCATACTCAATGTTGAAAAAGTATTTTAGAGATTAAAACAACTAAAATTAGAAGAGTCTTTTGGATATTGTGCTGTGGTAATGCAGTAAACTCTTCTTTCAAAGTCATGAACCTCCGAGTGCCTTGCAGCTTAAAAAGTCACTCTGTTGTTGTCCTCTGCTTAGCTGACGTCATTCCGTAAGTCTAAGACACATAATGACACGTGTGTGTATCAAGTGATCAGACAGCAGTTGATGCAACTGGGTCCCAGTCTTCTCTTCAGAGCGCTCTTCTTCCTCTTGGGAGCCAAAATGGCAATGATGGCCTCATCAAAGACCGTTTTCAGGCCCTTCTGGGTTAGTGCGGAACATTCCACATAGCAACATGCACCAATCTGCGCAGTAGGAAAGAAAAGATAAGTCAGTTTCAAGTATAAATCCATTTTCTACAATCTTAATCTGTAGGTTACAGTCACCCAACAACAAGATGGTTCACTGTTGAAACCTAGCTTCGAAAATTTGTAGGTATTGGCAATAAAGCCTAAAATCTGTATCGCAATATACCGTATATTGCAAATTCTTACAATATTATATGTCATGATATATTAGTTGGCACATAAATGATAATAGATCCATTTTAAAACAAAACTTTGCTGTTGACATTTGTGATTATATTTTGTCATTTCTTGTGTCATTTTCTCAAAACTATTATTAATCTACTTGTTAATTTCTCTTGTAACATGCAGAGTCTCTGCAGGTTTCAACAAGTCAAACCTAAGACCTTAAGACTTTTAAAACCATTTCATATCCATACGGACAAAAAGGTACAAAGACAAAAGGAAAATCAGAGGTCCAGAATGAAAATAATAAAATTAAGTAAATTAATGAATTCACTTGTGTATTTCACATTGGAAAACAAAAAGGTTAAACTTTCTAAATACTCCAAAAGTCTCTCTATTGTAAAGTAATTGAAATAAATATTAGCACACTTCATAACAGATTAGCCATATAACTATTTTCTTGCAAAAGTTGCAGTGTGCTTCATGTCAAGTGTTTTCTTGTAACAAGCAGAATGTCAGCAATGGTAGAGAAAATCACAACAATATATTGTATGTGAAAGGGACAGTTAGCATCTCTGCTAAAACTAAATGATTAACTTTTGCAGTGTTTTTGTGGCTGTCAGAATTGAGCAAACATAAAAACATCTACAGTACTACTGTATCTGCACAGTTGTGAAAAACAGTGTAGACAGAGGGATTGTCTAAAAAGAAAGAAGGCGATTGTGGCTCACAAGCGTCAAAGAGAATTTGGATGTGAATAATGTGGATAACATTCAAATTTGCTCAGCTCATTGAGAATCTGGTAAATACAAGTTTACCTGTGTCATGACTTTTTTTTTTTTTTTTTTAAACATATTGCTATTCAACAATACCAATATTTTTTTTTTAAAGCATGACAAAATGACATTTAAGAAATCTTCCTTGCTTTCCTCACACAACCATAAACTGTAAACTACTAGAAGAAGGAATCTCTGAGCACCTCACGATTCGATTACGATTCAGGAGCTATGATTTGATTATTGATGCATCTATATTTTATATACACTACCGTTCAAAAGTTTGGGGTCACCCAAACAATTTTGTGGAATAGCCTTCATTTCTAAGAACAAGAATATACTGTCGAGTTTCAGATGAAGGTTCTCTTTTTCTGGCCATTTTGAGCGTTTAATTGACCCCACAAATGTGATGCTCCAGAAACTCAATCTGCTCAAAGGAAGGTCAGTTTTGTAGCTTCTGTAACGAGCTAAACTGTTTTCAGATGTGTGAACATGATTGCACAAGGGTTTTCTAATCATCAATTAGCCTTCTGAGCCAATGAGCAAACACATTGTACCATTAGAACACTGGAGTGATAGTTGCTGGAAATGGGCCTCTATACACCTATGTAGATATTGCACCAAAAACCAGACATTTGCATTTAGAATAGTCATTTACCACATTAGTAATGTATAGAGTGTATTTCTTTAAAGTTAAGACTATTTTAAAGTTATCTTCATTGAAAAGTATAGTGCTTTTCCTTCAAAAATAAGGACATTTCAATGTAACCCCAAACTTTTGAACGGTAGTGTATATTGATGCAGTTTTATATGTATTTTTGTTTCACTAGCAACTTTAAAAAACAGTGCATTTGACATAAAAAACAGTTAAATTAATTTTCACATTTACTAAGTTAATGGAAACTGAAACATAATAGCCCTATAATAAAGGAGCTGGTCGGATAATGTATAAACTGCTCATCTTGCAAAGGTTTAAGCCGCTGTGACACTGCAAGGAATAAGTACAAAAAAAAGAATAGCTTCATTTAAAAATCACTGAAGTCTTTACAGATTGTTTAGGTTCTTTACATGAATATGAATATACATTTTTAACAGATTGGTTTGAGTTTAGTTTATGCCAAAAGTGTCATTTCAGTGAACTCCAGAAATGAGTACATCTCACATACAATACCAGTGTTAAACACCTTCAGATTCTGTTCCAAACATACACACCTCCTTTGCTAGTTTCTGCCCTTGCTCAGTCACTACAGGTTTCTCTTTCATATTATTGAGTTTGGCAATGGTCTTGGGGTCATCACGTAGGTCAATCTGTGAAATTTAGTGTGAGAAAAATATTGATATTAGCACAGACTTGCACTCAATCTTATTTCATTGTGTAGCACATGTGGATGGTGATAGAGGTGGGAATCTTTTTGGCACCTCACAATTCGATTATGATTACGATTCAGGGGCTATGATTTGATTTATAAATCGATTATTTAAAATACAAACCCCGTTTCCATATGAGTTGGGAAATTGTGTTAGATGTAAATATAAACGGAATACAATGATTTGCAAATCATTTTCAACCCATATTCAATTGAATGCACTGCAAAGACAAGATATTTGATGTTCAAACTCATAAACTTTATTATTTTTTTCAAATAATAATTAACTTTGAATTTCATGGCTGCAACACGTGCCAAAGTAGTTGGGAAAGGGCATGTTCACCACTGTGTTACATGGCCTTTCCTTTTAACAACACTCAGTAAACGTTTGGGAACTGAGGAGACACATTTTTTATGTGGGCTCTGTACCGAGGATGTCGTTGTGGCTTGTACAGCCCTTTGAGACACTTGTGATTTAGGGCTATATAAATAAACATTGATTGATTGATTGATTTTTTACGCTTCTCAGGTGGAATTCTTTCCCATTCTTGCTTGATGTACAGCTTAAGTTGTTCAACAGTACGGGGGTCTCCGTTGTGGTATTTTAGGCTTCATAATGCGCCACACATTTTCAATGGGAGACAGGTCTGGACTACAGGCAGGCCAGTCTAGTACCTGCAGTCTTTTACTATAAAGCCACGTTGATGTAACACGTGGCTTGGCATTGTCTTGATAAAATAAGCAGGGGCGTCCATGGTAAAGTTGCTTGGATGGCAACATATATTGCTCCAAAACCTGTATGTACCTTTCAGCATTAATGGCGCCTTCACAGATGTGTAAGTTACCCATGTCTTGGGCACTAATACACCCCCATACCATCACAGATGCTGGCTTTTCAACTTTGCGCCTATAACAATCCGGATGGTTCTTTTTCTCTTTGGTCCGGAGGACACAACGTCCACAGTTTCCAAAAAAAATTTGAAATGTGGACTCGTCAGACCACAGAACGCTTTTCCACTTTGTATCAGTCCATCTTAGATGAGCTCAGGCCCAGCAAAGCCGACAGCGTTTCTGGGTGTTGTTGATAAACGGTTTTCGCCTTGCATAGGAGAGTTTTAACTTGCACTTACAGATGTAGCAACCAACTGTAGTTACTGACAGTGGGTTTCTGAAGTGTTCCTGAGCCCATGTGGTGATATCCTTTACACACTGATGTCGCTTGTTGATGCAGTACAGCCTGAGGAATCGAAGGTCACGGGCTTAGCTGCTTACGTGCAGTGATTTCTCCAGATTCTCTGAATCCTTTGACGATATTACGGACCGTAGATGGTGAAATCCCTAAATTCCTTGCAATAGCTGGTTGAGAAATGTTTTTCTTAAACTGTTCAACAATTTGCTCACACATTTGTTGACAAAGTGGTGACCCTCGCCCCATCCTTGTTTGTGAATGACTGAGAATTTCATGGAATCTACTTTTATACCCAATCATGGCACCCACCGGCTCCCAATTTGCCTGTTCACCTGTGGGATGTTCCAAATAAGTGTTTGATGAGCATTCCTCAACTTTATCAGTATTTATTGCCACCTTTCCCAACTTCTTTGTCACATGTTGCTGGCATCCAATTCTAAAGTTAATGATTATTTGCAAAAAAAAAAAAGTTTATCAGTTTGAACATCAAATATGTTGTCTTTATAGCATATTCAACTGAATATGGGTTGAAAATTATTTGCAAATCATTGTATTCTGTTTATATTTACATCTAACATAATTTCCCAACTCATATGGAAACGGGGTTTGTATTTAAATCTTGCCTGCGCGATTTCACAAGTTATAAATCGTTGTATTTATTTTTAAATAAATGTTTGGATATATGTAGTGTTTAGCGCAGCCGGACCAGAGCAGGAGGGTGTAGAAATAAAATTAAAAAAAGAAGACAGTGGGGGAAATTCTGGGGACAAGACAACAACAAAATATGCAGAGTGGAACCTTGCCTCTATTTGCAACCTTTTTGGTTTAAGAACTTTTACATTGTGCCTAATATGCCTCTGTGTGCGAACCATGTCTCAGTGTATAAACACTTCATTCATTCATCTATTCATTTTGCATGCTGATTGAAGCTATCGGGGGCTGCCATCACTTCCTGTATTTTTAACTGCATTTACAAAATGAAAATTTCTTACACTACAATCATGCTTTGTCAAAGGGGATGGGCACCGGATCCAGAACCTTTCTGGCACGGACCAAAACCAGCCGGTACTGCCGGGCACCGATTCACGTAAGATCCAGCGGTGCCATGTTTCTGTGCCTGGGTTGCGCGTGACGTCACGTCTGTTTGAATTGGCGCTTGCGAGTGGCGAGTAGTTGCTAGCACTTGAGAGGAAAACAGGTGATTTCGAAGCGGACATGCTCTTGGTAATCTTGCAACCTATCAAAGTTTCATGACAAAAACCCAACCATGCCAAATAAAAAAACGCTCTTAGGTGTGGCTTTTCTTTTCCAAATGCGATGCAGATTACGCTCGCTGCAGTATTTGTGGTGTAAAAATCAAGGCAAGTGGCGGGAATACTTCCAATCTGAGGAAGCACAGGGTTAAACACAAGATTTTTCTCATGGCTGAAGAGTGCAGCCAAGTTAGATGTACGGCTGCAACTCATGCATTTGGCACCTTTAGCGACTCGGCTGCAGCCAACAACACGAGGGAAGAAATCGCGTAAACATTGGGTGACGATAACAGCGACATCATCATCCTCTACGTCTGCTCCAGGTAAAAAGCCTACTGTAAAAAAATACATTGGCTTTACATTTTAACTATCAATAGTTATAATCACCTCAGTTCCTTGTACTGTACTTTGTAATGTTATTGTAAATGTTTTGTTTCACTTTCATTTGTAGTTTAATACTTTTGAAAAATAAATTCTGGCTGGCTGGAATATTGTGTAAATTATTTTATAATGTGTTCTAGTTGAGTCCTCAATTACAGAATGATTAGCAGGCTGAATATTACATTTTATTAATTAACAGAAGGTTAAAACATTGCCATGCAGAAATATGAAGACCATTAACTTGTACAACATGTAATGTACAGAATATCAGAATAATTTATTCAGGTAGAAATATCACAGATTACAGCTGGGATACGCTCTAGGAGCCCACTGTGACCCCAAAAAGGGACAAGCGGTAGAAAATGGATGGGTGGATATTACAAAAACATCTTTGACAATGAAAGCATGATCATAACAATTTGTGTTATTTATGCATGAAACTTGTCTAAACATGGCAGTGTAGCTCCTCCTCTGAATACAAGTGCTTCTAAAGCAGGAATTGAAAATTCTGTATTTCTACAAAATACAAAATCTGGCAAGACACCACACATAAGGCAATTTTTTTTAACGTAATTAAATCATGGTTGTTCTTTTTGTGTTGAGCTGTTTAAAAAAGCATATTGTTTTAAACACATTTCATTAAAGCAAATTAAATGTCCTTTCATATTGTCAAAACTTAAAAATTATCTGTCTAGGGTACACTTATTAATGATGAAAAATTATGTACATCTGCGATTAATCGCAATTAATTTTGAGTTATCTATGAACAATGCGATTAAATATTTAAATTGTTTGACAGCCCTAATACATAAATATTGTGGGGAGGCGGGGCCGGCAGACCGACAGCGAGGCGTGCCCAGCCGGGGCTGACTCCGAGATGGCGGCGAGGAGGCGTGGCCTGCAGTCCAACAGCGAGGCAGGGCACACCGGAGCCCGCTCCAAGATGGCGGCGAGGAGGCGTGGACGGCGAGCGAGCAGCGAGGCAGAGCGCGCCGAGATCGACGCCGCAATTATCATCAGGTGCGTGGAGCGCTCAGCTGGGCACAATTTAATAATCCTCGTGGACTGTATAAGAGGGCGGCAGCTGCGGACATGGGGGAGAGAGGCGGAGATGAGAGAAGGAGCCAGCGAGAAGCAAATGCTGAGCGCGAGAGGCAGACAGCGACGCGGAAGGCTGGAAGCAGACGGCGGAGCGAGCAGCAGAGGGAGGCGCAGCGGAAAAGCGACCTGACCTAAGCTCAGCTTTATTGCAAAATAAAGAAGTCAACCCTGCTCGCGACAATGTCCTTCCTTGATGGTCCTGAGAACCCGGACGACAGCTTGAGTCGTTCACATATATATATATTTATATGTGTATATACTGTATATATACATAAACATATACATACATATATAGATATATACATACAAATACATACATACATATATTGTATATGTACTGTGTGATTATTATTGTCTCTCCTGACTTATTAATCTACCTGCTAATTTCCTCTACTTGGGTGGTTGCAGTTCTGATTAACCTTCTGTTGTTAGCCAAGCTAACACATACTGTTAAAAGAATAATAGCTCACAGTCTGTGGTTAAAATCAAATCTAGGACTCACATTGAGAGAACATTAGCATTAATGACGCATTTTAGAACTGTCTGTATTGCTTTATTTAACATACGTAAAGAATTGATGTTTGGACATTTGTCCATCGATTCATTAATTGCCCATGTTCTAAACGTGATGCATCGGAGAATCGGATCATTTTTTCCCACCCAGAGGAATCAATTCAAGGTCATTTCAAAACCTGACTTACAGTATGACCTACTACATGTTTAAATATCTAAGTTGACCACGTAGTACGCCATAAGGGCAGTTAGGATGAACATTCTGGTGAGGACTCACCTGGGTGCCGATAAGCAGGTAGGGGACGCTGGGTGCATACTCCTGCAACTCAGGCACCCATTCTTCACGCACATTCTGGAAACTGGCAGGGTTAACCACAGAGAAGCAGATGAGAAAGACATCGGTCATCGGGTAGGACAATGGCCTCAGTCTGTCATAATCCTCCTGGGAAAAGATTCATGGTCGGCATTAGAAAAGTCAATAGGCATAGCTGGTCTATGCTTTTTTCACCTCACTCAAATTAATGTCAATTAATTAAGTGCATACAATGTTAACATTTTCTCTTCACTGAAGCCAAGCTTGGAATGTAATTGTTCTGATCTTATCAAGTGGTTTGCTCCACACACACTGCCAAGCTCCTGCTGCTTTTCACATATGATGGGTAATTTTATGACAGGCTCATAAAAATGCTCATAAAACTGTCAACTGGATTTGAGCTATGAAGAGCAAAGAATGTGAAGACCTTCACGTGGGATTTGCTTTCTCCTTCGCCCTCCTGCTGACAAGCAATTAGCAACTTTTTAAAAAATGTGATGTCTTTCAGTGCAAGCTTAGCCAAGGAAGGGTGATGACACATTAGAATGATTTCATCAGGGACAGGGGTCTCAAACATGCGGCCTGCGGGCCAATTGCGGCCCGCGAGACGTTATTGTGCGGCCCGGACCTTAATATGAACGTTTAATGTTTGTGTGCGGAGCTGAAGCATTCTTGCCAATTTTATATGAATGGCGCTTGACAGCGTTGTGTGCGGAGCTGAAGCATTCTTGCCAATTTTATATGAATGGCGCTTGACAGCGTTGTGAGCGGGGCTGAAGCATTCTTGCCAACCCTCCCAATTTTTACCCGTCAACATTACTGAGGACTTCATTATTGAGTCAACTATACTATGTATGCGGCTTCAACACACACACACACACGTTAGCGACTGCAATGCATACTTAGTCAACAGCCACACATGTTACACTGAGGGTGGCCGTATAAAAAAAACTTTATCAATGTTACAAATATGCGCCACACTGTGAACCCACACCAAACAAGAATGACAAACATCCGCAATGTAACACAACGTAAACACAACAGAACAAATACCCAGAATTCCTTGTAGCCCTAACTCTACCGGGCTACAAGGAATCTACCAATCATGGTGTGGTATATGGCTCTCGAGGGCCGAACACTGACGTCACTTGCGTGATGCAAGCAGAGAAACGTTTTGCTGCTTTTCCACGAGACTCGCACGCGCTCTACCTCACTCTCTCCCTCACTCACTCGCTCTCTCTCTCGCTCGCTCTCTCTCTCGCTGTAAACTCCACAGCGAACCCCCGCCCCCGCCCCGCCCCCTCCCGTTGGCTCCAGACAGAGACGATTTTTGTTATTTGGGTCCAAAATACCCCTGCGTTAGTGGAAAATCGGCAAATGAGTGAAAGCGAGAGAAACATTGCCATGGAGACGAGTTATTACTGACTGCCCGTCAGTAATAAAGTCCCCGATAACCTGGACCAATTCAAACCGTTATGTTTTTTTTATTGTTTAATTTGCATTGCCTCACACGATAAACACTACATATATTTTATATGACGCCATATAACACTCCGGGAGCCGTCACTTTTTCCCGGTACCTTCCGCCGACCGCCGTGTTGCTGTCGGGAGGAAAAGCGGAACGACACACATTGCGGAAATAACATTATTCTCCGTGCGTCGGTTAAATACAAATATATTCCACAACACCAAACATGTGTTTTTCAAAGCCTGCAGAGAAGAGAAAGGTTAGTGATGAGCAAAAACAATTCCAGGAAAAGTGGGAGATGCAATATTTCTTTGTTGAGCACAGGGACACCCCAACGTGTCTTATTTGCACAGAGAAAGTTGCAGTGCACAAGAAAAACTATTTAAAACGTCATTATACCACTAGACATGCTGAGGAGTATGCAAAATACCAGGGAGATGAGAGATTGAACCGGGTTGCACATTATGTGTATGTGTATACATTGTTGCTGACTGGAGAAATCAAATTATTATTGTTAGAACAGAATAGAATAGAATAGAAAGTACTTTATTGATCCCTGGGGGAAATTCAGCACCACAGTTCGAGTTCGCTCACAATAGACAAGAATAACAATAAATAATATAATATATATAATATATTATATATATAATATATAAATAATATAAATATATTCTACATATACTCTACATTTAAGTGCAGTCAAGGAACATATGCATTATACAGTCTGATGGCTGTCGGTATGAAGGACCTCCTGTGTTGTTCCGTGTTGCATTTTGGGAGTCTGAGCCTTCCACTGAACGTGCTCATCCTCCCCGCAAGGTCCGAGTGTAGTGGGTGGGAGGTGTTGTCCATAATGGCTAGGAGTTTTGCTAGACTCCTCCTCTCTTGTTATTACTGATTTATTTACTTAATTCTCATTTTGTTCATTTATATTTTGATTTTATTTTGTGTTGAAAATAAAAATAAAGACATTTAAAAATGATTTTTTTAAGAAATCTTTTCTTGCGGCCCAGCCTCACCCAGACTCTGCATCCAGTGGCCCCCAGGCAAATTGAGTTTGAGACCCCTGATCATGGATATAGTGTAAATCAGTGGTTCTTAACCTTGTTGGAGGCACCGAACCCCGCCAGTTTCATATGCGCATTCACCGAACCCTTCTTTAGTCCATCCATCCATTTTCTACCGCTTGTCCCGTTCGGGGTCGCAGGGGTGCTGGAGCCCATCTCAGGCGGGGTACACCGTGGGCAAGTTGCCACCTCATCACAGGGCCAACACAGATAGACAGACAACATTCACACTCACATTCACACACTAGGGCCAATTTAGTGTTGCCAATCAACCTATCCCCAGGTGTATGTCTTTGGAGGTGGGAGGAAGCTGGAGTACCCGGAGGGAACCCCCGCAGTCACTGGGAGAACATGCAAACTCCACACAGAAAGATCCCGAGCCCGGGATTGAACTCAGGACTACTCAGGACTTTCGTATTGTGAGGCACATGCACTAACCCCTGTGACACTGTGCCTTCTTTAGTGAAAAATAAAATGTTTTTTTTTTTTTTCAAATTCAAGACAAATGTATATGTTTTTTTACTGGTGCACAAAATGAACCGTGCATGAACATCACCTCGTTCAAAGAACAAAACCAACACAGTGCATGAACTCACAACAAATTACACACCTGCAAATCAGTGTGACTTCGGCTGTTGCCGTATCCATAATACGCCGATAGGGAGAAGTTTTTATGTACACGATGAGTCGGATGTGTGACCTCCGCCGAACCCCTGAGGCCTACTCACCGAACCCCTGGGGTTCGATCGCACCCAGGTTAAGAACCACTGGTGTAAATGGATCATTAATGCATGCATTGCATTAATAATGGTTCTTACTGAGCACTCTTCACACTTGTCCCTAACCAGGATACATTATTGTGATGAATGTCCAACTTGCATATGGATAAAAACAAGACTTTCTGACCCACACACATTTTTAATGGTTAAAAGTAAGGATACGTACCAAACCCAGTTCCATATTGGCACCGGTGCACACAAACAATAGTAACTAGACTATTGGTGCCTCATTTTGGTACTAAATGAATGCAGTGTCAGCCACCTGCAACAAGTGCTTGGTGGTGATATTGTGCAAGAAAAATATTGTAAGTAATGTAGCGTCCCAACGAGGGTTGTACGATATACCGGTACTAATAAAGTACCACGGTACTAATTAATTTAAAAAAAATGTACTATACTGCCATTGAAAAACACCTGTATTTTTTTCTTCATGGATATGATGGTACACCGTATATGAGCCAAAGGGCATGTGAGTCAACACACACACACACACACACACACACAAACACACACACACACACACACACACACACACACACACACACACACACACACACACACACACACACACACACACACACACACACACACACACACACACACACAGAGCACTTTCAAGCGCAAACAGTGTAAAGACAGAAGAGGGAAAATGTACGTATTATGGCTTAAAAACAAATTATAAAAGTGAAGTTATAAACACTGAAGCGCAGCTCTGCAAGCGGTACTTTAAAACATAGCTAGCGGCTAATGTCCCTCTGCAGTGTTTTAGCTACTTCTAAACCACTAAATCTTCACCTCCATAACGACAAATAAACTATGTTTCTTACACATATCATCCCTGCAGTACGAAAAACAGCTAAACATGCTTCACTCCACACTGTAGGATGACGCTATAGCTAACCGCTAACAGCAAGCTAGTGCTCCTGAATGTAAACAAATGGGAGGATCTATACATATATCGACTGAAACATTACCAAGTATAAGAGCCATAGTAAATAATCACAAAATCTTTTGTAATTTTTTTTATTGTATATAAACTCAGAAAATACTTCTCTGGAAACAGAAGGACCAATACATGACCTGGCCTGTAACTACTAGGTATTGCATCAATACCCAAATAATAGTAACAGCCAAAACATATGTAAAGTATCCAAACAACAGAAGAATAAGTGATTATTACATTTTAACAGAAGTGTTAAAGACATGTTAAAACAGAAAGTAAGCAAATATTAACAGTAAATTAACTAGTAGATTAATAATCCTTTTTCTACCGCTTGTCCCTCATAATGTTGACAAAATAATACAATGAGAAATGACACAATGTTACTGCATACGTCAGCAGCCAAATTAGGAGCCTTTGTAACCCGTTTGCTTACTAACTACTAAATGAGAAGTTGTCTAGTATGTTCAGTATTGTTCACTATGTTATTTAATGCCAAAGTCCTTTGAATCCAATTAGAAACGTACAGTATGTTTCATGTTAGATTTTCTGTTAAAATAAAGCCAATAATGACATTTTGAGTGGTCCGCTTTATTTTGAAAGGTATCAAAAAGTATTTAAATACATTTTGGTACAAAAAAAAGGTAAACACTAGTCCCAACAGAAGCTTACAAAGTCTGACACTTAAACTTTATTGTCGAGTCATGACGACCTTAACACGCTAACAGCAGCCCTCATGACAACACTAGTGCCGCAGCCCTAGCTAGTACCCACAACTACAACACAGCACTTCATTATGCACCAATGACAGTTACGGCGAGCAAGGTTGGATTCATGAACCCCCAGAACAGGCACAAGGCATTATAACAACGATCAGAACTTGTTGAATTAAGTCCTGACATTGAGCAACTCAAACCTAACGTTGGAACAACATGCTTTTTGACAACGTTCAATCAATGTTGGGTTCTGACGTTGATTTGACCATGGAAATTTGGTAATTTCCCAACCAACAAAATGGATCCAACATCAGACATCAACTTCGTTTCAATTTACAAATACAATTATTTTGCAACGTTGTTTGAAGGTCAGTTTTAAAAGGACATGTATGCATAATTAAACATTGTATCAATGTCTTGTGCCTGCCGATCAAAACTCACTGATGGCAGCTCCCGCCATCAGTGTGTTAATGTGTGTGTGAGAATGGGTGAATGTGGAAATACAGTACTGTCAAAGCGCTTTGAGTACCTTGAAGTAGGGCTGGGCGATATGGCCTTTTTTTAATATCTCGATATTTTTAGGCCATGTCACGATACACAATATATATCTTGATATTTTGCCTTAGCCTTGAATGAACACTTGATGCATATAATCACAGCAGTATGATGATTCTATGTGTCTACATTAAAACATTCTTGTTCATACTGCATTAATATGCTTATTTTAAACTTTCATGCAGAGAGGGAAATCACAACTAAGTCAATTGACCAAAACTGTATTTATTAAACAGTTATTAAGCAGTGGCACAAACATTCATGTCATTTCGAAACAGAAAGTGCAAGATTGTCAGAGACATTTTAAAACAAGCTATGAGTGCACTTTTGTGCATGATGTCACTAAGATGACACATCAACACAACACTAAATTAAAGTGCACGTTTTGTATAGAACGCCACTACAATAGTTTAAAACAAATAAAGTGCACTTTTGTGCATGATGTCACACAAGATATTTCAATAAGTGTCAAATAAAAATGAGCTGCATAATAGGAAATCAAATAGTGTATGTCCTTCGCTATGTGGTAGGTTCCTGCGGACGTTATCTCCTTCTGTTGTTGACTATTTTTTTTCATACGGTGTTGATCTGGAAATGGTTGCCTCTGCATTTTGTTGGTGTGGCACTGAACAGAGATGTTGTCATGCGAAGTTTCAAGCACTTTTCATTCTCTAGCGGGTGACTTTTCAAATGATGCTACATTTTAGCCGTAATGCTACTTTTTGCAGCAACGCTTTTGCCCCACACTTGACAAATTACGGTTATCTGTTCAACATATTCCCGCTTGAAGCTAAACCACCGCCAGACAATGGACTCCCTGCTGTTTTTCTTGGGAATTAATTCTTCCTTCATTTGTTACCAGATTCGCACCTTTTCTCTCGTATTACCACTCGCACCACAGCTAACGTTACCCATGCCGCTACCTCTCTGCTCCGCGAGGGCGTATACGTATGTGACGTATGTAAGAAGATGCGCTCGTTTTATGTCTCTGTGAGAAGGAGAGACAACAAAGAGTGAGAAGAACCTGTAGTGTAATGCCCGAAGCTAAAAGCAACTGCGTGAGAACGTATATCTAGCCATTTTATTTATTGTTTTGGTTGTGTATATTTGAAGGCCCCCAGCCCCTCCTTAACATATTTTATTGCTTTTGGTTTTGATTGCAAAATATTGCTAACAGACAACATAATATCATTATTATTTGTTTTATTTAACTTGGAGTTTTAAGTTTACATCCCAATTAAATGTTAAAATATACAAGAAATACACGTTTATTGCATTTGAAAGGATATACATGCATTGTTACATCAGTGGTTAATTTGGTTTAAAAAAAGAATGGCAATATAATTGTTTGTTGGCAATAATGTCAATATATCGTTGAGCAAAATTTGTTACCGGCCCAGGCCTACAGGTACCTATTTCCTGAGTTTGTAAGCAATACCAAAAACGACAAAAAAATATTTGACAATAAAACCATATCAATCTAATCACTGAAGTCTAGAGCTGAAACGATTCCTCGAGTAACTTGAGTAGTTCTATTACAAAATATATACGAGGAATTTTCGCTGCCTCGAGGCGTCGTTAAGTTTATTTTATTTATTTTTTATACGCCATTTTGCCTCGTTTAGTAGTCAAAGCTCACGTTTCGCACGGACTGTTTAGGTATTGCACAGCGTGTTTACGTCAGATCATACGCCCCCTGCACTGCACAACACCGCTCCTTTAAATACGCTTGAGTTTAGTAAACTTTTTCGACAACATAACTCGCAATGGCAGACGCCGCAGAAAGCAGTGGACAAGAGCCATAGCAAAACGAGGGAATTAAGAAGCGACAAAAGTTGTCTAAGGTGTGGGAACACTTCACACTAAAATCGAAGGAAAACGCAGTCGTATGCAAACATTGCAAAGTGGAGCTCGCATACCACAATAGCACAAGTTCGATGCTGTAGCACCTGTCGAGAAAGCATCCGATTTGAGGGGCGTCCAGAGGCGAGGTAAGTCATCTATTATCAAATGTAAACACAAAAGTTGTGTTAGTAAAATAAATGTTATTCATTATGATATCCAGGATGTGTTCTTTCACTCCCGTGAAGTCATCAAATGCCGCCAAAAGGTGTTGAAAACTAACAACGCTATCCGAACTGTCGTGTTCAATTAGCCTTTCATTAGTAACCACGCGAAAGTAGTTGTGCAAAGTTATTCCGGATATTTAAGTCATGCAACCACATGCTACTTGGATAGCTTGCACTTGCCCCCACTATAGTCTCTATAGCATAGGCGCCGATCTACATTTCTGCCAGTGGGTGCTCGGGCGGGCGGTAAATCTGACGCTACTTTTCTGGGCATGCGCGGTTTTTGCTTGGTTGTGACTCACCACTGGTTGCACATTTCAAATGCAGTATTAAAGGCACTTTTTGTTTGATATAATGTAAACTGTTCTTGTTTTATTTGTGATACTAAGGAAAATAGTTGTATTTTAACTTTCTCAGGGAATATTAATTTGAACTAATTTTATATATATCAAACATGTTATGATGGCAAAATGAACATTGTTTACTATTTTGCATGTCAAGAATGCAATGAACTGTATTGCATTCTTAAAATTTTAAACTGTCGTCATTATTAAGTTGTTTGTCTTTTTATTATTGTTTATGTATTTTTGGCAGGTTGAAAACAGCTCAGCGGATTTGCGTGGAGAAACCACCATTTAAACGGCAACATATAATAATAATCAAAAACGCACGAGAAACAAGAACTTTGTTTATGCGGTCACACCACACAGCACATAGGGCTGTGAGCGCACCTGTTTTTATTAGCACACACAATTTGGCACAATTAACCACGGACACATTTCATCTGTGGGTGTCAGCCTTCAATAATGAAAACAGACGTTTAGGAAATAAAAGACAATTAGGCCAAATTAAATAATTGAGGGCACATCTTAAAATGTATAATTAGACCTTAATTAAGCAAAAATATTGCTTCGGCCCGGCTGCACCAAATAATAATATAAATCCATTTAATAAAGTCAAAATACAAATAAGACAACAAGAGAAGTATCCCACACTTCTCTTTTGTAAAGTAAATTTGTACAGCCGATATGGGCATATACATCAGCTATATGATTTGCCTGAGAAGCTGGACAAGAAAAAAAAAAAAAAAAAAATTAAGCAAAAATATGATTTATTCGATTACTCGATTAATCGATCGGGATATTCGATATAATACTCGGTTACTAAAATATTCCTTAGCTGCAGCTCTACTGAAGTCTCTACTATTCACTGATACTATTATACTTGGTATCACTACTGTCGATATTTGTATCGTTCTGCCCAACAATGTTTTTATTTAAGAGCTCAAGCTTAGCAGTTAGCATGGCTTCTTGTATCCACCTATCATGTGTAATGCAGCATATCATCCTCCAGTGATATATTATTTGTAAGAAACAAAGTTTATTGTCGCCATAAAGACAAGGATCGCTGATTTAGAAGCGGCTTCGCATTGTGGAGGGGTGTTAGCCGCCAACTCGCTAACAAGGGCACTGCATTGCGTGAAGGACGCAGTTGTTGCTTGTCGTCAGATTTGCGGGACACAGCTAGAATGTGTCATCGATATGCATTGTCACGACATGACGATTGTATTAAAAGCTCTATCGTTGGTCACGTTTATATAATTTACATCGGATATGGTCTATATATTGTGCAACTCTCATGTTCTGCTAATGTGTTTGTCAATGACCTTTGGTGGTAAAACAGAATACTCCGAGCAGTCATCGAAATGTAGAGGTCTACAGTAGAAGCCACTCAGCAATTGTCCTTGAAAACTGCCCCCCAGTTTCCCTGAGACCCATCAATGCCTCTCACACAATTTCTTCACTTACCCCTTACACTAAACACAATATGTCCTGCGGCCGTAAGTCAGGTCGCTTACACTCAGCTCAAACAATCATGCACAGTTATGTTCCAACTCCTGCTGTTTTGAGGCCAATTTGTATTTTACGTAATCAAAACACATCTTGATGCTCAGTAAACAATATGATCAGCAATAAGAGAATAAAGGAATGAGTGTATGATTAAAAAACTGTATAGGACAACCCTTGCAAAGCGTGCAATGTTCATTCGGTCACTGTGTGAGCTCTCCTGTCTGACTCTGTGACCACATTTCTAGTGAGTCATCGCCATAGTCGCATCTTCATTGTTCTGTCTTTCAGCTTCTATCACCTCCTCCAGCTCTGGAAACAGTGCTGTCAGGAATAATTGCAACACATATTGTTGTCTGATCCGCAAGGCCAAGCTTTTTACTAACCTGGATTTAGTCTCAAAAATCATTTTTACTGGCCTTTTATTGATTATTAACAAATATTAATCTCATCTACTTATTTATATCCGTACATTAAGCTTCTCAAAATCCAATGCAATTTACAAGCAAGACACGCAAGGGCATTTAAAGCACATCAGAAGCAGCTATCTTAAACATTGTTAAATATATGCCAAAACCAAAATACATTGTAGAGATTATAGAACATCGCATCTAGATGATGTTTTACAATTATGTAATTTTTAATGACTATTATAAGCATTCATTTTAAACTGGTACAGACAGGATCACTCAAAGTGAATACACCCCCTCATTTCAGCAATTATTCTATTATATATTCTGCTACAGTAATGAAACTTGGATTTAACTTAGTTTTAGAGGAGTCAGTGTACAGTTTGGAAAACTGTATATAAGTAATGCAGGGCTAAAACTAATTAATAGTAAACTGGTAAATTAAACATTTTGATAGTCAACTGGTCAAAGATGAGTAGACTAATCGGATTATCAAGCCTATTCAGCAGCTCTAATTAAGTCATTGGCTTTTAAAATTCAGTTTGAAATAATAAAGTTTTTTTGTTGCAGACAATTAAAAAATAAAAATAAAAAAATGTTCTCCTTTTGCTCCAGCATACTTTTTTCCCCCAGGAGCTTCCGTAGCTTGCGGCTTCATCTTACTTCCTTAGCGGCACACCTAACAAAACATGGCTAATGTTAATGCTAACCAGAGCAAGACGTTTGCTCCAAAGAAAAATGATGTCAGTACTTAGGTTTTGCGGCAACAGGCGTGGATCGAATGACTGCACACAGCAAAGTGTTTAAAAAAGGTAGAAGAAATTGCACCACAAATGCATGTACATGACTAATTTTCATACTTTTTTTTCTATATTTGTTCATCTGATATGGTGGGCAGCATGTCCACTCGCTGTGTGGCTCGCCATGTCAAACATGCAAGACCTCCCCCATATTCCGTGAATCTTTCAAAATCATGGCTGAAGTGACAGTTAACTGTGAACGTGTAAAGTGGTTGAGGAACAGCCTGACATGACACGTGTTGAGTCAATAGGGCAGCGAGACATGCAACTCAACGTGGGTTGCAAGTTTTTTTTAAGTGTGCATCCACTTCCTGTTTCCCTAAGCTGTTGTAGCGCAATGCTAGGTTTTCTTGAGTGCAGGAGTAGTGGGTGAACGAATGAATAAATAAACACATTCTGCTTTCTTGTCACATTCAGCAATGATGGCTTTGCAAATCCTCCATATGGAATAATTAAATAGGCTGCTGTGGGAAGGAGTGGGGTGTGGTTACCTATCAGACAAAAGAGAGCAGACAGCAGACAAAACACAGCGACATTCGGATCCATACTGATCTGAGGTTATGTGGCGCAGTCACATAATATAGACATGACAGCTTGTCAGTCTCATCTCATAAAGATACCTGCACCTGTGAAGCCAAAATACACTTCATTAAACTAGGGAAGGGCATTTGATCTAATGTTCATGATGGACTAGTCATTACAGGGAAAATTAGTGATCAATTTATGGTTATTTCTGGAACATGAGATGGAATCTCTGTCTCGCAATTCTCTGGATTTCTGTTCAATGGCGCTGGTGTGTTGATTATAAAAATGTCTGGCTGTCATAGGCCCCATTTACACTGCATACCAAGTCAGATTTTTTTGCCCTCAGGTGACACAGATTTGATTTCTTCAAATCTGATCTTTTGGCATCAGATTCAGGCCACATCAGGAGGTTGTCCTAAATCAGATTGGAATCTGATCTTTTCAAATGTGACTGCAGTCTAAACGCAATCCGACCTGTATGTGACCTGAATCTGATTTTTGTTCATCATTTTTGGGTGAGCTACAGCACTCGTGTGTGCAGAAAAGACCCAGTTGCCAGCGGAAATGGATATTTCACCACAACAGCCGGTTTCGGTTTTTATTTAAGACAACCAAATATTGGGTGCATCACTTGTCAATAGTGTGAAATTAATAGGCTATATGTAATATATTAATTTATATTTTGATTCTGAAGAAATAGTGATTGTTGAAAGACCGTAATTGATGCTGCTGTGGCACATCTGCTTACATGTGGGTTGAAAAATAAAGCTCCATTAGATCAACGTTGATGTACATGTCTCCTCTACTTAACAGCCATAAAAAGATTACAACCCTCCCAAATATATTGCACTATATACATTATACTACATACATAATGTTACTTCCATTTACTTTCACGTAAAAAACACTCATTTTTTTAAAAGGTGTTTTTATTTTATTTTGTAGAAGTAGCGACTTCCTCCGGGTCTACTTCCTTTGTTTTCACTATATCGAAGTGCCCATGCAAGTGACGTCGAGGCCATATTGGAGCCACATTGGGGCCTGTGCCCGTTTACACTGGAGTCTGATAAAAATCACAATTTACTTGCAGTGTAAACAGTCAGCTGGAAAAAATCTGATTAAAAAAAATTAGATTTGGGCCTTTCTGGCCTAACCTGACTCTCGCCAGATCCTTGTAGTTCGCTGAGCTCCACACTAGGATCTGGGATCGAGGGCAATGCAAACTCCTTCAAGATAGCAAAAAATAATGAACCAATCACAATCGCCGGGCGGGATTTCATAAATGTGACGTAGCGCCGAAGCAACTGTTGGATTCAAACAACAATGGCGGCACACAGTGAGGAGACGTGTGCTGACATTGATTCTGCTATTGCAAGTGTTTTGCCAAATCTATGGAATATTAATTATTTAAAAGATGAACAGAGAACGGTTTTGAAGGCATTTATTGGTGGCAAGGATGTTTTGGCTCTTCTTCCGACCGGGTTTTGCAAGAGCTTGATTTACCAAATCGCTCCACTGGTAGTGAAGGAGAAATTAAGGCTTCCCAATGAAGCCTTTTATTCGCATATTTTCTTTGCACAAACGACATTGATCGTCTACTGACATTGCTGTGTTGTTTCAGTAAAAGTTGTCTAACTTTTCGCTCTGTCGTTAGAACATATACTCGAATATCACGATGTAGTCATTTTCTATATCGCACAGACACAGCAGCTAAAAGCAACTGCGTAAGAACGTATACTCGAATATTACGATATAGTCATTTTCTAAATCGCACAGAGACAAACCCGCGATATATCGCGTGTATCGATATATCGCCCCGCCCTAAAGGGAACATTTAGTTCCGGGAACTAGAGGTTCCATGAACTTAAAGTTCATATACTTTTGGTGGAAAAGGGCCTTAAATCACACATCTGGGGTAGTGTGTATGCCAGGATTGGATGAAAGTAATACTTTATATTACCTTTTTCTTGAATTTCCTTAAAGGCCTACTGAAACCCACTACTACCGACCACGCAATCTGAGAGTTTATATATCAATGATGAAATCGTAACATTGCAACACATGCCAATACGGCTGGGTTAACTTATAAAGTGCAATTTTAAATTTCCCGGGAAACTTCCGCTTGAAAACGTCTATGTATGACGACGTATGCGCGTGACGTCACGACGGCAACGGAAGTATTCGGACCCAATGTGTCAACATACAACCTGCTCTGTTTTCATCGAAAAATTCCACAGTATTCTGGACATCTGTGTTGGTGAATCTTTTGCAATTTGTTTAATGGACAATGGAGACTGCAAAGAAGAAAGTTGTAGGCGCGATCGGTGTATTAGCGGCTGGCTACAGCAACACAACCAGGAGGTTGTGTTGTGTTTGAGCTGGATAGCAGACGCGCTACCGTGAGTACAGCTTTGGCTTCCAAACATTTGATCGCTTGCCCGTACGTGCTTGTCGCTATGTGCATGTCACGTACGTAACTTTGGGGAAATATATGTTTCTTGCCGACTCTGATGGCGGCCGGGGTGTCTTCGAAAGCTACAACGCCCGCCGCCGCTCCGTAGCTAAGTTAGCTTCAATTGTTAAGCTTCGCCAAGCTGGAAATTATTAACTGTGTATTTACATGTTCATGGTTTAATAGTATTGTTGATCTTCTGTCTATCCTTCCAGTCAGGGTTTTTTTAAAATTTTGTTTCTATCTGCATTTGAGCCTGATGCTATCACGTTAGCTCAGTAGCTAAAGAGCTTCACCGATGTATTGTTGTGGAGATAAAAGTCACTGTGAATGTCCATTTTGCATTCTTGACTCTCATTTTCAAGAGGATATAGTATCCGAGGTGGTTTAAAATACAAAAAATAAATAAATAAATAAAATAAAATACAAATCCGTGATCCACAATAGAAAAAGGAGAGAGTGTGGAATCCAATGAGCCCTTGTACCTAAGTTACGGTCAGAGCGAAAAAAGATACACCCTGCACTGCACTCTAGTCCTTCACTCTAACGTTCCTCATCCACAAATCTTTCATCCTTGCTCAAATTAATGGGGTAATCGTCGCTTTCTCGGTCCGAATCTCTCTCGCTCCATTGTAAACAACGGGAATTGTGAGGAACCCTTCCTCCTGTGACGGCACGCTACTTCCGGTATCGGCAAGGCTTTTTTTAATCAGCGACCAAAAGTTGCAAACTTTATCGTCGTTGTTCTATACTAAATCCTTTCAGCAAAAATATGGCAATATCGTGAAATTATCAAGTATGACACATAGAATGGATCTGCTATTCCCGTTTAAATAAAACATTTTCATTTCAGTAGGCCTTTAAACCAAGTCGTAATGTCACAATTGTCACGGTCGGGTCTGCAGAGGTTGTTTTCCCCAGGACGCAGAAGGAGAGGCAGAAGGCAACTTGCAGGTAAAATTAATCTCTTTTAATCCAAGGCAACAAAAGCTTACACAAAAGGTAGTCGCTTACAACATGACCGTGAAGGCAACTGTCACTTGTGGCGAACAAACCGTATGTTGGGTGACACCGGTATAACGGGGCTTGATGGGCGGCAGCAGGTAGAAATTATCAATAATGAAAACGGGTGTGAATGATCAGTGCCCATGGCAACCAGAATGTAAGCAAAAGAAGCGCTGAAACTTAAATGGACTATAAAACTAGGAAAATTACAACAAAAAAGGATCTGGTTATGACAATGTCATTTTTCTCCGTTGGAGTTCAGCGGCTAATCCAGGTCTATGTGGCCCAATTGTCTGACAAAAAAAGCAAAAGTATGTATTTCATAGTATGTATTTTATAGACCTAGAGCAGGTGGGAGGGCATGAAACGAGAAGGAATATACAAAGTTCCAGCAGCAGCAGTCTCCAGCTGTGTGGGTTCAGCAGAAGGGGGCAGGGGGAGGCTTTTTGACACAATATGTCCAAGAATGTCCTCATATATACAGCCATCTATTTGCGATGTCACCCATTCCCCACTGTTGAAAAAATAATCCAAAACCTTGTGAACTGAGGCATCCAAAACTGCATGAAAGCTCACACCGAACCCTTGAGCCTCATGATTTGACACTATGGCATTGTTTAAAACGATTATCCAATATTGTTATCATTCAAAATTCAGAACAGTCAGAATAGACAAAATGCATTATAGGACCAGTTTAATGTAAGTTTTTGACATTATTCTTACTGATCGGACATCAAGTCATAAAATGATGCAAACAGTACATAACATTGCAAACTACTGGCATGGCATGTATGTCGCAGCGTTTTTTGTTGTTTTTGATTTTGCTGGGCCATGTGACCATGGATTGTTTTGACAAAAATGTAGTCTTCTCTTCAGAAGTTTTCAACATGGCCATGAGGGGAAAAAAATATTGTTAATATGGTATAATCATGTAAAACGTACTGTGACTTCCATTCCGCAAACTGTCGCTGTACTGCATTTTTAATTAATAGTTGAATTATGTAGAATATTGCAGAGTATCACAATACTGTATTGCATCGTAACTAAAATATGGCGATACGTATCAAATCGTGAAGTCCTTGCCAATACTCAACCCAATTCCTCGCTGTATCCCATCTGTTTCTCACTTCCTCGTAGCTTCTCCTGAGTCATTCTTCCCCTCTCTATTTGGGCCACTAGTCTTTGATCACATTCTGAAGCTATAAACATTACCAGCTGGCATCCTGCTCCAAATAAAGAGGTCAGCAGAGTCAGGGGTGACGGGGGGCTGATTTTGAACTGTGGTAACTCTACTCTCCCTTGGCTGACATCTGGGGGAACTTCTCCATTTCAGAATGAGCTAAAAACAAACCCCCCTGTGACAAACGCTCAACTACAAATACATCAGAGAAGACAATAAGCTTCCTCTTTTTATTAAAAACAGAAGAATAACACTTCTGCAGAGTAAAATATAACAGCCACATGTGGATTGTTGGAGGAGAGAGAGTGAGATTCATAAACAAAGAGCACAGAGGAACTGAACATTCTCTTGACCTTTTAATGCCTTGTTTATCTCTTTTCCAGTCAACACGATTCGGTTTCAGATTGTGACTCATTCACACTGTTATATCCAGCCTGAGCAGAAGCAACCTAAGGCAGATCTTGCAGTCTGTCTTTCACACACACTTTAGCGTTGTGTTGTCAACTTTGCGACTTTTTTGCTAAAGCTAGTATCTTTTTCCTCAACATACAAGCGGTGCTGCCCTGAGTCTTTCCTCACAGGCAGTCCCCTGTCTACTGAATGTCTGCTCTTACACAGCTTGTACTGAAAACACATTTCTTTGTATTTTTAAGTGCAATGACAACAACGTTCCATTCCAGTCAGAGCAGAGAGGAGATGCACGTACACTCTGTGCAAAGCTGCCGCTGTTTTTGCCTTTATTTACCGTGTAAGCTTATTGTAAATTTGTTATCACTGTCGTGCTTCAAATAAAAATAAACCTGTTGTTCATGTATGGCCAGTCAATAGATTTGGTTAGTTCGTGAACATCACAAGCCTACAATGATGTAAAACAAAAAACTAAAGTTTAAACTAAGAGTCAACAGAATAAAATGTATTTACAATTCAAATCGTTTGCATTTTTTAACTCACTTGTAATGTCTCTCACCACGTTATTCCTCTCCTACAGCGTCCATTATAATAAACGTATAGCAACTTTTATGACAGCCAACTTTCCTTACTGCGGAGTTGGCATCATCAGAAGAGATTGAGAACATTGAGGACAGAGATGTAGAAGAGATACAAATTGAGAACACAAATGCAGAGGATGAGACAAAAGAGCCAGCAGAGAAAACAGTGGAGAGGATTTTCATTTCTAATTTCTGGTTGATTATGACTAGCATCAGGAGACCACAGAGAGAGCTTTTGGAGGTGAGAACATCAGTCTTAACTTAAATCCTTAAAACAGGCCAAATCGGCATTAAAAAAGGTTAAAAAAAATTCAAACGCATCATGCTACTAAAGCCTGACTCTTGTCATTGTTTTAAACTTAGCAGCCCTGGTAAATGATTTAATTTTTGTTTTTATTATTTTTATTGTAGCAACATATTTGGTAACAATTTGAAGGGCACCAAAAGGACTTGTGTGTGTGTGTGTGTGTGTGTGTGTGTGTGTGTGTGTGTGTGTGTGTGTGTGTGTGTGTGTGTGTGTGTAACAATTAATAGTTAAGCTGGTTATCGTTGTGATGTTTAGATAAAAAAAAAGATTGTTCTTTTGATACGTTTACAGTATACACAACATTATAGTGTCTTCCAAGTGTGCATGTATTAATATAAAATAGTGACTTTTGTCAAGGACACAACCATGCTCAAGGACCAATTAAGTTTGTAGATCGAGGTTCCATTGTACTGTTTGTATACGATATGTCTTATCTAACCGTTAGTTTTTCTTTTTAAATCCATGTTAAATGTTAAAAAAAATTCTTTTTTTTAACATCATTTATCATCAATTCATCCATCCATCCATTTTGTACCGCTTGTCCTTTTCGGGGTCGCAGGGGGTGCTGGAGCCTATCTCAGCTACATACAATTGATTTCAATTCATTCAATAGGAGACGTTTGTTTGAGTTAAGAACTCCTTCATAGAAGCTCGTAAGTTTAGGTATACTCCTGTATTTGCTTCCCTGAAATTTTGTTAGTTTCCTTAACGCAGCAATTTCACTGCAGGTTCAATAACTCCCAATAAGTGACATGAAACAATAACTATTGTATTACTTTTATACATTTCTAATACAGGGATTTCTCATGTGTACACTTTGTGTGTATTCATAAGCTTGCTTTGGATTGTGAGTGTACACTCACAGGCTCTAATATTGAGAGAAAAAAATGATTGTGTGTATGTGTGTGGGTGGATATGCGTGGGTGTGTGTGCATGGATGTGTGGGTAGCTGGATACGAGTTTTAACAACTACCCACTAAATGGCACATTGTAAAGAAAAATCCCAGTATGAGGCAACCCTATTAACACATCTGTGACGTCACTACTGGACATAGGAAGCTTGTTCTTCACATAATACAACTATTGAACGCCCCTCACTACCATCATTGTCTGTGCTGAACTACTGGCCGTAAAAAGACGTGTGAAGGCCATCACCTGTTGCAGCTTATAGTGTTTGGCCTGAATATGAAGCCTGTGTGTGTGCTGGGACCAAAACATAGACAGTGAGGGTGATAACGTTTGTGTGCGTTTGTGTACTTTCTTTCTCCAGCAGGCACAACACATTGATACAATGTTGATTTTACATACACGTCCTTTAAAACTCACTTCGAAACAACAAATAGTTGTATTTTTAAATTGAGACAACAATGTCTAAAGTTTAATCCACATTGTTGGTTGGGAAGTTCAATGATAAAAATAAACATCAGAACCCGACATTAATTAAACCTCGTCAAAGAACATGTTATGTTTTGAGTTGCTCAACTTCAGGACCTAATTCAACAAGTTCTCAGCGTTGTTTCAATGTCCTGTGCTTGCTGGGTGGCATCTGACCGGTGTAAACAAAGAAAATAGAGCGTACCTGACCGGCTGTGTCGTAGAGTCCCAGCAAGTACTGTTTTCCTCCGACATTGACGCTCACTGCAAGGAAAGGAGAAAAAGAGCAGTTGAAAAGAGGAAGGCCTGTGGGTGAGGATGTTAGGGAGGGGTGCGCAAAGGGGATGTGGGTCCCCAACCTCAGTCTGCAATGAAGCAGGCAAACAAGTGGTTTTGATTATAGCAACAGATGCAGGCTTGTGCAGAAGTGGAAGATGAATATAAGTCATTTATTATCAATAAACACAAATGATTACACACATGAAGTCAAACAAAACAAATAAGCCCGACGTGTCACATGTGTGATGTGTGAGTGCCTACCTGCATAATGATCAAAGACTGTTGGGACATATTCCTCGGGAAAGGCGTCATTGGCGTAGCTCATAAGAAGACACGTTTTCCCCACAGCACCGTCCCCGACTACCACACATTTCAACATGATTGTACCGGTTCCGTTGGCCATGATCTCGACCTCAAACTCATCGTCATCGACCGCCCTGTTAACCCGCCCTGCTCCTCTTCCTCCTCCCGCTATCGCTGCTGGGCGCCGGTGATCCCCGCACGGCGGCGGGCATCACGAGCATTGCTGGCGGACTCCGCGGCGCTCGGAGCAGCACAACTGCATCTTTCTCCCCTAACTGAACTCCCCGCCACAACCACTGGTTACACTACTCCCAAATGTAACCGGGAAACACTGCCTTGTTTAAACTAAGGTTTTCTAATCAAACAAATAGCCCCTTTTTTCTTTGAGTACTTCCGCCGTGGTCGTTCACGCCTCTCTGCGGCCAGTTGTGCTCCTTCTCCGGCGTGGCTTGAAGCTGCTCGCCGCTCTGAGATGCTGCTGCTTAAACAAGGTGTGTGCGCTCTTGGAGGGGCGGAGTTGACGTTTGGAACTAAGGGACTGTGTGTAAAGCACATAGCGTAGCAGATACACTATATTGCCAAAAGTATTTGGCCACCTGCCTTGACTCACATATGAACCTGAAGTACCATACCATTCCTAACCCATAGGGTTCAATATGATGTCGGTCCACCTTTTGCAGCTTTTACAGCGTCAACTCTTCTGTGAAGGCTGTCCACAAGGTTGCGGAGTGTGTTTATAGGAACTTTCGACCATTCTTCCAAAAGCGCATTGGTGAGGTCACACGCTGATGTTGGTCGAGAAGGCCTGGCTCTCAGTCCCCGTTCTAATTCATCCCAAAGGTGTTCTATCGGGTTCAGGTCAGGACTCTGTGCAGGCCAGTCAAGTTCATCCACACCAGACTCTGTCATCCATGTCTTTATGGACCTTGCTTTGTGCAGCAGTGCACAGTCATGTTGGAAGAGGAATGGGCCCACTCCAAACTGTTCCCACAAGGTTGGGAGCATGGAATTGTCCAAAATGTTTTGCTATCCTGGAGTATTCAAAGTTCCTTTCACTGGAACTAAGGGGCCAAGCCCAACTCCTGAAAAAACAATGCCACACCATAATTCCTCCTCCACCAAATTTCACACTCGGCTCAATGCATTCCAAAATGTACTGTTCTTCTGGCAACCTCCAAACCCAGACTCGTCCATCAGATTGCCAGATGGAAAAGCGTGATTCATCACTCCAGAGAAGGTGTCTCCATTGCGTCCGGTGGCAACGTGCTTTACACCAGTGGTCCCCAACCTTTTTGTAGCTGCGGACCGGTCAACGCTTGCAAATTAGTCCCACGGACCGGGGGGGGGGGGGGGGGGGGGGGCTTTAAAAAAAAAAAAAATTTCATACAGAAATACAATCATGTGTGCTTACGGACTGTATCCCTGCAGACTGTATTGATCTATATCGATATATAATGTATATATTGTGTTTTTTATGTTGATTTAATAAAAAAAATAAAAATAAAAAAAATATTTTTTATTTATTTTATTTTTTTATTTCTTGTGCGGACCGGTACTGGGCCGCAGCCCGGTGGTTGGGGACCACTGCTTTACACCGCTGCTTTACACCACTGCATCCGACGCTTTGCATTGGACTTGGTGATGTATGGTTAGATGCAGCTGCTTGGCCATGGAAACCCATTCCATGAAGCTCTCTGCATACTGTACATGGGCTAATTGGAAGGTCACATGAAGTTTGGAGCTCTGTAGCAACTGACTGTGCAGAAAGTTGGCGACCTCTTTGCACTATGCGCTTCAGCATCCGCTGACCCCTATCTGTCAGTTTACATGGCCTACCACTTCGTGGCTGAGTTGCTGTTGTTCCCAAACTCTTCCATTTTATTATAATAAAGCCGGCAGTTGACATTGGAATATTTAGGAGCGAGGAAATTTCACAACTGGATTTGTTGCACAGGTGACATGCTATGACAGTTCCACGATGGAAATCACTGAGCTCCTGAGATCGGCCAATTCTTTCACAAATGTTTGTAGAAACAGTCTCCATGCCTAAGTGCTTGATTTTATACACCTGTGGCTGGGCCAAGTAATTAGGACACCTGATTCTGATCATTTGGAAATATAGTGTATCTTCAGCAGAGAGCAAGAACATTGCCAGTAGGGTTTGATCCATCCATCCATCCATCCATTTTCTACAGCTTGTCCAGATTAAATAAAACAAACTTGCCATTGTAAAAACTCAAAGTTGTATTGACACTAAAACAAATATTGGAATTGTAAAATGATGACCTGAACATTAAAACACATACGTTCAGAAAACACAATATTTTTGGTGGATCTTTCTGTTCCATATGTTTTTTGAATGCCAATCTTCTAATCACACAGACTTTCGAATAAGGGCACATATCTTCATCTGTTTAAAACTAATATTTCTAGAAATAAAAGTGTGCTGGCAGAGTTGCTCTCAAGTAGCAATTTGACATTGGCAATTCATATTTACTACTAACTTAACATGTATTACTCTGCTTTGTCGTCTTTTATTATTTTGGTATCTGAAATTGCAAGTTCTTTAGTCTTCAGTTAGTCTTTTTCTGAAATTGTTAATTGTTTCATCTTTTGTTATTTTTGGTTTGTAATTTGGGGCAGCAAGGTGGAACAGGGGTTAGTGCGTGTTCCTAACAATGGGTGTGATCCTGGGCTCGGGATCTTTCTGTGTGGAGTTTGCATGTTCTCCCCGTGACTGTGTGGGTTCCCTCCGGGTACACCGGCTTCCTCCCACTTCCAAAGACATGCACCTGGGGATAGGTTGATTGGCAACACTAACTTGGCCCTAGTGTGTGAATGTGAGTGTGAATGTTGTCTGTTTATCTGTGCTGACCGCCCAAATGCAGCTGAGATCCAGCACCCAGCACCCCCCACAACCCCAAAAGGGACAAGCGGTAGAAAATGGATGGATGGATGGATGGGTGAGTAATTCTTTATATTTAGTATGCGAGACTCGAAGTGGTGGTCAAGCAAGCATCTGTTGTCAAAGCGTTCAAGGCTGCATTTTGTCTTTCTCAATGAAAAAATCCCTATGCTTGCATTGTTTTAGGCTGTTGAAACCTTTTAAATCACGAAAAGGATAACAGTTTTTTTCAGAGTTCCTCGAGAGGAAATAAAGACGGGCGAAAGATTGCAAGATTTTACTGAACGACGACGAGACGAGTGGCTCTCTAATTTAGTCCAAGGAAGCAGAATCGAAAAACGCACTCACTGCGTTAAAGGTTGGTTTGATACACTTTTACTGTTTATGTTTCCCATTTAAATATTATCTTGATATTATTTGTATCGTATCTTGTTTCAGAGTTCTTTAAGCACTTTTTGGTTACGAATGTTTCGTAAACCCCCAACTTGGCGATTCTAAATAAAAGAAAGCAAACGTAAGCAAAACCTAAAATACTTAACTTTTTAACAATGGCAGCAATCATAAATGAATATTTCAGCACATACACAATGTTGAGGTCTATTGTTACATTTTGATAAAGATAGGGAAACCCATGCGTACTCGTAACAATATGTGCAACAACAACAAAGCAACATGGCCAAAACTTACACAGCCATGCAGTTAGTGATCTGTAAACAATTCTCTGCCTTCTTTCACAACCAGCCAGGTATTTCAATTATCTTTATGAGAGGTTAACATAATTGAAAAATTAAAAGTAGGGAGTCAAAGCTTTCGAGTGTTACTTGCAGTTTGTTCACAAGGACGCGTCTTCGCAAGTCATGAAGTTAAATCATGAAATGCAATCTTGCCCGAGCAAAAACGATGCATATTTATCCAAGAAAGTCTTGATACCAATTTCCTTGACCCAGCCACACACAAAGACATTGTAGACCTCCGTGTTTTTCCAAGCTCCATCTGTTTTGTTGTGTGGAATGGAGCACCAGATAGTTCAACATGTCTGGGAACACGATCAGTCGACAAATCATTTTTTGTTTACATTAAGGGATTGATTCTATTGCATTGTTAGATTTTTTGCACGTATCTGCTTTTAACGGTTAGATCTAGGTCCTTTGCGACTCAGATAGCTCACACTCTGTTTGCTGCAAAGTAGCCAAGGTTTGGTTGACCACCACTTTGTTCACCGCAAGTAAACATGTCCGAAAAAGTCATGTGACTTATAATACAAAGAATTGTAAATAATTTTTGCACTTTGTTATTTTGTTTTATGTATTTGTAATTTGTTTCTTGGAATGTAAAAAAGTGTTTTGCACTTCCAGGCCACCGTACGAGAGGCTATACATTCCAAGATAGCGAACGTAGCTAAACTTTGCTAAATCGCTATCATTATGACCACAAACAAAGCTAATGCGTGTGCATGTGTAACATATTTGCTTTTATGCTCTGAAAAGCACAACGGTTGCAAAACAGCTCTTTATCAAGGTATCTTTAATAGTTACAGTTAAAACAACATTATATACAAAACGTATAAATAGTATCTCCCATCGGCTTTGGGGTCCTTGTCCTGGAAAATGTTAAAGACCCCTTCTTTATTGTACAATATAGTATACACAGTATATATACCGGTATATATATATATATATATATATATATATATATATATATATATATATATATATATATATATATATATATATATATATATATATATATATATATATATATATATATATATATATACACGCACATAGTATACGATATATACTGTACTGCAAATATTGGTGACAATCCGATACAAAGGAAGTGTTCAAGGGCAGTAAACCCCATGAACTGAGGATAACTTGCACCTACTGCATCAGGGTGTGTGTGTGCATGTGTATGTATGTGTGTAAGTGTGTGTGCCTGTGTGTTGTGTTGCATATGAGCGATGGATGCAGATGGAGACCCAGCAGGAGGAAGTGCTGATGAAAGAAGGATGAGAAATACATGGAGCTCTGGCCAGATGTGGACTGTTTAATTTGAATGTCTTTGTCATGATAGTCCTGTGTCTTTTTCGAAAACTGAATGGAATAAGTATTTTCTTCAAGGGGTCGCCAAACTGTCGCAACCGACCTTTGGGTGTTTGGGACTTAATCCGGTAGATCCCGAAATAGTAGGAATAAAAACAGATTACAGTATGAGATCAGTATCTTCACCTAAAATATTACTATTCGGCCTAAAATAATGCTAGTAACAGTAGAATAGAAAGTCAAACACAAATAGCAATAGAGGGAATAGAAAGAGTAAAATAAATAAACTTTTTGGGTGTAACAATAGATGATAAATATACAACATAAGGTGGCAAAAAATATTTCTATAATGAATAAAGCCGAAAATACTCTACCAAAAATCACTCTTTATTCTCTGCTGCTTGCTAGTGTTACTATATCTGAGGTATTGTATAGAAATATGAGGAAATAACTGAAAAAGTACACTTCATTCACTAACCATGTTACAAAACAGGTCGGAATAATACATAATGTTGGATATAGAGAACATACAAACCCTTTATTTATTAAATTCTAAATTTTGAAATTCGATGACTTATTGGAGTATTTGCAAACGGCTAAAATTATACACAAAACAAATTAAAGCCTGCGCTCTCAGAATCTACGACAAATATGACCTTAGAGAAAAATCTATCTTAAAGCATTTGTATGCACGTACAACACTTAAGCCATTAGCATAACAGTATGTGGAATTAAAATATAGAATGGATAAAGCAAAGAAGTGAAACAATGTACTAACATGATGTCGTTTAAGAGGTTGTTCAAACTCAAAGTATTTACAAAGTATAAGGATGAAGAACTATGCTACTTATTAAAAAATAATATATTATTTTTCTCATTAAGGGAATCATAACTGCATGAAGAGAACCTAATTCAAAAAATATTTTCTGTAGTATATCAATATTATATTGTAACATTATGGAACAGTTTGTTAAACTGGATATGAACAACAGCATGAAACTTGCCTCTGCGTGCAGCCATGAGCAGTCATGTTGGTTGACGCTCCCTAAACTGCTGTGAGCTGACCAATCAGATGCAGGGGGCGGAGTCGAAGGGTCTCCTCCTATCCTTACATTTGACAGCTGCTGCAGCAGACAACAATTACCTCATACATGTGGTACTTCAACTAAAGGTGTTTCCCTGCTGGCTGTGCTGGCAAGACATGTCAGGGGGTGGAAATGACCCCACTCAGCATCCTGGATCTGGTATAATATATAATATAATCATTCATTAAATTGTACAAATAATCTGTACTGTAAAGTTCAAATTTGAATGACAATAAAAGGAAGTCTAAGTCTAAGTCATTAATTTGTATTTAATTAGGAAGGAGTGTAGAATGAATGCCCAATCAGCAGTGTTACAGTTGCAAAACATACAGTTTATATTATCTGTCTTATGCAGAACTTTATATCAGAGTACATATGACGTATCCGGGAAATCATTATTGTTGTACATACAGTAACTATTATGTTAATTTATCTGAATAACCTCAAAGTACCACCAAGCATGCCATGACTTAGTCTGGTGTATGAATGGCAACATGTGGATACACAGGTTCATTTATTCTTTCATTCATAATAATTAACCTGGGTATCATTCATGAACGAATGAATGATACACAGGTTAATTATTATTATTACTATTATTATTTCTGCCATCTATTAGTAGATATTTTGATGGTTGTTGCCTGTTGCCCATTTACTGGCAAAAATGTACATAAACAAAGATTAATTATTTGTATAAAACCAGTAAAACTTTTCAGACTAGTTAAGTGAAAATTGTATAATTTGCCACACATGACATGACACATGACTATGGTCGTCACCGTAAGTGACCTGAACGAGCCTACATTTACATCAGGGGTCCCCAAACTACGGCCCGCGGGCCGAATCCGGCCCGCCAGCGTCCAAAATCAGGCCCGCGGGAAGTCCCAAGTATAAAAAAATAAATAAATAATAATAATAATAATTTTTTTTTTTTTTTTCCCCCTGTCTTTTCTTATCCACTTTGTACCGCTTGCTACTCACAGTGTCTCTTGCTGTTCAGGCAAATCATATTGTCTAAAAATGCATTTTTTCATCGATAACGTGACATCATCGCGCGCGCGGAAAGTGCGCTATATATATCTAATACATATATATATATATATATATATATATATATATATATATATATATATATATATATATATATATATATATATATATATATATATATATATATATATATATATATATATATATATATATATATATATTAATATATATATTAATATATATATATATATCTAGTATATATATATATGTATTTGATATATATATATATATATATATATCTAATATATATATCAAATATATATATGTATATATATATATATATCAAATATATATATGTATATATATATATATATCAAATATATATGTATATATATATATATATATATATATATATATATATATATATATATATATATATATATATATATATATATATATATATATATATATATATATATATATATATATATATATATATATATATGCATGTATGTATACACACACACACACATACACACACACACACACACACACAGCCCGGCTCTCGACCAAATTGTTTTAACCCAATGCGGCCCCCGAGTCAAAAAGTTTGGGGACCCCTGATTTACATTATGCAAGCCATTGTGAAGAAGCTTTGAAGGAGTCTTGTATGTTTAATAAACAGATTTCTCGCAAAGCCACATTTCCTGACATTGTGGAATTTGTTGAGAGTCAGACATGATTTTCGACACCAGAATCTACAACCTGTGTAATGTATTTAATATAATGGTGACATTATTCTTCTTTCTAATCGGACTAAAAAATACACACAAATCATGCTTTTAAGTGCTGTAGTGCTTTGAGTCACCAAAAAGAAGGGGGCGTAAGGTGCTAATTAGCAATCGTCTCTTTTTAGAGAAGAAGCCAGCAGTTGTGTTTTGTTTAAGAAGTAAGTCAAAGGCAAAAAATTTATTTTAAGGATTTGCTGAATGAAAAAAATGATTCTCTCAGCCAGTAGGGAGGATTATATATCCAAGTTCAAAAACTTCTCCAAACTGGGTTTTCAAATAAAATAGAAAGTAAATATACTTTTACAACAAAGTACATTTTCCAGGAGAAGGATAAACACTTCAGATACCAGTAAAAGGAAAAAACAAAAATAGTTTTAAATGAATGGGACTAAGAAATTAATTATTCAGTTTTTTTCCTCCTTATTATCCTCTTAAAGGCCTACTGAAATGAGATTTTCTTATTTAAACGGGGATAGCAGATCCATTCTATGTGTCATACTTGATAATTTCGCGATATTGCCATATTTTTGCTGAAAGGATTTAGTAGAGCACATCGACGATAAAGTTTGCAACTTTTGGTCGCTGATAAAAAAAAAAGCCTTGCCTGTACCGGAAGTAGCGTGACGTCACAGGTTGAAGAGCTCCTCACATCTACACATTGTTTACACCAGCAGCGAGAACGATTCGGACCGAGGAAAGCGACGATTACCCCATTAATTTGAGCGAGGATGAAAGATTCGTGGATGAGGAAAGTGACAGTGAAGGATTAGAGTGCAGTGCAGGACGCCAGGGTGTATCTTTTTTCGCTCTGACCGTAACTTAAGTACAAGGGCTCATTGGATTCCACACTTTCTCCTTTTTCTATTGTGGATCACGGATTTGTATTTCAAACCACCTCGGGTACTATATCCTCTTGAAAATGAGAGTCGAGAACGCGAAATGGACATTCACAGTGACTTTTATCTCCACGACAATACATCGGTGAAGCACTTTAGCTTCGGAGCTAACGTGGTAGCATCGTGCTTAGCTGCGGATAGAAACAGAAGAAAAAAGCCCCTGACTGGAAGGATAGACAGAAGATCAACAATACTACTATTACTTCTACTATCAGGAGACACCGAACCAAACCCTGGACCTGTATCCACACGGTTAATGCTGTCCAGCCTGGCGAAGCCTAGCAATGCTGTTGCTAACGACGCCATTGAAGCTAACTTAGCTACGGGACCTCGACAGAGCTATGCTAAAAACACTAGCTCTCCACCTACGCCAGCCCTCATCTGCTCATCAACACCCGTGCTCACCTGCGTTCCAGCAAACGACGGCGCGACGAAGGATTCACCCGATCATCGGTGCGGTCGGCGGCTAGCGTCGGATAGCGCGTCTGCTATCCAACTCAAAGTCCTTCTGGTTGCGTTGCTGCAGCCAGCCGCTAATACACCGATCCCACCTACAGCTTTCTTCTTTGCTGTCTCTATTGTCCATTAAACAAATTGCAAAAGATTCACCAACACAGATGTCCAGAATACTGTGGAATTATGTGGTGAAAACAGACGACTTAAGTAAGGCTGAAACGACGCGTCGACGTAGTCGACGTCATCAGTTACGTAAGTACCTCGACGCCGTTCTTGTGCGTCGACGCGTCGCATATTTACGTCACACTACCGTCATGGCGAAGCACAAAGCAGACGATCAAAGCAGACGATGCGAGCGAGGGGGGAAAATCACGCCAAAAGTGGTCAAAAGTGTGGGAGTATTTCAATAAACGGCCTAATAATGTTGTTGTATGCACACTGTGTCGAGCGTAAATGGCCTATCATAGCAGCACAACGGCTATGAACGAACATTTGAAAAGAAAACCATCAACCATCAACTAGTCAATCGTCCGTGCGAGTATACGTTGTCATCATTACACAAAAACATGAATGTGTCATTTGTATCTGCTAGGGGTGTAACGGTATGTGTTTTGTATTGAACCGTTTCGGTACGGGGCTTTCGGTTCGGTACGGGGGTGTACCGAACGAGTTTCTAAGCTAAAGCTAACTTTAGCTGCTAAAGTGTTAACAAGCTGCTTTGCTCCTTCTGCCTCTGTCTCAGCACGCAGCATTGTCCCACCCACACAACCATCTGATTGGTACACACAAAGCATTATCAGCCAATCAGCAGTGCATATTCAGAGCGCATGTAGTCAGCGCTTCAGCGTGGAGCAAATAGGTGTTTAGCAGGTGAGCATCAGGCAGCGGACTCTCCCCAAATGATAATAAACACCTCTCAGTCAACTACTAGTAACATCACTATGAGCCCGTTGACCTTCTAGAAACTTAAACTGCAGCTCAGCTCACTCGCAGTCCTGGCTTGAGGTGAAGGCTAATTACCTCTCAGTTCCAGCCACATCGACCCCTTCTGAGCGCCTATTTTCAGCTGCTGGGAATATTGTAAACATGAAAAGAAGCAGAGCATGTAGACATGCTAACCTTTCTTCATTACAACTGTTAGTCACTCACTGGAATGAGTAGAATTGGTTATTGTGTACTGTGTTGGACTGGATGTGTATTTTGCACATTTTAAAAGCAATACTTAATGTTTACAGTGCTCCAGAATATTTAGATTGGCACTTTTTTGTATTGGATGTTTATCTTTATTTTTGCACATTTTAGCAAATAAGCAATACTTTCACTTTTGTTGAAATGTTTACACTGTTGTTACAGAATATTTCGTTTTGCACTTTTTTGTATTGGATGTTTATCTTTATTTTTGCACATTTTAAAGCAAAATAAGCAATACTTTTACTTTTGAAATGCTTATACTATTGCAGAATATTAAGATTTGCACTGGATGTTGACTTTTATTTTTGCACATTAAAAAGCAAATAAGCTACTTTTTATTTTGTTAAAAGTTTTAAATGTTTACATTGTTACAGAATATTTAGTCATGTTGTTGTCAATGTTGACTGAGTGGCCATACTTCTTTTTTTTTTGTAAATAAAAGCCATGCCTTTTGAAAAAACTGGCCTATATTTATTTTTTCATCTTCATTTTGAATAAAAAAATAATCGGTAAAAGGAAAAATTATCTATAGATTAATCGAAAAATAATCTATAGATTAACCGATTAATCGAAAAATAATCTATGGATTAATCGATAGAAAAATAATCGTTAGCTGCAGCCTTAGACTTAAGCTGGCCATAGTGCTATTCCAAAATGTCTGCTTCAACCCGTGACGTCACGCGCAGGAGTGATCATACCGAGACGTTTTCAGCCGGATATTTCGCGGGAAATTTAAAATTGCACTTTATAAGTTAACCCGGCCGTATTGGCATGTGTTGCAATGTTAAGATTAACATTGATTGATTGATTGATCATTGATATATAAACTATCAGACTGCGTGGTCGGTAGTAGTGGGTTTCAGTAGGCCTTTAATGCGCAACCTACATCAACACTTATTCCATCCATCCATCCATTTTCTACCGCTTGTCCCTTTTAGATACATTAAATTCAAATTAATGTAAAAAAAACAAAAAAAAAACTCCAGAGGGTTCTGTGTCTCATTAGGGGTGAAATGAACCACCCGTTACTTTTACAGGCAGTCAGTGTATTGCTGGTATGGAGACAAGCCAACACAAAACACACAACAGTTATGTCTTCATAAGCTCAACTCAAACATTCCTAAACTGGTGAAGTTTTGGTCTCTTAATTAGTCAATCCACATGTTTGAAAAAAAGATGTCTCTCTCCCCGCTCTTTCACTAACGGACTACCTTAAAATTAGCAATGTCATTTTGGAAAATGTCAGGTATGAAACAATTTTTGAAATGTATATATTAATCTTTTTTGGGAATACACTTTTAAAATGACACATGCATGTCGTACCTCAGCAGCCAAGAGGAGCTTTTGTAACCTGTAACCTGTTTTGAAAAGCTTTTAATATCATTTTTTTATACCAAATAATATATTAGGAGAACCAGTTTGAATCAGGCCCTGCGATGAGGTGGCAACTTGTCCAGGGTGTACCCCGCCTTCCGCCCGAGTGCAGCTGGGATAGACTCCAGCCACCCCCTGCGACCTCGAGAGGGACAAGCGGTAGAAAATGGATGGATGTGCTAGTTTGAATCAAAAATATTGTTTAATCGAGACTCTATTTTGAATTGAATCAGCACCCTAGGAATCGGAATCGAATCAAATCCATCCCTAATAACATGTATACAGTATACTGTACACTAGACATGAGATGATTAATCACTTAATTATCTATTATTATGCATTCATCAGTCTGTGACACTTACCTCATGACCTTTGAACTTTGCAACACAGTCTAAACTTAATGCTCCACAGCAAAGTTAAACCATTATCCCTCTTAGCGTTCATCAGTTAATATTGCACAGTATAGAAAGGATTCATATGGCCCCATTCCTGGGTGGATCTCGCAGAGGAAGGTGGGGGTTAATCATTTTGCAATGCAGTCTGCTGAAAATGATGGAAAGCGCCAATCTTAATAGCAACTGACGCTGTGATCAAAGTTGAAATTGCCATAAACACATTTTAACATATTAAACACTCTACCGCCGTCTGGCGGCTAAAGGGAATAGTGCCCCCCCCCCAACTCCCAGGGGGTGATCAAGGGGATGGGTCAAATGCAGAGGACACATTTCACCACACCTAGTGTGTGTGTGACAATCATTGGTACTTTAACTTTAACTTAACTTAATTAATCACGTTTCATGTGTCAGGTAAACCATGACAAATGGAGCCATATGAATCCCCTTATGAGTTTTACACAGCTCTGTAGTGTTCTTTTCATTGTGTGTTTTAATGTTAATAATTTCAGCATTAAACAAACAAATGAATGTGCATACTGTATTTTGTGAACAGTAACTTATTAAGTGTGATGTAGTTGCCAACTTCCTCCAGGAGGAGACAGTGTTGGACAGATAAAAATTGTGTTTGGTACAGGGGTGCCCAAACTACGGTCCACAATCACACCCGCAGGACGTCGCAAGTAAAAAAGAAACCACAAAAAACATTATTCTTATTTATTTATTTATTTTGTAGTCACTCAGGCGAATCATATTGCTGATGTAGATGCCCGTATCTCCTGTACATTACAAAAGAAAAGTGTGGGATATTTCTCTTGTTGTCTTATTTGAATTTGACTTTATCAAATGTTTGCATATATTACGTGTTCGGAAGGGATAGAAAGAAGCACACCCCTTCTCAGACAACCTGGTAGTCCAGAGTTCCCTCAGGAGCACCATATCGATACTGAACTGAGTACGGACAACCGATCGTCATTGTCCATTGTAGCGCAGAACTGCAGAGCTCAAACGATCCTCCAACCTCAGCCTCCAAGTAGCTTGGATTACAGGCATGAATCACCAGTACTAGTGCTGCTTTTTTTACTACTGTGCAGTATAGTAATGTCACCACAAGGTATGGCAAACTTGAAAATGTAAAAATGGAGAACAGCACTTCCAACACTTCAAATGTTAATCAGAAATCAGAAATACTGTGGTAATCTGAAATTCCTTGCTCAATTCTGTTTTGTCTGCACACCTGTTTACTCTCTCTCTCATCCACAGTATGGAGTGCAGCTGGCGCGAGGCATCAGCACACACCTGAGGTAGATTAGTGGCAGTCTATTTAACCTGGATGCTGACAACATGTGAGCGCCGGAACTTTGACTACTGCTTGCAAACAGACGCATATGTTGTTGGTCTCGCCAGAGGACTCCCGAGTTCGTCTTGTGCCCGTCTTCTCAGGTTTGCCTGTATTTTTCCTAACCTTGTCTTGCGTTTTTATTTTGTACTTTGTTTTTCTGTTTTACTTCTTTCATGAAGTATTTTTCCTAGCCTTGTCTAGTGCTTTTGGTTTTGTGTAGGATATTTCTCTTAGATTTTTTACATGGTGTGTTTTTATGTTTACCACCATCACCTTTGTTTTGCTACTTTGTGCTTCCTCCAAAATAAAAGGAAGAACTTTTGTTGTCCACACACAATACGTCTCTGCATCCTTGGGATCCACCTCATCTATTCGTTACAAATACTTTATTAATCCCCGATGTGAAGTTTTCTGGGCAAATCCTTTTTGAGTCATGTTATTAATCACGCACACACAGTGGAACCTTGATTTACGGAGTGAGTAAGTCAATTTTATTCATAGAGTGCTTTTTACGGATAAAATCACAAAGCGCTGTACAAAACATAGGTGAAGTAAAACAATTCAATTAAAACAACAGGGGCAACATCATAAAAAGGATACACAGTGGATTAAAAATGATTGTTAAAAGGTGCATTAACTAAAAGCTTTACTAAAAAGAGAAGTTTTCAAATGTTTCTTAAAAGTTTCAACACAGTCAAGATCACGGAGGGACTGGTGCAAATTGTTCCAGAGTCTGGGAGCTATAGCCTGGAATGCCAGGTCTCCACGGGTTTTTAAACAAGTTTTTGGGATCTTTAGAAGACCCTGGCCTGAAGACCGGTGGCTGCGCCCTGAAGAGTAGGGGCATAGCAAATCAGTGATGTACTGAGGGGCCCCACCATGCAACGCACGGAATGTAAGGACCAAAATCTTAAACTCAATGCGGAATTTGACTGGAAGCCAATGAAGACTGGATAGAACGGGGGTGATATGGGCTGTTCTGGGGGTACTGGTCAAAAGTCTGGCAGCCACATTTTGTACAGTCTGAAGTCTCTTTAGCGTTGAAAAGAGAATTGCAATAGTCAATGCGAGACGAAATTAACGCGTGTATGATCATTTCGAGATCCAACTTTGACAACAAATTTCTCACTTAAGAGATATTTCTGAGATGATAAAAATAGTTTTGGTCAGTTGATGACAGTTGACGACAGTTGACGACAGTGACCCTCCAAAGACATTGACTGATCAAACACAACCCCAAGGTTTCTGAGGCTGGTTTTAACAGATGCATCCAGAGCACCAAGGGAGTTCTTGATCAGGGGAATCTTTTTATCGGGAGCAATTATCAGAGTTTCCGTTTTGTTTGAATTTATCTGGAGGAAATTTGAGGACAACCAGTTTTTAATAGAGGATACACACTCCAAGAACTCAGATAAGTGAAACTATGAGTCATTGAAGGAGCATAACAGTTTAATATCATCTGCGTAGAAATGATAAACATTCTTAAAACTACTGATCAACCTCCCAAGCGGCATCAGATACAACAAAAATAAAACAGGCCCCAGAACAGAACCCTGGGCCACACCACATGACAGGTTGGACACATTGGACATTACATCATTAAAAGCAACATTAAAAGTTTTTATATTTATATAAGAAGTAAACCACTGGAGAACTGCACCAGGAAACCCCTTCATCGTACAAACGTTTCCATTTATAAACCACAGACCGAATAAAAATATGCTTTGTTCTACAAGGATTGTCTCTATGTACGAATATTTTGTCCCCCCCCATTGTGTGCCTAGCAGGGAAGCCATTTAGTGCCCGGCATCACTGCGGTTGCGGGTGATCTCCGGTGCTCATTCAGTCAGCGTATTAGCTACTGTGTGATTTTGGGTGCTTTTAAGTGTTTTGTTTTTTTCCTTTTTACTAATTTTGTATAGTTTTGCTAGCTCAATAGAAGAAAGCAATGGACAAGTGATGTTTGGTGTAAAACATTCAGGAAGTCTACAAAGCGTTGTCAACACCCATCAACCTCTATTTCGCTACACGCAAAGATTAACCAACAAGTTAAAGTGTATTTTATTTTTTATTCCTAATCATTGTAGCAACCTGAGAAAATTAAGGAGTTTTGCAATATAAAACTGTGAGTGCACCACATGAATTGTGTGTGTGTGTTGACAGGGTGGCTACAAATGAGGACAATTCTGCTCGTTGTTGGTATGGCTTTGTTAGTAAAAAGAACGTTGATCCATCTCCCCCTTGTTATGTTTGTTTGATATACAGTACTGGATAGCACTTTATATTGTGTTCAAACTGTACACAATTTATTCAAATATGGACTTTTGTCAAGGCTGGAACACATTATTCCTGTTTACTGAAATTTGCGGCAGTATACAAACTTTTCTATTCATGAAACCTTGTTCAAGAAACAAGTTCGTAAATTGCAGTGGTGTGCCGTCAGGGCCAGCAAGGCCTTCTCTGCTGGTCTAACATAACCAGAAATCATGATCATAATTGAAGATACAATTATTTTTTAACTTACTTTCCCTAAATATCTCAAATTATTCACATTCTCTTCGTGTCATATTGCGCTCCTTCCAGTGCTGTTTTTAGTTTTAGTTTGTATCCAATCAGAATTCAGCTAGCTTAGGTTGCCATGCTGTACAAAATCTGCCATACGCCTTTAGAATCAACAATGCAGGCCTCCATGCACTGTAAGTGAATGGGGAGGTAGTGACACACAGTTGCGATAGCCAGTCAGATCACGAGTTGTTGTCAGTAAGGCCTTCTAGATGGCCTAACGTTGAACGTGACATTTACGCGTCCTGTGATTGGATACTCATCGGGACCGTTAGCGGATGAATTTGAGAACACAAGGAGTTGAGAGACAGTTGTGATAGCCAATCAGATCACGAGTTGTTGTCAGTAGCTGTTCTATTACAAGTAAAAGTTGTAAACTCTTGTTGTTAAAGTGTGTCATGCTTGTCATTTAATTAACATTGTTACATGTGTATTTGTCGCCATCATGTGGTCAGAGCAGTTGATATATATTTGAGAAGTGTGTACTTTGAATCAAACTTTATTGACCGGAAGTTGCATAAGCCAAGCAGAGAAATTGACGGTATATGTTTTAATTGCTGAGGCGTTTTAACCCTTGTGTGGTGTTCGGGTCTGTGGGACCCGTTTTCATTTTTTATTAAAAGAAAAATGATACAATTAATTAATTTTTAAACTGAGACCCACTGACTTTGGCTCATTTTCGTTGAAGAACATATATCAGAATACCTATTTAATGAGCACACACCATACATCCCCCCTACACATTTCTATTACATATAAGATGTCCGGGTCCAGTGGACCCGGGGCTAATAGAAGTGTGGAAATTGATGTTCTGTGTACCACACCCACGCACGCACACACGCACGCACGCACGCACGCACGCACGCACGCACGCACACACACACACACACACACACACACACACACACACACACACACACACACACACACACACACACACACACACACAGCAGGCCTAGACAGGAGGAGGACAGAGTGTAGGTACACAGAACATCAGAGGGTCAAATGTGCGAGAAAATGAGAGCAGACAGTGTTGACAAACAATGTTGCAACCTTGTGTGGGAACCACAGATGCAGAAACACAAAAGAAGAATCCCTGTGGGAAGCAGAAACTGGCAGAGAAATTTTCCGTGCAACGTTCATATTGTTGTTACTCAGGCAGCGTTTGTGGGTCTGATGGACCCGTTGCATTTTGTGCTTTTTAATGCCTCACAATCAAACACTTTTATGTTAAAATACTGAACAGATGTTTATTGGGATAAGGTAAACATCTGTTCAGTATTTTAACATAAAAGTGTGTGATTAACCCATAAAAGGGTTAATTGATTTTTAAATACGCCAGAAAATTACCCTTTTTGTATACGGTTGATGTGATTCAACACGCAGTAGGGTGTAAATGTGTTTCTGTATCGTAATTTTCCAGCAATGATCATGTGGTGACATAAATTATGGTATTTTGAGAGGTAATCACTGAAGTCGGAGATCACTGAAGGCCTAGGTGGGAAACGCACCGCCCGCCACTGGTAAATCGAGGTTTCACTGTCTCAGACTCAATCAAAGCACTAAGTGTCACCACAATCATTATACTGCCCTTAATTATTTGCTATTGGGAAATAGTTTCAAAATCCCAATACATTCAATGTCCTGAAATACGTCCATTTAGAGGTCTCACTGTTTAAAATGTGTTTGACATTACAACAATAAACATTACCAAAATAATACCACACCCACAACATTGAGGCAAGATGGCAGCATTATTGTTTTGAGGCTATTTTCCAGCACACCGTTGCGATTCTATTTCTATTAGTTCACTGCAGTATGCCTCTGCGCAAATACAACTCTAAAAAGAGACATGTACACACAACTATGACACATCATTAGCAGACGGTGGAAATCTGTTTGTTACATGAATATTTCGCACTGAATATAAGATATTAGTCTGTATATAGACCTCACAGCAGAGATTCTATTTCCTCAGCGTTCTCCAGAGGTAGAACCTGTCACAACGCCTGCTGCTGTCCTTCTACCGACCTTCTGTCCAAAGTGTCCTGACTTATGGCATCCTGGTCCTCTATGGCAGCAGCATATCAGCAGATAAAAATGCCCTGCAAAGGGTGATAAAAGCTGCTGGAAAAATAACAAACGCAACCCTGCCAACCTTTGAATGTATTTTCACCTCCCGTTGCCTCCAAAAAAGGGACACTATTCTGAAGGACACAACCCACCCTGCGAGGCGCTACTGGGGGAGTCAAAACATGCACCACCAGACTAGATCTGACCAATCTATGTCTATGAGCATGAACTGAAGAAGCCTCCTCGGATGAAAGGTGAAACATCTTCTAAGACAGGGGTGTCAAACTCATTTTAGATCGGGGGCCACATGGAGAAAAATCTACTCCCAAGTGGGCCGGACTGGTAAAATCACGGCACGATAACTTAAAAATAAAGACAACTTCAGATTGTTTTCTTTGTTTAAAAAGCACGAATGTAAAAATCAATATGTTGTTGTGTTTTTTTTACACTTACATGTTGCGGTTAATAATTTGTCGTTATTTATATTTTCTGAATAAATTATGTGATAATATTCATCAAGCAACTCATTGGTGTTAATTTTCAATCTATCAAGATAAAAATGTTTTATCTAAATCAAATTACAGGATGTTATTTATGTAGTTTGTCCATTTTCCTCGACTGATGTACTAACATCATTTGGTTTATTTTGTACATATGCAGCATCATCTTCAAAGATACAATCAATTGCTATTGCGACATCCAGTGGACACATTTGGAACAGCTGTTTCATTCATTAAAAATTTTCAGGTATATTTTTGTACTTTTGTATGAATTTTTTACTTTTATAATTTTTAAACTCATCCCGCGGGCTGGCTAAATCCTGTTCACGGGCCTGATCCGGCTCTCGAGCCGTACGTTTGACACCCCTGTTCTAAGACAAACTAAACAGTCCAGTTGTGATCGATTGGATGCCCTAAGAATTGTGGATGAATGAGAACATCCATAGACAGACTGTTACAGTTTGTTTTTCTCAAGCCATCAGCAAACTAAATAATGCACTAAAAACTGGGCTGTAAAATACAATTTTACTATCTTTTTAACACATTTGTACTATATTTTTAATACATTTAACTATTATACTAATACATTTTACTGTGTTTTAATACAGAAATTCCTTATTTTATGATCACTGTATATTTCTTAGGCGCTGTGTGTACGTATGGATTTGTTTGTGTTTCTTGGTAGCTGTTGGTTCATGTGGGTTTAATTTGTTATTTACAATGACGATAAAAGGAATCTAAGATAAAGCCGTTTGACAATGAAAAGTGACATCGGTTGTTTGAGCCGTCAGCTCAGCAAGCGCTTTACTGTTCTATTTTTAGACACCTTCCCCATCATACCTGCACAGTACTTCCACATCCGTGAGTGTCAATACTGCTGTACAATACATATAAACATATGCATGCTGTCACCTACTTCCTTCCAGCCAGTGAACACCATCATTCACATGAGGACACACAGACTGAGAGGATGAGGCAGTTGACAAAGGAGAGTAGAGCAGTGCAATCACAAAGAGCCCAGATGAGCTCCTAAATTAGAAATTGTGGCCGTAGTGTCAACTCCCTGGTTGGATTACAGGCTTTATTTTTAGTGGTGCTAACTTTCAAAGTCTGGAACTGCAAACAGCTGAGGACCATCACTCAAATATGTCCGTCTGTTCCTATAGTCAAGTTGACATAAAATGATTGAATATTGACAATTTTAATAATCCAGTCACAATAAGAGCATTTGTTTATGTTTGCTGTAATACGACTTGAAGATAGTTGCAGAATAGTTATTATTGCGGGGGGAGGGGCTAATTGTGCTGAAAAATAAATAAACATAAATAATAATGTATGTATTTTGTGTTTGTAATGTATTTTCTTAATGATCATAATAATTTTTAATAGGAAAAATTGCTGAATTTGCAAATTTCCTGATGAAGTACAGTAATTTCTCTTTGCTTTAGTGCGCTAAGGGCATTTCCTTTTAGTACACTGGGCCCAGCGGTGCATGCACTTGGTTATAAAAGGTGTACAAACATCGGATTGAGGATGCTGGGAGTCTTTCATCTCTGATTAGTGCACAAGGAAGCTTATCCTGTAAGTGTACTGAAGTCTGAGTGCTAAGGACACATGCCAATAGTATTTGTATTTACAGTGGAACCTCGATTTACTCACACCTGTTTTCCGACATTTCGGTTTATGAACCTTTACATCTCAGCATATGAACATTTTGTTCATTCATTCATTTATTTTGCATTTTAGCTAGTTCGCCTCTGGTTTGTGGCGCCTTCCATTCGGATTTTATCAGCAAAGGGGGCTTTGTTCCACAGCAAGTCTTTAATTGTGATGAGACCAAAAAAGATGCCACAGCGGACCTTTATTACAGCAGAGGAGAAGGCACTACCGGGACACAAGCCTATGAAGGATTGCCCCACACTGCCAGTTGGTGCTAACGCTAGCAGGGACTACATGAAACCACTGCTCATTTGTCAGTCCAAACAATGCCACAAATATTGCCAAACACAAAGTAAAATGATTTTCCTTTTTTTGTTTTTTATTGTCGCAACATGATGGTTAGCGTTTTGGAGAACACAGAAGAGACTGTGTGTTTGTGTGTGCGTGTGTCTGTTTGTGTGTGTGTTTGTGTGTGTGTGTGTGTGTGTGTGTGTGTGTGTGTGTGTGTGTGTGTGTGTGTGTGTGTGTGTGTGTGTGTGTGTGTGTGTGTGTGTGTGCGCGGTCCTTAAATGTTCCCAGGCCAGCCGGGAGACATAGTTCCTGGGTCTTCCCCGTGGCCTCCTACCGGTCGGACGTGCCCTAAACACCTCCCTAGGGAGGCGTTCTGGTGGCATCCTGACCAGATGCCCGAACCACCTCATCTGGCTCCTCTCGATGTGGAGGAGTAGCGGCTTTACTTTGAGCTCCTCCCGGATGACAAAGCTTTTCACCTTATCTCTAAGGGAGAGCCCCGCCACCCGGCTGAGGAAACTCATTTCAGCCGCTTGTACCCGTGATCTTGTCCTTTCAGTCATAACCCAAAGCTCATGACCTAAGGTGAGGATGGGAACGTAGATCGGTAAATTGAGAGCTTTGCCTTCCGGCTCAGCTCCTTCTTCACCACAACGGATCGATACAGCGTCCGCATTACTGAAGATGCCGCACCGATCCGCCAGTCGATCTCACGATCCACTCTTCCCTCACTCGTGAACAAGACTCCGAGGTACTTGAACTCCTCCACAGTACTGTATATATATATATATATATATATATATATATATATATATATATATATATATATATATATATATATATATATATATACAGTACAGGCCAAAAGTTTGGACACACCTTCTCATTCAATGCATTTTCTTTATTTTCTTGACTATTTACATTGTAGATTGTCACTGAAGGCATCAAAACTGATGGCTTGGTGGCTATGGTGGCCACTTTGAAGAAACTAGAATATATAACATGTTTTCAGTTATTTCACTTTTTTTTGTTCAGTACATAACTCCACGTATTCATTCATAGAAAACACATTGAATGAGAAGGTGTGCCCAAACGTTTGGCCTGTACTGTGTATGTGTATATATATAAATATATATATATATATATATATATATATATATATATATATATATATATATATATATATATATATATATATATATATATATATATATATATATATATATATATATATACACACACAGTATATATATATATATATATATATATATATATATATATATATATATATATATATATATATATATATATATATATATATGTATATATATATATATATATATATATATATATATATATATATATATATATACGTATTTATTTATTTATTTATTTATACGTACCACGACACGACACTAATTCATTGAAATGGGTACTATACTGTCTTTAAAAAATACTGGTGCCGTTCTTTCATCCGAATGCCGCTGTGGGGCGGTGACTATATGTGGGGGAAGTGCAATATGGAGGTATTCGGGCTTCAAAACTAACACTAAAGGTGACGCTTTGAACAGGGAGGCACCACGTTGCAAGTGTTGCTTTAAAACACGCCTTGGCAAATGTGGCAATTAGTATTACCACCTTTGCTTCAAACGTAGGTAAACATTTAAATAATGAGCATTCAGATCTGCACAAGGAGTTATAAAGAGTGACGGGTAATGATGTAGTTCTTACACCTGTCCTGCTGTTCGGTGCCCATGCAGACCGTAGTCGAGAAGCACAGGGCAGACGTTCCATCCAGGTCAGATGTTTTCGTCGGGGGTAACACCCTTCACTTTACGCGGCATTGGGTTGGCTAAGCTCCGCTTTCGGGTCAAAATGACAAGGCCGCCGATTCGTGACAATCTGGTTGTTTTATTATTAGCTTTATAGGACACAACTGGACCCATGTTCTCCCGTGACCGTGTGGGTTCCCTCCGGGTACTCCAGCTTCCTCCCACCTCCAAAAACATGCACCTGGGGATAGGTTGATTGGCAACAGTAAATTGGCCCTAGTGTGTGAATGTGAGTGTGAATGTTATTTGTCTATCTGGGGACGGCGTGGCGAAGTTGGTAGAGTGGCCGTGCCAGCAATCGGAGGGTTGCTGGTTACTGGGGTTCAATCCCCGCCTTCTACCATCCTAGTCACGTCCGTTGTGTCCTTGGGCAAGACACGTCACCCTTGCTCCTGATGGGTGCTGGTTAGCGCCTTGCATGGCAGCTCCCGCCATCAGTGTGTGGATGTGTGTGTGAATGGGTGAATGTGGAAATACTGTCAAAGCGCTTTGAGTACCTTGAAGGTAGAAAAGCGCTATACAAGTATAACCCATTTATCATTTATTTATAATCTGTGTTGGCCCTGTGATGAGGGGGCGACTTGTCTAGGGTTTACCCCGCCTACCGCTCGAATTCAGCTGAGATAGGCTCCAGCGACCCCCCGCGACCCCGAAAGGGACAAGCGCTAGAAAACGGATGGATGGATGGACAACTGGACCCGTTCATCACTCTACTGCGCAGTGCACACACTCCTTCTCTCTATCTCTTCACTTGCCCACTCACTGACGTCACTCAGCCAACATGTTTACATTCTCGTAAACACACATACGCTACGCTTATAAGTTAACCAGCTCCCATGTTGTGCACATGTACAAACCCCGTTTCCATATGAGTTGGGAAATTGTGTTAGATGTAAATATAAACGGAATACAATGATTTGCAAATCCTTTTCAACCAATATTCAATTGAATGCACTACAAAGACAAGATATTTTATGTTAAAACTCATAAACTTTATTTTTTTTTGCAAATAATAATTAACTCAGAATTTCATGGCTGCAACACGTGCCAAAGTAGTTGGGAAAGGGCATGTTCACCACTGTGTTACATGGCCTTTCCTTTTAACAACACTCAGTAAAGGTTTGGGAACTGAGGAGACACATTTTTTAAGCTTCTCAGGTGGAATTCTTTCCCATTCTTGCTTGATGTACAGCTTAAGTTGTTCAACAGTCCGGGGGTCTCCGTTGTGGTATTTTAGGCTTCATAATGCGCCACACATTTTCAATGGGAGACAGGTCTGGACTACAGGCAGGCCAGTCTAGTACCCGCACTCTTTTACTATGAAGCCACGTTGATGTAACACCTGGCTTGGCATTGTCTTGCTGAAATAAGCAGGGGCGTCCATGGTAACGTTGCTTGGATGGCAACATATGTTGCTCCAAAACCTGTATGTACCTTTCTGCATTAATGGCGCCTTCACAGATGTGTAAGTTACCCATGTCTTGCGCATTAATACACCCCCATACCATCACACATGCTGGCTTTTCAACTTTGCGCCTATAACAATCCGGATGGTTCTTTTCCTCTTTGGTCCGGAGGACACGACGTCCACAGTTTCCAAAAACAATTTGAAATGTGGACTCGTCAGACCACAGAACACTTTTCCACTTTGTATCAGTCCATCTTAGATGAGCTCAGGCCCAGCGAAGCCGACGGCGTTTCTGGGTGTTGTTGATAAATGGTTTTTGCCTTGCATAGGAGAGTTTTAACTTGCACTTACAGATGTAGCAACCAACTGTAGTTACTGACAGTGGGTTTCTGAAGTCTTCCTGAGCCCATGTGGTGATATCCTTTACACACTGATGTCGCTTGTTGATGCAGTACAGCTTGAGGGATCGAAGGTCAAGGGCTTAGCTGCTTACATGCAGTGATTTCTCCAGATTCTCTGAACCCTTTGATGATATTACAGACCGTAGATGGTGAAATCCCTAAATTCCTTGCAATCGCTGGTTGAGAAAAGTTTTTCTTAAACTGTTCAACAATTTGCTCACACATTTGTTGACAAAGTGGTGACCCTCGCCCATCCTTGTTTGTGAATGACTGAGCATTTCATGTAATCTACTTTTATACCCAATCATGGCACCCACCTGTTCCCAATTTGCCTGTTCACCTGTGGGATGTTCCAAATAAGTGTTTGATGAGCATTCCTCAACTTTATCAGTATTTATTGCCACCTTTCCCAACTTCTTTGTCACGTGTTGCTGGCATCAAATTCTAAAGTTAATGATTATTTGCAAAAACTAATTTTTTTTTTATCAGTTTGAACATCAAATACAGTATGTTGTCTTTGTAGCATATTCAACTGAATATGGGTTGAAAAGGATTTGCAAATCATTGTATTCCGTTTATATTTACATCTAATACAATTTCCCAACTCACATGGAAACGGGGTTTGTAGATACGTAGACGCGCATACAGCTGCTTGGCTTGATGCCAAATATTAGCAGAGTTAAGACCGCCCATCGAGCGTCAACTAATGTGAATTTAAACTACTGATTTTAGTAACAAATTGCTACAATTTGTGTTTTATCTTTGACATGTGTGTTTTACCTGCTACATGTCTTATCTGTGTACATGTATCCATAGTTTTGTTTTTAGTACTTACTAATAATTGTATATTTCTTAAAGCAACCTAGATCATGAAACATTTAATGTAATGTCAATAAAGCTTGTTATTATATTCTAATCTAACCCTTGATTATGGCAGATTATATGTAATATGGAAAATTGTAAAGTGTTCTTTAAGTGCAACAAGAAAAGCCCAATGTGTTAAATGCATTTTAATTTATATTTGTACGTTGTAAAATGTGTATTTGAGTGCAATAGGAAACAAATGTTTATTGTATTGTAGGAGTTTCTATTAAAATAAAGCCAATAATTGCAATTTTTTTGTAGTTCACTTTATTTGGAAAAGTATCGATATATATTATATATGTACATACCATTATTGGTATCGGGACAGCTATATATATATATATATATATATATATATATATATATATATATATATATATATATATATATATATATATATATATATATATAATATGGAATTTTGTCGAGGCTAAAACCAAATATTCATGCTTTTAAGTTATTTTTTATGGGCTACTCTGTTTCACTATACAAATTTTTTGGTTTTTGAACCATGTTCAAGAACCAATTAAGTTTGTAAATTTAGGTTCCACTGTAATTTGTTTTATATTTAGTTTGTAGAAAAATTCACACAAAAACCTGTGTTGTGTATTTAATTGTTGTCATTTTTGGGTTACATTTCAAGTAGTTTAGATGGAAATTTAGAATGATTTATACAAACCATTTTACAAACCAACATAATAAGCAAGTTGATGTATCACCAACAGTAAAATAAATACATTAAATTACTAATGTATACAATTATTTTTTATACATTTCATCAATGTCTTATTTTTCTGTTTTCAAATTCACGAGGATTGTTGCGTTGATATCTGACAACAAATCTGAAATGGCTTTCTGAAAGGTGGTTAGTAAAGCAATGTGGTCCTTTGAACTTTGACTTTAGCTGATATCATTCAAAATCAATAGGGTTCAGTCTTTAGTAAAACAATGGGTAAGAGTTTAAAGGTCCCATTGTCAGAGTCCTATAGGCATGGTCATGGAGTTTTGGACTTTTTTTTAATTTGAGGTGTTTCGTGTCTTCCCAGTGTCCTGTCATTAGTACACCTGTGTCTTGCCCTCATTTTTGTGTCTCCTCCAATCAGAGTTCTTCTTATTGTGTCTTGTCCAGGTGTACCTCGTTGTCTAATAATTTTTGGTATATGTATTTGATCTTTGTATTGTTTATCCTATTTTTCAACAAGACGCAGATTTGCAACAATAAAAACACACTTGAATGTTGGGCATTGGAGAATGAGAGCACCTGTTCAGCACACATCAAACAGTCTGCAGCATTTCCTGTGGGAACTAGAATCTGGCTGAGGACTCACGTTCCTATGTGCATTGTTTTTCTTGGGGAACAGAGCCTACACTGGACACAAACAAAAGGACAACTCCCTTCCTCTCATCTTGTGGATGTAGCCAAGAGGCCAACATGGGAAAAATGAACACATTTCATTGTTGGCTATAAACAATATCAAGTCTGAAGGCTAACATTGTGTAGACTTTGTGCTTCTTTCAAGAAAGATTAAACATGTACACATAAATAAATACAACAATCCTAATTACAGTGAGTTTTTTATTTTTATTTTATATTAATAAAAGTACAACAATAGTCAAAAGTTTGGACACATCTTTTCATTCAGAAACATTAGCAACTGTCTCCAAACTTTTGATTGGTCATATGTAGTGCTCTCTTGCTAACAATTAGCATGCTAACAATTGGCATGCTAGCAAGTTAGCTGTTTTACTTGTCTCTGAATACAAAATATATACATTTCATGAAATAGGAACACTATAGAACTGCCTTGGCACTTTTTGTACTTTTGGTTAGTATTAATGGTATTAGTATTTTGCTAATAACGTTAATAGCTAGCATGTTGGCATCACCTTAATTTTGAAAGAAAATATTTGCCTTTGAAGATAAAGGCCAGATGGTTCACAACACGACAGCAGGCCTATTTAAATATCTGTGGGTATTAATTATTTTTTCGAAGAACTTTTAAGGAACTAAGAATATTTTAGTTAGTTTTCTACTCACTAGCACCTCTATGTGGCCTACTCTCCCGAAAGGCTTAAAATAGAACAGAAAACATTAAACATGTCCAAATACAGTATAGTTGCATAGAGAAAACAGACAATACCGTCATTTTAAATTGATTTATTAGTATAAAAGTGCAGAAAACTATAAATACATGTTATAAATAGAAGCTGGATGTATAAATACATTAAATTGTTATTTATGTCATGAAAGAAAGCATCATGTCTGAGGTTGGATACCCTCTCCCATTTCTAATACCTTTTGTTTTGTTTTTGTGTACACATCTCAGAAGCATTTGAAACAAATCATATTTTTACATTTAATTTGGCATTGTCCTTTTTCAACATCAACTTACAGAGTCCTCATCAGCACAGGGCCATTTTGTCCTGAGCACCACGTCCGTCTAGTCCCTCTCCCCCCAGCCAGTCCTCATCCAGCTCGCCCAGAATCTCCTGCAGTGACAGCTCAGGTAAAGGAGTATGTTGTTGCAGGGGTGCAAATCCAGCCTCCCTGCTGCCTTCCAGAAAACTCCATGAATCCTCCAGCTGTGTGTAGTGCGGCTCCAACGAAGGGCTGTTCTCCAGGCCGGCGTCCCAGTACCCAGAATCCGGTGTGTCTGGGGTGGAAGAGTGACAGCTGGACGAGGGGAAGTATATATGTTGCTCGGCAGCCCCTGGGTACATGAAGGTTGGGGCTTGGTTGGAATTTGGGCCATAGTTCTGCCCCTTCAGGGGAGAGTGGCACCATATCGGGGTCATGGGAGATGATTGGGTGCCTTGATGAGACCAGTAGCCCCTCAGGGGTGGGCTGGTGCGGTTACCTACGGGTGTGCCCTGATGCAGCCCGTATATGGATGCATAGTGTCCATGTTCTTTAATAGTGGGGTAAACTGGAGGACACTGAGCATAAAAACAGGCTTCTTCTGTCTCCTCCTTCACTTGCGCAGGATAGGATGGCGGTGGGCCCAGTGGCACCATGGACCCCGTCTGAAGCCCCCGGGCAACAAGTGGAGCTGAAGCATCCTCAACTGGACTATCAGTCTGCCACAGCGTCTTCTTGGCTCCTTTGCACTTCAGCGTACGAGCTCTGCGGTTCTGGAACCACACCTGGGAAGGAAGGAAGAAAAGATGTAAGATGTGACGGCGGACGAGATAATCAATAATAGGGACCTTTCATATTTGAATCGATATGGAACCAATTCCAGATACGTGGGAAACGATACCAGTACTCAACAGAAACATTTTTCAGTACTTTTGTGTGTGTTAAAATGTGTTAATAGTTGTTTAAAAATAGCATATCTATCTATCTCTCTCTCTCTCTCTATATATATATATATATATATATATATATATATATATATACAAAACCCACAACCAGTGAGATTGGCACGTTGTGTAAATCGTAAATAAAAATACAATACAATAATTTGCTAATCCTTTTCAACCTATATTCAATTGAATACACTGCAAAGACAAGATACTTAACGTTGGAACTGGAAAACTTTGTTTTTTTTTTGCAAATATTAGCTCATTTGGAATTTGATGCCTGCAACATGTTTAAAAAAAACTGACACAATTGGCAAAAAGACTGATAAAGTTGAGGAATGCTCATCAAACACTTATTTGGAACATCCCACAGGTGAACATGCTAATTGGGAACAGGTGGGTGTCATGATTGGGTATAAAAGCAACTTCCATGAAATGCTCAGTCATTCACAAACAAGGATGGGGCGAGGGTCACCACTTTGTCAACAAATGCGTGAGCAAATTGTTTAAGAACAACATTTCTCAACCAGCTTTTGCAAGGAATTTAGGGATTTCACCATCTACGGTCCAAAATATCATTAAAAGGCTCACAGAAGGCCGAAAACCAACATTGAATGCCCGTGACCTTTGATCCCTCAGGCGGTACTGCATCAAAAAGCGACATCAGTGTGTAAAGGATATCACCACATGGGCTCAGGAACACTTCAGAAAACCGCAGTCAGTAACTACAGTTTGTTGCTACATCTGTAAGTGCAAGTTAAAACTATACTATGCAAAGCCAATCCCATTTTATCAACAACACCCATAAATGCTTCACTGGGCTTGAGCTCATCTAAAATGGACTGATGCAAAGTGGAAAAGTGTTCTGTGGTCTGACGAGTCCACATTTAAAATTGTTTTTGGAAACTGTGGACGTCGTGTCCTCCAGACCAAAGAGGAAAAGAACCACCCGGACTGTTCTAGGCGCAAAGTTGAAAAGCCAGCATCTGTGATGGTATGGGGGTGTATAAGTGCCCAAGGCATGGGTAACTTACACATCTGTGAAGGCACCATTAATTCTGAAAGGTACATACAGGTTTTGGAGCAACATATGTTGCCATCCAAGCAACGTCTTTTTCATGGACGCCCCTGCTTATTTCAGCAAGACAATGTCAAGCCATATTCTGCATGTGTTACAACAGCGTGGCTTCGTAAATGGTAAATGGGTCGTACTTGTATAGCGCTTTTCTACCTTTTTTTTAAGGAACTCAATGCGCTTTGACACTATTTTCCACATTCACCCATTCACACACACACATTCACACACTGATGGCAGGAGCTGCCAAGCACGGCGCTAACCAGGCCCATCAGGAGCAAGGGTGAAGTGTCTTGCTCAAGGACACAACGGACGTGACTAGGATGGTAGAAGGTGGGGATTGAACCAGTAACCCTCAGATTGCTGGCACGGCCACTCTCCCAACTTCGCCACGCCGTCCCCCTGTTACCCCGTTCGTAGTAGGGGGGGTGTGGGTTACCCACATATGCGGTCCTCTCCAAGGTTTCTCATAGTCATTCACATTGACGTCCCACTGGGGTGAGTTTTCCTTGCCCGTATGTGGGCTCTGTACCGAGGATGTCGTTGTGGCTTGTACAGCCCTTTGAGACACTTGTGATTTAGGGCTATATAAATAAACATTGATTGATTGATTGATTGATTGATTGATTGAAAATTGTAAAAATATCAAGAGGCATTCTGTCTGAGTCCACTATGAGTGCATGACTGTTTCCCAGCCAAGTGCTTGAGCCGATGCCAGTCTCTAACCGGAAATGACGTCACGCGCAAAAAAAGTTATAGCACCATTGGATTTTACGTGAATTAATACCCAGTAGTACTAATGGACTTTGATCGGTACCTATAAGAGTACCAAATTCGGTACCCATCCCTAAACAAAATACTCTGTTAATCATTTTCTGGAGACCAAGTGGAACTGGAGAGGGGTTCCGATCAAGTGGTCACAGCTGCACTCAAACAAAAATCCTGATAAAAAAAAACGCTTGCGTCATCAAGTGGAGCAAGAGCATGATAGTGGTATCGTTTGAAAATACACACCTTCTACGTAAGAAACATTCTGTGTGGTTGCAAGAAAACACACTTGGAAAGCTTTTTTTCAGGTCACAGTCCGTTTTTACTGGGTGAAACGCACCAGGCTGGCACACAAGACATACTCAACCTGTCAAGTAGGGACAGGCACCGAATTATATAGTTGTATATGTACTGATTGAATTCCATCGCTGCTACCGGGTACTAATTTATGTAAAATCAAACGGTACCATATTTCAATACCATTGTTGCACGTGACGTCACGTCCGGCTGCAGACTCGGCACTAGCTCAAACACTCTGCAAGCAAACAGACCTATTCATAGCGGACTGCCTCTACATATTGCAATTTTCCAAGCCAGCAAAGCAAGCATGCCTGATAGAAAGCGCTCAAAAGTAAGGCTCTACTTTTCAAAATGCACTATCTCGATGCTAATGATTAGCATTAGAGATTTTACATGGCGATTTCAACTCCACCTAGTTTGGTAATGAAAACTACAACTAAGATTTGCGTTACCATCAAAGAGCTGCTGTTTAATAAGTACAATACTTACAGTATAAACACGTTGTTGGACCCAACAAAAGACAAAATACTTTTTCAATTTAAGCACAAAGATTTTTTCAATTTAAGGACAGAGACTACTTCCTGACTACGGCAACACAAATAGGACAAACTAAAATGAATCCATACTTGCAAATGAGACTCAGAAGTGTGAGAAAACAAGATATCACAACTGGACAGCACAGTTTTCATTATCAGGTAATGTTTATTGTTAGATTTTTTTTTTAAAGTAATATCAAACTAATTGACATTTAATAACACATGAACACACACAAAAGTACCAAATATTGGTACCATTGAGTACCGATATTCGCTTTTGTTCTATACAATCCAATCTAGATGTTGTTGTTTTGACATCTTAATGCACATGTACTCATTTGGAACTTGGGCGACACAACCTTCATTATGAGCATTAGAGAGTTTTAAAGAGCAATTACATTTTGAACAATTAATTTCTTATGAATATTTTTCTTGCAGCATACTAAAACATGAATGTCAGATTAAAGCGATGTATTATCTACCTGAATGCGGGACTCTGGAAGGCCTGTGCTCTGAGACAGGCTCTCTCTTAGGCTGATGCCAGGGTAAGGGTCTGTCTCAAAAGTGGCCCTCAGAAGCTCCACGTGTTCTTTGGAGAAACTTGTCCTCTTCCTGCGACTGGCACTGCGAGAGGAGGCGCCGCTGGAAGACGCACTTCTGGCATCATCTGAGAGAACAACAGGTCAAAAATACTAAAAAAAATATTTATTTTATTATTATGATCAATTGCATTACTGATCCTCTAACTAACCAAAGTCCTCTGCAGTGGACATGTTGGCGACTTTTTTAACAAACAAAAACAAATGACCACTGCAGAGGATGTTATTTTTTAGGATATTCGGATCTGGAGGAGAATTTGACTTTTTACTTGCATAACTTGTCCAAGTTATCATTAAACATCAGAAGCATACAATAAGTCATACATTACAAACTTAACACTTAAAAATACCTCAAACAAAACTAGAGCTGTCAAATTATTATTTATTTTAATCAGCCTAATCACATTTTTGAGTCTATATTAATCATGATTAGCCACAGTAAATTACAAAAAAAAAAGACCCTCAAATTTTAACACAAATGGGATATTTTGTCAGAATGTCATACAGGAACATATTTTGCACTACATTTATTTGAACAACTTGCTAACAGTTTTATCTAAAGTACAGCCAGTGTTTATCTGCCAGCAAGCACACCAGTCGGAGTCTCCTCAGTCATCTTTGACTGACAGTATGACAACCTTTCAGGTAACCATCCATGGTTACGGTAAAGGAGCATGTATAGTCAAAATAAACTGATTAATCTGCATTAATTCAATATGATTTGTGATTAATCACATAAGTGAACATATTTTTTGACAGCCCTAAACATGTATCTACTCGTTCTAAATCAGGCAAAGTCACATAAAATGTTGCACTTACCGTTACAAGAGTCCTTCCACATGGCAGCTCTTAAATGAATGAAGACCTGGACTCAAGTAACTGTAATGGACGTCCAGCGTGGTTGTGTGTTCCTTCCCAGTAAGTCTGTTGAGTGACCCTTGCTTGTGTCAAGACACCTTTTATATTGATCACCTGAGGCCTTGGGAAATCAGCAACACAATGTTGGGGTGGGGTTTATTTTTGTCAGCAGAAGAAGTGTGACTTAAACCTCAGTCAGTTATCGCCTCATCTTTATCAAAGTGCTGCCATGGCCATTGGCGAACGTGGCACACGTCAAAGGACGCTCTTTGAGGGATGAACAGCCTCGTCGATACCACTTAACAAAAAAGATGAATGGTGATCAGCTGATGAGGTCGTTGTTGCTTTGTTCAGAAAGAAAAGCAGCAGAACATCAGAAACTCCATAAAAAGGTACACAGTGAGAATTAATAAAAGTAGCAGTGGCATTCATTGTAAACAACTTTGTTTTCTTTATTTTGTTAAATATGCCATTTTTCTAAAGTGACCATTTGCAATAAATACAATTAAAATTAAAATTGTGTTTTGGAGATTATTGCCAGGTATAGCTGAAAAAATAAACTCGTAAATACACTGGCGCTTGCACACTTTTGATCACACTATGGGTCACGTTTATTATGAATTCATTTACTCATAAGGTTGCCAACTTCCTAAAAATTAAAAAAACCTTCCTGGCATTTGTGTTTGTGTGAAAGCACTTTTAGACTGTTTGACTCGAACCAGAATTTATTATATGGAAATGATTTATTCAGTATTTTGTGTGTTTGTGTAAAATTACAGAATTAACAAAATATTGTTTGTAAATAAATATATTTCCTGCTTAAATTAACAGAAGAAAACGTATTTAACAGACCTGTGTCCTGCTAAACTTAAAACGGTATGAATACAGCATTCAAGTGGGGACACTGTATTTATTCTAATTATTAATAATAAGGAATAATTCTAACCAATAAACCAGAGAGATTGACTATAGAACTGGTGAATTGTGCGGTTTTATTCTCTTATTGGTGACAGAAAATAGGTTTTCTGTAATCTTTTATAGAGTGCACCATGTCATTTATTAATTCTATTGATAGTTTTCTAACTATTTTTGATTATCAAAGCAAAAGTGTGTAATTTATAGACTCAAACGGGACTTCATTTGTTTCTAAAAATGGGACAATTTGGTTTTTAAGGGTTCAGTTGGCAGACCTATTCACTCATATAATGTTTATAAAAAAAAAAATTAATAAAGCAGTAATATTATAAATATAGAAATTAATGATTGTGATTTTCATTCAGTCATGTTTTTATGGGCGCTGAAAAAAAATCAATTCACATCTGATTGGGATTATTATTTATTTTTTATTTAATTCATGATTTAAAAAAAAATAAAAAAAATTAAGAATACATTTTTCAAATTAGGTTTTTTAGGCCATCTCCTGCATGTGTACGACATACATCAGCACCCAAGAGAAGCTTTTGTAATCTTTTTCTAAATTATTTATTATAATTTTTTAAATTTTAACCGAGAATCATGTTCATTGGACAATCGATGTTCAATGGAATCGTCACACCAAGAATCGGAATAGAATCGTGACTTTTTGTAAGATTCACATCCCTAATGTTCCTAATTTATGGCTTTGACATTGTTATCAATAAACAGTATACCGTATTTTTCGGAGTATAAATCGCTCCGGAGTATAAGTCGCACCGGCCAAAAAAGCATAATAAAGAAGGAAAAAAACATATATAAGTTGCACTGGAGTATAAATCGCATTTTTGGGGAAAATGTATTTGATAAAACCCAACACCAAGAATAGACATTTGAAAGGCAGTTTAAAATAAATAAAGAATAGTGAACAACAGGCTGAATAAGTGTACGTTATATGACGCATAAATAACCAACTGAGAACGTGTCTGGTATGTTAACGTAACATATTATGGTAAGAGTCATTCAAATAACTATAACATATAGAACATGCTATACGTTTACCAAACAATCTGTCAGTCCTAATTTCTAAATCCGATGAAATCTTATACGTCTAGTCTCTTGTGAATGAGCTAAATAATATTAGTTGATATTTTACGGTAATGTGTTAATAATTTCTCACATAAGTCGCTCCTGAGTATAAATCGCACCCCCGGCCAAACTATGAAAAAACCTGCGACTTATAGTCCGAAAAATACGGTACCTTATTTTGCATAGCAAGACTGCACTCTATGTATTGTGTATTTTCATGTATGCTTCCAAGCTGCTAAATAGGGCTGCTGACAGTCATGTGATTATTGTTTCGCACAAACACACATTAGGGGATTTGCGCACATTAATCAGCAGCAGTAGTGTCAAAGACAACATAGTACATGATCAGCAGCAGGCTACTCCTCTCTTTTCACATGCAAAAACAGCACTATCACAAGAAGAAAGACAAAGGTGGCTAATTATTCTGTGATGAATTGGATGGTTAGCTGGTCGCCGTGCTTTGACATGTCTCGGTCTCGACGGGGTTGTATGCAGATGATGTGACCTTTCACCCCCTTGTGTCTAAACCTGCAGAAGTTAGCTGACAATGTGCCCGAGTGTGATTCGTTGCGAGTGTTTTATTCGTCAGTATGCTCATTCATACGAAAAAGAATAGATTGGAACACATTGCTGAAGGGCGAAGTGCAAACACATTGCAATTAGAACACAGTGCAGCATGAAGAAGCTTTGGAGTCGCTAAACAAACTAAGACCATCTTTAATCTTTATCTAAACAACTATCACAATCAATATCTCGGCGTGGAGACGGCTCTTCAAAGTCCCACCAACTCCAAATCCTATCACAGATCATAAGCGGCATTCTGCTGACTCGGGACTGTTATTGTATGATGCATCCTTCATTGCACCACCTTGTTTGTCTTTTGCATGATCGGGAAGGAGTCTTATCAATCGACTGTTGCAGAAGATGAAATACTGCCTTCCGGTTTACATACAGTGATCAAGTGATCAAACATAACTTGACACTGCAGTTCCACCCTCAGACTATTTCGCTAATGCTAAAAGTATAATTTTAACTATTTTTTAATGCACATTACTCTTACAAAATGTGATTTTACATTGGACAGTTCTACACTGAGATAAAGTAATCTCTGACGAGAGGAATGGGGCAAGTAATATCACATACAATTTAAAAATAAGCATGTTACACAAATTCTGTATTTTTTCACTCTTAATTGCTGTAACATATTTTATGGGCCAGTAATGTCACATTTATGTATACCATGTCCCAAAATAATAATTCAATATTACACTGATTCAATATTTTTTTCTCAGTTTTTTGTTAAAACATGTAAATATATTAATGTATTAATTGTAACATTATGTTCACTCACAATTAGGAATGTCCCCATACAACTTTTTCACTTTCGATACGATACCAATATTGCCGCCTTGAGTATTAGCCTATACTGATATTTATCTATTACGATATCAGCAGGAATCATACAAACTTTTATTAGTGTGGAACGTGGAATGTTACAAAAGGCTTTGAGCGAGTGAAATTAGTCAAACTTAGAACAATGGTGGGAATGAAAAACACTAACTTATTTCTTATTAACCGCCTGGAATGTACATATGCTGTCTTTTATTTTTTATGCATGTATTTATTTGACAGGGACAGTACAATGAAACATTGCTACCCATAGGTAACCGATGTCAAAGTACATAAGACTTCTAGCCACAGGCTAATTTGCAACCCCTGTCCCTGGTTAGGCTTTTTTAAAAAGTTGAGAATAGTGTAAAACACATACAAAAGGATAAAGACGAGTACAAAAATAAAAACACATTGAAAATAATTGGCCCCATTTGTCCACACTACATCCAGTTCTACTGCTCACACTTCTGATTTTCCTAAAGCCACTTTTTCAGTTTTGTGGAGAAAAGTTTAATGTCCGACTGTGACTTTAACTCCAGTGGCAAATCTTTAAGTTAAACTAGAGTGGTAAATGATTAATGTGGTACCTGAGTGTAATAACAATTCATTAAGTTAAGCTCATGACATTTGTTACTGGATAGATGTTGTATGTGTGAGTAATATGTGACTATACTGTAGATGTTCGATACTTGTTTATATTGACAAATGTCGTGTTTTAAACTGCAATATTGTTCAATGAAGGACACTTATTTCAAATGTCTAGCTTGTTTGCTATTGTGTGCTTAGCTGTTGTGTAGCTGTTAGCTTCTAGTAGATAATAGCCTACCATGTTTACCTTTTGAAAATTACTTCCCTAAAATACGAGAAAAGACCAACCTTGTGTGTTTATTGGAGGACATTTAGATGTTAACTGGCTGACCCGCGCCCTGCGATGAGGTGGCGACTTGTCCAGGGTGTACCCCGCCTTCCGCCCGATTGTAGCTGAGATAGGCTCCAGCGCCCCCCGCGACCCCGAAGGGAATAAGCGGTAGAAAATGGATGGATGGATGGATGGATGGCTGACAAGTAAACACGCTGAAGGACTGCTTGTATCGAAGCTTATATCAGAGATTTTAGATGCAAGCCGATACAATCTCACTTCAATCGATATCAATATCTGAGCAATACACCCTTACCCAACTTAAAGGCCTACTGAAACCCACTACTACCGACCACGCAGTCTGATAGTTTATATATCAATGATGAAATCTTAACATTATAACACATGCCAATACAGCCGGGTTAACTTATAAAGTGACATTTTAAATTTGCCGCTAAACTTCCGGTTCGAAACGCCTCTGAGGATGACGTATGCGCGTGACGTAGACCGGGGAACACGGGTATGCCTTCCACATTGAAGCCAATACGAAAAAGCTCTGTTTTCATTTTATAATTCCACAGTATTCTGGACATCTGTGTTCGTGAATCTGTTTCAATCATGTTCATTGCATTATGGAGAAGGAAGCTGAGCAAGCAAAGAAGAAAGTTGTCGGTGCGAAATGGACGTATTTTTCGAACGTAGTCAGCCACAACAGTACACAGCCGGCGCTTCTTTGTTTACATTCCCGAAAGATGCAGTCAAGATGGAAGAACTCGGATAACAGAGACTCTAACCAGGAGGACGTTTGACTTCGATACACAGACGCCTGTAGAGAACTGGGACAACACAGACTCTTACCAGGATTACTTTGATTTGGATGACAAAGACGCAGACGTGCTACTGTGAGTATGCAGCTTTGGCTTCTAAAATTTGATCGCTTGACCGTATGTGCGCAACTTTTTTTTGCGTATGTACGTAACTTTTTTAAAATATATAAGCTTTATGAACCTTGGGTTAGGTGAACGGTCTTTTGGGCTGAGTGATTGTGTGTGTTGATCAGGTGTTTGAATTGTATTGGCGTGTTCTATGGAGCTAGGAGCTAGCATAGGAGCTAGGAGCTAGCATAACACGTACCGTACCGTACGTGCGCGTCACGTACGTAACTTTTTAAAAATATATAAGCTTTATGAACCTTGGGTTAGGTGAACGGTCTTTTGGGCTGAGTGATTGTGTGTGTTGATCAGGTGTTTGAATTGTATTGGCGTGTTCTATGGAGCTAGGAGCTAGCAGAGGAGCTAGGAGCTAGCATAACAAACACGCAGGTGTTATTATGCAGGATTAATTTGTGGCATATTAAATATAAGCCTGGTTGTGTTGTGGCTAATAGAGTATATATATGTCTTGTGTTTATTTACTGTTGTAGTCATTCCCAGCTGAATATCAGGTACCGTGAGTATGCAGCCTTGGCTGCTAAACATTTGATAACTTGACCGTATGTGCGCGTCACGTACGTAACTTTTTAAAAATATATAAGCTTTATGAACCTTGGGTTAGGTGAACGGTCTTTTGGGCTGAGTGATTGTGTGTGTTGATCAGGTGTTTGAATTGTATTGGCGTGTTCTATGGAGCTAGGAGCTAGCAGAGGAGCTAGGAGCTAGCATAACAAACACGCAGGTGTTTTTATGCAGGATTAATTTGTGGCATGTTAAATATAAGCCTGGTTGTGTTGTGGCTAATAGAGTATATATATGTCTTGTGTTTATTTACTGTTGTAGTCATTCCCAGCTGAATATCAGGTCACCCCCGCCTCTCACAGCATCTTCCCTATCTGAATAGCTTCAACTCCCCACTAGTCCTTCACTTGCACTTTACTCATCCACAAATCTTTCATCCTCGCTCAAATTAATGGGGAAATTGTCGCTTTCTCGGTCCGAATCTCTCTCACTTCATGCGGCCATCATTGTAAACAATAGGGAACTTTGCGTATATGTTCAACTGACTACGTCACGCTACTTCCGGTAGGGGCAAGCCTTTTTTTTATCAGATACCAAAAGTTGCAATCTTTATCGTCGTTGTTCTATACTAAATCCTTTCAGCAAAAATATGGCAATATCGCGAAATGATCAAGTATGACACATAGAATAGATCTGCTATCCCCGTTTAAATAAAAAAAATTCATTTCAGTAGGCCTTTAAATCATGGTACATTTTACATCCTAATTAAGGATGAGCACACACACACATGTGCGTCAATCAAAAGCAATATAGAATAAATAGGATAGTCAGAATTTAAAATGATACAGAAAACAAAATTCATGTTTTTTTTTATTGATGCTAAAGCAGGGGTGCCACATACTGAAAAGTCTACATGCGGGGGACATTTTGATGTTTGTATTAATTGTAAAGAAAATAAATGAAAAATAATAATTGAACATGCTTGAAACAGATTTTACGTTGTTAGCTTTGCAATGTAGATGATAAAGCGTATGTATGAATATTCGTCATTAGTATCAAAATGTGAGCTGTCTCTCATTACATTGTCTTTTGTTTTTTTACATTTGTACTGTTGTTCTTTGGTTTGACTCCCTGCGCTAAAGTATTACATATTTGAATCCGAGTGGAAATTAGACATATGTGTGTTGGTGTTCTTTGTGTATCATCACCTTTCAACATTTATATTGTATACATGTAATTTCAATGTATATTTTTTAAATAAAATGTTACATTCAAGAAGGCATCGTGAATGTGTCGTCATGTTCCATACGGGATGACGTACAGACTTGTAATAAAGTTCACTACGTAACTACGAGGACGCTCTATTACGAACATAAATAAAAGTCGTATAATTTCAATTATTGTATTCATTTCATACGCAACAAATAAATCAAAGACATCGTAAAATGATGTTTTCCGCTGTATAAAACACAAAAACAGACGTAATTATACGTTAAATATCCGTGTGAATGTGAGTGTGCCTTCCGTGTAAACGTCCGCCCATCCCCTGCAGAACTATAGTTCATGCTGATGCTGCACGGACCTATTTGGCAGCGGGACCAGCGAGCAGCGGCAAGCAACTATGGCTAAGAGTGATGGAAGTGACTATTTTAAAAAAACAAGCCTTTTTTGGGTCGTCTCCGTAACGTTCGGACTGGTGTATTTCACCGTAAGTACAATCAAATATGTTCATTTTGCTGTCGTCGAAAAGTTTTATCATCCCCGGGTCACATACAAGTACTTTAAATGTCGGCAGCATCTTGTAAATGTGTATATATTTGTATGAATCTCCATTTTTATTTTGATATTTAGCTTCCGAGGCCATTGTCATTATTTGTTGATCGATAACATTTTTATCTTATCTGATTCATTCTGCCATGAAAGAAAAGATTAAAGTCCAAAGTGCAAGTGAACGTCCCATCGTAGCAGTTCGCCCCCAGTTTACTTGTTTCCAATACTCAGAACCCTGTTCGAAATTTGACACATTTAAGATAGGCTGTCATCCATGCTTCTTTGAAATAACATAAAACGTTGGAATATAAACATGGCGGTTCTTCTTTAGTGCTGCGATACTGGGTGCATTTCAATGCGGTCCAGCATTATATGTGTGCTCTTTGTTGTGTTGCCACGTTGCCGATGCACCGAACCAAACACTCTGTAGAATTGCCTGAACGCGAATGCAGTTCTTACATGAATGATACTTTTCTCCCACATCTCGCTGTCCTGCGTGACTTTCTAACGACCAGCTGAATAAAGGACTAGAGTTCTGGACACAGGGGCCCAACTTACAATGACCCTTTTGTACAGCAGCCATTGTGCACATCAACACAACAGGTGGACCCAAAATGTTGAAAGCCATAATTGGACCAAAACTACAAAAACAAAAAATTTGTCTGGAGCCGCAAAAAATTAAAAGCCTTATAATGAAGGCAACACATGATGTGTCTATATTAGCCAACTATCAAAATGACTTTAAAAGTCTTATATATGTGTTATAATGTAGGCAACACATGATGTGTCTATATTAGCCTACTATCAAAATGTCTTATATAAGTGTTGTAATGAAGGCAACACATAATGTAAGTCTATATTAGCCTACTATCAAAATTACTTTAAAAGTCTTATATAAGTGTTATAATGAAGGCACCACATCATGTAAGTGTCTATTAGTGATGGGTCCAGCAACACCGATGCATCGGCGCATGCGTCGAGCTCATAGAGCGATACCCTGTGTCGGTGCGCGTATCGCTTTTAGAAAGTCACGTGACCGAACACGAGCTGTTTTGGTCACGTGACCGCTCATGAGCTGTTCTGGTCACGTGACCGCTCATGAACTGTATCGTACTGACGCCTGCGCGCCAAACTGTGTTTATTAGAAAGCGGCGCAATGCGTGTTGTTGACGAACACCATTAGGGCCGCTTGTTGTCACTGTCACTCAAAGTTGCATTTCAAAATTACACAGAATAAATGTGTTTATTTTGTTTAGAATTCAGACGGGTTTGATTTGGTGCGCGGCATATATTGGCTGTGCGGCGCACGGTGTGCGCGGAGGACGCTTGAGCACTGCGCAATTGCGCAGGCGCGCACCTTAGAGGGAAGGTTGCTCACAGGGCACAGAGGAGGCGTCAGTGCGATACAGTTCGCGTATCGGTCACGTGACCAAAGCAGCTCATGATCGGTCACGTGACTTTCTAAAAGCGGTACGCGCACCGACAACAGGGTTTCGCTCTATGAGCTCGACGCATGCGCCGATGCATCTGTGTGGACCCATCAGTACTGTTACTAGAGAAGGTACAGGAATGACGGCGTGGCGAAGTTGGTAGCGTGGCTGTGCCAGCAATTGGTTACTGGGGTTCAATCCCCACCTTCTACCATCCTAGTCATGATACATGTTCACATTATTTGACTGTATCTAAAAAATATATTTTTATTTAAATGAAGATATGAAATAATCCTAAATGAAATACAATGACTTGGTTTATATTATTGTATATACTAGGTCATAATATCAGTGTCAGTTGAGTCGGTCCATAGGTTGCCTGTAGGGATTTTTAATGTCCAACAGATGTCAGTATTTAGTGACACAGTATCGACACAGTATCAATACAGTTTTGCAATGTGTCGAAACGCTTCATGAGGCCTCACCAACCCATCACTAGTGTCTATATTAGCCAACTATCACAATTACTTTAAAAGTCTTATATAAGTGTTATAATGAAGGCAACCCATGATGTAAGTATCTATACTAACCTACTATCAAAATGACTTTAGAGATAATGAAGGCAACACATGATGTAAGTCTATATTAGCCTACTATCAAAATGACTTTAAAAGTCTTATATAAGTGTTATAATGAAGGCAACACATCAGAATCAGAATCGGAATAGTTTTATTGCCATTGTTTGAGAACGGGTTCACAAACTAGGAATTTTTCTTGGTGCAAACGTGCGACATAAAACACATAACACATAACACATATTTGGTAATAAAAAGAGCTGTATCTGAGCTATCAGATAGACTTAGAAGGAATTCAAGGAGCTACTGTTAGGAGTTATTGTTCATTTGCCTGATGGCCGAGGGGAAAAAACTGTTCAGGTGGCGGGAGGTGTGGGTCTGGATGGAGCGTAGTCTCCTGCCTGAGGGGAGAGGGGAGAATATTGTGTGTCCAGGGTGAGAAGAGTCAGCTGTGATCCGACCCACACGCCTCCTGGTCCTGGAGGGATGGGAGCTTGCAGCCAATCACCTTCTCAGCAGCACGTACGATGCGCTGCAGTCTATTCTTATCCTGGACTGTGGCGCCGGGGAACCACACTGTGATGGAGGAGGTCAGGATGGACTCTATGATGGCTGAGTAAAACTGCACCAGCATCTCGGTCGGCACCTTAAGTTTCCTCAGCTGCCGCAGGAAGTACATCCTCTGCTGGGCCTTCTTGATGAGGGAGCTGATGGTCAGCTCCCACTTGAGGTCCTGGGTGATGGTGGTGCCCAAGAAACGGAAGGAGTCCACAATGGGGACGGGGGTGGGAGAGTCAATCAGGGTGAGGGGGGATGGTGGGGCTGTGACTTTCCTGAAGTCCATGATCATCTCCACTGTTTTCTGGGCGTTCAGCTCCAGGTTGTTGAGGCTGCACCAGGACGTCAGCCAGTCCACCTCTCTCCTGTAGGCGGACTCATCGCCATTCGAGATGAGCCAGATGAGGGTGGTGTCATCCGCAAACTTGAGCAGTTTTGCGGATTGGTGACTGGAGGTGCAGCAGTTTGTATACAGGGAGAAGAGCCAGGGGGGGAGTACACAGCCCTGAGGAGTACCAGTGTTTGTGGTTCGACTGTCCGAGACAATCTTCCCCAGCCGTATGTGCTGTCTTCGGTCTGTCAGGAAGTCATTAATCCAACTGCAGAGGGAGTCGGGCACGCTGAGCTGGTAGAGCTTGTCTCGTAGCAGTGCAGGGAGGATGGTGTTGAAGGCAGAGCTGAAGTCCACAAACAGGATCCTAGCGTAGGTTCCTGGGGAGTCCAGATGCTCCAGGATGAAGTGGAGGGCCAGGTTCACTGCATCATCCACAGACCTGTTGGCTCTGTAGGCGAACTGCAGTGGGTCCAGGAGGGGGGCGGTGATGTCCTTGAGGTGGGGCAGGACCAAGCGCTCAAAGGACTTCATGACCACAGACGTCAGCGCGACCGGCCTGTAGTCATTTAGTCCTGTGATCCGTGCTTTCTTGGGTACAGGGACAATGGTGGAGGTCTTAAAGCAGGACGGCACGCGGCATAGCTCCAGAGAGGTGTTAAAAATGTCAGTGAAGACAGGAGCCAGCTGGTCCGCACAGTGTCTGAGAGTGGAGGGGGAGACACCATCCGGCCCGGGGGCCTTCCGCGTATTCAGCTTCAAGAACTGCCGGCGTACATCCTCTTCTTTGATGAAGAGGGTCTTTACAGTCTTATGATGTTTTTGGATTCCTGTGATGTCATTGGAGTCCTTTGAGTCCTTTAACTTCTTTAATGAAGTGCTGGCATTGGTGGGGAGGGTGATGGTGGGGGGAGCATGGCTTTGATGAGCTGAAGGCCGTTCATGGCGACAGTAATGATGTGTCTATTAGCCTACTATCAAAATTACTAAAAGTCTTATATGAGTGTTATAATGAATACAACACATGATGTAAGTGTCTATATTAGCCTACTATCAAAATGACTAGAGTTATAATGAAGGCAACACATGATGTAAGTGTCTATATGAACCTACTATCAAAATGACTTTAGATTTATAATGAAGGCAACACATGATGTGTCTATATTAGCCAACTATCAAAATGACTTTAAAAGTCTTATATAAGTGTTATAATGAAGGCACCATATGATGTACCGTATTTTCCGCACCATAAGCCGCACCTAAAAACCACAATTTTTGTCAAAAGCAGACAGTGCGGCTAATAACCCGGTGCGCCTTATATATGGATTAATATTCATATTTATTTTCATAAGGTTTAGGTCTCGCAACTACGGTAAACAGCCGCCATCTTTTTTCCCCGTAAAAGAGGAAGCGCTTCTTCTTCTACGGTAAGCAACCGCCCCCATAGAAGAGGAAGCGCTTCTTATTCTACTGTAAGCAACCGCCAAGGTGAGCACCCGCCCCCGTAGAAGAAGAAGCTCGCGGATATTTAATTTCATTTGTGTGTTTCTGTAAAGACAAAAAAATGTCTCCTACTAAGAGACACGCGTACAAGGTTCCACTGACTTTTGATATTCATGTGAACCGCACTGTGGATACAACGGGAGCACGTACGGTGAATATTCGCACCACAGGGAATGAGAAGTCGTCCTACTGTGGTTCTAGCTAGCCATGCTAACGGCCAGAAACTTCCACCCACGGTGATATTCAGAAGGAAGACCTTGCCAAAAGAGAACTTTCCAGCCGGCGTCATCATAAAAGCTAACTCGAAGGGATGGATGGATGAAGAAAAAATGAGCGAGTGGTTGATAGACGTTTACGCGAAGACACCGGGTGACTTTTTTCACGCAGCTACGTCCCTGTTGATCTATGACTGCATGCGCGTCCACATCATCGATGGTGTCAAAAAACAAGTGAAGCACACCGAAGAAGAATAATTCGAGGGATTTGTAGATGAGTAATAACTTCAGAAAGTAAGCTTTAAATGTTTATTTTGTGTGTTGTGTGACACTAACGTATGAGCAACGTTGAGTTATTGATGTTGCTATTGCTCTGCACTATTTTGAGTGTTACTATTTTTGTGATTGCACATTTGCACATTACATTTTGGGAGTGAACAGAGTTGTTAGAACGCTGGTTTGTAATATATTATTAAATTTTGACTGACCTATCTGACTGTTTTTTTTACATTCCCTTTAGCGTAGCGTAGGTGCGGCTAATAGCACGGGGCGGCTAATAGGTAAACAAAGTTTTGAAATATGCCGTTCATTAAACGTGCGGCTAATAACACGGGGCGCCTTATGGTGCGGAAAATACGGTAAGTGTCTATATTAGCCAACTATCAAAATGACTTTAAAAGTCTTATATACGTGTTATAATGGAGGCAACACATGATGTAAGTGTCTATATTAACCTACTATCAAAATGACTTTAGAGTTATAATGAAGGCAACACATGGTGTAAGTCTATATTAGCCTACTATCAAAATTACTTTAAAAGTCTTATATAAGTGTTATAATGAAGGCAACACATGGTGTAAGTGTCTATATTAGCCCACTATCAAAATGACTTTAAAAGTCTTATATAAGTGTTATAATGAAGGCAACACATGATGTGTCTATATTAGCCTACCATCAAAATGACGAGTTATAATGTAGGCAACACATGATGTAAGTGTCTATATTAGCCTACTATCAAAATGACTTTAAAAGTCTTATATAAGTGTTATAATGAAGGCAACACATGATGTAAGTCTATATTAGCCTACTATCAAAATGACTTTAAAAGTCTTATATAAGTGTTTTAATGAAGGCAACACATGATGTAAGTGTCTATATTAACCTACTATCAAAAGTACTTTAAAAGTCTTATATAAGTGTTATAGGGGCAGCACGGTGGAACATGGGTTAGTGCATGTGCCTCACAATACGAAGGTCCTGAGAAGTCCTGAGTTCAATCCCGGGCTCGGGATCTTTCTGTGTGGAGTTTGCATGTCCTCCCCGTGACTGCGTGGGTTCCCTCCGGGAATTCCGGCTTCCTCCCACCTCCAAAGACATGCACCTGGGGATAGGTTGATTGGCAACACTAAATTGGCCCTAGTGTGTGAATGTTGTCGGTCTATCGGTGTTGACCCTGCGATGAGGTGGCGACTTGTCCAGGGTGTACCACGCCTTCCACCGGAATGCAGCTGAGATTGGCTCCAGCACCGCCCGCGACCCCGAAAGGGACAAGTGGTAGAAAATGGATGGATGGATATAAGTGTTATAATGAAGGCAATACATGATGTAAGTGTCTATATAAGCCTACTATCAAGAGGACTTTAAAAGTCTTATATAAGTGTTATAATGAAGGCAACACGTGATGTAAGTGTCTATATTAGCTATAGTAGCCAACTATCAAAGGCTGACGCAAATCTTTGTTGACAGAAATGTTGTATTTTAATTTTTATTCTACACATTTTTACAACATTGGAAATCATTAGTAAAATGGAGGCTTCTCAGATGGTGAGATAACTCCTGGAAATGACTGTCTTAGAGTGGCCAAAGTTATAGATGTGTGTGTCCAAGTTTAAGGTAACGGCAGGCTGTGGTCTGGAACAACGTGGCGCACAAATATCAGAAATGCAACCAATATTAAACACAAATAATGTGTCATGAAACATGCACATGTAAATGAAATACACAGGACATACGTGAAGGAAATTAAATGAGCTAAAATATACCTACAGACGAGGCATAATGATGCAATATGTACATGCATTTTAGCCTAAATAGCATGTTAGCATCGATTAGCTTGCAATCATGGATTGACCGAAGATGCCTGATTAGTGATTAGAACTCCAGCAAATCAATAAAATCAACAAAGTTCACTATTGCGCATTCACGCACAGCATAAAACATTTGGTGGACAAAATGAGACAAATAAGGAGTGGCATAAAACACGTCTTTCTGTGGCAACATCGGAGAAAGTTGTACATGTAAACAAACTACGATGAGTTCAAGGATCGCTGAAATTAGTAGGACAAAACGGTTCTTGCCAAATACTCTCGTCAGTGAAGCATCTATAACAGGGGTCCCCAAACTTTTTGACTCGGGGGCCGCATTGGGGTAAAACAATTTGGCCGTGGGCCGGGCTGTATATATATATATATATATATATATATATATATATACATATATACATATATACATATACTGTATATACAGTCAAGAAAATAAGTATTTGAACACCCTGCTATTTTGCAAAATAGCAGGGTGTTCAAATACTTATTTTCTTGACTGTATATACAGTATATACAAACCCCGTTTCCATATGAGTTGGGAAATTGTGTTAGATGTAAATATAAACGGAATACAATGATTTGCAAATAATTTTCAACCCATATTCAGTTGAATATGCTACAAAGACAACATATTTTATGTTTAAACTGAAACTTTTTTTTTTTTGCAAATAATCATTAACTTTAGAATTTGATGCCAGCAACACGTGACAAAGAAGTCGGGAAAGGTGGCAATAAATACTGATAAAGTTGAGGAATGCTCATCAGACACTTATTTGGAACATCCCACAGATGAACAGGCAAATTGGGAACAGGTGGGTGCCCTGATTGGGTATAAAAATATATTCCATGAAATGTTCAGTCATTCACAAACAAGGATGGGGCGAGGGTCACCACTTTGTCAACAAATGCATGAGCAAATTGTTGAACAGTTTAAGAAAAACCTTTCTCAACCAGCTATTGCAAGGAATTTAGGGATTTCACCATCTGCGGTCCGTAATATCATCAAAGGGTTTAGAGAATCTGGAGAAATCACTGCACGTAAGCAGCTAAGCCCGTGATCTTCGATCCCTCAGGCTGTACTGCATCAACAAGCGAAATCAGCGTGTAAAGGATATCATCACATGGGCTCAGGAACACTTCAGAAACCCACTGTCAGCAACTACAGTTGGTCGCTACATCTGTAAGTGCAAGTTAAAACTATCCTACGCAAGGCGAAAACCGTTTATCAACAACACCCAGAAACGCCGTCGGCTTCGCTGGGCCTGAGCTCATCTAAGATGAACTGATACAAAGTGGAAAAGTGTCTGTGGTCTGACGAGTCCACATTTCAAATTGTTTTTGGAAACTGTGGACGTCGTGTCCTCCGGACCAAAGAGGAAAAGAACCATCCGGATTGTTATAGGCGCAAAGTTGAAAAGCTAGCATCTGTGATGGTATGGGGGTGTATTAGTGCCCAAGACATGGGTAACTTACACATCTGTGAAGGCGCCATTAATGCTGAAAGGTACATACAGGTTTTGGAGCAACATATGTTGCCATCCAAGCAACGTTACCATGGACGCCCCTGCTTATTTCAGCAAGACAATGCCAAGCCACGTGTTACATCAACGTGGCTTCATAGTAAAAGAGTGCGGGTACTAGACTGGCCTGCCTGTAGTCCAGACCTGTCTCCCATTGAAAATGTGTGGCGCATTATGAAGCCTAAAATACCACAACGGAGACCCCCGGACTGTTGAACAACTTAAGCTGTATATCAAGCAAGAATGGGAAATAATTCCACTTGAGAAGCTTAAAAAATGTGTCTCCTCAGTTCCCAAACGTTTACTGGGTGTTGTTAAAAGGAAAGGCCATGTAACACAATTGTGAACATGAAAAGGAAAGGCCATGTAACACAGTGGTGAACATGCCCTTTCCCAACTACTTTGGCACGTGTTGCAGCCATGAAATTCTAAGTTAATTATTATTTGCAAAAAAAAATAAAAGTTTGAGTTTGAACATCAAATATCTTGTCTTTGTAGTGCATTCAATTGAATATGGGTTGAAAAGGATTTGCAAATCATTGTATTCCGTTTATATTTACATCTAACACTATTTCCCAACTCATATGGAAACAGGGTTTGTATATATATATATATATATATATATATATTATATATATATGCGCTCGCGAAGATGTCACTTTACCGATGATAAATTGCATTTTTAGACAATATGATTTGCCTGAGCGGCTAGGAGACACCGTGAGTAGCAAGCGGTACAAAGTTGATAACAAAAGACAGAATTTTTTTATTTTGTATTTATTTTTTTTATACTTGGGACTTCCCGCGGGCCTGATTTTGGACGCTGGCGGGCCGGATCTGGGGACCCCTGATCTATAACATAACATGTATAACATAAACAGTGGGATTTCTAACAATTAGGAAGGTTTGTGTCAAAATTGTTCTCCTACAGAGAACAATTATCTTAATCTTTTTCCATTTTCACACATCTCTGAGAAAGGTCCAGGGAGCCACTAGGGCGGCGCTAAAGAGCCGTGGGTTGCTGACCCCCGAGGTGCACTAATACAAAAGCTGTTGCTGTTAATATCTGTTTTCTAAATTTATAAGAAATTAAAATATTGATTATTCAACTAGCTTAATTAGTTGCTGATCCCCGAGGTGCACTAATACAAAAGCTGTTGCTGTTAATATCTGTTTTCTAAATTTATAAAATAATCTTTATTATTTTAAAATATTAATTATTTAACTAGCTTAATTATATATCTACACTTTTTAAATGTTCTTGTTGTCTCATTCTTGTATATAGATTATTCCTAATGGCTTGTTGCCATGTGTGCTCACCCTCACATGACAACACCCACCAACAGAAGCTAACATGATAATTTCTCGCTAGAAGTGTGTCTAATTACATTTTAGGTGCTGTACTCGAACAAGACTTTCCTTTGCACTACCGTGGCCGCAGTTGTAAAAATAAATTTTTTTAGATTAGGTCAAGAAACCTGTGGTCCACCACGTGGTCTGTGGATTTTGCAGGCCTTTTTGAAAGGGATCACAAGTTCTCTCAGGGCAGAAGTGTCAAACTCATGTTCATCGTGGCCCACATCACAGTTCCTAGCTAACACAGTAACCGCAAAACATACAGTATATAACTATATACTGTACATGCAGATTAGGGCCGCACACTGAAATTAAACTATGCAGGGGAGGCAACCCTCAACTTTGGTGAGTGTAAAAGCAATATTTTCCCCCAAATAAATTCAAAGTGGAATAGTTGATGTTAAGTAGTTGGAGCCCTAAATGGGCCACTAATTCATAACATTGATTTCAAGTCATTATTTTTGAAGCAATGACAGTTTAAAAAAACATCCCGCTAAAATTATTGGGGATCCAAAAGGGTCCCACTCAAGTGTTACAAATAAATAATATATGTATATATATATATATATATATATATATATATATATATATATATATATATATATATATATATATATATATATATATATATATATATATATATATATATATATATATATATAAATATATATATATATTATTTTAGGGCTGGGAATCTTTGGGTGTCCCACGATTCGATTCAAAATCGATTCTAGGGGTCACGATTCGATTCAAAATCGATTTTTTTCAATTCAAAACGATTCTCGATTCAAAAACGTTTTTTTTTAATTTTTTTTTAACAATACACAACAATACCATAATAATGCAATACAATTTAATTTTGGAGTTCTGAACTTCTAATTTCTTGCAGTGTTTATTAAGTGGTAATATGTCACATTTGTCCCAATTAACTTTATACCCTGATAAACAGCCATATTCAGTGATGACATTATTGATATAAAGAAGACAGGAGTTAACATGTGACAGGTAAAACAATTATGTTGTCACAATACATCGATAGCTTATTATACAGAGAGCCAATATTTATACCATGAATATTATTTTCACTTATTTTTGCAGCTAAGGGTTCAATAACCAAATTAAATAATAATCCCGATGCAGGAAATCCCTATTTTACTCCTCTTTTTAACAAAAAAGGTTCTGAAATATGATAATTGGTTTTGACTGATGCCATGGGCCTTGTATAAAGCATCTTAATCCATTGTATAAAATTATCTCCAAATCCAAATTTACGTAATGTGCAAAACATAAATGACCAGTTTATGCGGTGGAATGCCTTCTCCGCATCAACAGTACATACTGCTGTGGGATAAGGGAGACTTGATCGGGGGCGTGGTTATTTACAGCTAGAATTCACCAACTCGAGTATTTCATATATATATATATATATATATATATATATATATATATATATATATATATATATATATATATATATATATATATATATATATATATATATATATATATATATATGAATATATATATATATATGTATATATATATATATATATATATGATATAAATATGTATGAAATACGTGACTTTCAGTGAATTCTAGCTATATATATATATATATATATATATATATATATATATATATATATATATATATATATATATATATTTACATAGAAAAAAAATTAAAAAATACTTGAATTTCAGTCTTCCGTTGGCTATCCATTAGATGGCAGTATTGTTCTGTTTAACTTCTCCGTTCATTGGGCAGGCAAAGCCTCTATTGTGGGAAAGCGGACGTGAGAACAGGCTGTCCCCACTCAGTCTCAGGTCCGCATTGAGCTGGAGGGGGCGTGGCCTCCAGCTCCGGCTGAATACCGGGAGTTTGTCGGGAGAAAATCTCTGCCGGGAGGTTGTCGGGAGAGGCGCTGAATACCGGGATTCTCTCGCTAAAAATGGGAGGGTTGGCAAGTATGATTTATGTAGTTTGATCATTTTCCTCGACTGATGTACTAACATGTAGTTTATTTTGTACATATGTAGCATCATCTACAACGATACAAATAATTGCTATTGCGACATCTAGTGGACACATTTACAACATCTGTTTCTTTCATGAAAAAAATTCAGGTCGATTTTTTTAATTAGCAAATTCATCTCGCTGGCCGGATAAAACCTGTTTGTGGGCCTGATCCAGCCCTTGGGCCGTACGTTTGACACCCTTGCTCCAGATCAACATCAGATCTATCCGTCGATTATAAGGTTTTTATTTATGTTTTATGTTTGTTACGCAATATTTTCCTAGAAGTATTTCACAGGAGAACATTTCATGTAAAGTAATTGGAGCTTTGAATAAGTCAATAATTCACGACAGCATTGATATTGATTCATTATTATTTTTTAAAGCAATGAGTGTTTAAAGAAAAAAACATCCTGCATGGCAGCTTTGTGTTATTAGAGTCAACATTACACCTGCTTGCTCTTTGAATTAAATTTTTTGTGTTATTTTTTTTTTATAGTTTTAAAATGTGCCGCGGGCCGATAAAAAATTAGCTTCGGGCCGCACTTTAGACACCTCTGATGTAGATGATGGAAAACCTGTTTTGGCATCACAAGTCAAGGTGACACGCAGATAATAAAGTTTAGCCCTACAAATTGAATAGCTTGTTACATCAAATAATGACAGTTCTTAGTTAAGCCTTCTTCTGTCAAAATTGAAAAACGTTTAGCAAGAAAAACGAGTGAACATTTCCAATCTTTTGTGGGCCACAAAATGTTGTAGCAGGCCAAATGTGACTCCTGAACATTGGGGTTGGCACTCGTGTGTCAGGCAAACTAACCAAAAAATGGGCAGGGTTGAAAAACATCCTTTGTTAGAAAGCAAAAATGTTATTTTAACTTGTTACAATGTATTTTATTCTTGCATTTTCCCTGACGAATGAGGTTTTTTCAGTCTTGATGTAAGTGAAAGACTTGTTGTATTAGATTAGTGTTATAATGATAGTCTGCACACATGTAATAACATAAGAGTGTGCTAGCTCTATTTGGCCACAAGGTGTAGTATCGAGCCAAGTGTGCACAACTTCCTTTTGGCATACAAGTAAATGAGCAGCGTAGACAACCGTAAGGCATTTATCATATTTGTACAATAAATGCACCCTATGTTTGATCAATAATTACCATAAAAGGATAGTTTGCCTCCTTCAATACATAAATATAAGCTGAACAGCGCTTTGAGTACCTTGAAGGTAGAAAAGCGCTATACAAGTATAACCCATTTATCATTTATTTATTTATAACTATATCATGTGCCTCTTTATTTCCAGGTGAGGGCGCTGTTTTGCCACTGGCAGCTTTTGTCCAACAGTGCTGTTTATTTATTTAAGGGTAGGAGTAATACAAGTATTCAGCCATGTTCCCTTAGGAGTTTGTTAGTTGGGTTGTCACTTATTATTCACGAGAGTTTAGGATAGAATCAAGATAAAAAATAATAATGAAACTATGAAGTATGAGCAATAATATGGGCTGCTTGAATTGCAGCTGGCCCCTAATAAATATTCAAACAATAAAAAACAAATAAATGACTTGTGATTGTTGGAAACCCTCATTCTTGAATATATTGTAAATCATGTCTGTGTACTGTATCACTTTTTAAATTGAGCTATGGTTGAACATTTTTGTAACCCTTTTAAAGTAGAACTGCATTACAAATTATACTATTTACAGTCTGTATTAATGTTTTTCTGGAGCAGATGGTCATGAGCAACGTCAAATCTGTTATGTAATAATTTCCCTCAAAATGTGATAATTTTATTTCAGTATTAGTATTATATATTTGTTTGTTACATGGGACAATGAACATAAATGAACAAATAACATGTAAATGTGGTTAAAGGCAAATTTCCATCTGTAGTCCCCGGCAGATAGATGTGCAAAAAATCTATTCACATCTGAACCACGATTCTTATTCATCCCAATTCCAAATTGAGCCATAATTTTCCAAAAAATCGATAACTTTTTTTTTTATAAAAACATTTTCACAAATTTTTAGGCCAATCTCCATGCAATCAAAATGAGATTTTCTTACCTGTAACCTGTTTTGAAAAAGTTTATTGTTAGTTCAAAATAATATATATATATACGTATAGTATTATAATTACCATACCAAATAATACATTGCCAGAATCAGTTTGTATCGAGACACAATTCTGTATCGAATCATCAAGCCAGGAATCGGAATTGGATCAAAAATTCACAACCCTATTCATTTTCCTACCCTGTGTGCTGAGGTAGTGTGTCTTGATGGGAAACTTGGTTTGTTTTCCTGACACGAGTTCCTATGAGTCACTCACTGAAGTGAATTGATTACTGGAATCACTGGAGTTATCCGTCACAGAGTTTACTCACACAACTTATCCCACATTCTGCTTTCATTTTGTATTCAATTAGGCTAAAGCAATGTTTGTAAGTGAGTAAATGGAGACCAGTACCTGTGAGTCCTGATTCAGTGTATAGAAAAAAAAAACTCACTCGTTCACGACTCACACGTCTCTATAAAATGTGCTATAAAATGTGCTATGAAATGCGCTATTTCTGTTTTGTTGCAGAAATGATTACTAAAAGAATGTTTTCATTAATTAATGTGTGCAACACAAATAAATACAAATAAAAGACACTTTTGTTTTTTAGTGCATGGTGTTTTCTCCTGAAAAAATACCATTCCATCTCCTTGGCCCGTTTGGTACCTTCTGCAAACACCTTGTGGACAACTATGCTGGCATTATGTACAAAGGGTAAGCGCTAATCTACAAGCTTTGTTTACATTTTGACCTGCAAATATTTACCCAGAGCGACCTCATTTTTTTGTACTAAAGTATTCCTTTGTGTTAAAATTGCACACAATTTACACATTGGGCTTCTTCAAATGAAACACTGTTCAATCAGAGCGTGTCGCTTCCACAAAAGTCACCTGACGGCCCACTTTCCCAGTGAGGGGATAATGCTGGTGAAGTCATGTGACTTTTTAATGGGCGGCCTTTCACACTTACATCATCTTGAATGGATTATGTAAATCAGGAAGGTCCGGACAGAAAAGTGCAGTGATGCGTGTTGTATATCTAAAGCTTCACTGTAGGTCAAAACTAACATTGGCTAAAAATAAAATGTGTACTTTGATTTCTGACCACAGGTGGTGGGCTACTGTAGCGATCCATGTCGTGGAGGCCTTGGTATCATTGAAACTGTGCAGGTAAGCATGATGTGATGATGACGTCCACTAGATGGTGCTGTTGTTGCATTTTCAGTGAAGCGAAAAGGCAGAGAAAAATGCCTGCTGTAGCTAATCTTGTATTTTGTTTGGACTTGTTTGCAGAAATAAAGGCATCAACACGACAACCAGCTGCTTCTGGTTCTGCCAGACTTTAGTGTTCGGCTTCGCTTCTCTCGGTCTGCTCATCAAGTACAACCCTGAACGACCCAAACAGCGCTGAAGACGACATTTAGAGCGAGCGGAGAACAATGTCTGCCTTTTCCTGGAAATTGAAGTAACACATTCAGTGTTTTCTATCTTAAATCATGCTGTGATCATTCACTGTATGTTTTCTAATGCAGACAGTAGACTATCCATTTAATAATAATATATATACATTAAAGCAAGCATTCAGAGAGGTCTGCTAAAAATTAATGACAAGTTTTCATACTTTTTTAAAAAGGAACTGCACTTTTTTTAAATGTTGCCTACCATTCACAATCCTTATGTGAGATAAGCACACATATATATTATAAGGCATTCTAAATAGTAAATAAATGTGATCAAAAGTCAGCAAACAGTAGAGCCTATGGTAGTTGCTGTATTCTGCCAAAAGGTGCTTAAAAACATCCAAACACCGCCATTAAGGTTTTTATACACACTAAGTATATATGTAATGTAGTAACAGGCACGTTCATAACAACATAATTAAGTATTTTGATCATTGTAAGCATGAGAACCAACAAACATAATAAAACATCACTTACTGTACAATGTCTGCTGTCATTAGGATGCTGACTGTTAGGATGTTGATATATTCCCGTTTAAATGAAGAATGACTCATAATCTTTGCAAAGAAAAAAGGGGTGTGCAACCAAGCGTCTTTTCGTGTCGTTCTAGCCATTTTCGGGTCTAAATTGGATGCCAAAATTGACCAACTTGTTGGTTTACGTCCTCATCCTTCTACTATCGAGGTGAGAGGCATTATTTATGATCGGAAATAAGTAGGAAATGGATGGATGGATAAACTTTCACGAGCTGCTAGACAAAGCCGTTCACCAGCCGACGAGCAGCAACAAGCTACTTAGCTCTCTAGGATCATTTAAATAGTTTCTGTGTTTGCCTATAATAACAATATCACTAATACTTGGTTTATATTCCGATCACAAAATGTAAATTGAATATTGTCGGTGCTTTTTAAAACATTTTTTACTGGGTTTTATGGGCAGAATAGAGGACCTCCCATTGACTCCATTGTAAATTGACTTTTATATATGTTTTAAGCATTGGAATGCATTTAAAAAAAAATACATCCGTCTTCTTGTCTCATTATGATTGTGAACAATAGGCAGAATTCCACAAAAGTGCAGTTCCCCTTTAATGTTTACATTCTGTTTGGAGCTCCTGCTGCAGTGTTGTACTTTTAAAAACACTAACACTTAATAAAGCTCTTACAGTAAAACAAGTTGTTGTTTGTTTTTTTGCCGAAATATGCTTGGTAACCCAAAATAATCTAGATTAAGTGCTTTAAATTAGCTTTTTGACATGGTAGGGGGTAGCGGGGGGTGTATATTGTAGCGTCCCGGAAGAGTTAGTGCTGCAAGGGGTTCTGGGTATTCTGTTGTGTTTATGTTGTGTTACGGTGCGGATGTTCTCCCGAAATGTGTTTGTCATTCTTGTTTGGTGTGGGTTCACAGTGTGGTGCATATTTGTAACAGTGTTAAAGTTGTTTATATGGGCACCCTCAGTGTGACCTGTATGGCTGTTGACCAAGTATGCGGGGCATTCACTTGTGTGTGTGTCAAAAGCCGTAGATATTGTGTGACTGGGCCGGCACGCAAAGGCAGTGCCTTCAAGGTTTATTGGCGCTCGGTACTTCTTCCTACGTCCGTGTACACAGCGGCGTTTCAAAAAAGTCATAAATTTTACTTTTTGAAACCGATAATTTCCGATATTACATTTTAAAGCATTTATCGGCCGATAATATCGGCAGTCCGATATTATCGGACATCCCTAAATGGTACTGATGATGATAATATTGTTATCACAAATGGCGCCCATATTTTTGATCAGTACATGATACGTGTTATTACTTTAAAACACAGGTGTCAAATTCATCCTAATGTGGCGGTGTGTTATCTAAAATAAACACACTGTCATCTTATAAATAAATAATGATAAATGGGTTATACTTGTATAGCGCTTTTCTACCTTCAAGGTACTCAAAGCGCTTTGACAGTATTTCCACATTCACCCATTCACACACACATTCACACACTGATGGCGGGAGCTGCCACGCAAGGCGCTAACCAGCAGCCATCAGGAGCAAGGGTGAAGTGTCTTGCCCAAGGACACAACGGACGTAACTAGGATGGTAGAAGGTGGGGATTGAACCCCAGTAACCAGCAACCCTCCGATTGCTGGCACAGCCACTCTACCACTCTAAAGTTATAAATGACATCCGTCTAAACACAGACTCTGGCAAAACTTCAGTATTAATGCTTTTGGACCTCAGTGCTGCATTTGACACTGTCGACCACTCAATACTTTTGGACAGGTTGGAAAACTGGGTGGGGATCTCAGGCACAGTTTTAAGCTGGTTCAAGTCATATCTACAAGATAGGAACTATTTTGTTTCCATTGGTGACTTTGTATCAGAACCAACCAACGTAACGTGTGGAGTCCCCCAAGGTTCAATCTTGGGGCCGACTTTATTTAACATCTATATGCTCCCACTAGGACAAATCATGCAAAATAATAACATTGACCATCATTGCTATGCCGATGACACCCAAATCTATGTAGCGCTATCACCAAATGACTATCGCCCCATAGATCTTCTGTGCCAGTGCATTGAGCAAGTCAAACACTGGATGTGCCAAAATTTCCTACAACTAAATGAAGATAAAACTGAGATAATTGTTTTTGGTGCTAAAAAAGAAAGGTTTAAAGTCATCCAACACCTTCAATCACTGTCCCTGAAAACCTCAAATAAAGCCAGAAATCTTGGGGTTATTTTAGATTCTGATTTACATTTCGACAGTCACATCAAATCAGTAACAAAATCGGCCTACTATCACCTCAAAAATGTAAAAAGACTTAGAGGGCTCATGTCAGCTCAAGACTTAGAAAAACTTGTACATGCCTTTATTACCAGTAGGCTAGACTATTGTAATGGTCTCCTTGCAGGTCTTCCCAAAAAAACTGTCAGGCAGCTACAGCTTGTTCAGAACGCTGCTGCTAGAGTTCTAACAAAGACCAAAAAATGTGAGCACATTACACCAATTCTTAAATCCTTACATTGGCTCCCTGTACATCAGAGAATAGATTTCAAAATCCTCCTGCTCATATAAATCACTACATGGTCTAGGGCCCAAGTATATCACTGATATGCTCCCACTATATACGCCCTCTAGATCACTAAGATCTTCTGAGACCAATCTGTTAGCGGTTCCAAGAGTAAACTCAAATCAAGGGAGATCATCATTCAGTCACTATGCAACACATAGCTGGAATAAACTTCCTGAAGATGTCAGACTCTCCCCAACTCTCACTACTTTTAAAACTAGACTGAAGACTTTTATGTTCACCTTAGCTTTCAGCTAAATCTTTTAATCTTTTAACTTTTAACGTCTGCACTGTTTTTATTTTTATTGTCTGCATTTTAATTTTGCTTTTATTTTTTTTCATTTCACTTTGTTGTCTGTGAAGCACTTTGAGTCTGCCTTGTGTATGAAAAGCGCTATACAAATAAAGTTGCCTTGCCTTGCCTTGCCTACCAACTTCGCCACGCCGTCCCATCTTGACTTACAATTTCAAAGCAAGTCATTCATCCATCTGTTAGTAAAAGTATAATAATCAAAAACAGCTGTGTAACAAGGCTATTATGTTTTTCCTGAGGGAACTCTCCTGAAGGAATCAAAGTACTATCTATCTATCTATTCAAATGCGTGGCGAAGTTGGTAGAGTGGCTGTGCCAGCAATCGGAGGGTTGCTGGTTACTGGGGTTCAATCCCCACCTTCTACCATCCTAATCACCTCTGTTGTGTCCTTGGGCAAAACACTTCACCCTTGCTCCTGATGGGTGCTGGTTAGCGCCTTGCATGGCAGCTCCCGCCATCAGTGTGTGAATGTGTGTGTGAATGGGTGAATGTGGAAATACTGTCAAAGCGCTTTGAGTACCTTGAAGGTAGAAAAGCGCTATACAAGTATAACCCATTTATCATTTATTTATATATACCCACTGTTGCAAATGGCCCTCAGGGCAGCCCCAGTTGTGATGTGGCCCTCAATGAAAAAGTGAGATACCCCTGCTTTAGAACAGACTATCATCACACATAAAGAAAACATTTCAGAATAATGAGCCAGCTGATAACAAAATCCCAAAAGTAAGTTTTATTCAGGAAACATTTCTACTTGGGAGCGAAACTACCTCTTTAAAAATGATACTCGATCATAAGTACAACCATTCCGAAATAAATATGCAAAGCAATTTGTACAATATACAGGACTGTGCAAAGGCAACATACTTGACCACAATCAACTAGAATCTCACTTAGAGAACACTCCAATACAGCAAATATGACTGTATTTACTACATCTATTCAAATCCTCACCTGGATTGACAGATATGACTTGTGTCCACACTCCATAAAATCTAGTGGATTTATTAGTTTTTTTCGTAACTGCCTATCCTATTCAATGTTTACAGTGTCACAGCGAATGCTTTGAAAAAGGGAATTCCAACAACAAAACCTTTGCACAGTACTGCACACGTACAGTGGCAGTTATAGCTTGGCATACTCTAGGGGGCGCCCCAAGGATGAGGGGGAAAAAAGAGTCAAATAGATTTTAGCTCAGCGCTCATTCGGTGAGGATATGTGAGCTTGAGTTGCGCAGGAAACTGCAAAGACGGTCATCAACTCCAGACGCTATCTCAATCAGCACAACACAAAGCATGCTGGGAAGCCTGAGTGTGATTGGGTTGGTATGAGGTGACCAAGGGCGCCACATTAAATATATAAACCCACTACTAGGTATATACATTTATATTGAACAAACTATAATATATATAGTCCAGCATATACCAAAAATGTATCTTTCTGAAAATCTCCCTCATATTAGAGTGTACCTAATGTTGTGGCTGCACATACTGTACCTACATGAGCCCCCACTGTGCAGCAGAACTACTTCACTAGCAGCAGACAATCATAGCAGCATAAACAGTATCAATATGAATAATAGTGACTCTAAATGCAAATTTTGAACATCCGTTGTGTGAATGGGACTAAGTTGAGTCCACATGTTGATGGCGTTCCATTCAAAATATACAGTAGGTTAGTTTCATCAATGGTCACATGATCATCGCTCCAGCCAGCAGACAGAAGGGTAGCGTTCACTCAACGTCTTCCTCAGTTGAGTGCTTTGTGTCTTGTCTCTGGTTTCCACTACACACTCCACCTGGCAACACACACACAATCATTGTCACCTTATGACACCGCATGAACATTCACTTTTTAATTGTGTTATTTCAAATCCGTTGCAACGTTTTGGGTAAATATATTCAAATGTTCGGATTTGAGATAGCACCCCCCGCGACCCCAAAAGGGACAAGCGGTAGAAAATGGATGGATGCATGGATTAAACAAATTTATCAGAATCAGATCAGTCGTCAGATGGTTCATTGCCAGCGTTTTTCCTCCCATAGAAGCTGTGAATCTGCTGACATCCTCCCTCAGTCATATGCTGTCAATATAAAGTCCTGGATGATGTCAGCAACTATCTCAATCAGGGGTGTCAAACGTACGGCCCACAAACTGGTTTTATCCGGCCCGCGGGAAGAGTTTGCTAAGTATAAAAATGAGCCGAAATTTTTGAATGAAAAACTGCTGTTCTAAATGTGTCCACTAGATGTCGCAATAGCAATTCTTTGTATCTTTGGATTATGCTACATATGTAAAACAAATAAAAAATAAACCACATGTTAGTGCACCACTGGAGGAAAATTATCAAACTACATAAATAACATACTGTAATTCGATTGAATCTTGATTGAAAATAACACCAATGAGTTTACGTGGACCCCGACTTAAACAAGTTGAAAAATTTATTGGGGTGTTACCATTTAGTGGTCAATTGTACAGAATATGTACTGTACTGTGCAATCTACTAATAAAAGCTTCAATCAATCAGACTGATGAACATTATCACATAATTTTATTCAGAAAGCATAAATAATGACGAATAAAGATAGAATACTATTAACTGCATAGAATACTATTAACTGCAACATGAAAGTGTAAAAAAACAACATTATGATTTGTACCTTTTCAGAATGTGCTTGTTCTATTTTTAAACAAAGAAAACAATCTGAAGTTGTCTTTATTTTTAAGTTATCGTGCCGTGATTTTACCAGTCCGGCCCACTTGGGAGTAGATTTTTCTCCATGTGGCCCCCGATCTAAAATGAGTTTGACACTCCTAAACTAGATCCACTTTTTAAGACCTGTGGCTGTTTACACTCCTTAAAGGATGCATTCTTGGTCAACAGCCATACAGGTCACACTGAGGGTAGCCTTATAAACAACTTTAAGACTGTTACATATATGTGCCACACTGTGAACCCACACCAAACAACAATGACAAACACCTTTCGGGAGAACATCCGCACCGTAACACAACATAAACACAACAGAACAAATACCCAGAACCCCTTGCAACACCAACTCTTCCGGGACGCTACAATATACACCCTCCGCTATCCCCTACCCTAAACACCCCTTTACATTTTAGGGCCTGAACTACAAAAGGTTTGCATGTTTTAAAACACAAGCAAACTTAACAGCACACACAAAGCTGATCTACTAAACTTGTGAGCAGAGGAATACATGTCTTAAGTGAGCAGAATACGGAGCACAATCCATTTAGCTGGACTGTCTTTATGAATATGCAGAATAAATGCTGATCATATCCATGTCTTCATGGTGACAGCCTGTATAGTGCACACAAATTCCTCACTTAAATAGGGCGGCCTGCACCACTTTTGCAATTGTTATCAACTGTACACAGTCTTAGTAGATCACACGCAACACACCCACTAATTGTAGTAGACACCATTTAAAAATGTAGAAGGAGAACAGGCAGTGTGTGTTTAAAGGCGGATATTCCTTTAGGTCTGACACTCCTTTTGTTTTGGTTGTGTTTGTTGTCATTTGTTAATTTTCTTTTGCATTAAATTTTTCCCCTTTTTTTTATTTTCCTTTGTTTAACCAGATAAAAAAAAAAATACTGAGATTAAAATCTCTTTTGCGAGAGTGGCCTGGTCAAGAGGGCAGCAAATACAGGTTTCATAAATAAATAGAACAACAAAAACAGGAGCGGTCACACACTATAGTTAAAAGTACAAACTACTTTCAAGATAAACATAAATAAAATCAACTTTATTTATAAAGCACATTTAAAATTTACCACAGGGCTAGCCAAAGTGCTGTACAATGGGCAGGTTAAAAGATAATAGGAGAACCAAGCAAACACAACACAACACAGACAGAATACGATAAAAAAACACGTGATAGGTAAAAAAATAAATCTTTCAATAAAAACAAATGAAAAACAAGTAGAGTGCCAATAGAAACAGCTTCTCGATTCTTTAAAATGGCCTGAAATTCCCCCAAATGTATCCATTCAGGTAGCCTCAGATCCTTTTGTAATCCATTCCCTGACCATTGAGCAGCAAATATGAAGGCTTTTTTTTTTTACTGAGACTTGTGTTGGCTCTAGAATTTTTGTATTTTCTGATCCTGTAGTGATTATGGTATTGCAGTGTTTTTCATTTGCAGCAATTTCCGGTGCATGTGTTTCATGGCGTTTGTGTTTTGGGTCATTTCTGTGTTAAGAGTGTTTGGACGGTGCTGTAATTTAACATACTCTAAAATGTACCAAATCTTGCCAGTAAAGCAGACCCACAGTATTCACGGGGGGTGACGTTCTAAAGGGCCATGAATGGCCAACAAGCACGATTAAATAGATGCATCATAAAGAGGCCTAAAATGCCTATGTTCCATACTCTAAACCCGACAATAAGCACATCACAGTTGTTTAATACATTTTAAATTCACATTCATGTACACATGAAGAAACAATGTTTGTGTCCCTTCATCATTGTGTGTTACGTATTTGTCAACTTGGCAATGCAGATACACTTTCAAATTTAAGACAAAAGTCTCATTAAAAGATCATTGGGACAACTAACTCCAGAGCGTCCATGTGATGGGGTTGGTTGTCACAATGTGTTAAATCAGGGGTCCCCAAACTTTTTGACTCGGGGGCCGCATTGGGTTAAAAAAAATTGGCCGGGGGCCGGGCTGTGTGTGTGTGTACATATATATATATATATATATACAGTATATATATTCCTCACGCACTAATTGACTAAAAGAGTGCACACTTTCCGCATGCTCGCCCGACACTGCGGCGTGAGCGCGATGTCACGTTATCGATGGGAAAATGCATTTTTTGACAATATTATTTGCCTGAGCAGGTAGGAGACCCCGATAGTAAAATAGATTAGAAAGGACAAATTAAAAAAAAATTAAAGCTGCAAGCAGCGATGGTTGGGACCGACTTTGAGGGCTCATAAAATCCAAACCGGAGCAGTAATTAAAACTCTTTCATCAACTTTTAATCAGAAGGGTTCAGTCTCTCTCCTGTGTTATTTTGAAGCCGACACGACAAACGCGCTCAGAGGAGATAATGTTTGAATAAAGGTGACTGTTTTTACACAACTTTTGTTTTGAAGGGGGAATTGCAAACTTCCTGTTGATTTTTGCAGGGGGTTGTCAGTGTATGAAATATAGGTCTAAGTGAGACCTACATAGATGTTTTTGTTTCATGTCTCTACGACATTCCTGGGAGTTACAGGCAGTTTTGTCTGTGTTTTCTTCCTAGGGTGCGCTAGAGCGCAGTTTTGAGTTTTGGGGTTTGGTTTTTTGATTAGGTCGCAATTTTTGCCAGTCCTGATGTGTGTGTCCAATTTGGTGAGTTTTGAAGCATGTTAAGGGGGTCAAATTACAGCTCAAAGAGGTGGCGGTATAATAATAAAACGCTAGAAATACAATAGGGTTCTCTGTCCCAAAGGGACTCGGTCCCTAATAATTGAGACTTCACACGGGCCGGATTTTGGACCCCGGATCTAAACTTTACCGCTGCCGGGTATTTTGTTCTATACTTTTATTGTCATATTTTCAGAATGTGTTTGTTCTATTTTTGGCCAAAGTAAGACAAAGAAAACAATCTGAAGTTGTCTTTATTTTTTAGTTTCAATGCCATGATTTTAATAGTACGGCCCGCATGTGCACAGATTTATGCCGCATGGAGGCACCTGAGCTCAAATGAGTTGGACACCCCTGATGTACAATATTCCAGTATATGTAACAGCTGCAGACAAAAAAATAGGGCAGCATAAAATAGAGAGTAGATCCAGCAGTAAATAGACATTATAAACAAAGAGGAAGCTAACAGAAGCGGTCGGACAAATTAAAAAAAAAAACTTGAGACTTCCCGCGGGCCGGATTTTGGACGCCGGCGGGCCGTAGATTGGGGACCCCTGTGTTAAAGTGTCTTTAAAATTTTAGTAGTGTTTGTTACAATGAGTTGGAAAATGACAACATGCACATTTTACGCTTCAATTTGATGTAGGAATAATTATTGAAAGATGTTTTGAAGATGAGCAATTCACAATAAAATAAAACATGTAACAACCAACCCCATTGTGCTCTGCTTGCTGCAAAATATTGAGTCAATCGACTTGTGAGACATGGACATTCATCACTGTAGTACTCTTTCCCCCTTGCAGACGGCGTTTTCTATTTAAGTTACTGTCAAAAAATTATCACGATTACAACAGTTTCAAACTAACAATTTAAAGCAGAATGCGAATGGCGACAACAACATCCAGGAAGAGGCGAGGATCTACTGTATGTCTATCCTAGGGAAAAATAGCCGCAATTGTCCGATTGGGAGAAAATCTTGTACATTTTAGCATGTGATCGTCAGACAGTCAGAAACCATTTTGGTTTCCAGGTGATATTTTGGTTTTTTTTACGCCTTGTGCAGATTTTCTTAGCTCTGATGTTGAATTGTATCTGTATAGAATTGGCAGAGGACATAATTGAGTAAAAAGAGAAAGTGGTCATTCACCTTTGCTTTGAAGAGGTTTGACTTGTCACTGTGCCTCCGATGATTGACGTCCAACAACCTGAGGACGGCGATGAAAACATGTCGTTAGTGGATACAAAAACAACACAATATGTCTTATCAGAATATTACTGCTTTTGTTGGTTCCATGCAATCCATGGCGTCAGTGGCCTCACCTGACGTCCTCTCTGGACAAGACGTCCAACAGCTTCGCCATGTCTCCGGGCCATTCTCCCAACTGCACTGAAAACTTGCTGACACGGTCGTCCAGCACCAGGGCTCGGTCCACACACTGCCTCACCAGATCCAGCTCCATGTTGGCACTGCTCACCACCACTGCAACCCTGGCAAAGGACCATTAGAGAAGAAACATTTTAAACTTTTAACTGGTAGAAACATGGACAACCGATGACAAACAACATGTGGAACATATTTCCAGAAGTGTGGGAGTGTACAGTTGACGTACTGTTCTCCATGCATTGCCATTGTAACGTTTAGTGATTCCCTCCATGGAAAATAAGTTCACAAATTAACTTTAGCCATCAAAATCTGGCCACAAAAAGCTAAGATACCCTTAATTGTTTTTGCTGTGTTTTAAAAAAAATACATAAAAAAACAAATCTAACTAACCTTTTTCCTCTCAGTTCTGGCAGCTGTCCTGCCAAGATGGCTGCCAGTCCCATGGCTCCCTCCGTGTCCACAGTAGAACGCTCAAACTCTTGAAACCTCAGCATTGCCACCAGAGAATCCTCCTCACTGTGAGGGAAAATTAACACTTATCATTGGCAGTTTAGAACACACTTTATTATTTAACTTTTACAAATACAGCACTTTGCAAAGGCCCGCCAGCGTCCAAGGCCCCCTGCCAAATTGTTTTAACCCAAAGCGGCCCCCGAGTAAAAAAGTTTGGGGACCCCTGCCCTACAGGCTAAGCACCGACACAAACATTTGTCGGGGAAACAAGCACTCAAGCAGCACTCATAGCAGACGCAGACAAACTATGTCATCAAAACAAGTATGCCTGATAGAAAACATTCAAATCTTTCAAAATGCGCTAGCTTGATGCTAATTTATATTGGCTTTTCCATAGACATGCTATTGATTAATACTGAGATAGGCTCCAGCACTCCCCGTGACCCCGAAAGGAACAAGCGGTAGAAAATGGATGGATGGCAAAACAACTCAAGTGTACATTGAAATCAAACGGCCCACGGGAAGTCACAAGTTAAAAAATATATATATATATATATTTTTTAAATTTTATTTATTCTTATTTAAAAAAATATGTCCTTTGTAATCCATTTTCTACCGCTGGCAAATTTTCTTAACCCAATGCGGCCCCCGAGTCAAAAAGTTTGGGCACCCCTGATTTAGAGCAGACCTGGGCATTCTGCGGGCCACATCCGGCCCTTTGTGCGTCCCTGTCCGGCCCGCGTGAAGCCAATCATAAATTACAAAATACATTTAAAAAAGTATCTATGTCGAGTGTGCAATACAACGGTGCTGCTTTTGTTTTGAAAATCGTTATTTGTATTACTTCCGTGTGGACGTATGCGCGTGCGTGATTGTGAGTGAATGTGAACAGCTGCAATCACAAATTACAAAATAAAGTTGAAAAAACATCTATGTCGTGCGCGCAATACAACTGTGCTGCTTTTATTTTGAAAAGTGTTATTTATGGGCGTATGTCCGTGTGTAACCTGTGAGTGAAGGTGCACAGCGACAAGTGATGCACGGTTTACACCCGGGACGCTAAAAAGAGAAAAGTTGATGACGAATGGCGTGTTTTCAACAAGACATGGACTGCCAAGCAACGTTCCCTCTAAGGTGGGCGCCTGCGCAATTGTGCACTGCTCAAGCGTCCTCTGCGCACAACAAATATATGCCGCGCACCAAATCAAACCCATCTGAATTCTAAACAAAATAAACACATTTATTCTGTGTAATTTTGCAATGCAACTTTGAGTGACAGTGACAACAAGCGGCCCTAACGGTGTTCGTCAACACCGTTCAATTGAACACCGTTCAATTATTGTAACGTCTATCAAGATGCTTCGAGGCCAGGAATTATATCGATCACTTTATTGAGCAAAACTGTTTATATTCGGCCATAACCACACCAAAAACATGAGTAAAACACTTCTATCTCGAAAAACTAGTCATTTTCTGCCGTACAAACCAAGCCAAAACCAACTTGTCATCTGTCACCAACACGCATACCACTAAGCCACTGGTGTGTTTATGGCCACACAAAAAGTCGGACAACTCAAACACCACACAAAGTTACACTATGACTCCTCAGTCATACGTGTGCTTATTTTACTGTCATTTATTATTAATGTTAATTTATTTATATTAATCATGGAATGCTGTTACTAGAGAAAGTTACAGGAATGCACACTTCATCCTATGCTTACATGTCATTGTGCAACATGAGGATGTTTAAGGGGAACTAAATGTGATCTCTGAAAGGGGTACAAATGATTTCCAAAGCAGTGCTTTTGGTATAAAGTTAAGTTAGGTTAAATGAAAGTATTATTATTATTATTAATTATTATTATTATTATTATTATTATTATTATTATTATTATTATTATTATTATTATTTATCTTACGGTATATATCAAAAATAATATTGAGCAAAATTTAATTGAAATATTGTCGATGTGGCCCTCCAGCAGTGCTCGGGTTGCTCATGCGGCCCCCGGTAAACATTAATTGCCCACCCCTGATTTAGAGTATAAAAACGTTGTACGCTCAACAGAAGACTAGACTGGCACATTCATCTTAATGGCAAAGACTGCTTCCTGGCTAGGCAACACACCATATACACTACTACCATCTAATGTCTTGGAATTGCAACTACATGCAAAGTTTACTACAGTATATAATACTTGCAAATGACACTTCAAAGTGTAAAAAAACAAGATATAACAACTGGACAGCACCGCTGTCATTAGCAGCTCACTGTTAAATGTTAAACAACAAAACATAGACAAATTAACATTTATCAACGTTTGAACACACGCAAAAGTGCACAATATTGGCACCACTGAGTACTGGTATTGATTCCCAGCTAAAGGGAATTGGTCATGAGAAATGTGAAAAGTACCTATCCCTACTTACAATACATATTTAGAATCACGACCATGATTATAAATACATACCATGGAGTGAAATTTGAGATTTGAGATCAGGGTAACCAGACGTACAACAATTATCGTATTTGCTCCGCACGGTCAATAATTCCAAAGATTCCCATCATGTATGACGTTAAAGGAGTACATCTTGCATTGATGTCGTCATTGTCTGCCGTACTGCTTTACAGCCAGGTGGGGGCGCAGTTCTGCCAATGCTGTTCGTTAGTTGAAGGGTAAAATTGCATCATATGATATACTATAGCAGGGATATTCAACAAAATAGTTTTGGGGGGCACATTTCCAGAAAGCTAAGGAACGGGGGTGTTGTCACTATCAGTCTTATACACATATAGCGTCCTCTACAGTAGACATTTGATGTTGGTCTATTTATTTATCAATCAATCAATCAATCAATGTTTATTTATATAGCCCTAAATCACAAGTGTCTCAAAGGGCTAGTCAGAGTTACAGGAGCACTCTGTTGTTTTTAAGAACCTTCTGCAAAACAACTAGTCAAAGATCACCATTGACATCCCTGTAGCGTTGCAAACATTTTAGTCCCTCACAAGTTTTTTTAAACTGAACTCACGGGCCACCAGTGGAATAGTCCAAATTGTGAAAAAAAGAGGACCTAAAACGGAACCTTGGGGAACACCACTAGTATAACTTAAGTTGTTGAACAAATTAATACTGATTGCGTCTGAAGTAAACAAGCTACAGCAACACCTCACAGTACGAAAACAATCTAACTGCCAAAAAGGAGAGGAGTTAGGGGGGGTGCCTTGAGGAACGCCTCAGTTATGTAAGTCACAAGTTTGGACCCCAGTGTTCTATGTTTGTTAGCACCCCGAAATGTCAATGCAATGATCTTCCAATGTGTTTGCAGTGGTCCAAGTTCATCTATACAACAGGAGTACTCTGGTGTTTTTAGGAATTTGCTGCAAAAATGTTTGTCTCCCAAGTTTTGATCTGAACTCGGGGGCGATGTGGCCCTCGGGCCGCCAGCTGAATAGCCCTGCTCTATAGCACAGTACATCTTATATTTTACAGTGTGTGGTGATGTCAAATTGGGTATGAATTACCATGAATTGATTAACATGGACCCCGACTTAAACAAGTTGAAAAACTTATTCGGGTGTTACCATTTAGTGGTCAATTGTACGGAATATGTGCTGAATTGTGCAATCTACTAATAAAAGTTTCAATCAATCAATCAATCAATGCATGATATTTTTTCTCAAAATACGATAATCCAAGAAACTGGTACGTTCGTTTGGCCTACCCCACCTGGCAACACTGTTTAAACTGAGGTGAGTGTTTTGTTGAAGTAGTAGTCAAAGGTATGGACACACTTGCTCATGTTATTGAATGAGAAAGTGTTTCCAACTTGGTATGATTGCATTCGGTTAACAATCCCAGTATATTTACTGTTTGGTACCGTTTAACTGTGAATAATGTATTGGTACCGTTTAACTGTGAATAATGTAATCTTGATACATTTGCATAGTACTTTATGGTAATTAACATGGATATCTAACATTCGATGAGACTACATGAAACCGTAGCCCTGCTGTGGACTACCTGACGGAGATGACTTTATCCACAAGTCTCTTTGCCAGCTGGAAGGTGTTGATGCCGAGCGAGTGCTCCATGAGATCTGACAACACACAAGACAGCAACATATGTTGTGTTACTACAGCAAAGACAAACTCGTGTCTCCAGCGTCTGCACAGAAAATACAAACACTTCTAATACACAGTACAGGCCAAAAGCCTGTACTGTCATTCAATGCGTTTTCTTTATTGTCATGACTATTTACATTGTAGATTGTCACTGAAGGCATCAAAACTATGAATGAACACATGTGGAGTTATGTACTTAACGAAAAAAGGTGAAATAACTGAAAATATGTTTTATATTCTAGGTTCTTCAAAATAGCCACCCTTTGCTCTGATTACTGCTTTGCACACTCTTGGCATTCTCTCGATGAGCTTTAAGCACACATGTGAAGTCAATCAATCAATCAATCAATGTTTATTTATATAGCCCTAAATCACAAGTGTCTCAAAGGGCTGCACAAGCCACAACGACATCCTCGGTACAGAGCCCACATACGGGAAGTAAAAAAAAATATTTCAGGTGACTACCTTTTGAAGCTCATTGAGAGAATGCCAAGAGTATGCAAAGCAGTAATCAATAGTCATGAAAGTAAAGAAAATGCATTGAATGAGAAGGTGTGTCCAAACTTTAGGCCTGTACTGCACAGTTTGACCACACTGATAATCCCAGCAGGCACTAGATATTAAAACAACATTGAGAACTTGTTGAATTAGGTCCTGACGTTGAGCAACTCAAACATAACGTCCCTCCCCCCACCACATCCCACCTGCTCGGATTGTAAATAATCAAATGTAAATAATCAAATGTATATACTTGTTCTTACGCTTTCTGAGCTCACTATGTTCACTGCTCGCTGTACATATCCTACCAAGTCAGACCTACACAGTTTCAATGTCTATTTCACAGATGATATAATTGTTGATGACTGAAGTGCTGATATCAACCAAACCTAGCCCCCCCCACCTCAACCCCCTCCACATCCCACCCCCCGGATTGTAAATAATGTAAATAATTCAACGTATAAACTCTGATGATTAACTTGTGTGATGACTGTATTATGCTGATAGTATATATTTGTACCATGAATTGATTAACGTGGACCCCGACTTAAACAAGTTGAAAAACTTATTTGGGTGTTACCATTTAGTGGTCAATTGTATGGAATATGTACTGTACTGTGCAATCTACTAATAAAAGTCTCAATCAATCAATCAAAAAAGCATTGTTGGGTTCTAATGTTGATTTGACCATAGAATTTTGTTCATTTCCCAACCAATATTCTACTACACAAATACAACGTTGCATGCTTTTTGATGACGTCTATTCAGTGTCAGAACGTGACATTGATTTGACCTTTGAAATTCGTTCATTTCCCAACCAACAGCGTGGATCCAACATCGGACATCAACGTTGTCTCAATTTACAAATACAACTATTTTGCAATGTTGTTTCAAAGTCAGTTTAAAGGACATGTATGTATAACCAATGTTGTATCAATGTGGTGTGCCTGCTGGGATAAAGCTACTCTGCTACGTTTACCTCCGTACAGTCTGCTACTGGGGCTGCTATGAAAGTCTTTGACGGGACCGTCTGTCTTCAGAGATTGATGCAGCAAAGGGAAACCTTCAGGTTCTATTCCCTGTTGAAGAAAGTACACAGACACACAGCATGGTTTAGAACCACACATACATACACCTGGAAATATTAGAGAAATACTACCACTTCGTTTGTCCTCACAGAAGCTGAGCTGTGTACTCTTGAATGTGTTGCAGAATTTATGCATCTTTACTTCTTTGATCACACAGAGACAATCTATCACCTCTAACAGCCCCCATGTGTTTTAATGCAAGGCACCACGTAGAGCCAGAAGAGTATTATACATGACAAAAGATAAGAGGCTCTCATCCCTTCCCTCCACTGCAAACAAACGTAAAGCTGTCAGAGTTGCAGCAGTGGGCAGACAACGGCAGCAGGGAAACGGGGAAAAACATCAAATATGTTTATCTTGTTAAGAAAAGCCAAGCTGAATGAAAAACATCCATGGCTCAACACCAGAGAAATGTAGGAGGCGAGCTGCAACGTGTCTCTGCAACAGGAAGCAAGGGTTTCTGGGAAATGTGACCTCATTTTGGCGGCGCACAATCGAAGCTGCGAAATGAGCCGATTCATCACATTTTGATACAAGTTCATATATTCTTTTCCTCCCCGCCTCTGACCGCGGACTTACTATGACAAGAACGTGTGTGTTGAGATGCTTGATGGCTGCAGCCGTGCCCGCCAGCAGGCCGTACTGTCCAGCTGCAGGCACCAACACTGCATCAAGTTTGGCCACTTGCTCGTAGATCTCCATCCCCACTGTGCCCAGTCCTGCCAGGTAGGTCGCACTTTCATCTCTGGACAGAAACAAATCAAAGAGAGTAGATGAATGCTGATTAGTAGTGATTCAGGCGTACCTAACATGTGTTCTCATGCGGACTTCTGACATACATTTAAATGGTTATTTCCAGCAATACATATAAAATGCCACTAGGTGACAGTATAGCTCAGCAAGCGCCTTTCTGTTCGGAATTTGAATTGTATTTGTTAATATCTCTTTAGATTTGTGTAAATAATCACATCAAAATATGATAATAACTTGTAAGTCATGTAGAGCCTTTAAGGGGAACTGCACTTTTTCGGGGAATTTTGCCCATCTTTCACAATCCTTATGTAAGAGAAAAACACATATGTTTTTCTTTTTTTTAAAGCACTTTAACTAGTAAATAAATGCAATGGGAGCCGCTCTGTTCTGCATATAAAGCACTTAAAAAACACTTTCATTGTTTTATATATACACTGTGATTATACAGTACTGTATTTTTCGGACTATAAGTCGCAGTTTTTTTCATAGTTTGGCCGGGGGTGTGACTTATACTCAGGAGCGACTTATGTGTGAAATTATTAACACATTACCGTAAAATATCAAATAATATTATTTAGCTCATTCACGTAAGAGACTAGAAGTATAAGATTTCATCGGATTTAGCAATTAGGAGTGACAGATTGTTTGGTAAACGTATAGCATGTTCTATATGTTATAGTTATTTGAATGACTCTTACCATAATATGTTAGGTTAACATACCAGGCATGTTCTCAGTTGGTTATTTATGCCTCATATAACGTACACTTATTCAGCCTGTTGTTCACTATTCTTTATTTATTTTAAATTGCCTTTCAAATGTCTATTCTTGGTGTTGGGTTTTAACAAAGAAATGTCCCCAAAAAATGCGACTTATACTCCAGTGCGACTTATATATGTTTTTTTTCTTCTTTATTATGCATTTTCGGCCGGTGCGACTTATACTCCGGAGCGACTTGTAGTCCGAAAAATACGGTGTATGGAATATCGTAACAGGCACATTCATAATAACATGTGATATTTATGTAGTTTGCTCATCTTAAGCATACGCGGCACAGTAATGTAATAGATGTATCACAACGTTACATTTTTCCTTCGACAACATCACTGATTATTCACTACAAACTTCATGAGAGCCAACAATCATAATAAAACATCACTCACTGTACAAAGTCTGCTGTCACTGGGATGCCGACTGTTTGGATGTTAAGTTGTTCCCGTTTAGATGAAGAATGATTTATAATCCTCGCAAAGAGTTAAAAAAACCCCAGATGTGTACAAACCAGCGTCTTTTTAGCCATCTGCAGTCCCTTTCAAGATTTTTCATTACGCCCAATGGGTTGAGATTTTTCTTGCCCTGATCTGAGCACAGGATGTCGTTGTGGATTGTGCAGCCCTTTGAGACATTTGTGATTAAGGGCTACATAAATAAATTTGGATCAAGGGAGAGGAATTGCAGCCCCACTTTACCGTGTACCTCTTGCTTGGTATACTTGCTCGCCCCGGTGTAAACTATTTGCTTGCCGAACAGAATTGCTATTGCGACATCCAGTGGACACATTTAGAACAGCAATTTTATCTTAAAAAATGCAGCTCAATTTTACACTTAGCAAACTCCTCTCGCGGGCCGGATGGAACCTGTTCACGGGCCTGATCCAGCCCGTGGGCCGCATGGTTGATATCCCGATCTAGAATAAACTTTCACAAGCTCCGAGGCGAGAACGCAGATGTCAATACAATGCGCTGCTAACTGTAGGTTCTCAACGTTAGCGCTTATAATAGCCATTGCTAATACTTGGTTAATATTCAGGTCACAAAATGTAAACGGGGTATTGTTGGCAGTTTTTGGATGGTTATTTAGAGGGCATTAATGGCGGAATAAACAAAATAGACGCAATGAAGTCATGGCTTCCATTGGTTCCATTGTAAGCAGACTTTTATTTACGTTTATTTACTAGTTAGAATGCATTTAAAAAAAGACGTGTGTTCTTGTCTCTCATAAGGATTGTGAGTGATAGACGAAATTCCAAAAAAGTGCATTTCCCCTTTAAGGAATAGACTGTGTTAGACTTGACTGAAGGGTAAAAGCCACGTTTTAGGAAATTTGCTTTTGCATTCATAATGTTACGTTTGACGACAACATCCAATTCCCCTCATCAGTCTGGTCAGATGTGAGGTCTGCATATGTCAAGCTATAATTAAATGTGTCTGAAGTAAATATTACAGGGAAAAGCAGACCACCAATTCCTACAATCACTGCAGTCCATAATTAAGGCATCAAGAAACATGTGTGAGAAAACCCAGCAGGACCACTGCAGTATGAAAACTGCACAACAAAACATAAAAGGCCCTACTGGAAACTGGTGTGTAACGTGTGTTATGCTAAAAGCTAACACTTGTACAGTAAGGGCCTGATTTACTAAGATCTAAATAACTTGTGCTAAACAGCATGAGCAATCTATAAAATAGTGTGTACTATCTGTGGGCGTGTTACGTGTGATTTACTAAGACTGCACATGCAATTGTACAGTAATGTGGTGCAGACCATTGGCGTTGTTAGGCCTATTTTAGGGGGGCTCAAGCCCCCCTAAAATGTTCTAAAGCCCCCCTAAATAATTTGGTGTTAAAAAAAAAAAAAAAAAAAAATTGATTTTTTTTTTTTTTACAAATACATGCCGACATATTCATTATAAAGTGGCCCGAATATGAGTTTGAATAAATAATCATATAACCTGTCATTATTCACTCAGCTTCCCCTCATTTCATAGCGTAAGGTAGAGAGCCCCTTTAGTGCGCCGGTATCCAATCCATTCCACTTGTTCATATAGAAAATGCCCACATCACTCAAAATCCAGTCCACATTTTCTCTGTGACCTTGCTTGCGGTCCTTGGACTTGTTCATATAGAAAATGCCCACATCACTCAAAATCCAGTTTGCATTTTCTCTGCGACCTTGCTTGCGGTCCTGCAGGTGTACGAAGCACATTAGCACACAGCACTGCAGAACAAGAACCTTGTGTCTGCAATTGTAAATAATTTAGTTTTTAAATTTTGTGTTTCTTGTAGAATCAATATAAGGTAATATAAATTAGCCTATTGTTAAAATTATTAAAAAAACATCATTAAATATATTTGTTTTATTGTATTGTTACATTAATAGCTGTTGTATTATTATAGGATACTTGTTAAACATTTCATAGGATTTTCAGAGGGTGGAAAAACCAAGACATTTAATATAAAGTTTAAAATGAATAAATACATAAAAAGAAAAAGGAAAACATTTGTTAAAAGCCATCGTCCCGGGGAGCATTTAATTTCGTCCCGTGCATTTTTTTTTATACCGTCCCCGGGATGACGGCACTACATTAATCCCAAACCATGGAAGTTACATTTTATTGTTTGCATTATTTGTTTCAGCATCGCACTTTGAAGATGGTCCATCAGCTCTTTGACAGCTTTGGCTCTTTTTCAGATCAGCAGACGGACTCTAAGTCTGTCTTATTTACAGTATATATAAAAGTTTGTCATTTCTATTCAGACTTCCATATATATTTAATTTCCTTAACGGCTTGCCATAATATATATATATATATAAATATATTATATACAAGCCAAATTATCCCGATCCAGATATTACTTTAATTCAAGTAATTAAGTAATATTTCCAGGGCTTGAATTTACAACCATTTTAGTCACATATGTGCCCAAAATGTAATCTGTGCAACTTCAAAATATTTGGGAACCATCAATTATTGTATTGTGAGCTAAAGTGGTGGCATTAGCCTCTATGTTGTGAATGAATAACATAGAGGCTAATGCCATGACTTTCATTGTGTTTCAGCGTATCTTGAAGGATCATGCAAGTAATTGTTTCTCGTTGATGCTGTAAACAAAATGTCACTGTGCAAACCCATGTTTGTTGTTGTACTGAACACAGATTGAAAATAAACCCACTGAAATAATAATAATAACAATGATTAATTTCTAAGTCTGTGTTAGCCGTTTGTGAAGTTTTGTGCTCGTGCGCTACGTTCGCTCGCATCCTGTGCATCTCCTGGGGGCTAAGCCCCACCTGTCCTTAAAAGCTAGTGACGCCCCTGGTGCAGACCCCCTATTTTAAATGAGGATTTTGCGTGTACTATACGGGTCATCACCACGGAGACACTCTCATTTATGTTATCATGCCTGTAGCGTTTTGCAGTTTTTTTAAACACACAGGAGACATCTACCACTTTTTATGGGCATTTTAGAAGCAATTCTGCAGTGAATCTACTGTACATTGACATTTTTTTTATTATTGCTAAAGGTGCGCTCATTGGAGAGAGGCTTCACTTATTGCGCTCAAGAAGTTGAAAAATGCTACTTAAAGAAGTTGTTTTCATATAAGATATATTTTAATAATACATATTTTATGTGGAAAAAAACGAACGTCATTTAATAATACTAAAAGACACCAAAACGCATCATTTGAATTTGTTTTAAGTTAATGTTAAAGTACCAATGATTGTCACACACACAATAAGTGTGGTGAAATTTGTCCTCTGCATTTGACCCATCCCCTTGTTCACCCCCTGGGAGGTGAGGGGAGCAGTGAGCAGCAGCAGTGGCCACGCCCGGGAATCATTTTTGGTGATTTAACCCCCAATTCCAACCCTTGATGCTGAGTGCCAAGCAGGGAGGTAATGGATACCATTTTTATAGTCTTTGGTATGACTCGGCCGGGGTTTGAACTCACAACCTACCGTTCTCAAATGATAAAATTGTATTACTGAATAGACAAAGTGTCTAATATTTTTTATTTTTGACCATCCAAAATGTTGACACACACACGTAGGACGGAGGATTCTCGTTTGTGTGTGCAGCGCGAGAGCAGATCCTGCAGCCGTGTGTGGTGTTTTCACTTTGCAGGTCCTTCTGAAGCATTCCAAATACAAAGAGTGTTGATAAATCACGTTTCGCGTGCTAAATAATTGTATTTGTAACTTCTCCTCGCAGTATTGTGGGTGTTTTGATGATCAGCATATATTTTGCATATTAATGACGACAAAGACGCAAAATGGATTGCATGCCTTATTCTGCTCACTTAACAGACGCAATCTACTTTGCACACGTTTAGTAGATCAGCTTTGCGTGTGCTATCAAGTTGGCACATGTTTTAGTACACGCAAACCTTTAGTAGATCAGGCCTGAAGTGTAGTAAAATGTTGACTGACTCTTCAAGGTAGAGGTATCCATTGTTTGCGGCCAAATGGCGGGCGTGGTTCTGTGAATCATGACCGGTGCTGCCGTAGGAGATGACCATGGCGCCGTAGTCTCTGTAGATCCGAAGACGAGGTGAGGAGCAACATGAGGGCATGATGGCAAACACGGGGATCTTCAGCTCCACTGCATGATGGGCCACAGCCATGGAGAAGTTACAGTCGGTGGCAACAATCACACCTTTTCTCTGCTGCTCCTGCAAATACATGGAACAACTCAAAGGTCAACTTATTATTTTTTTATTGCATCCACACATCGCTGGTGACTGTCTTTCAGTCTTTCTAATACAGTAAATACTGTGTATTTCATATGTAATACAGAGCAGGGATTCCATAATCTATCAGGATGTGTTGTTTTTTGCAACTCTCAGTGGTCACATTAATTCATCAAATTAAGCAAATGACAAGAGTACAGTTGTTGAAGGATTCAGACGTGTTTGTTTGTGGATACTTTCTACTTCTACCTGGGAGACTTTGTATCTAAAAGTAATATTTAAATATAGTTATTAGATACTTGTTTAAATTAACAAATTATGTATTTTAGACTGCAATATTGTTCAATTAAGGAATTTTTTTTACAAAAGTCTAACTTGTGTGCTTAGCTGTCGTGTAGCTGCGAGCTACTAATAGCCCATAGCCTACCATGTTTACCTTTTGTAAATGACTTCACTAAAGTACAAGAAAAGACCAAACTTTTGTGTTTATTGGAGGACATTTAGATGTTGACTGGCTGTGCATCTTTGCATAAGTAAACGCACTGCAGAACTGTTATTATCGGAGCTTATATCGGATATTTTTGATGTAAGCCGATATCGTCTGTAACTTGTTTTTTAATTTTTTGCTGATATCGGAACGATATCAATATCAGAGTGGGATACCCCTACTTTTTACATAAAGCATTTAACTTCTTGTCATACAAAATATAACAAAATCCACCAAACATCATCTGTTTGGAAGGTTGACAGTGTGCCATGTTTCATGAAAAATGTCTACAAGATCTTCAGTTGGACACAAATAACAGTGGTGTGCCGTCAGGGCCAGCAAGGCCTTCGCTGCTGGCCTAACATAACCAGAAATCATGATCATAGTTACAGATACAATTATTTTTTAATTTACTTTCCCTAAATATCTAAAAATATTCATATTCTTTTCTTCTTAAGCTCCTTCCAGTGCTGTTGTTTTTAGTTTTAGTTTGTATTCAATCAGAATTCAGCTAGTTTATGTTGCCATGCTGTACCAAATCTGCCCGAAGCCTTCAGAATCAACAATGTCTGTGCGCTGTAAGTGAACGGGGACATACAGGTGATAGATAATTGCGATAGCCAATCAGATCACGAGGTATTGTCAGGAAGGCCTTTAGATGGCCTAAGGTTGAACGTGACATTTACGCGTCCTGTGATTGGATACTCATCGGGACCGTTAGCGGATGAATTTGAGAACACATAGAGTTGAGAGACAGTTGTGATAGCCAATCAGATCACAAGTTGTTGACAGTAGCCTATCCAAGTAGCCTGATGTTAACGAGACTGTGATTGGATACTCACTTGTCACTCCGAAGGGAGTATCCATTCACAAGTTTCAATTTAGCTGGAAGTGGTAAGTGTTGTGCCGTAGCAGACTGGGATAGCAGAGAAAGAGAACAAAACATTGTTTAGGTGGCAGATATATATTTGCAAGGCCATTATCAAGAAGGATATTTAAAGAGAGCTCAGCTGTTCTTGCGATAAAAATGTGATGAAAATGGGGAAATGCCCGCCATTTCCAATTGAATAAACCGACAACGAGGGGTACCGCTGGCTCATACGGCGTCAAATAGGTCCTATAAATTGTGAGTTCAAATATTTTATTTTTTCACTTTTAATATGTTATTTGCAATATTAATTTTGACAGTACCACATAAGATATGTTTTAATTGCTGATGCAGGTTTATTGACTTTTAAATGCGCCAGAAAATAACCCGTTTTGTACACTGTCGATGTGATTCAATCCCCAGTAGTGCGTAAATGTGTTTCTGTATAGTATTTCTCCAGCAATGATCATGTGGTGACATAAATTATGGTATTTTGAGAGGTAATCATTGAAGTCGGACATCACTGAAGGCCTAGGTGGGAAACGCACGGCCCGCCACTGACAAATAGAGATTCATTCACAATTGAAGTTAAAAAGTGGCTTTGGAGCAATCAAAGCTGCTCACACGGTCACTAAGATGGGCATTATGTTTGACACATCAACCTAATGTGTATTATATTTATCCATGAGAGCATTTTTTATTGTAAATTGTGAGGTGTGTCTGTTAAAATCATGGTTGTTTTTACAAATGATGACAGATGTGAACAAAAGCATGTATTGTCTTTGTGTGATGATGTAAATGAGGTGTGGTTGTATTGTATATTAAGTATGTGTCCATGAAAGGGCATTTTATGACTTTTTTCTTAATACTTGTGTATGATTTTATTGTCATAATTTTATTGCATGATTTTTGTATCCCTTTAATTTAGGTAGCCAGGGACTGCAGATGGAAATTAGCTATTTAGCTATAATCTGGTACAGAACATATCTGTCTTTGAGCTTAATGTTTCTGTACATTGTCCCTTCAAATAAAGACTAAACTAAAACCGGTCAATCCTTGCTTCCTGGGGAAGATCTTCCCTGGCAAGCAATTGGTACTCCAGTACTTGTACCCGGAGGCTGGTCAGGTCCAATCGCAGCTGCGGCAGACTTTTTTTTGGGGGGGCGTGGCCTCCAGCTCCGGCTGAATACCGGGAGTTTGTCGGGAGAAAATCTCTGTCGGGAGGTTGTCGGGAGAGGCGCTGAATATCGGGATTCTCCCGCTAAAAACGGGAGGGTTGGCAAGTATGCACCTGCTACAATCAGTATTTTAGCATGCGAACATTAACATGCTAGCTTTTTAGCTAGTTAAGCAGATATATATACACCTCAGTGTCATATATTTTGGCATTTCACTAATGCTAACTGAAGGCCTGTTATCACAGTACTGTTAGCATGATAGCTATTTTTTAGCTCATTTTGCACATATTTTTTTGCCACTTCACTCTATCTGGCCAGCGTGGTAAAAGTTAGTATTTCAGTTCTGCTTTGGCTCTTCAGCATTTACACGAAATTTCACGAAAATTGCATTTTCTATTTTTTTGAAAAACATGTATGAATTGGTCTAGTTTCAAAGGTGAAATATCAAAATGGCCCCCGCATCCTTTAATTTGACAGTCTGTGGGCCTGAGTAAAAAACTTTGGGCAGTAGATAAGTTTTTCCTCTCAGATTGACACTGGAGATGCAGGGGCGGATTAAGAAATTTTGGCCCCCTGGGCCTGACATGGTCTTGGCCCCTCAACCCCCCGCGCGTGTGGGCGCACACACACGCACGCACTATGCAAGAAATACTGTATACTGTGAACAGACATGCACACTGTACTGTACAGAAGAGTGCACATACTGCACACACACTATTAGGTATACCACACAGACACTGACAAGCACAGGTTTCACACAGACACAGGGGGAGGGGATAAATGGCCTAAAAATAAACATTTTTGAAAATGATTACGCCCACTTCAGTGATGGTGCATTGGGTCATTTGAGAGATATTATGTATTGGAAGTTGGTAGCTATCATGAAATAAACCCCCCAACCCACCCAAAAAACTAAATCGGACATGATTTTTGCCCCCTTTTCCTCCCTTCTATCATTAAAAATAAAATAATATCTTAGGAAAACACATTGGCATAACGGCAGCTGTGCAGCAAATTGAGGCTCAAAGTCTGTATCTATTTGTGGTTAAGCTTGAGGAGAAGGAGAAAGGTAAAATGATAACATGCATCGGAGAGCACCACAAAGAAAGGTGTAGGCCAGTTCATGGTACAAGGGCTGCATGCAGGTCAAGATAGCCCATTTCCAAGAATGCTATAGTGGCTGGACAGGCACTGGACATGTCCTGAACTCAGTGTCAGACGTGGCTGCCGAATACTTGGATGAAGTGAAGCAGCTGACAGATCTCATGCTGCCCCATCTGAAGACTGTCCTGGCCAGGCAGAGGATGGATGAGGAGACCTTCCCAATGGACCCTGTCAGTGAACAGGCTAGTAACATTGATGGCACCCCTGTGCACAACATTGGGATGGAGAGACAATGTGGCAAGGTGGACTACAAACTGAAGAAGTTGGGCACACTGAACGCAGTCAATAGGTCAATAATTTTACAGAAGAGCCAGGAGCTTCAGAGGTTTCAAGGCAGCAGCACAAGCAAAAAGGGAGGTTGAACTCAACTGGAGTAAATTCATGAAGGCAAAATTCGAGAGTAGGGCAGATGAGAAACAAGAGATGGCTCAAAGAAAGGAGAGTAAGAGACTAGACATGCTGGACACACTGAAATCTTTTGATGGCCCCTTCACGATAGTGGGGAAGTTGAAAAGTTCCTTGTGGATGAAAGTCTGCACAAGAATGCAAAGCTGCAGAGAATGAAGCTTGAGGTTCAGTTTGCCAGAGAAAGCACCAAGCTTCTGCCTAAAGTCAATCCTATCTTCACAATCCAGGTGACACTTCCCAGAAATGGCAAAAGTGCAATTCTCCAAGTCATAATGGATACTTAGAATTTTATGGTGGTGGTAAGTATTCATGAAAACAGGTAGCCTAACATTAGTGAATGGGTGAATTCTGGAAATAACCTAAAAATCTTACACAGTGCACCTTTAAGCAAGGGGTTTCTTTCGTGCTTTCAATTTTGCAAAATCATCCACCACATCATTGAAGTCCAACTCTCTTGTCAGCTCACTCTCAATTGCCATTAGAGATAACGCATTTAATCTTTTCTGAGTCATTCTTGTGCGCAGCTCATTTTTTACTCTTGACAAAAGAGAGAATGAGCGTTCTCCCTCACAGTTACTGACCGGTAGAGTGAGAAAAATCTGTAGCGCAATGTATGTATTAGGAAACGTAGGCTGTAGTCCAAAATGTATTATTGTTTTGAGCAGTCCTGAAGGGGTCCTCTCCTCATCAGTGTTGTTGAGCTGTATAAAAGATTTGAACTGTATAAGCTCCTGTCCAAGACTTTCATTGAGGTCAGATGGGTATGATTCAGTGAGAATCTTGGCCTTGTGAAGGACTGAAGCATTGGACTCTGTATCCAAAGAGAAAAGGACACTGAACAAATTGTTCAGATGTTTGTAGGCCTCCAGACGGTGATTAAGGCTTGAACTCAGTTGATCAATAGAGGCAATAAATGTCTCTATTTGAAACAGTTGCCTTCCCTCAAGCACAACATCTGGGGATGCTGATTCATCAGCAAACTTTTTACGTTTCCTCGTCCGTTCAGCCCTGTAAGATGGGGTGCCACCCAACATGTTTAAGGCTTTCTGCTCAAAATTATCAAATAGATCTCTTTGGGAGAGAACAAAGGTGCGCAGAGATTCCAGCAATCTAACTGCTGTACCAAGGTCCATGTCTGCTTTTTGAAGTTGCAGACTTGTGGCCTGAAATCTGGACAGAACAGTGTCCCAAAAGCCTGCCATGAAGGCCATCTCAAGTGAATCCAGCTTCCGCACTAGACTGTCAGCTTCAGTTCGTGTGTCTCGTTTCTCTGTGTCATCAGTGGAAATAACCTGTAGTGCTGCTTTTATTTTACTGTAGTTCTGCCACAGTGCTTTGGTAGATTCTGCATGGCAACTCCAACGCGTGTTGGATAAAGCTTTAAGTGTGAGATCTATGTTGGAATTGCCAAATACCCTGTCCCATCGGTGTGTGGATGCAGTTGTGAAGTTGTAAATAGACTGAATCAAGTCAAAATACTTAGAGACTTCATTTCCACATCTGTCAATGCTGTTGACTCCCACCAAATTCAAAGAGTGAGCTGCACATGGAATATAGTGTATTAATGGGTTGCTTTTCTTTAAGTGAGCCTGCAACCCATTATACCTCCCTGACATGTTGCTGGCATTATCATAAGCCTGCCCCCTGCAATTTGACAGCTCTAACCCTAGATTTTCCAACACAGACATGACACAGTTAGCCAAACTTTCACCTGTATGGCTAGTAATGGGCTCAAAACCCACAAAGCGTTCAACAACACTGCCCTCTTTGCTAACAAAACGGAATATGAATGTCAATTGGTCCACATGAGATAAATCTGGGGTTGAATCCACAATGATAGAGTAGTATTTGCTTGCTTGCAGTTCATCTGCTATAGCCTGTTTGGTTTTTGCACCCATCAATTCAATGAATTCCTCACAAATGGTGGAGGACAGATATGAGGTATTACCTCGACCCATCTGCCCAAACTTTCTGATGTGATCCTTTAGAAAGGGATCAAATTCAGCCAGGACCTCCAGAATACCAAGGTAGTTCCCATTGAGAGGAGACCCTAACGATTCATTTTTACCCCTAAATGCAAGGCCCCTTTCTGCAAGGAATTTAATGACTGCAACAACTCTTTGTAACACCTGCCTCCAATAGCTGCTCTCTGCCTGAAACTGTTTGAACAGGTCTGCATCAACTGTGGCACCTTTGGCGCGGTTCAAGACTGCTTGCATGCAGGTTATGTGCTCAGCACTTCGCTCATGTTCACCAAATCTTTCTGAGTGTTTCCAATCACAATAGCCTGTCACAAAAGAATGCGTTTTTGGGGAAAACAGTTTGCATGCAAAGCAGTAAACATTACCAGTAGAGGGAGAGTACATCAGCCACTCTCTTTGTACTCGTTGTCCATTGGGCAAGTGTGAAGTAAAATGTTCATTGTTTAGGCATCGGGTTTTGCCTCCTAGCCCACTGTTCCTCACAGAAGCTGGATAATGGCTGTGACGGTTGTGAAATGATTTTGCACCTCTTTGAATAAGAACTTCCTTCATTGACTCAGTGAGGGTCTCAGCCCATTTAGCGGGATCACTAGGTAGAGTTGTCACTGTAGATGGTGTTGAAGAAAGATTCAGCTCATTTTCTATGCTGTCCAGAGGTGCAGTGACCTCACATTCATCCGAGCAACTGGCTACTGCTGAATTGGTTGAATCATAAGCATCAGAAGCATTTGGTTCAGTGTCTACACTTGTAGTGGTCTCAGGATCTTGGGAGCTACATGCTAGCTCAGGTGCATTGCTAACCTTAGCTGAATTTGCAGTAGCATTTATAGAATTGCTTTCAGCAGATGTCTTTGTACTGAAGAAGCTGGAGATATTTGGAACACTCTCAAGTAAAACTGATTCCTTTTTTTTCTTTTCTTGCTGAATTTTTTTTCTAGCTCCTCCACTTAAACGTTTATGATCCATATTTCCCTTCTTTCTTTGCACATTGGCTCTTTGCCTATCACAACAGATAAACCAACTATGTGTGTGTGTGTGTGTGTGTGTGTGTGTGTGTGTGTGTGAGTTTGTTTGTGTGTTTATGATCGGTGCTGCTTCCTTCAAGTGTGTGAGGTGATTTAGAAAACTAGCAACCCAGCATCAACACTCCAAAGCAGAGAATAACAGCTTACTAGCATAGACAATTGAGAGCAGAGAATCAACTGATTCGTCTGATAGACAGCAGGAGAGCAGAGTGGTCAGTGATGATCGAATCAAGAAAATGTCTAAATGGCAAGGGAACAGACTGATTTGTACTGAGGAGAAAGAGAGAGAGAGCCAATTACAGTGAAATATATTCCAAAAGAGCCAAGTGACTAGCTGAAGGCAGGGACAAATGCCTTGGAGTGACCAACAAGAGTGCAAAGTACCAAATGGCAAAATGTGGAAAGACCAACAGGCAGATCTGCTTTTACCTCTTATCTTCACAACCAAAAAGTTGCTAAATGATGTTTTCAGTCGCTAGCCAGGTATGGCCAAAAGACGCGAAATCTAGCGGCAAAGTCGGTCAATCACACTGACAGTGAAACAAATATTTTGAAAAGATAATAATTGTACACCTTTGTGCACTTTAGTCTTCTATCTAAATATTTTCACAAAGGACACCAAGGCAGCTTGCTAGCTATGATGGGAGCAACAATGTCTGATAGACAGCAGGAGAGCAGAGTGGTCAGTGATGATCCAATCAAGAAAATGTCTAAATGGCAAGGGAACAGACTGATTTGTACTGAGGAGAAAGAGAGAGCCAAGTACAGTTAAATATATTCCAGAGCCAAGTGACTAACTGAAGGCAAAGACAACAGCCAGATACCTTAGCAGAGACCAACAAGAATTCAAAGTACCTAATAGCAAGATGGCGAGACCAACACAATAAATTGTATTAGGATTTAATTTATTAACGTTAATCTTAACAGCCAAAAAGTTGCTGAATAATGTTTGTAGTCGCTAGCCAGGTATGCCCAAAACAAGAGTCGCTAAACCTAGCAGCAAAGTTGCTTAATTGCAACACACTCTAGGATTCAGGGGAATTAAGGATAATAAAGATATTAATTGTACAACTTTTTGTACTTTTTTTCTAGTTTTTTGAGTCGCCAGCCATGTATGGCCAAAAGTAGCTAATTGAATGCCAACGTTGCTTAATCGCCAACACACTGGGACTCACTGAAGGACTGACTGAATAAAAAAGATAATTAAGATAATTGTGTACTTTTCTCTTCTGATATTTTCTCTAAGGACCCCAAGCTATCTGCAAGCAGCAATAATGTCTGACAGACAGGAGAGCAGAGTGGTCAGTGATGAATGGCAAGGGAACAGGCTGATTTGTACTGAGGAGAAAGAGAGAGAGAGAGCCAATTACAGTGAAATATATTCCAAAAGAGCCAAGTGACTAGCTGAAGGCAGGGACAAATGCCTTGGAGTGACCAAGAAGAGTGCAAAGTACCAAATGGCAAAATGTGGGAAGACCAACAGGAAGATCTGCTTTTACCACTTATCTTCACAACCAAAAAGTCGCTAAATGATGTTTTTAGTCGCTAGCCAGGTATGGCCAAAAGACGCGAAATCTAGCGGCAAAGTCGGTCAATCACACAGTGAAACAAATAATTTTAAAAAGATAGTAATCGTACAATGTCTTGTACTTTTGTCTTCTTTCTTAATATTTCTCAAAGGACACCAAAATGTCGCTATCTGCAGGCAGCTTGCTAGCTATGATGGCAGCAACAATGTACCTTAGAGTGACTGACCAACAAGAGCTCAAAGTACCTAATGGCAAAATGTGGAGAGACAGACACAATAAATTGCATTAAGATGAAGAGAACTGTTGCTATTATTAATCTTAACATCAACCAGAAAGTCGCTAAATGTCACCAGCCAGGTATGGCCAAAAGTCGCTTAATTGGCCACACACAGTAACAGAGAAACTAACAAAAAAAAGATCATAAAGATAATAGTTGTACAACTGTGTGTACTTTTGTCTTCTTTCTAAATATTTTCCCAAAGGACACCAAAATGTTGCTATCTGCAGGCGGGAGCGTGCCTATGTTCCCCGGGTCCTATGTTCCCCGGGTCCTATGTTCCCCGGTTGTTCCTGGGTCTTTGTATGCGACCGGGGAACTTAGGACCCTTTTTCTAAAAAAGGGTCCTATGTTCCCTGCATTGTATCTGGCGAAATTGCGAAATTGTGCCCTGACCAAAACCATCCCTAAACCTAACCTGTCACAGGGCGTTGTGGAGCACTTTTTTTTGGCGAAATTGTGCCCTGACCAAAACTATCCCTAAACCTAACCTGTCACAGGGCGTTGTGGAGCACTTTTTTGGCGAAATTGTGCCCTGACCAAAACCATCCCTAAACCTAACCTGTCACAGGGCGTGCGGCAGCAGATAGAGCAACTCAAACGCGAACTTCCTTCCTTCGACAACTTAAACGCGTCTCTGTCATGCGTGTCTGCGTGCGTCTTACTTAGTCGCGCATTGGAAGCAGCGGGGAACATAGAACCCTTTTCTGGAAAAAGTGTTGTACGTTCCCCGCAGCGGGGAACATAGAACCCTTTTTTTTAAAAAGGGTCCTTAGTTCCCCGGTAGAGGGGAACATAGGACCCGGGTAACATAGGGACGGGGAACATAGGGATGACCCGCTGCAGGCAGCTTGCTAGCTATGATGGCAGCAACGATGTCTGCCAGACAGGAGAGAGTGGTCAGTGACGATCGAATCGAGAAAATGACAAAATGGGTCAAAGACCAAAAAGTTATTAACTGACAGCAGTGACAAATGTCAGACTGTAAACTTTCTCGAAAGAAAAGGACAAAATGGGAAGATGCTGATAATAACAGCAAAATGGAAAATATAAGAATTTCCAAGTAATGCTCAACTCAAGTGTGTGTGTGTGTGTGTGTGCGCGCGTTAAACTTCTTGTTGAATGATTTCAAATTATCTCTGAGTCTGAACTGAGGGAAAGGAAACCAAATTTTGAGCAGTCTCTCACGAGTTCAAAATACCAAATGAGGAGATTCTAAAAGAACAGACCGGTTTATGAAAGACTTGATGGGGGAGGGGCACAGCTAAGAATACTTGAGTGAGATTCTGTGATCCAAATTCGAGATAGAGCTTTTTGATAATGATAATTTGTCAGAGTAAGGTTGTGTAATCAAAATTTGAGAATGAGCTTTGTCAATCAATCAAGAATATTTGCATTAAGTTCTGTGATCAAAATTCAGAAACAACCTTTAATAATTGATAAAGAATATGTGAGTGAGGTTGTGTGATCCATCCAATTTGAGAATTAGCTTTGATAATAATGATTGAGAGCCTCTGGCCCTCTGTGGATCATGGCCGCGGGGCCAATTTTGCCTGGCCCCTTGGGGCCTCTGTGGGTCGTGGCCGCGGGGCCAAGTTGGCCTGGCCCCTTGGGGCCTCTGACCCTCTATGGATCGGGGCCAAGTTGGCCTGACCCCTCGGGGCCTCTGGCCCTCTATGGATCATGGCCGCGGGGCCAAGTTGGCCTGACCCCTTAGGACCTCAGGCCCTCTGTGGGTCGCGGCCGCGGGGCCAAGTTGACCTGGCCCCTTGGGGCCTCTTACCCTCTATGGATCGTGGCCGCGGGGCCAAGTTGACCTGGCCCCTTGGGGCCTCTGGCCTTCTGTGGCTCGCGGCCGCGGGGCCAAGTTGGCCTGGCCCTTTGGGGCCTCTGGCCTTCTGTGGGTCGTGGCCGCGGGGCCAAGTTGGCCTGGCCCCTTGGGGCCTCTGACCGTCTATGGATCGTGGCCGCGGGGCCAAGTTGACCTGGCCCCCTGGGGCCTCTGACCCTCTATGGATCGTGGCCGCGGGGCCAAGTTGGCCTGGCCCCTTGGGGCCTCTGACCGTCTATGGATCATGGCCGCGGGGCCATGTTGGCCTGGCCCCTTGGGGCCTCTGGCCCTCTGTGGGTCGCGGCCGCGGGGCCAAGTTGACCTGGCCCCTTGGGGCCTCTTACCCTCTATGGATCATGGCCGCGGGGCCAAGTTGGCCTGGCCCCTTGGGGCTTAAGATTATTATTTTTGCAAAAGTAGTTTTGCTTGGGTCGCGGCCGCGGGGCCAAGTTGGCCTGGCCCCTTGGGGCCTCTGGCCCCCTGGGCCTGGGCCCGGTAGGCCCGGTCATTAATCCACCTATGTGGAGATGTATGATTCAGACTGGGAATTGTTTTGGCTCACATTGTTTGCAGAAGAGTATGGAGGCTTTTAAGAGTGAAAAAAAGTCTCAATACTAAACTGGCGGATTACACATAGGGCCTGATGTACTAATATCCCAAATAGCAAGTGCAAACTGATAAATTGCACACAACGCAAACATGCACTGGTGCAATTGGATTTAAATTAAGATTGTGCTGTCACAATGGTGACAGTCATTTCCTCCACATCCAAGGCAGCTTGCTCCAACACAACTATAGTCTGCGCTAAATTTTCTGGGCTGTATAGAAGCACTCCAAGGAGTTTTTCCATAGGAGATATGGTATGTTCCTTTTGGTGTCTGCTGGTTCTGAACCAATCTTAAGTCATCCAGCAGCTCAAAACTGAAATGGCTGGATAGACGATATGTCTACTATCTTTATTTCTGACGGTCCAAATATGGTAAAACACACATGAAGGATTCACTCTCTATCATCATTGCATTGTTCGCTTCCTTCTCTTATGCGTATATATATATATATATATATATATATATATATATATATATATATATATATATATATATATATATATATATATATATATATATATATATATATATATATATATATATATCATACTTGCCAACCCTCCCGTTTTTTAGCGGGAGAATCCCGGTATTCAGCGCCTCTCCCGACAACCTCCCTTCTCCCGGCAAACTCCCGGTATTCAGCCGAAGCTGGAGGCCACGCCCCCTCCAGCTCAATGTGGACCTGAGTGGGGACAGCCGTTCTCACGTCCGCTGTCCCAGCAGCTTGCCTGCCCAATGACGTCATAACATCTATGGCTTTTAGAGAGTAGAGTGCACAACAAGCAGAGAGAGTTCTTGGTTTCTTATGTGGGTTTATTGTTAGGTAGTTTCATTAACGTCCTCCCAGCGCGGTAACAACACACAACAACAGCAGTCACGTTTAGTCTACTGTAAAGCAGTTCGTCTGCTGTAAACAGCAATGTTGTGACACTCTTAAACAGGACAATACTGCCACCTACCGGATAGCCTGTGCAGAACACTGAAATTCAAGTATGTCTTTTATTTATATGTATAATAAAATAAAAATAAAATATATATGTAGCTAGAATTCACTGAAAGTCAAGTATTTCATACATATATATATATATATATATATGTATATATATATATATATATATATATATATATATATATATATATATATATATATATATATGTGAAATACTTGATTTGGTGAATTCTAGCTGTAAATATACTCTCCTCTTAACCATGCCCTTGGCCACGCCCCAACCACGCCCCCCGCCCCAAACACGCCCCCCCCGCACAGGAGCATATGACCTTGCAGTTAGCAATGTCATTAGTGGAAATGTCAGCAACTGTTTGAAACTGACTACTGATACCTACAGGACTCAAGAACCAAACACAGTGTGAGCAGTCAGATTGTGTCTCTTAGTCTGAGCAATTCAATTGTTAAGTTTTTACTTGAATGTACTCATATAATTAGAGATGAAGTTGTAAAATCGTACAGTGCATACCTGGTTTAGCATTGACCACACACGACTTTTGTAAACGAGCAAAGGTCTTCATATGACTGACCAGAGAGATTCTCACAGCACCTGACCCAGTGGCAGAACAAGTCAGAGCCGGTCCGGGGGCTGGCCCCATGACGAGGCCCTCCTAAACCCAAATAATAAGGCTCATCCTAACATGATTTTACATCATACACATGCCTCTCTGGGTTTACTATTGACAAGATTTTTAGCCAGGCAGCCACCTGTACTGAAATTTGCATTTCCCAACTTGTATTCATTGTCTCGCTCTCGCTACAGCATCAGCATGTTCACAGGATGTAAACAAATCATTAAAGGGGATCTGAACTGGGGAGAGCCTCGCCTTTCCCAGCCCAGAGCCCAGGGAGTGGCCTGGCGGACACCCGCCCCCCTACACCTCCCATCCCCCTCTATAGGTCCGCCTCTGACCTGACCTTACAGACAGTAAGAGTTGATCCTCAGGCTTACCTGTGTGAGAGAGGAGAGCAGGTACAACGCTCCTCGTTCCTTCACTGAGCCTGTGTAGTGCAGGTGCTCCTTCTTTAGGTAGATTTCCATACCGTACTGTTTGGACAGCCGGGAGTACTGTGGAATGGCAAAGGTCAGGGGTCAGAATTCACATACCTTACACATCACTGCACACTGTGGTGTTGTGTTTGTTTACCGAGCAGGGTGTCTTCTGTATCCCTGACTGGATAGTGAAGGCGGCAGCGCTGATGTCCTCGAACCGCAGGTACTGTTCAGTCGGTCTGGGTACGATCCTGAACTCACTGACTCTTCGGGTTTTAGGCGGGTCCATTAGTATGATGACAGGTGCCTCTACCGCAACTCTGGTGTCACGGACCTTCACGTCACCGTTGACAAGTTCCTCCTCACCAAAGTCCTTCAGCCTCTCTGGTTCAATAAGGGTCGGTCTGCGACCCACAGCGCCATTACTGACCAGCCCTCCTTTGTAAGAGTTAGCTGGTTCTGCTGGGCCCAGACGCAGCTCCTCTCTAGGTGAAATAATTATATGCTAGATATTAACGTTCATTTAATCGAAATGAACATACACACAACTACATATTCTAAGTTGTCCATTGGTGTGAATGTGATTGTGAATGTTTGTTTGTCTATATGTGCCCTGTGATTGGCTGGTGTCCAAGTTGTACGCCAACAGTCAGCTGGGATAGGCTCCAACACACTTGTGACCCGAATGAGGGCAATTGGTATATATCTATTGCTATATTTGAACTCCAGAAATGTGTGGCATTCAAACTGTAGGATCATTAGGACTTTGACAAAAAAGCCAAGTCTACACACATAAGACATCACTGAGTTAGCAAGATCATACTGGCACTGTTATAAGATGTATTACCAGTGGGGGTGCCTTAGGAAAGTCCACTATTGGACAATTTAATTCGGAAGAGTCTGATGCGACTATCAACCATGCAGTGGAAATGTCAGGCTCCCTGGTAGGGAGGCGTCTACAGTCTGTGTTTTGGAAGGATGTTATGAGATGCGAGACGGGAAGCCCGTCAGGATGCGCCACAGTCGACACGGAATTCACAGTGCCACCATGTCCCTGAGGCGTGTTAAGCCTGCCGTCAGCCCTAGTGGGATTTGCCGGTAATTGGACACGGTGCGCACCGGTTTGAGGTGTAGCTTTGACCAGTTTGCTCGTGCAGGAGGTCTTCCTCCCTTTCCCGGGTTAACCTACGAAAACCTTCTTCCACTTTTTACTTCCTAGACATTCAAGTTTAATCGTCATCTCGGCGCTCTGCCAGTGCTGAAGCCGACCAAACCATCCAATCTCTATCTCTGCTTATTTGCTTATCGAACTGTTCAAGCTTTTTTTTTTTTTTAGCGTAAAGTGTTGCCAAAAAATTCTGGTTATTTGTGGGTTTAAATTGACAAACTGTCGACTGTCCAACGAAAATCTAATGTTTCAAGTTATTTTTATTAGTTAAAGACAGCCCAAATTACCAGTCAACATAGTATCTGAAGGTGAATGTTGGAAGTTTAACTGGATTGCATCGAACCGTAGATGTATATGCAAGATACGAAGAGCTGCGTTTTAGGGGAAAATTGGAGATCGGATCGGATATGTAGTATTGCTTGATTTGATTTTTTTTGACAAACAGTTAACAAATTGGCAATTAATAACTTTCTTTATGTTGAAGCATTGTGGGTAGGGCCGCTTACTACAACAATGTAAGCAAGAGTTATCCTTAGACTGAGACAAACTTATTTGATCCCAAGGGAAATTGTTTAATGTCAGTAAACATTTGCTAACCTGACTCTCGCCAGATCCTTGTAGTTCACTGAGCTCCACACATGGATCTGGGAGTTCTCAATAGGAGATGTATTTCAGAAGGCGGGGCCTTGTGAACAAATAATTGTATGTGATTGAATAAACCACTTGTCAGTTATCTTGAATGACGTGCTACTTCAGCCACTCACATCGAAATCAACCCGTGACGCTGATGAGACGCTGGCAAATCCAAACCTGGTCGGAAAAAGAGCCAAAACATCCTTGCCACCAATAAATGCCTTCAAAACCGTTCTCTGTTCATCTTTTAAAGAATTAATATTCGATAGATTCGACAAAACAGTTGCAACAGAATCAATGTCAGCACACGACGCAGCAAGGGCTGCATGCCACCATTGTTGTTTGAATCCAACAGTCGCTTCGGCGCTACGTCACATCTATGAAATCCATCTATGAAGGAGTTTGCAATGCCTTCGAGCCCATACCCTTGTTTGGAGCTCAGCAAACTACAAGGGTTTGGCGAGAGTCAGGTTATACATTCGCCCCCACACTTAAAATCTGATTAAGGGCCTGATCTACTAAAGGTTTGCGTGTATTAAAAAACGTGAAAACTTGATAGCACACGCAAAGCTGATCTACTAAACTAGTGTGCAGAGGATCGTGTCTGTTAAGTGAGCAAAATAAGGAGCACAATCCATTCATTGTGTCTGTCTTCATGAATATGAATGAGTTCAAACCCCGGCAGAGTCATACCAAAGACTATAAAAATGGGACCCATTACCTCCCTGCTTGGCACTCAGCATTAAGCGTGGGAATTGGGGTTTAAATCACCAAAATGATTCCAGGGCGCGGCCACCGCTGCTGCTCACTGCTCCCCTCACCTCCCAGGGGGTGGAACAAGGGGATGGGTCAAATGCAGAGGGTAATTTCACCACACTTAGTGTGTGTGTGACTATCAGTGGTACTTTAACTTTTTTTAATATGCGGAATATATTCTGAACATCAGAACGCTCACACTTCTGTAAGGAGAACATGCAAATATAATCATTTAGCACAAGTAGTGTGATCTATCAAGAATAAAACTGTTCTGTGCCGCTGTTTTGCGTCTTTATTTAATACGTCTAGGAAGGGTACGCGCTCTGACTGTTGTGCAGATATTGCCTGTGAGAAAGGGCGACATCGCGCTGCAGCTCCGTCTTACTGGTGAAAGACGCGTAGTACATGCAAAAACCCTAAGTTGAATAAGGTGGTGTGCAGTAGTTATCAATTGTACAAGCAGTGTTAGGAGATCACACGTGACACACCCACTAAAAGCACATGCAATTTCATAGTTTGTACACATTGTTTAGTGAGTGGTATTTGGATATTTGTGAATTAGGCCCTATGTGTTTTACAAGAAGAACGGGCATCTTGGTAATACTAACCTTTTCAAAATGTGCCAAGCTGCTGTCAAATACACTGAAAACACAACATACTTTATAGCTAATTCAAAACGTCAACATGGAGTGAGCGTAAACTACGATTCAAATCGCGTATTAATGATAAAGTATCTTAAATGTATGGTTTATGTTATGGTATGTGTGGTTGCTTGTCAATGGAGATGTACATTGTATCGGGTGAACACCAGAGATTGCCATCCCTACTGAATGTAGGCATGTTCTTAAAGTTGCAGTTTCATTTAAAAAAAAGTTACTTCGAAATTACCTAACTGACCTCATTTTTGGCATAAAACTGAATCAGAGTATACGCACACTCTTCAGTCTAAGATTAATTGATTCACCTTTCATGTCAACCCAGTTTCTATTCACTGTGATAGATTACATTTCTGAGTCAACTTGTGATTCATTCATTTTTCACTTCTTTTCTTCACGCCAACGATTAAAGTGGCAATTAAGCCCCAAAAAACGCGAAGTTTGATAGATTGCAGCTCTGTAAATTGGGTTCAAATATAAGCCAAAGTTCCTTTAAAGTCCAGTTTCATCTCATGGTATCTGACTGTAATTAAACTTTAATAAGAAAAGCATTTATAAGAAACGTCAGACGTGGCTGCTTCTGCAATGCCTACCATACTTAGTCAGGAGGCCCTTTACACAGTAATAACATAATAATAGGCTTACATTCTCTGGAGATTAACCCTGTCACCTAGACGCTAAAGAAGATCACATTTGGTTAACGGCAAGGTTTGGATCTTTGTGTACGTGTGTATTGTGGGGCTTGTCCACTCAAGTTAAGCTGTTAGGTTGAGAGGAAAGTATGATTTATTTTACACACAAGCTTTGGAAAGTTGCAATGTTGCGTCTTACATTTAGAAGCCTCCAAGTGGAATAGACTTCTGAAACAGACTGTTATTTACACCACAATGTTCTGACCTTTCACTCTGTCATCCGACTCTATGATTGCCCTCTGTCCTACTTATCAGAGGATCGCAGTCCATTATTCCGTAACACTGTACCCTCGTAAACAACACAGTGAAAGGACGAGCACAAGGTTACAGCTTTGATTAGTCCAGTAGTTCCAACTTTCCAAAAATGTATTAACTAACAAGTATTCAGAATCTGTTTATTAACCAGTTTGGCAATGTTTTACATTGACATAATATATTTAACCTGTTACTCTTTCAGTAACAACAACTAAAAAGACATTGGCAAATAGTGAACACACACCTAACTATATTAATCAGGTAATAATAATAATAATAATAATAATAATAATAGATTGTATTTGTAAAAAGCACTTTACGTTGAACAAACAACCTCAAAGTGCCACAGTGTTAACAAAAATAAAAATCAATTAGTAATAATAATAATAATAATAAAAGATAATAAAAATAAATAAAATATAAAACTAGAAACAGCCCAATAGCTAGAACCAGCATGCATATCTATAAAAAGGCTTTTTTTAAAAGATGGGTTTTTAAGCCTTTTTTAAAAGCATCCACCCTCAGGTGGTCAGGGAGATCATTCCACAGACTGGGAGCAGCAGAGCAGAAAGCCCGATCTCCCATAGTAGTAGCTATTCAGCTGTATATACAAAACCCAAAACCAGTGAAGTTGGCACATTGTCTAAATCATAAATAAAAACAGAATACAATGATTTGCAAATCTGTTTAAATTTATATTCAATTGAATACATTGCAAAGACAAGATATTTAATGTTGGAACTGAGAAACTTAATTTATTTTTTCAAATAATCATTAATTTAGAATTTAATGGCAGCAACACATTGCAAATAAGTTGGTACAGGGGAATTTTTACCACTGTGTTACATGGCCTTTCCTTTTCACAACACTTGGGAATTGAGGAGACCAATTTTTGAAGCTTTTCAGGTGGAATTATTTCCCATTCTTGCTTGATGTACAGCTTAAGTTGTTCGTGTTTTAGGCTTCATAATGCGCCACACATTTTCAATGGGAGACAGGTCTGGACTACAGGCAGGCCAGTCTAGTACCCACACTCTTTTACTATGAAGTCACGCTGTTCTAACATGTGGCTTGGCATTGTCTTGCTGAAATAAGCAGGGGCGTCCATGAAAAAGACGTTGCTTGGATGGCAACATACAGTATGTTGCTCCAAAACCTGTATGTACGTTTCAGAATTAATGGTGCCTTCACAGATGTGTAAGTTACCCATGCCTTGGGCACTAATACACCCCCATACCATCATAGATGCTGGCTTTTGAACTTTGCACCAGTCCAGCTGGTTATTTTTCTCTTTGTCCGGAGGACACGACGTCCACAGTTTCCAAAAACGATTTGAAATGTGGACTCGTCAGACCACAGAACACTTTTCCACTTTGCATCAGTCCATCTTAGATGAGCTCGGGCCCAGCGAAGCCGGCAGCATTTCTGGGTGTTGTTGATAAATGGCTTTAGCTTTGCATAGTAGAGTTTTAACTTGCACTTACAGATGTAGCGACCAACTGTAGTTACTGACAGTGGTTTCCTGAAGTGTTCCTGAGCCCGTGTGGTGATATCCTTTACACACTGATGTTGGTTTTTGATGCAGTACCGCCTGAGGGATCAAAGATCACGGGCATTTAATGTTGGTTTTCGGCCTTGCCGCTTATGTACAGTGATTTCTCCAGATCCTCTGAACATTTTGATGATATTACAGACCGTAGATGGTGAAATCCCTAAATTCCTTGCAATAGCTCGTTGAGAAATGTTGTTCTTAAACTATTGGACAATTTTCTCACGCATTTGTTCACAAAGTGGTGACCCTCGCCCCATCCTTGTTTGTGAATGACTGAGCATTTCATGGAAGCCGCTTTTATACCCAATTATGGCACCCACCTGTAATTGATTGATTGAGACTTTTATTAGTAGGTTGCACAGTGAAGTACATATTCCGTACAATTGACCGCTAAATGGTAACACCCGAATAAGTTTTTCAACTTGTTTAAGTCGGGGTCCACTTAAATTGATTCATGATACAGATATATACTATCAGATATATACTATCATAATACAGTCACCTGTTCCCAATTAGCATGTTTACAAATTCCAAATAAGTGTTTGATGAGCATTCCTCAACTTCCTCAGTCTTTATTGCCACTTGTGCCAGCTTTTTTGAAACATGTTGCAGGCATAAAATTCCAAATGAGCTAATCTTTTCAAAAAATAACAAAGTTTACCAGTTTGAAAGTTAAGTATCTTGTCTTTGCAGTCTATTCAATTGAATATAGGTTGAAAAGGATTTGCAAATCATTGTATTCTGTTCTTATTTACGATTTACACAACGTGCCAACTTCACAACTTCACTGGTTTTGGGTTTTGTATTACGATAGTGTCACTTTTAAATAAATATCACTTTTTGACAGGTATAAATAGTAGTAGTGTATTGATATTTTTTAAATCTGTTGTAAGCAAAACTGTATTGGGGCGGTGTGGCTCGGTTGTTAGAACAGTCGTGCTAACAACTTGCTTCTGCCATCCTAGTCACCGCAGTTGTGTCCTTGGGCAAGATACTTTACCCACCTGCTACCAGTGCCACCCACACTGGTTTAAATGTAACTTAGATAATGGCTTTCACTATGTCAAGCGCTTTGAGAGAAAAGCGCTATATAAATATATTTCACTTCACTATTTGTTGCTTGCATTTCATAATTATGTCTGTATGAAATCAGTGTGGAATCGAAACCCATATTACATACTACTGCATACTTGCCAACCCTCCCGATTTTCCCGGGAGACTCCCGAATTTCAGTGCCCCTCCTGAAAATCTCCCGGGGCAACCATTCTCCCGAATTTCTCACGATTTCCACCCGGACAACAATTTTGGGGGCATACCTTCAAGACACTGCCTTTAACGTCCTCTCTCACCTGAAACCTTCACCCCTTAACAGCCGAATGCTGTCCAGGCGTCCTCCATATTAACAGTGTACCGGCCCAGTCACATAATAATGTGGCGTTAGACAGGTTTAACAATGGTCTTTACTCGAAGATGTCAAGATTTGCTGACACGTTGTATGATCTTTTAACTGGTTTAATGATAACGCAAGGCATACTTGGTCAACAGCCATACATGTCACACTGTCACAACTTTAACACTGTTACAAATATGCGTCACACTGTGAACCCACACCAAACAAGAATGACAAACACATTTCGGGAGAACATCCGCACCGTAACACAACATAAACACAACAGAACAAATACCCAGAATCCCTTGCAGCACTAACTCTTCCGGGACGCTACAATAACATCTATGGCTTTTGGAGCTCAGTGCACAACTGCACACACAACAAGAAGGAGACAAAGCAGAAGAACGTAGAAGAGACATGGAGACGACGAGTAATTAGAAATATGCTTGCAAGTTCCAAAATGATTGGAAAAAATAATTTCATTTCATCCAGAAAAGCTCGAAGAGTAAGGGGTATGCTGCCTGCACCTCAACCCCGCCCCCCCCCAACCCCGCCCCCGCAACCACGCCCCCCCCATCTCCCGAATTCGGAGGTCTCAAGGTTGGCAAGTATGCTACTGGCACATTTCTGTTGCTGTACTCATCTTGGTTTGACGTGGTTTGTTTTTAACAAAACAATAGTACTGTTAGTTGTCAGGGTGACAACAATGGGGGGGATGAGGATCTCCTGTATTTGTTGTAATTCTTTGTAAAGAAATTGTCATGTGGCTGTTGGGCAGTTTACTTTAATTAAAAAGGATTTTGAAAGCAGCAAGAAAACAGGACAGTGGAGATTATGCAATCACTGCAGCGTCCACAGTTAAATGGGTCGTTTTCAACTAGCTCAAAGTTACATTTATTTAAACCAAAACATATAACAAGAACACCACTAGTTATCTTATGTTACGATTAGTAGTTTAACGGAACACATATTTGTTTTGACCGTCTATATGTTTCACAATGACTAATTATATTGAATAAAAATTGCTGGAAGGCCAGAGGAAAATGTTTGGCATTCATGCTTGTCACGGCTGCCTCATACTCAAAGTGAGGCGCATGCACAAACACAAAAGCAGTCTCAGAAAAGCAACTAACAGTTTTCAGTGATGTTGTTGTTATGATAGAATACACATTCAATGACTAACCAAATCGCTTTCATTGGTGAACAACACACAAAGCTAATGTGTGTGTTACGCACAAACGTAGTTGAAAGCCGTAAGAGGGCGTTATATAATATTTAAAACACATTGGAAAGTTCGTGCCCTCTAGGCATCCGAGGAAAGCAATTCAACTGTGACACCATTGCAAAAAGGGGGAGAGACTAACATTTTTGCAGCGTATTAAATATAAAATAAACACTCGAGCGCTCCTTTTGTATAGAGGAATTTGGACCAGTTTAAACACATTGGCAGATACTTGCTCAGACATCTGAACCTCCTAAAGGCCAACATCATGGGCGCCCCTCCTCATACGCAGACCGCGCGCCGTGCACAAGGCCTTGCCATCCATGAGGAATGAGGTGTAAAATGTCAATGGATGAATGACCGAGCGCTTCATATGACATTTTACCACAAACTGATTCCTAGCCACTTTCTGCTCCATCACTGTTAAGAATGTAATAACAAATTTCCCTGACAAAGTCATCGGCCTCCGTGGCGCGCAGCATTAATGTACTGGTTTTGTTATCCAGATGTACCGTGTTTGATCATCAGGGGGAAATTTGGGAAAAAGGTTTGCTAATGTATTTTTTAATCATGTTAAATCTGTTTTGTGTTTTTACTTTCAAAATAACTCTTAATTAGGTCCAAAATATGCACCTACTTTGTATAGAATTCTGCTTAATTTAGTCAGAGTAGGCCCAGGCCAGCATCCACTTAAATTTAGCTTAAAAGTGCTTTTTTTAACGAAATATGTAACTCTGACAAAAATAAATTTACCAAAAATATAAACACCATGGAGAATTCTGTTTCTCAAAATATGAATAATAGTGAAGGGGGAATTCCGGCCCTCCTTCCCTAGATTTCTGGAAATGTGGCCCCTGGAACAAGTGAGTTGAAAAACCCTGGCCCAAAGGTTGCACACAGGCCCTCTAAGGCACAACAAGAAGGTAATCTAATGTTAGCATGTTTGTTAGTGTCCTTTCTTAAGGTGTGTGTCTTCAAATGTTAAATTGTTTAATTAGTTTATGTTAATGGTAATATTTTACACTCTTTAATTAAACTAAATGTTTTGATAGCGGTGGTTGATGTCACCCAGACCAGGTACTAGAAGGTCGCATCTTCTAGTGCCCGAGAAGTGAGTAGAACCCAGATGGTATCGTGTAGTGGAAAAAGATAATATACACATCATACATTTCTCTTAATTTTGAAAGTAACCTTAATCAAACCTCTAAACTGAGGCGTAGAAACATGTCCACTGCAGTCAAGGGAATATCCAACTGTGTTGTCAATTAAAGTGTTAATAAGATGAATACATTCAGCAATGAAACTCAAGACATCTGCATCAAGACAATTTACCTGGTGACAAGGAGGAGAACACAATAGAGGGCCACACGAAGGAGAATATCTACCAGGACATCAAAGGATGGAAGGAACTCTTTTCTACAGGGGATTGGGGGTGTAGAAGATGGACAGATGCAGGGAGATATTGCTGCTAGCGACTTGGAAGGATGGTGAGACGTTTTGGGGGCAGATATCTGCGGCGAAAGATAGTTTTTGGAAGGAAGTTTGGATGTTCTTGGTTTGGAAACCAGAGCAGCCAAAACTGGATTTGGAAGACAAGCTGATTGTTTTGTCCATCCTCTTTTGCCATGTGGAGTGTTTGTTGGAGGGAGCTGTAGGAGTGGAGGAGAAACAGGGAGAGGGACTGAAGATGCTACTGAGCTTAAACTGGGAGTCTTCCCCTTGCTTTGGGGTGGAGGTTGATTTTTGTCCCAAAGATGGGATTTTGCTACTAGGTTGGTGTGAATAGAGGAGAGCTCTGATGGGTCAGGGTCACTACATGTTTCCCACCTCTGCCAGAAGGGGTCTTTTTCCTCGCTGTCTTTAAGTGCAGGCTTTGGTGAAAACAATCGTTCCAGTCGCTCATTTAAGTAGCTTGAGTAAAATAACTGGGCGGCAAAATTCATCCTGATGGAAGCAGTGTCCTCTCAGAATCCAAACTTCTCTCTGTGTGTGACTTCTCCTCAGCTTTTGAGGTGTGGGATACTTCGCAGTGCTGCTCCCACGGTCCAATGTCCACAGACAGAGTTCCCGAACTCTTTCCTGGCTAAGAGGCTATTTAGAAAGGGATTATGCAGGGACACATGGACAGTGACTCGGAGTGTCTCTCTGGTGGTTTGGCCCCTCCCAGGACTCTATTCCTGGCCCAGACCAGGATTACATCCCTTTTCTGTGACGTAGAGCAAATCAGACGGTCTAAGGGGATAGATGCAGACTTAGGGTTTATCTAAGGAGCAGTGATCCAGAGACACAACCACATAGGGGAGATATCTGTAAGTTGGGATGTGTTAGATAGGCCATAGGTGAAGTCAATGGGAAATGAGAATAATCAACTTTTGTAATATGTCTACCTTCATGTGTTAAGCCTATAATTAAGGTAAAAGCTGCTCAGAGGATCATCTGTACGTAACTATTTATGCAGATCCATGATCTGAACCGTCAATGCTGGCATCTGTACAACACTGAAGCGGGATGTTTTTCAGGAACAGTTAAGCTTCCAAGTGACCACCAAGGTTTTGACAACACTACTCAATTAGCATGACTAAGAAATAACAACAGACTTCTGTGGAGAAAGGAAGAAGGTTTGGTATGATTAAAAAACAAACTCTTGTGAAATTTCCCAAACAATGCAGCTCTTTGATGAGTTTATTTCAATATTTTCATACCCTCCATCCATCCATTTTCTACCGCTTGTCCCTTTCAGGGTCGCGGGGGCTGCTGGAGCCTATCTCAGCTGCATTCGGGCGGAAGGCGGGGTACACCCACTTCAGGAATACTTATCTTGTAAACACGATACAAAGATTGGGTTGATGCAATACAGAGATGATTGTGACATGCAAGTTGTTAGTCACAAGAAGGCTTGGCAGAAAACAATACTCTAAAGCAGGGGTGTCAAACTCAAATACAGAGTGGGCCAAAATTTAAAACTGAACAAAGCCGTGGGCCAAGGTTGAACAAATTAACCTTTTTGATAGGGGCCCAAACAAGTTTTGCATTAAATATTGAACAAGCAAGGATTATATAACTTTATAGTGACATGCAAAATCGAGTTTCAAATAATAATAATAATAAAAAAATATCAATGGCATATCAAATACAATTTAAATAAAAATGTAATGCCTCTTTTCTATTTGCAGCCTTCTGAGGTAAATATCAACATTAACTTTTTCCACAGGCTAATACATTTGAAAATAAAATAATGAATAAACCAACTATTCTGGACTTTAAACTGCTCAGTTTGCAACACACTGATCTAATCGGATGTGCCCAAGCCAGATACCTGCCATCTTTTCTGGGATGCTAGTTCATTAATGTCGGGGCTCAGGCTTTGAGCTGAGGCAACCTTCATTATCAAACGAAGGTGTTCATCAGTCATTATATCTCGTAGTCCACAGTCTTGGGGGCGTGCCTTACAGGCACTGCTTTTAACGTCCTCTACGAGCTGTCGTCACGACCGCTTTTCATCCATTCTAACAACTTGCCGGCATAGTCACAAGATATGAGCCGCTTCTGTACGCACACATACGCAAATGCAACACATCCTTGATCAACAGCGATACAGTTTACACTGAGAGTGACCGTATAAGTAACTTTAACATTGTTAGAAATATACGCCACACTGTGAATCCACACCAAACAAGAATGACAAACACATTTTGGGAGAACATCCGCACCGTAACACAACATAAACACAACAGAACAAATACCCAGAACCCTTTGCAGCCCCCCCCCCCCCCCCCCACACACACACACACACTCCTTGTAGCGTCCCGGAAGAGTTAGTGCTGCAAAGGGTTCTGGGTATTTGTTCTGTTGTTATATGTTGTGTTACGGTACGGATGTTCTCCCGAAATGTGTTTGTCATTTTTGTTTAGTGTAGATTCACAGTGTGGCCGCCACAATGTGGCGTATATTTCTAACAATGTTAAAGTTTTTTATACGGGCACCCTCAGTGTAACCTGTATCGCTGAAGATCAAGTATGCGTTGCATTCACTTCTGTGTGCGTGCCAAAGCCGCACATATTACATGACTGGGCCAGCACTCGTTGGACTGGACGAAAAGGGGACGTGACGATTTTCGGGAGGGGCACTGAAATTTGGGACTCTCCCGGGAGGGTTGGCAAATATGAGAATTAGCGGTGAACGCGGTGTACCGCGGCACCGCCGCTGTATATAATCGGCGGGCAGCTCTAGTATTAATTTGATATAGCCTCAAGGGCCAAGTGAAATTACACGGCGGACCAAATTTGGCCTGCGGGCCAGAGTTTGACACCCATGCTCTAAAGTTATAGTAACCATGAAACTGGTAATGGTTTTGGGACATCGGTACAGTGGTGCACATTACTGCCTCACAGACCAGAGAAGGCTTGGGAGCTGGGATTGAATCTTTGTGAATTCCAAAAACACAAATGCTGGTTTAACTGAAGATTGCTGATAAATATAAATGATAAATATGACATAATGTGTCAGCTATATGATTGGTGATCAGTCCAGGGTGTACTCTGCTTCTTTCCCAGTCAATCTGTCAATGTTCAGTCAGGTCAACCCAAAATGACAAGAGGTGGATAACCTTGATCATTTTACAGACTGACCAACATTTTTACACAAAGGACTCTTTTCAGCAATTGTCAGTCATCTGCATCAGTGTCCTGCTGTGGATGTTAATCTCAGGTATCCTGTTGTACGGCTAATTAAATATTGGAAACCCTTTTTGCAATCGTGCCATGGGGCGCGGCATGGCATAGTAGAGCGGCCGTGCCAGAAACCTGAGGGTTGCAGGTTCGCTCCCCGCCTCTTGCCATCCAAATTACTGTCGTTGTGTCCTTGGGCAGGACACTTAACCCTCGCCCCCAGTCCCGCTCACACTGGTGAATGAATGATGAATGATAGATGGTGGTCGGAGGGGCCATAGGCGCAAACTGGCAGCCACGCTTCCATCAGTCCACCCCAGGGCAGCTGTGGCTATGAAAGTAGCTTACCACCAACAGGTGTGAATGAATGATGGGTTCTCACTTCTCTGTGAAGCGCTTTCAGTGTCTACAAAAGCGCTATATAAATCTAAACCATTATTATTATTATACCATACCACCAGCAGCTCTAACAAGGGCAGAAAAATGAAGGACTCAGATGCCCAAATGTGCAAGACAATACATATCTTAGATTATGTAATTGAAGACAAACATGCCTCATAGGTTGTCAACAGGCCGCTGTACTGACTATGACCAGCACCATTCATCTATTGAACACCAGTTAGCAGCACACAGTGAAGATGCAACTTCAGGGTGCCAGACTTTATGGAAGGCAAAATACCTCAGATTTGGACTCAATTGTCCACAATACCCTCGTTTAGTATTTCAGTGTCTTTTTCTTTTGCAAGCCATTCTCAGATAAAGCTTTTTCTTGGCAATTCAGCCATGAAGTCCAGCCAATAAGAATATTATGCTGTTCAAAATAATGCAGAGTGATGTTCAATTAGTGAGATCATTAATTCTGTGAAAAACAGATGTCAAACAGGTGGCCTGTATTCAAAGACAAAGGCGGTTGGATGGAATTCCTATGGTGGCTGAGAAACGGCACAACACAACATAAAGCCACAACACAACAACTTTCAGCCACAACATAACAACTGTCAGATACTGCACGAGTGCAAACGCCACAATACAAAAACTAAAAGCCAAAACATAGCAAATTTAAGCCACAACATAGCAATTTTCAGCCACAACACAACAAATTAAAGCCAAAACAAAACTACTTTAAGCCACATCATAACAACCTTCAGCTTCAGCATGGGAGCAAACACCATAACAAAACAACTTTAAGCCTAAACACAACAACTTTAAGCCTAAACATGACAACCTCCAGCTCCAGCATGGGTGCATACACTACAACACAACAACTTTAAGCCTAAACATGACATTTTCCAGTTACAGCACGGGTGCATACACCACAATACAACAACTTAAATCCAAAACACATCAATTTTAAGCCACAACATAACAACTTTCAGCCACAACACAACAACTTTCAGCTACAGCACAAATGCCAACGCCACAACACAACATCTTACAGTGTTTTCAGCGGCTAACAAGCGTTTTTCTAACCAGTTGACACATTTACACAATTAGCACAGAATTGGTCTTTTGTGACCATACCATTCACACATTTTAATGTCGTTTTCACACAATATGCAGTCAGTGAACACATTTCCACAATGCTTACATTTTCTTAACAGACAAGCTATACCTCCAAACAAAATTATGGATTGTTTTTGTATTATTTACAAATGTTAACACACAACATCCCACAATTGCAAACACAATATTCCAAACCTTAGATACAGTATAAAAACCTCTGCTTCTGTAATACAGTAATATCAGTTCTAAAACAATATATCCCAGCTGATAATACTGTAACATCAGATGCGATGTGGATGAAAACTTGTGGCCTTACCCTGAAGATCGCAGGGATTAGATACTGTAAAGGAATTTTGTGCTTTTTTTTAGTTCTCCCTTTTTACTGGGCTTTTTGCTGTTGCTTTTTTGTTCATGGATATTTTGTTAACTTTACTGTAAACAATACTGTAAAACGTTTTCTGTTGTATCATACTGTAAACAGTATTTCTACTATACCTCCTGTAGTAAACAGTAAAGAAAAAAAAACTGATTCGCTTTTTACTCGAATGCTTTTGAATGTGAACATTACATGTGGATATACAGTTCCCAACCAAAAAAATAGGCGTAAAAAACTGTGGATTGCATGTTTTGCATGCAAATACCTGTAAAACTGAAACATAAATGTCTATGCAGTTTTTGTAATGTCCACAATAGCCAGTATTTTGAAACCTGGTGTACTTTGATTGGCTGCATGTTCCTTGTGAAGTGAAAACAAGTTATTCTTTGAAAGAATAATTTCATTTTGAGTCAGATGTCCAGTGTTTTGGTAAAGTTAATGTGTGCAGAGAAAGATGTCTTCTATTTTGAAATGAAGAGTTAGTATATAGTTAACAAAATGTGCTTTTGAGAAGAAAATGATCTATTTGGCCAATTGTGTTTTGTAGGTGTAAGTCTGTGTTAAGAGTTTAGTAAAAGTATTTTAAGTATAGGTAAGCGCTTGTTAGCGATGGAAAAAAACTGTAACAGAGCAGCTATATCTTAAAACAAAATTATGGATTGTTTTTGTGTAGTTTATGAATGTTAACACACAACATCCCACAATAGTGAAAACAATATTCCAAACCTTAGATACACTATAAAATCTCTGTTTCCGCAATGATATCAGTTAAAAAACAATACATCTCAGTTGATCATAAACAATTGAATAATTGACACACAGCTGATTTACAGTATGTTGGGTAAATTGAGCCAACCACAGCTAATTCCAGTCTGGTTTATACTCGGTGGCAGTAGTCAGGAGGACTTTGAGAAGTGATGGTTTTGGAATCAGACAAAGAAAAAGACAACACTGTAATGTCTGGACAAAGAAGAGTAAGAGCAAGAGGCCCAAGGAGAAGAGGAGGCCCAAGGAGAGGGAAAGGTAGAGTTGTAAGAATGTGTGGTGGTGGCATTCCAAGGGCTGCAAGAACAGCAGTCATTGATGAAATTGGTGCCACAATCATTGACCATGTAATCAACCACGGTCTTTCACTAAGAGAGGCTGGGGAAAGAGTGCAGGCAATTTGAGGCGGTCAACGGTTGCCTCCATTATATGCTATATGCTATATCTTTCAACAAACCAACAATTACTGTAAGCACGATATTGCATTTTACATGGATTGTTTCTATGCTCACTTGACATGTCAATAAGGCCATACAGTAATACATATCTGGGTTTTTCGGTGTTGTTGTTTCATGGATATTTTGTTCACCGTAAGCAGTACTGTAAAATGTTTTCTGTTCCTACTGTACCTCCTGTAGTAACAGTAAAGGAAAACAATGATTGGATTTTTACTGGAATGTTTTTGACTATGAACATTCCATGTAGACATACAGTCCCCAAACAAGAAATGTAATCTAAAAATGGTGGAAACGTAAACATCTATGCAGTTTTTGTAATGTCAACAATAGCCAGTATTTTGAAACCTGGTGTACTTTGATTGACTGTATGTACCCTGTGAAGTGAAAGCAAGTATTATTCTTTGACAGCATAATTTTATCATGAGTCAGATTTCCAGTGTTTTTAAAATCAAGTATTACTGTAGTATATCCATCCATCCATCCATCCATCCATTGTCTACCGCTTGTCCCTTTTGGGGTCGCGGGGGGTGCTGGAGTCTATCTCAGCTGCATCCGGGCGGAAGGCGGGGTACACCCTGGACAAGTCGCCACCTCATCACAGGGCCAACACAGATATTAAACGAAATGTGTTTTTTTAGAAGAAAATTATCCGTTAGGTTAATTGTGTTTTGTAGGTGTGAGTCTGTGTTAAGAGTTTAGAAAAGGTATCTGAAGTATGGATAAGCGCTTGTTAGCGATTGAAAAAAAACTGTAAGACAAAACACAACAATGTTAAGACACAACATAACAACTTTAAGCCACAACGGAAGCGACTGTGGACCAAGTATTACCGACGGGCCAAGCTGCTGATGTGGAAAGTTGAAAAGGTTTTAATGAATATGGTTGGGAAAGTAAGTCAAACTAAATTATTGTGATTGATTTCACTTTCTGACTATCACAAATGATCAATAATGTACTTTTCAAAGTATCTCTTTCTGACGTTATCCCACTTTGGTTGTGTCCGTCACTTAGGTTGTGGCTTGGAGTTGTTGTGTTGTGGCTTAATGTTGTTGTGTTGTGGTGTTTGTATTTGTTGTGGATTTTGCAATAGTGCTGTTGTTGAAAGTTGTTGTGGTGTGGCTTTAAGTTGTTGTGTTGTAGCTTTATGTTGTTGTGTTCTGGCGTCTGTATATGTTGTGCATTTTGCAATCGTGCTGTAGTTGAACGTTATTGTGTTGTAGCTTTATGTTTGTGCTGTAGCTTTATGTTGTTGTGTTTGGGTATGTTATGGATTTTGCAATTGTACTGTAGTTGAAAGTTGTTGTGTTGTAGCTTTATGTTTATGTGCTGTAGCTTTATGTTGTTGTGTTGTGTTGTATAGCTTTATGTTGTTGTGGTGTTTGTTGTAGATCTTGCAATTGTCTCTCCAGCTGAATGTTGTTGTGTTGTGGCTTTATTTTGTGTTATTGTAGCTTCATGTTGTTGTGTTGCGTTTGCATTTGTCGGGACGGTTGCATATGTCGAGACCTTTCTTGGACACTGTACAGTTGCCTATAACAATGTGTAAAATGGGTCATTACAGACGTTCAGTAAAACATATGTTGAATAAGAAAGGGAGAAACTACAAATGGGTGCAGAAAATGTGAGACAGCTCAGATAATATGATTTCAAATACTTTAAAATAGTAACCAAAACCTGAGAAACAAACTAGTACCCCAATGGGTCAAAGGACAGCCAAATTGCAAGTGTATTAGCCAATGATCAGCACCAAGTAGATCGGACAACGTCTAAAGTTACGTGTGAGTATTGGAACAATGTGCTTAAGAGGTTAAAATTTACCAAACAACACATTGGCTGACCTAAAGAGAAATGGTGCTACATTTTGTAGACTGATGAAAGCAAGATCTTTCTTTTTGAGTCAAGGGTCCGCAGACTGTATGACAGTAAATACAGTGAAGCTTGGTGGTACAAGAAACGTCATATGGGGATGTTTCTCATGCCATACTGTTGGGTCTATTCGTCACATACTAGCAATCACGGATCACTTAGAAAACATCCAAATACTCTCAACAATCCACAACACAGCAGTAAGTGTGCAGTATCTTGGTTACAGATCAACAAGATTAACATTATGGAGGGCCTGGTCAGTCCCTTGTGATTTTTTTTTTTTTCACACATTTGCATTACAAAATATGGAAAACCTCCTGGGGAGTTTCAGAAAAAAGGAAACACACTGTTCATTAGGTTTGAATAATACATTTCCTATTCGTCCAGCTGCTAATTTCCAATACCAATCATCCATGAGTGAGATTGGCCAATACAAATAGTCCAATCACACATGTATTAAAGGAGCCATATGTAATAATTTCATGTCAAGTCATCATAAATGGCCCTTATATTTCAAAAGGCATTAATGAATCATGTTATTTTTTAACCCTTGTGTGGTGTTCGGGTCTGTGGGACCCGTTTTAGATTTGTATTAAAAGAAAAATGATACAATTATTTAATTTTTCAAACTGAGACTTACTGGCTTTGGCTCAATTTCTGTGAAGAACATATATCAGAATACATATTTAATGAACACACACCATACACCCCCCCTACACATTTCTATTACATATAAGATGTTCGGGTCCACTGGATAATAGAAGTGTGGAAATTTATGTTCTGTGTACCACACGCACGCACGCACGCACGCACCCACACACACACACACACACACACACACACACACACACACACACACACACACACACACACACACACACACACACACACACACACACACACACACACACACACACACACACACACACACACACACACACACACACACACACAGCAGGCCTAGACAGGAGGAGGACAGAGTGTAGGTACACAGAACATCAGAGGGTCAAATGTGCGAGAAAATGAGAGCAGACAGTGTTGACAAACGATGTTGCAACATTGTGTGGGAACCGCAGGTGCAGAAACACAAAAGAAGAACCCCTGTGGGATGCAGAAACTGGCAGAGACATTTCCATGCAACGTTCATATTGTTGTTACTCAGCCAGTGTTTGTGGGTCTTAGACTTAGACTTAGACTTACTTTTTATTGTCATTCAAATTTGAACTTTGCAGTAAAGATAAGAACGCAATTGTGTTGCATTAGCTCATAGTAGTGCAGGATAAAAGAGCAAAAAGGTGCAGATATAAATAAATAGATTACTGTACAGATAAATATATTGCACTTTTGCATATGCATCCACGTTTATGGATGTATGTTGTATTGTCTTTATATTCCAGTGAGTTAATCCATTTTTGGGGATTATTATGATGCGTTCAAGAGTCTTACAGCCTGAGGGAAGAAGCTGTTACAGAACCTGGAGGTTCTGCTACGGAGGCTGCGGAACCTCTTTCTAGAGTCCAGCAGTGAAAACAGTCCTTGGTGGGGATGGGACGAGTCTCTGCAGATTTTCTGAGCCCTGGTCAGTCAGCGTCTTTTTGCGATCTCCTGAATAGGAGGAAGAGGAGTGCTGGTGATCTTTTCCGCCGTCCTCACCATTCTCTGCAGAGACTTCCAGTCTGAGGCACTGCAGGCTCCAGTCCAGACAGAGGTGCAGTTGGTCAGCAGGCTCCCTATAGTGCCTCTGTAGAATGTGCTGGGAATGGGGGGAGAGAGCTGTGCTCTTTTCATCCGACGCAAAAAGTGCATGCGCTGCTGAGCTCTTTTTACAAGAGCTCCGGTGTGTAGGGACCAGGTCATATTGTCAGTTAACTGCACCCCCAGGAACTTGGTGCTGCTTACCATCTCCACCGCTGTGCCGTTGATGAAGAGTGGAGCGTGGCTGGACTGGGGATTCCTGAAGTCAACGATGATCTCCTTGGTCTTGTCGACGTTCAGGACCAGGTTGTTGGTTCTGCACCAGTCAACCAGATGTTTCACCTCCTCCCTGTAGTCCATGTCGTTGTTGTCACGGATGAGGCCCACTACTGTTGTGTCGTCCTCATACTTCACAATGTGGTTAGTAGTGGACCTGGCGCAGCAGTCATGGGTCATCCATGTGAACAGCAGCGGACTCAGGACGCAGCCCTGGGGGGAGCCGGTGCTCAGGGAGATGGCACTGGAGGTGTTGTCGCCCACTCTCACAGACTGTGGTCTGTCTGTGAGGAAGTCAAGCAGCCAGTTGCATAGGGGGGTACTGAATCCAAGGGGGGCCAGTTTGCTCACCAAGTGCTGCGGGAAGATGGTGTTGAATGCTGAGCTGAAGTCCAGAAACAACATCCGCACGTGTGTGTCCTTTCCTTCCAGATGTTCTAAGCTCAGGTGGAGTGCAGAGAAGATGGCGTCTTCTGTGGAGCGGTTAGGGCGATAAGCAAACTAGTATGGGTCGAATGTGGGGGGAAGTCTGGAGGCAATGTATTCCTTTACCAGCCTCTCGAAGCACTTCATTACAGATGCTTTTTGGGATAAGGTAAACATCTGTTCAGTATTTTTAACATAAAAGTGTTTGATTGTGAGGCATTAAAAGCCACAAAATGCAACGGGTCCATCAGACACACAAACACTGGCTGAGTAACAACAATATGAACACCACACAAGGGTTAATACCTCTATAACTGATAACAGTAGTTCAGCCGGGATATGCTCATTTTGAAATTAGATTTACAGCACTGAAATCTTGTTATTGTTTTCATTTCGATATCCCGCCCTCTACCGTTTGACCAATTAGAAAGTCAGTGAGTGTGTCACATCCAGGTTGCCAGTTACGCACCGCCATCTTCGTCTAGCAACTGCCACTGGTAAAGTTACTAAACATGTCAGACCTTAGTAAATCTAAAATGCCTCGTTACAATTCTCAACTTATTCATGACAAAGTCAGGAACAAAACAAGGATTTGTATTGGCGATGGCTTCGAAAGCGGAGAAGATTTTTTTTCATCTGACGCCAAACGTGCTAATTTCCTCCTTGATAGCTAAGTCAGGCATTTACGTTTTCTTATTACTTGTAATAAATGGAAATGGACATTTCGTATGTAAACTATATTTTCCAATACAGTGTATGCTCTTGTCTAACAAAGCTAGTATGTTTGTGCAATGAATGCTTAGTGTGATGGTGCTTAGTTAGCTCCTAGTGTAATGCTTGGCATGCTAGCCGGTCAATGACACATTGACATATAGGCTAACGGGAGAAATATTTGCCTGTTAGCCTGTACGTCGATGTGTATTCGAACTGACAGGGCAAAATATATTTTCGACAAATAAAACCTATGTGGATATGGGTAGTGTCAGTGCCTATTTTGTTCTCAATATGCTGATACGCTGAGGAAATGGGTTCCAACTTTAGCACGGCTGTCATCATGGCAATGGGAAACGTATGGAGACAGCCAAATCACATTATAAAACAATTCCTCATTCGTGTAGCCTTTCGGCATACCTTGGTAAAATGTCTCCTCTTTAGTTTTGGGCGTACATTAGGCTGCTAAGCATGCTTTACTTATTTTCACCAGTATAACTATTTCTAGCGTTGGTTGTAGTTTGTTTTAGTCTTTGTTTTCTAATAGTACTGACAATAACCATATGATTGCCATTTGTTGTGATATTGTACGCAGGCATGACATACTTCTTCCTGAAAATAGCCTAATTTCTGTGTAAAATGTGTTGGTTAGAGATTTGTTATTGAAAAAACTCTTGTCTATTCAGTTATTACGGTCTCAGTACCTCAACAGCTAGTAAGAGGCAGTGGAAGTTTGAAGTTCCTTGGGGTAGCCCAGTCGATCGAGCTGGATTCGGCTGGGTATCTGGCAACCTCAGTCAGGGACAGGTGAAGGGGACTACATAATTTTTACTGTGATTGCAGTACCATTTCTGCCCACATTCTCACTGCTCCCCTCACCTCCCAGGGGGTGATCAAGGGTGATGTGTCAAATGCAGAGAATCATTTCGCCAAACACTGGTGTGTGGCGAAATGATTCTCTGCAGAGAAATGCAGAGAATCATTTCGCCAAACACTGGTGTGTGGCGAAATGATTCTCTGCATTTGACCCACACACACTAGGTGTGTGTGTGACAATCATGGGTACTTTTACTTTAACTTAATTATTACATATGGCACCTTTAGCTGTACATTTTTCTATGTATTTATGATAGGTGCTAATGCCAGATTAACAATATTAACACAGTATTTAAACTATTTCCTTAACGTTTTAAGAATAAAACAAGTCAATACAATATTACACAATAACTAAACAAAATCAAAAACTACTATCGACTACTCAATTAAATCCTTTGGTTTTGCCCTCACAGTCCTGTGTCCAGGGAATTATTACATAAACATTAACAAAATTGACCTAATCACTCTAGTATCAATCGTATACTGATACTTGGTATCGAGACTATGAAATTTATGGATCGATCCGCCCTACTCTTACGTGTCGTGTGCTGACTGTGACAATATTGACACACCAACAATTGTTCTTTCATCCTCTCTCAAGACTCTTATTAATCTACTTGTTCATTTTCCATTAGTAACTGCTTACTTTCTGCTCTAACGCAGATCCATTAACACTTCTTAAACTTTACTAAGCCCTTATTTATTGGTGTTGTTTCAATCTAGCTTAGCGGTTAGTTTAGCTATTAGCATGTCTGCCCCCAGCTTGCTCTCAGTTTGTAACATGTTGAGCCTTGTCCTTTGATGATACTTGATAATGATACCTAAGATACTAAGAAATGAAGTTTGTTTGCCGTAATGGAGGGGATTATTATTAATTTAGAGGAGTGGCTCCACACTGTGTACGAAGATACACAATTAGCTGCTAGACACTTGCCAACCAAGGGAATAAAAATAAATATAGTGTCAGCCGGAGATTGGCGTTTGTGATCAGTATTAAAAGGCATTAATTGGCAATGGCGATCATGTACTTTTTCACAAAAAATTGGCCAATACTGATCAGTGGCCCGTAGATTGGCATATATAATCCAGATATTTAAACAATGTTTGAGTTTGAGGATTTTCTCGTGGACAAAGAAGGACAAAATAGGAGATTATCCTGGGGGAAAATGGCGCGGTTGACAGATATGGTGTGTTAGACAAAAACCAAGGGGTCTCATTTCATCAGCCTCCACGCGGCGAGACCCGGAAACTGGGAACAAATCATTGACTTTTAGGCCGGTGGTTCTTAACCTTGTTGGAGGTACCGAACCCCACTAGTTTCATATGCGCATTCACCGAACCCTTAAATGTTTTTTTTTTCTTTCAAATCCAAGACAAATGTATATGTTTTTTTACTGGTGCAGAAAATTAACCGTGCATGAACATCACCTTGTTCAAAGAACAAAACCCAACACATGAACTCAGAAAAAATGACACACCTGCAAATCAGTGTGACTTCTGCTGTTGCCTTTGAGAGACCAGTTTAGATATGCGGGGCTTCACCTTGGCAAGTCTCCACTCTCATGTCATTTTCACAGCAAAGTCTGTTCCCTTTCTTCGTTTTTATGTTCAGCATCCTCGAAAATGATTGCTCGCAAAGACTGGAGGTATCCATAATTCGCCGATAGGGAGAAGTTGGGATTTACGCGATGAGTCGGGTGTGTCTTGACCTCCGCGGCGGAGGCTCCACCGAACCCCTGAGACCGACTCACCGAACCCCTAGGGTTCGATCGAACCCAGGTTAAGAACCACTGTTCTAGGCTAATGATGAATACACGAAGACGCTCCCTGGGTGGTCCTCGGCCCCGGAAGCAAAGAGGTGACTAAACCAAGTAATTGTAATTGTAATTCTGGAATGTTGTCCAATCATATGTGATGCAGTACTTAGAAACAGCAGTCAACTGAGTGATTCACCGTAAGAGACCAAGGGTCAACTAAAGACTTAAAAGCAAAGGGATGCGCTTCTTTTTTTTTTTTTTACATAGACCTGCAGTATGTCTATGTGGACAAATAGAGGATATGGTCACTTTCCCAATCCTCAAGAGGAGGTAATACTTCCTTAAACCCCAAATTAACTCTAACCAACCCCTACTATGACCTACACCTACAGCTAATCCTTATCTTAATCCAACCCCAAACACAAACCTTGAACTGTCTGTCCTTACTTGTGGGGATGACATTTTGTCATGATGACACACAGAAGATTACACCCAACATGTCCTACAGCAGGAAGAAAGTGGACAGAAATAGATGGAGAAAAAGATGGTGACCTCGCCTCTGGCAGTTTGTCACGTGACATTTCTTCTTGCTCTGCATTCATGTGACGCTGGTCTTCTCAGCACATGAAGTAGATGCTACCATATTTGACCTATCACTGGTCACCTGTCAGTCGTCACGTCCACCAAGGGACACCTGTGTCACCACTTGTCTCACGTGTCTCACTCCCACTTTTGCTTTCTGCTGCTTAACCCGCAGATCAGCTTAAAGGGCCAGACAAGTAAGCAAAACATGAGGCCGAACGACAGTCTGGCTGAGAGAAGATAACCAGACTGCACTTACTATTTGTGTGTGCTCGCACATGCGTGTGGAAGAGTGTGTGAGTCAGACAGAAAAAAGTCAATTCTGTGGAAATAAAAGGAAGCAATCAATGTGACTGCAGAGGGCATTCTTTGCTGCTGAATTGATTTGATTTCACAGACTTCCTGTGGGAAACACACCGATTGATTTTATTCACCAATACAATTCTAAAAAAGGAACAAAAAGGAGCTAATGTCCAACTCATCATTGTTTAAGATAACATTCAAAACAGTCCAGTTCAAAAAGCAAAACTGTTACGGTTTGTACAGGGGAATATATATATATATATATATATATATATATATATATATATATATATATATATATATATATATATATATATATATATATATATATATATATATATATATATATATATATATATATATATAAACATATATATAAACAGGGCAGTCGTGAGTTCAATCCCGGCGGGGTTCCCTCCGGGTACTCCGGCAGTCTTCCCACCTCCAAAAACATGCACCTGGGGATAGGCTGATTGGCAACACTAAATTGGCCCTAGAGTGTGAATGTGAGTGTGAATGTTGTCTGTCTATCTGTGTTGGCCCTGCGATGAGGTGGCGACTTGTCCAGGGTGTACCCCGCCTTCCGCCCGATTGTAGCTGAGATAGGCTCCAGCGCCCCCCGCGACCCCAAAGGGAATAAGCGGTAGAAAATGGATGGATGGATATATATAAACAATAAATGTGTACTAATCCAAGATGTGTATGGTGTGTGACTATGTGTAAAGATTAGCTGTAGTGTGTTACCGGTAGTGTTGAGCGATAGGCGGAAGTCCAAGAGGGGCAGGGCTGGCTCGGATGTCTGTGAGCAGACGTGATGTCGAGGGGAGGAGAGAGCCGTCAAATTCCGTGTAAAAGCGGGAGGTCGAGATCCAAGATGCAGCCAGGGAACCAAAGGGAACGCAGGGAGACGAGACACACAGCTTGTGACGTGGGAACGAAGGCAGGCTGCAGGTAGGCGACAAGGAGGACACAAGACAATTGAACACGACGGGGAAGAATCACAGAGAGCAAAAGAGTGTGCATAAAGCTTGACGTATCGGCTTACTGTACTGAACAGGAAACTACGTTCTGGCGCCGGATAGCAGGTTGTGCCGGCTTATGAAGGAAGGGCTTCTCATCAGCGACAGGTGTGTTGATAGCAGATGATTGATTGCAGCTGCTTGCTGCAGCCGGACTGGCACGCGCCTGGCGCGCTCCTGAATGTGCCCCCAGCGCAGTGCACACATGAATGCGCACTATAAATTGACTGCACACAAAGTGAAATATTTTCAGATTGTATTTTGTAAAATTGTTGATAATATGTAAAATAAGTAAAACATCAAATTTAATAAAATAAAATAAAAATATTAATTTAACTGTAAAACATTTTTTTATTCACATTGATCTGATTACATATTTATATTCATATTGATCTGATTACATATTTAATGAATACAATTTAACATAATAATTTAAACTATATTGAAAACTAGAAGAAAATAACATTGGTTGCCTGTTCTCGCTTCTTAAAATTAGATTTAACCAAGAAATATAATAATTCAAATGGTATATATATATATTTTTTTTACATATTTGTGTAACCCTTTTTCCCAACTATCCAGCCATCAATTTTCTCGGGCGTATGGCAGAGAGTACACCCTGAACAAGTCGTCTCCTCATCGCAGGACCAACACAGACAGACAACCATTCACACTCACATATCCCAACTATACATCAAGTTTATTCCACAAGTCACATGATCTAACAAAGTCCTGTTACCTAAATTATTTTTTTTACATGTTATTTATTTTTAAACACAACTTTTCATTTACTTGCTGCAATGTGCTGAGTGTCATATAGTTGTGCTACAAACTCACTCCTGTTATTCAAATAGGCCATCTTCTGCTTAGAAATCTATACCAAAAAATAAAGCTGCCTTAGATGGGTCAATACATTTCTAGTAGTTCAATATGTGTGAAATGGATGTTTACTTTGAGAGAGTAACAAATAGTGAATGGCAGCATTTCAGTGGAATGGCCCATATATTATTTGGCCTAGAGGACACATAGCGTCCAGATGACTGAAATTTTGCAAAAATAAGTTATCTTATGTATATTTCGCTCCTAAAAATAATCTGGCAGTAATTTCTCATACAAACAGGTAGTTTTGGGTAATCGGTAGATAAAGAACTGTACTTGGAACACCCCTTTTCCATCGCCAAACTCTATTTGCTGCCCCTCCTGTCATCTACAGAAAGGGAGCCCATTTCCTCGCATAGACAGTGTGGATAAAGGGAATGTAAAAATATAATTTTATTTATTTAACTGCATGTTTTTGTCGCCCTGGTTCATGGTTACTTCAAAACTGATATGGTTAAAATTCCATCCATCCATCCATTTTCTACCGCTTGTCCCTTTCAGGGAGCCTATCTCAGCTGCATTTGGGCGGTAGGCGGGGTACACCCTGGACAAGTCACCACCTCATCACAGGGCCAACACAGATAGACAGACAACATTCACACTCACATTCACACACTAGGGCCAATTTAGTGTTGCCAATCAACCTATCCCCAGGTGCATGTCTTTGGAGGGCGGAGGAAGCCGGAGTACCCGGATGGAACCCACGCAGTGCAACATGCTAATTGGCCAAGTGTGTGAACGTGAGTGTGAATGTTGTCTGTCTATCTGTGTTGGCCCTGTGATGAGGTGGCAACTTGTCCAGGGTGTACCCCGCCTACCGCCCGAATGCAGCTGAGATAGGCTCCAGCACCCCCCGCGACCCCAAAAAGGACAAGCGGTAGAAAATGGATGGATGGATGGACTTCCCTGCTTTTCCGTCTGCTCTTCCATAGACACCAGTCTGTGTTTCCTCGTGCGCTTTCGCCATTTCCAGGAGAAGAGGACGCAAAATAGAATACTAGCGGCTGTTTTTATTCTTAGTTTTTCCCCCCTTGAGAATGCGCCTCTTTTTCGTGTCGGCCTTTGGTTTGAGTCTTTATCATTTTTTTAATCCAAACTTTGACATCAGCTATTTTTCTTCTAAGTCAAAATCATTAAATTGATGGCTGCAATTTACACTCCTCAGCTCGCTTGGTCCGTCCTATTTTGAGCAAGTCAATTTGACTGGAGAGGTCCATACTGTCCTCATATTTCTATCATTTGGAAATGCAGGCTGACCCCTTCTTTAGTTAGATAGTTAAATACTATACTGATCCTCCGTAGGTTGTGTTGCTACAACCTGCAACAATGCATCTGGCAGACATATTGGATCATTCCTTCAAATTATATACAAAAACAATGTGATTCTGGATGAAGATGCTACCAAAACACATTGGACACAATATAAAATTGCCTCCAGTCTTCTGTCGGTGAAGTCAGCAGGCTTATGCAGGCCTGCCCACATTTTGGTGCCAAAAGTGGGCGTTCCAAAATGTGCTGAAACTCGATAGAAAACAAGCCTAAAATGACTTTTATGTCTAAATGTTCCTGCAGACATATTTTTTTAGGTTCAGAATAGGGTTGTACGGTATACTGGTATTAGTATAGTACCGCGATACTAATGAATCACATTCGGTACTATACCGCCTCTGAAAAGTACCAGAAGCCCCCACCCCCCGGCGCTGCCGTCGTCGTCACGTCGTGTCATTGCTGGTTTACGAGCAGACGAGCATGTTCGGCAGCGCACAATCAATGAGTACTTACAAGCAGACACAGTGTGTAGACAGAAAAGGGAGAACGGACGCATTTTGGCTTAAAAACTAAAGATAAAGGTGAAGTTATAACACTGAAACGCCCACCGGAAGATAAATAAATAATGATAAATGGGTTATACTTGTATAGCGCTTTTCTACCTTCAAGGTACTCAAAGCGCTTTGACAGTATTTCCACATTCACCCATTCACACACACATTCACACACTGATGGAGGGAGCTGCCATGCAAGGCGCTACCAGCACCCATCAAGAGCAAGGGTGAAGTGTCTTGCCCAAGGACACAACGGACGTGACTAGGATGGTAGAAGGTGGGGATTGAACCCCAGTAACCAGCAACCCTCCGATTGCTGGCACGGCCACTCTACCAACTTCGCCACGCTGTCCCCAAGGAAGAGGTGCTTTAAGACATGGCTAGCTAGCTAGCGGCTAAAGTCCAGCCCCAGTTGGCAGTGTTTTAGCTACTTCTAAATCACTAATCCTCGCCTCCATGGCGACAAATAAAGTAAGTTTCTTACAAGTATCATCCCTGCAGGACGAGGAATAGCTAAACATGCTTCACTACACACCGTAGCTCACCGGCGTCAAAATGTAAACAAACACCATTGGTGGATCGACACCTGACATCCACTGTAATGATACCAAGTACAGTAGCATATCTAGTTGATACTACTATGATTATGTCGATATTTTTTGGCATCACAACATCTTCTTTCGTTTTTTTATTATTTAATTTATATTATGTTTATATACTCAGGAAATATGTCCCTGGACACATGAGGACTTTAAATATGACCAATGTATGATCCTGTAACGACTTGGTATCGGATTGATACCCAAATTTGTGGTATCACCCAAAACTAATGTAAAGTATCAAACAACAGAATAAGTGATTATTACATTTTAACAGAAGTGTTGATAGAACATGTAAAAAGAGAAACTAAGCAGATATTAACAGTAAATGAACAAGTAGATTAATAATTAATTTTCTACCACTTGTCCTTAATAATTTTGACAAAATAATAGAATGAGGAAATGACACAATATGTTACTGCATAAGTCAGCAGAGTAATTAGGGGCCTTTGTCTGCTTACTTACTAATAAAAGACAAGTTGTCTCGTATGTTCACTATTTTATTTAAGGACAAACTTGCAATAAGAAACATATGTTTGATGTACCCTAAGATTTTTTGTTAAAATAAAGCCAATAATGCCATTTTTTGTTGTCCCCTTTGTTCAGAAAAGTACCAAAAAGTACCGAAAAGTATCGAAATAATTTTGGTACCGGTACCGGTACCAAAATTCAGTTCAGAAGTTCAGAACTATGAAATAGGTGCCAATGTCGTCAGCATTAGAGGAGCATTTAATACTGAGAGAAATCAATAAACGTCATAAAAGCAAAGTTGTAGTCTTTAAAAGGCTCTTCACATGTACTGTCACTGGTCTGAGATGTGAGTCCCCTCCCCAGTATGAACCTCCCACCCCTTCCCAGATTCTGAGCTTCCTGTTCTGCATTTAATGTTTTCATTAGGAAAACTGGGCGCAACCACGTCTGGGGAAAGATTGCACAGCAAAGGCAAAGGAAGGAAGAGCTGCACTGTAGGGATTTTTTCACCATGGCCCACCCCTCTGCCACCATTGTTGGACTGTTCATCCTCTTGATTGGCTCCACTGTGGCAGGTAAGTGATGGCGTTGAACAAAGAGGGGGAAGGGCAAGATTTAGATTTGTGGGGCTGTGATAAAAAGTGTAACACCATGACTACATGTGATGCATGTGTTGGAGGGTGTTCCACAGCACATATGGTACCTATTCACTGCAGCTCTAGTTACATTAAATCTAATCTATTACTTTTGTGTTCATACGCCTGGCCGTGACCAGATGTTGCTGTTACGTTAGTACAGTGATCATTTACAGTACTGGGTGTGCAAAACTGCAAGAATGGTGGACTTAATATTGCATACATCTTCTAGACAAAGAAGAACATAAAAACTGCAAGCTACACTGCTCAATTAAACATAACTGTTTGGAGAGCGAAGTGATTACGAATGAGATGTTAACAAAAGGAGTAGAAAGAAAGCCAATATAGTCTTTTAAACTAATCATCCCTGCCAACATGTTTCGTATGTTCAAAAATCCATCAGCTCATCTGAAAACAGATTTAAACAATGAATCACTTACACGTGTATGCCTGTGCACTGTATCCCATGCTTAGCTGGGTGCACATGACATTTGTAAACACCGTATAAGTTGTGTGACGTAATCACACATGCTGCTGCGTGTACAAAAACACTTTGCGATCAAAAGAGGCAGCGGTGAATGATGTTATCAATGAAGACCGTATCCTTCATGATAATGATATCACTCTTGAGACCATATTGGATCATCTAACAAAAATGAAAGAACATCTCAAGCCATCATTCAAAGATTGTTCCATTTCTTGCTCATATTCAAGCAGAAATGTACAATTTGAACAATAAGGTAGAACTAGAATTCGTGTTTACAGTAGGAAGAGAATTCAAATGGCCCAATTTGTCGCGGCTTACCTGACACATTGACAAATTGGGGGGTTTAGGTTACAATTTTCCCCAAGGTTATATTTTTCCCTGTTGTTGAATTGTTGTACATTCTTGGGTAGCAAGTTATAGTTTGCTTTGTACATTATTTTAGCTGTTTACAAATACACAAAATCATTGAATTCCAATATTTTTGATTCAATTATTAAAGGGTTTGAATGTTTTTGACATTATGTATTATTCTAACTGATCCCTTTTTTAACATGTTAAGTGAATAAGTATACTTTTGTAATTATTTCCCCATATTTCTACACCACAACTCAGATATGGTAACACCAGCGAGCAGTAAAGAATATGAAGTGATTTTTGGTCCAGAACATATTTTGCTTTATTCATTATTGACGCATCGCTCACCACTTTATGTTGAACATTTTATGTATAAGACTTCAAGTTCATTTTACCTTCTATTATTACACCCAAAATGTGGTTTATTTGACTCTTTCAACGTCTACTCTGTCTATTTGTATTTGTCTTTGACTTTCTCTTTTACTGTTACAGAATAGCATTATTTTAGTTTTACTGAGATTAAAGGATGTCAATCCATCTCTTCATTTGTTTATTTCTTCTGTTATTATTTGCATTAGCTTTTGTGTGTTTTCTCCAGAACAAAACATGGATGTGTCCTCTGCGAAGCAATACTAACTTTAAGTCCTTTGTAACTTTACAAATGTTGTTTATATAAAGATTGAATAATTGTGGTCCCAGTATTGATCCCTGGGGTACGCCGCAACAGTTGTAGACATATGTTTGCCAAGCTTCACGTATTGCTTCCTGTTGGTTAAGTTGCTTCTTACCCAGTTCAAGATCAACCCTCTGATGCCATACCTTTCTAATTTGTTAATTAAGATAGTGTGGTTATAGTGTCAAATGCTTTTGTTAGATCCATAAATACTGCAGCTGCACACTGTTGACATCTATTGCATTGGTAATATTTTCCGTTATTTTCAATTAATGCCATCTAATGTTGAAATGTTGGCTCTGTATTCATATTGGTTGTCTGCAAGGGTTCCACTTTTATTAATGAATGTTTCCAATCTGTTGTAAAATGTATTTTACAATAACTTTAGAAAATTGTGGAATTAGAGAAACACGTCTGTAGTTTGTAAACTGGTGTTTGTCACCAGTCTTATAAATCGGTACAACATTAATCATTTTATCATGTCCATACCAATTCCGTTACAATCAGTTGATGTATTGGATTTACATTTCATCAGAAATTTTATTATTTCCTCTTTTGTGACATTTGTGAGGAACACTGAGTTGGGATTTCTGTCTACGGTATCATTCAAGTCCTCATCTAACCTGGGATTTTAAATAATTTCCGCCAGATTTGGTCCAACATTTACAAAGTAATTATTAAAGCTTTCAGCGACTTCATTCATATTGTTTCCATAATCATTCGTAACACCATTTTTAATGATGTTATTTTCGATCCACCATGTTTTTGTTCCGGTCTAACAATTGACTAATATATTTTACTACATGTTCATAGTACGCTAGTTAGATTGTTTTTATACTTTTTGTACCAATGTTCTGCCCATGCAGGTTTTTGTGTTATAAATATTCTATAAAATGTATTCTTCTTGTTACAACCATTTTTAAGTCCCTTTGTTATCCATAGTTAATTCTTCTTTTTTGTTTCTTACTATGTTGTTTCCATGGACAATGTATGTCATAAAACATCATGAAAGTATTAAAAAAAACGTTATGCATCATCTACATCATTTCCAGGGCAGCACAGGGGTTAGTGCATGTGCCTGACAATACAAAGGTCTTGGATTCGATCCCCAGGCTCAGGGTCTTAAGTTTTTGTTTTTTTATAGAGGTTTATTTGAAATAGGGACAGATACAAAAACATAGACATGTGAAACAGTTATCCAATGTATGCATCATAGTGTTTGTAGCCAAAGCTAATTTACAACACTTGTCCCCAACAACAACAACAACAACGCAGATCCAACATCATTAAAATAGGAAAATAAAAAATAGAATGAGTCGATAATAATGATAATAGTAATAATACAGACAAAGTGCAAACTAGATAAAAGCCAATAATAATAATAACACAGACAAAGTGCAGACTAGATAAAAAACAATAAGTAAAAATTAGTAAAAACTAAAAATGGGAACATAATTGTTGCTCAACTAGCCATAATTTTGTTTGTTTTTTAAAAGTGACAAGTGCAGGTATACTTTTCAAAGTGTCCGGTAAAGGTTGATTGGCAACACTAAATTGGCCCTAGTGTGTGAATGTTGTCTGTCTATCTGTGTTGGCCCTGCGATGAGGTGGCGACTTGTCCAGGATGTACCGCGCCTTCCGCCCGAATGCAGCTGAGATAGGCTCCAGCACCTCCCGCAACCCTGAAATGGACAAGCGGTAGAAAATGGATGGATGGATGTACGCATTGTCCCAAGTTTTTTCTCTCAGCTCATTCTTGAACGCAATCTGTGCTTAGTCTTCAAAGTGTCCCTTGTCATCCATGTACCTCTTTCTGTAGTTTCCATCAATCAAATGTTTTTATATAGCCCTTAATCACAAGTGTTTCAAAGGGCAGCACAAACCACAAGGAAATCCTTGGCTCAGATCCCAACACATATTGTGAAAACAGGTAGATAATCACTGATGTTGGTTATTAGCAGACCATTTGCAGTATAAATATCAACATTATTAGTAAATATATTATCAGTAAGTATGGCACAATATCCTGTGATTCTGCTTGGCCTCGTAATTTTAGGATATATACTCATGCTATAGATTGTATCTATGATGTCATTAATGATATTTTGCCTTTTAGGGTTCAAAAGGTCAATGTTTAAGTCTCCACATAAGAAAATTCTTGACTAAATTCAGTAAAAGTTGCTTTAATCCAGTCCTCGATGTGTTCGATATATACAGCTGTTCAATACGTTTTTGCTGGTATCAATGGTGATACATTCTAAATGATTATAAATAGCAAACAACATGTTTTTCACCACTTTGTATTTTAGGTTATTCATCACATATAAATGAATAATTGACAGTTTGTTGTTGGATTTAATGTTGCTATTATATTGTTCATCTGTATAATAAAAATAATTAGTCCTGATGTAGATTAAAAAAATCTCCAATTCCAGACTTTTATGATCTACTGTATGTTGCAGAAGGATTTCAATTTCATATTTTCCTGTTCAGCAATCTTTTGTGTTGCTTCATGAATGTCCATACGTGCATAGGAATATACTCCTAAATCCAGGTCTTCTTGTTCAATGGTCACTTGGAACGTAGTAGTGTTGATTTTGAATGTAGATGTGTATTTTGGTGATTTAACCCCCAACTCCAACCCTTGATGCTGAGTGCCAAGCAGGGAGGAAACGGGTCCCATTTTTATAGTCTTTGGTATGACTCGGCTCATTGGTACTTTAATCTTAATCTTAATTTTACGTCAGACTCCATTTATCGTTGTCATTGTCGTCGAAGTGTTTTGAACTTTAAAATGTGTCCGGATTCTTGATGTCTTTAATAGGTCAATTATAGGGCAGCACGGTGGTACAGGGGTTAGTGTGTGTGCCTCACAATAAGAAGGTTATGTTTTATGGCCTTTTTGAAAAAAAAAAAAAATCATTATAGGAAAACTACAACACATGCAATATGCATCACACTCAAACAAGTGTTACAAGTAAGCAAGACATTATATGTTTTTTTTTTCTTTTCTTTCAGTGCTTCAACATTTGTAACATCGAAAGAAAACCGTTCCCGTTGTCCGCCTTATTATTTATGTGTCCTTTACAGGACCACACATTATCTATAAATAGGCCTCACGTCTGGGTCCTGATACATGTTCCATCTGATGGCATTTTTACATATCTGACTGTGGTGCAAGTGCAACCGTGTTATTTTACTGCCATGCTTTTACTTTATTTATTTATGTATTTATCTATTAGATAGGCTCCAGCACCCCCCGCAACCCCAAAAGGCACAAACGGTAGAAAATGGATGGATGGATCTGCTTCAGAATGTGTTATGCCAATGTTTTGTGCTTGTCAGTGGTTGACTCTATATTCTAACATGTTGCATGTAGTTTACCCCCACTTTTGCTGGGAACATTGGACAATCCTATCTTTGTCAATGTAAACAACATTGGGCAGGTAATTCAGGCAATTGCAGGGACAGTAATTAGTTAGACCAGAGACATATTGGACCAACAATACAAAAAAAAATCTGTCAGAGCCACAAAAAAATAAAAGCATTATATAAGTGTTATAATGAAAGCAACAAATGATGTAAATGTCTATATTAGCTATATTAGCCTACTATCAAAATGACTGTGTGTCGCAGTTTGACACAAATCTTCATTGACCGTAATGTTGAAATTGAATATTTATTCTACACATTTTACAACATTGGAAAACATTAGTAAAACTGAGGCTTCTCAGATGGTGCGATAACTCCTGGAAATGACTGGCTTACAATGGCCAAAGGTATGGATGTCTGTGTCCAAGTTAAAGGAGTCATATGTAAGAATCTGGCCAGAAATGGTACTGCAATCCCGGTCAAAATTCTGTAGTCGCCTTCCCCTCACCCTTACCGAGGTTGCCAGATACGCAGCCGAATCAAGCTTGATATAACCAACACAATATTCACAGAAATGATGCTATTTTCAGGAAGAAGTACATCATGCATTTGTACAATATCGCAACAGATGGCAATCATATGGTTATCACAAGGAACAAATAGTGGTTCCTTTAGAGTTGGAACACGATGCACAGATTCCGTCCAAAGAATCCTTTAATCATCTTTATTGCTGGAAGCTGGGTGGCACTTGCGGGCAAGTGTTTTTTTGTGTGAGTGTGGGTGTGTGTGTGGTCTAAACAAATAGAGAAAAGAGGAAAAATTACAATCCACTTATATACTCATTAACATGCAGCAATATACATGCATATGCATACATAATATAATATATTATGAATGTATGTGTTGAGTATTAAACTCTGCGACTGTTTTTTTCGGATATTGACCACGTTGGGGTTCCGGTCAGAGAACACCAGTGTTGGGTTAGTTACTGAAAACCAGTAACTAGTTACAATTACTAGTTACTTTATTTCAAAAGTAACTCAGTTACTAACTCAGTTACTTACACCAAAAAGTAATGCGTTACTGTGAAAAGTAACTATTTAGTTACTTATTTTTTCCCCCTTTTTTTTAAGGCTCCCATTAATGCCCTTTTAGCCTTCATTTCAGTACTGTTATTGCACTGGAGAATAATACAATCTGTTGATCAACTTGACATGCATTTGCATCACTGAACTCAGAAAGCAATGTGGTCTACATACAACACACAAAGACAAAGATATGTTTCAAGGGGCCAATTTATTTCAGGCCAGAAAAAAATTGACAAAACTATTTTAAATAGCTGCAACATAATGGCACTTTAACTTTAACTCTAAGTAGATAGGATCTTTGATCCAAGACACAACTTACATTAAACTAAAATGTTATTTTCTTTGTGCTCGACAAAAGAAAAGTATTGAGAATGTCTCCATGTTAAAAAACTCGACTTCTGGCTTCGCCATGATGTCTGAGGTGAGGGAGCGGCGACAGTGAGTAGGGATGGGCGATACCACACTTTTAGGATTCGATACGATACCGATACTTTTTCTTGCATTTTCACCGATACCGATACCAATAATTTCTTATTGGCAATTTTTTGTCAGTCAAAAATATTATTACTATTGTTATTATTTAAGACAAATCACAAGACAAATACAGACCATTCATACCACATTTATTATGGTCAATATATAATAAAAGTAAAATTAAAATAAATAACATAAATATGAAAAATAAATTAAATATTATATATAATAATAACTATATATTATATATAATAATCATTAAATATTAGGGCTTTCCAATTAACAGTCAAATCCGAATTGCAAGAAGCTGCAGTTATTTTTTAAAGTTTGTGATATAATTAGCAATTAATGAAATATGAAATAGGCTAATGTTTTCGAAATGTAAGAAATCATGTTACAGATTAAAACCAAAATCACATTCAATCATATATTCAAGATTTTCTTGGAAAAAAATAAAACTGTAATGCAAAGATGAAGAATCTCCAAATTGTATCTCTTTCTTATCTTCTTTTAAATACTCAAGCAATTTTCAACTAACAGTAAATTCCCCTGTGTGGAAATTATTTGAATTTAGGATAATCATTTAAACAAAAATATTCAGTAAACATTTCTAAAAAAAAAAAAAAAACAATGCCTGTTTTAAGTCAACAATTGGACAACACTGGATATGCCTGGCTGCATCGCTGTCGGCTGGCTGTGTGTGTGTTGCACGTTGACGACGCTCATTCGCTGTCTCCTGTCACGTGACTGGGCCAGCTCTATACTCTGCCAGGTACAGGGGTGTCCCAGCACATAGTAAGTTAAGTAAGTCATCAAAAACATCTGAAAGTGATGCTTGCACCCCCCACACGCCGTTTTTTGGTTTATATCGATACTTTTTTCAGAAAAGTGATGCCAAATGAGTAGCGTGTGAGTATCGATATATCGATACCACAGGATCGATACGCACATCCCTAACAGTGAGTGCGTGTAGGTGCTCTAGCTTGCTGGATGGCTGCGTCCAATAAAGTCACAAAGTTGCAACAAACCGCCGGGCTCGTCATTCACCCTCAGCTGTAAAGACCCTCTTCCGGGTAAAGTGAAGGTTGTTAGACCCGAAGTACGGCTCTGGAGGCGTGCTTTCTGTGGGTGGGGGAAAGCACGCCTCTTCTTTTCCACCGGAGCGCTCCAATAAAACACACTCAGATCCACAATATACAGACACAAATGAGGAATTATTTTATCATGTGATTTGGCTGTCTCCATACGTTTCACATTGCCATGACAGCCGTGCTAATGTTGGAACCCATTTCCTCAGCTTATCAGCATATTGAGAACGAAATAGGCACTGACACTACCCATATTCACATAGGTTTTATTTGTCGAAAAATATATTTTGCCCTGTCATTCGAATGACACATCAACATACAGGCTAACGGGCATATATTTCCCCTGTTAGCCTGTATGTTGATGTGTCATCGAACTGGGCTATACGTATGCTCCCATTGACCGGGCTAGCATGCTAATCATTCGTTGCACGGACATACTAGCTTTGTTAGACAAGATCATAGACTGTATTGGACAATATAGTTTACATACGAAATGTCCATTTCCATTAATTACAAGTAATAAGAAAACGTAAATGCCTTACTTACCTATCAAGGAGGAAATTAGCAAGTTTGGCGTCAGATGAAAAAATCTTCTGCGCCTTCAATCGTCTCCATCTTTCAAAGGCATCCCCGATACAAATCCTCATTTTGTTCCTGGCTTTGTCATGAATAAGTTGAGAATCGTAACGAGGCCTTTTAGATTTACTAAGGTCTGACATGTTTAGTAACTTTACCTGTGGCAGCAGCCAGGCGAAGAGGGCGGTGTGTAACTGGCAACCTGGATGTGACACACTTACAGACTTTCAAATTGGTCAAACGGTGGAGGGTGGGACATCCAAATTAAAACAATAGCAAGATTTCGGGGCTGTAAATCTAATTTTTAAATGAGCATATCCCTGCTGAACTACTGTTATCATTTATAGAAGTATTCGAATTGAACATTATTTATTAATGCCTTTTGACATACCAGGGCCTTTCAAAGATGACTTGACATGAAATTCTTAAATATGGCTCCTTTTAAAGTAACCGTCTTCTTCTAATTAATGTATTACAATCTTTGCAAGCTGGGTAACGTTTGCTGTGGTCTGGAACAACATGGCACACAAACAACTATCAGAAATGAAGCCAATATTACATACAGATAATGTGTCATGCGACATGCAAATATAAATGAAATACACAGAGGACATAAGTAAAGGAAGTTAAATGAGCTTAAATATACCTACAAACGAGGCATAATGAGGCAATATGTACTGTACATACAGCTAGCCTAGTTAGCATGTTAGCATTGATTAGCTTGCAGTCATGCACTGACCAAATATGTCTGATTAGCACTCTACACAAGTCAATAACATCAACAAAGCTCACCTTTGTGCATTCATGCACAGCATAAAAAGTTTGGTGGACAAAATGAGACAAAGAAGAAGTGGCAATAAACACGTCTTTCTGTGGCAGCGTCGGAGAAAGTTGTACATGTAAACAAACTACGGTGAGTTCAAGCACAGCCGAAATTAGTAGGACAAAACGGCGCTTGCCAAATACTCTCATCAGTGATTGATTGATTGATTGATTGATTGAGACTTTTATTAGTAGATTGCACAGTACAGTACATATTCCGTACAATTGACCACTAAATGGTAACACCCGAATAAGTTTTTCAACTTGTTTAAGTTCACGTTAATCAATTCATGGTACAAATATATACTATCAGCATAATATAGTCATCACACAAATTAATCATAAGAGTATATACTTTGAATTATTTACATTATTTACAATCCGGGAGGTGGGATGTGGAGGGGTTAGGGGTGGGGGGGCTAGGTTTGGTTGATATCAGCACTTCAGTCATCAACAATTATATCATCTGAGAAATGGACATAGAAACAGTGTAGGTCTGACTTTGTAGGATATGTACAGCGAGCAGTGAACATAGTGAGCTCAGAAAGCATAAGAACAAGTATATACATTTGATTATTTACATTTGATTATTTACAATCCGGGGAGGTGGGATGTGGTGGGGGGAAGCATGTTTAAAATAAACAGTGGGGTTTCTAACAATTTCATGTTTGCCTTCCTACAGAAACCATTTTAGAACAACCTTTTCCATTTTCATACATTTTTGCAAAAGCCCCAGGGAGCCATTCGGGCGGCCGACGCCCGAGTCAGACAGTCAGGGGTTTGGCAAAATGCCAATCAATAATTGGCCAAAATGTGAGGTAAAGTGCATAATTAATTGCAGGAATTGGCTGAATTTGCATGAAGCATGATCACAACATTGTGAAATCCTGGAGAATTTGCTTATTACAATTAGTGTGATATTTTTCATCTTTTTTCTTGTAACCTTTTATCATTTTAGGCAGTTTAAGTGGGATTGAAACAAGCTGCAGACTTTAAACACCTCTGTTGTACATGTTTTTTTTTCTTCTTTTTTTTTTTTAGTAAATGTGTGTCCTGCATGGGGAGGGAAATAATTTGGGTCTGGATGTTAAAAATGTTGGATGGACGCCACATGTACAAATATCTGCACTGGTCTACAAAAACATCTCCATGTTGCAGTCATGTGACTTCCATAACACTCACGCTCATTCAGTCTTGTCCTCTGGTGGAGTCACCATGTGAGATCATCATGTCTCAGTTTGTTTATCCTGTGTGTGTGTGTGTGTGTGTGTGTGTGTGTGTGTGTGTGTGTGTGTGTGTGTGTGTGTGTGTGTGTGTGTGTGTGTGTGTGTGTGTGTGTGTGTGTGTGTGTGTGTGTGTGTGTGTGTGTGTGTGTGTGTGTGTGTGTGTGTGTGTGTGTGTCGAATGCCATTTCCCAACCTCCTGGAACAGTTTCCAAAGCAATAACCAAACAAAAGAGAGCTTCATCCTAGCTGGACGCAAGCAACAGGCCACACAAAACAGAATCTGAGTGGAAACAGCTGAGTGGGGATGTAACATCGCAGCTAGTCAGCTATTTCAACTGCAGAAAACATATTTATAAAGCACTGACATCTTCATTCTCGCTCAGTGGGTGAGAAGTTGATGGTGAATATCAGCATGTCTGGCCCACTATTTAAGTGTGTGCGTGTGGTAAATTCAGACATGCTGAACGGCGGGGGATATTTTGGAGGCTCTCTTTAGCCAATTAGAAAAGAAGCAGCACATTCTGATTAATTGCATACAAAACCGGGTGCCTATTGCAAATAAGTCAGTGAGTTTTTATAAACTCATGAAAACAACTGTATTACAAAACCCAAAACCAGTGAAATTGGCACGTTGTGTAAATGGTAAATAAAAACAGAATACAATGATTTGCAAATCCTTTTTCAACCTACTGTATATTCAGTTGAATAGACTGCAAAGACAAGATACTTAAAGGCCTACTGAAATTAATTTTTTTTATTTAAACGGGGATAGCAGATCTATTCTATGTGTCATACTTTATCATTTCGCGATATTGCCATATTTTTGCTGAAAGGATTTAGTAGAGAACAACGACGATAAAGATCGCAACTTTTGGTATCTGACAAAAAAAGCCTTGCCCCTACCGGAAGTAGCGTGACGTAGTCAGTTGAACATTTCCGCAAAGTTCCCTATTGTTTACAGTGATGGCGTCCAGAAGTGAGAGCGATTCGGACCGAGAAAGCGACGATTTCCCCATTAATTTGAGCGAGGATGAAAGATTTGTGGATGAGGAAAGTGCAAGTGAAGGACTGGTGGGGAGTGGAAGCGATTCAGATAGGGAAGATGCTGTGAGAGGCGAGTGGGACCTGATATTCAGCTGGGAATGACTACAACAGTAAATAAACACAAGACATATATATACTCTATTAGCCACAACACAACCAGGCTTATATTTAACATGCCACAAATTAATCCCGCATAACAAACACCTAGGTGTTTGTTATGCTAGCTCCTAGCTCCAGCTCCCGTCTATATAACCCGCCAATACAATTCAAACACCTGCACAACACACACACTCACTCAGCCCAAAGGACCGTTCACCTAACCCAAGGTTCATAAAGCTTATATATTTACCCAAAGTTACGTACGTGACACGCACGTACGGGCAAGCGATCAAATGTTTGGAAGCGCAGCTGCGTACTCACGGTACCACGTCTGCGTCTGTGTATCCAAATCAAAGTAATCCTGGTAAGAATCTGTGTTGTCCCAGTTCTCTACAGGCGTCTGTGTATCGAAGTCAAAGTCCTCCTGGTAAGAGTCTCTGTTGTCCGAGTTCTTCGATCTTGACTGCATCTTTCGGGAATGTAAACAATGAAACACCGGCTGTGTTGTGTTGCTGACTTCCCTCGCAAAATACTCCGCTTCGCACCGACAACTTTCTTCTTTGCTTGCTCAGCTTCTTTCTCCATAATGCAATGAACAAATTGCAACAGATTCACCAACACAGATGTCCAGAATCATGTGGAATTTTGCGATGAAAACTGACGACTTTAAGCTGGCCGCGGTGCTGGACTAAAATGTCCTGTCTAACTCGTGACGTCAAATCCGCAGCGTCATCATACCAAGACGTTTTCAGCAGATATTTCGCGGGAAATTTAAAATTGCACTTTAGTAAACTAACCCGGCCGTATTGGCATGTGTTGCAATGTTAAGATTTCATCATTGATATATACACTATCAGACTGCGTGGTCGGTAGAAGTGGGTTTCAGTAGGCCTTTAACGTTCGAACTGGAAAACTTTGTTATTTTTGCAAATATTAGCTCATTTGGAATTTGATGCCTGCAACATGTTTCAGAAAAGCTGGCATAAGTGGCAAAATAGACTGAGAAAAGTTGAGGAATGCTCATCAAACACTTATTTGGAACATACCACAGGTGAACTGGCTGATTGGGAACAGGCGGGTGCCATGATTGGGTATAAAAGCAGCTTCCATGAAATGCTCAGTCATTCACAAACAAGGATGGGGCGAGGGTCACTACTTTGTGAACAAATGCGTGAGCAAATTGTTGAATAGTTTATAGACAACATTTTTCAACAAGCTATTGCAAGGAATTAAGGAATTTCACTATCTATGGTCCGTAATATCATCAAGAGGTTCAGAGAAGCTGGAGAAATCACTGCATATAAAAATGAATGCCTGTTACCTTTGATCCCTCAAGCGGTACTGCATCAAACAGCGACATCAGTGTGTAAAGGATATCACCACATGGGCTCAGGAACAATTCAGAAAACCACTGTCAGTAACTACAGTTGGTCACTACATCTGTAAGTGCAAGTTATAACCCTACTATACAAAGCCAAAGCCATTGATCAACAACACCCAGAAACACTGCCGGCTTCGCTGGGCCCGAGCTCATCTAAGATGGACTGATGCAAAGTGGAAAAGTGTTCTGTGGTCTGATGAGTCCACATTTCAAATTGTTTTTGGAAACTGTGGACGTCGTGTCCTCCGGACCAAAGAGGAAAAGAACCATCCGGACTGTTATAGGGGTAAAGTTCAAATCCAGCATCAGTGATGGTATGGGGGTGTATTAGTACCCAAGGCATGTGAAGGCACCACTAATGCTGAAAGGTACGTACAGCTTTTGGAGCAACATATGTTGCCATCGAAGCAAGGTATTTTTAATGGACGCCCCTGCTTATTTCAGCAAGATAATGCCAGGCCACATTCTTAAGTTAAAGTTAAAGTACCAATGATTGTCACACACACACTAGGTGTGTCATCTGCATTTGATCCATCCCCTTGGTCACCCCCTGGGAGGTGAAGGGAGCAGTGGGCAGCAGTGGGCAGCAGTGGGCAGCAGTGGGCAGCAGTGGGCAGCAGTGGGCAGCAGCGGTGCCGCGCCCGGGAATCATTTTTGGTGATTTAACCCCCAATTCCAACCCTTGATGCTGAGTGCCAAGCAGGGAGGTAATGGGTCCCATTTTTATAGTCTTTGGTATGACTCGGCCGGGGTTTGAACTCACAACCTACCGATCTCAGAGTGGACACTCTAACCACTAGGCCACTGAGCACGTGTTACAACAGCGTGGCTTCATAGTAAAAGAGTGCGGGTACTCGACTGGCCTGCCTGTAGTCCCGACCTGTCTCCCATTGAAAATGTGTGGCGCATTATGAAGTGTCAAATACCACAACAGAGACCCCGGACTGTTGAACAACTTAAGCTGTACATCATGCAAGAATGGGAAAAAATTCCACCTGAAAAGCTTAAAAAATTGGTCTGCTCAGTTCCCAAATGTTTACAGAGTGTTGTTAAAAGGAAAGGCCAATTTAAGACATGGCTAGCCAGCTAGTGGCTAAAGTCCAGCCGCAGTCGGCAGTGTTTTAGCTACTTCTAAATCACTAATCCTCGCCTCCACGGCGACAAATAAAGTACGTTTCTTATAAGTATCATCCCTGCAGGACGAGGAATAGCTAAATATGCTTCACTACACACCGTAGCTCACCGGCGTGACAATTTAAACAAACGCCATTGGTGGATCTACCTTACATTCACTGTAATAATACCAACTACAGGAGCGTATATAGTCGTTACTACTATGATTACATCGATATTTTTTAGCATCCCAACATCTTTTTTCGTTGGTATAAACTCAGGAAATATGTACCTGGACACATGAGGACTTTGAATATGACCAATGTATGATCCTGTAACTAGATAGGTCATTGTCATTCCACAAGTACAACGAAACTTTGTTTTAGCACAAACCCGTTCAAGATTAGACAAACAAACAGTGTACAGGGTTACAGAACAGGAACGCTGATGGGTCGCCACAAGGCACCCCGTAAAAGATGGGGAAAAAGGTAAAATGCTGGGGAAGGATGAGTAAAAAAATACAATCTAGACTGGGCTCCTAAGGGGGCCCAGTCTGGAGTGGGAAAAAACCTCCATAGCAAAGCACATATACATATTACATCGTACATCTCGAGATATCTAGCAACAGAGGGAAGGGAGTGCGAGGTAATGGTGGTAGGCCGCAGCTCTCGGCGCTGACCATCCTTCCATCAACCCTATGGGATTTGCGTCGAGGGCGTTGGGTTGGGGGTCGGGGGGTGTATGTGTGGCGTATATTTTTGTGGATGGATGTTTGTGTGTAAGCCTACAGTGTGTCTTTGTTCCGCGGCCTTGATCTTGGACAGCCGATAAGTCCAAAGTCAACAACAACAGGTGTGTGTCCATGAGAGACAAGAAGGGAGTTTGTTGTTTCTTCGCTGCACTGTCCTTCGGGAGAGTCTCGAAGCCAAGGAAACAATCCAAGTTAGAATGTTTTGTATGCGAGTGAAAATAAAATTTGCTTTTCACTCTAAATTGTCTATGACTGGTCCTCAAAAATCCTGCGAGGCAGACAGTCCGATGTTATCCAAATCACAAGAGTGTCCACAGTTCTTCCCGCATCCTCCAATCATTCGTGGCAGCTTTGGGATACTTTGAAGACTGCTAGCAACTTCCAATTTGTCGACAAACCAGAGCAACGCTTACTCCAATCAGCAGATGTCCTGTTGTCATAATTTTGAATAGGTAGATTATCTTCACGTCCTCGACAGAAAAGGGTCGTCAGGCACGCGGCACTCCTTCTTCTCCCAAGAGTTCGTCGCGTGTCCAGCAACAACCGCTCCGTCACGACAAGCAGGTTCCCCCAAACCCAAGATCTTGTCAATTTCGTTGAGGCCAGTTAAATAGTTCCAATGTTTAGATTTGGAGAGCAGTGCAAAAAGAGGCAACAAGAAAGTTAAGTTAAGCAGGAGAGATAAGGGAGAGGGAAGGGGAGCGTCCACCCTCGATGAGTGCCAGAGAGAATCTTGGTATTGTATTGATACCCGCATTTTTCTACTGCTTGTCCCCAAAAGGGACAAGCAGTAGAAAAAGTAATGTAAGCAGGACAAGTAAAGTAAGCAGATATCAACAGTAAATGAACAAGTGGATCAGCAGCTAAATTAGGAGCCTTGTATGTTCACTATGTTCCAAGATTTTTTTTTTAATAAAGCTAATAATGCCATTTTTTGTAGTCCCCTTTATTTAGAAAAGTATCGAAAAGTACCGAAATACATTTTGGTACCGGTACCAAAATATTGATATCGGGACAACACTAGTGGGTAGTAACGAGCTAAATGTACTCTGTTAGATTTACTCAAGTAGCTTTTTGGATAAATTATACTTGTCAGAGTAGTTTTAATGCAATATACTTTTTACTTTTAGTTGATTATTTTTGTGACGAAGAAACGCAACTTTTTTTCTGGTACATTGCGTTTCATACCGATCGTTACGTTTATTTATATCACAATTATTTTTAATCCATCCATCCATCCATTTTCTACCGCTTATTCCCTTTGGGGTCGCGGGGGGCGCTGGAGCCTATCTCAGCTACAATCGGGCGGAAGGCAGGGTACACCCTGGACAAGTCGCCACCTCATCGCAGGGCCAAAATTATTAGTAATCTATTAATTTAATCTCCTAATTTGTCCGTCACATGACTCTGATTTACCAGTCCAATGTAAGCATTAGTGACATTTGATTCCATTTCACCAATCAAACAGAGCCTCACATTCACATGACTCTGTTAGACCAATCCAATTTAAGTACCAGTGACGCTACACTACATCCCACCAATCAAACGCAGCCTGGCATTCTAACTGGCAAATAACAAACTGATGGTGAGGGACTGTTTATGCTAAACAACCAAAAAGTAGAAGCTGAAATAGGTCAGTATTTTTAAAGTATATGGTAAAATAGAAACCTACTTGTTTAATAAGTGTCAGAATGTTCCCAAAGAAGACACTTGAATTACTTGGCATCACCAGATAACTGTTAAACAGAAGCCTCATAAAACAGTTGACTGTAAATAGCGATTTTCTTGTATGTCTCTGATGATTAACCTTAAGTGTCATTTAAATACCTTAAAATATTACCAACAACACCAAACAGCAGTGGAATGTTGTACTTATCTTTTAGATCCGGAGCTTGAAAGTTACTCGCACTAGCTTATTAACATGTAGCATTCTCTTCTTCTACTGTATTGTATTTACATTCCCACAAAGTTAAACAAGCTGAAATGACCACAATCGCCCCCTAGTGTATGGGAGGCACACTGCATATGGCCAACAGTCATATTAGAGCAGTGTTTTTCAACCTTTTTTGAGCCAAGGCACATTTTTTGCGTTGAAAAAATCCGGAGGCACACCACCAACAGAAATCATTAAAAAACTAAACTCAGCTGACAGTAAAAAGTCGTTGTCGCAATTGTTGGATATGACTTTAAACCATAACCAACCATGCATCGATATAGCTCTTGTCTCAAAGTAGGTGTACTGTCATGACCTGTCACATCACGACGTGACTTATTTTGAGTTTTTTGCTGTTTTCCTGTGTGTAGTGTTTTAGTTCTTGTCTTGCGCTCCCATTTAGGTGGCTTTTTCTCTTTTTTTGATATTTTCCTGTTGCAGTTTTGTCTTCCCTTGAGCGATATTTCCCGCATCTACTTTGTTTTAGCAATCAAGACTATTTAAGTTGTTTTTATCCTTCTTTGTGGGGACATTGTTGATTGTCATGTCATGTTCGGATGTACATTGTGGATGCTGTCTTTGCTCCACAGTAAGTCTTTGCTGTCGTCCAGCATTCTGTTTTTGTTTACTTTGTAGCCAGTTCAGTTTTAGTTTCGTTTTGCATAGCCTTCCCTAAGCTTCAATGCCTTTTCTTAGGGGCACTCACCTTTTGTTTATTTTTTGTTTAAGAATTAGATACCTTTTTACCTGCACACTGCTTCCCGCTGTTTCCGACATCTACAAAGCAATTAGCTACCTGCTTCCACCTACTGATATGGAAGAGTATTACATGGTTACTCTGACGAGCTCTAGACAGCACCGACACTCAACAACAACACATGATTTGCAGTCTATAATTACTGGTTTGCAAAAAATATTTTTTACCCCAAATAAGTGAATTTAGATAATCTCCCACGGCACACCAGGGGAGCATGCATGTGCATGTATGAGCCAGTCTGCCCCACAACAAGAGGATGGAGAAAAAGAAGGAATTTATTGACTACATTGTCGGAAGACAATGGCGGACTCGCGCAAATACTTCGGGTACATTTCTAACATATATAGAGATATCCACTGACGTCACAATTGGGAAAAATGTCACATTTGGGACACATTCCAAGTGGCTCGTTTGGAAGAAGTAGAAAGGAAAGCAAGATTATTTTCTACATATCTCTGCCATGCCTCCATGGTTGGATTTCCATTTTTGGGACTTATGCAGATGCCACTTACACAAAAACAGGTACCATTAGGTAAGAAAAGTTGGTTTTGCATAATAGGTGCCCTTTAAAGGGGAACTGCACTTTTTTTTTTGGAATATTGTATTGCCTATCATTATGTAATAATCCTTATATAAGACAATAACTCACATGTTTTTCTTTTTATAATGCATTATAAATATTAAATAAATGCGATTAAAGTCTGCTTACAATGGAGCCTATGCGAGTCACTCTAATGCCCTTAATAACATCCAAACACCTCCATACAGGTTGTATATACATACTGTAAGTATATATGTAATGTAGTTACAGGCACATTAATAATAACATTTAATATTTACGTATTTTGATCATTGTATAAGCAGCGCACTAATTTCAGAATCACATCACAACCTTTGTTTTTTTCAACTTCATCACTGATAATTACTCATTGCAGACTTTGTGAGAGCCAACACACATAATAAAACATCACTTACTGTACAATGTCTTCTTCCATTAGGATGCCGACTGATAGAATCTTGTTCTAGATGAAGAATTACTTATTATCCTTGCAAGGAAAAGAGGGATGGAACTAAGCGTCTCTTTGTGTCTTTCTCGCCATATCTGGGTCTAAATTGGCTGTCAAAGTGCACCAACCGGATTATGTCCTCATCCTTCCACTATTATTAATATGGCAGGTTTGACTTATGATCTAGAATAAACTTATATATACTTATAATAAACCACTGCGAGGAAGCAGCTGATCAGTCGATCATGTCAACATTGGCACATAATAATGTGATTATGGCACTGCTATAAATAGTTTGTCTGCGTCAGCGTTTATGATAACAATATCACTAATATTTGGATAATGTTCAAGTCACGAAATGTAAATTAAGTATTGTTGGCGCTTTTTAGATGGTTATTTATTGGGTTTTATGGACAGAATAGAGGAGCTCCCATTGGCTCCATTGTAAGCAGATTTTTATATACATGGATTTACGAGTTAGAATGCATTTACAAATAATACATTCGTTGTCATGTCTTTCCTAATGACTGTGAATGATAGGCAAAATTCCCCCAAAAAGTTCAGTTCAGCTGTCCGCCATGTTGCGGCAGTCATTTGTCGAAGCTTCAGCAGCAATACCATGTCATAACTTATAGAAATGCATAGTCTTATTTGTTTTTGACATGAACTACATCATGTAACTGCTCAAAAAGAAAACTATATCAGGGTTTCCTCTTAGTGATGGTGCACCGCCACGGCAAAATCATAGCCGCCACACCTTGAATATAGGGTTTTTTACGTGAAAACAACTTTAGGTAATATAAATGTATTGTAGCCGCCAGAAGAAGTCAAAAGTCTGACGCTATTTTTAACTTTTATTACCAATCTTATGATAACAACTGACCTAATTTCAACAGGTTTTACATCCCGTGCACACACTTTTGTCTCCATACTTCCCTGGACACACACAACACTTCCTCATTCTCCGCCAATCTGCTTTCAGGACCGAACGGTGTGTTTGCGATCATGGGAAAAATGTACGTTGTATCAAAACCGCACGAACATGAAATGTTACCACCAGTAGGTCGTTACAGTCTGATGAAGAAAAAGTCATCAAAAGTCTCTAGACACTTGAAAAGTTCTCAACAAAGTACATTTGTACAATAAGCAGCAAGGATGGAAAATAGAGCTAAACAATATAATATAAAAATACTAATTAATAACACAGATTTGTTTTAAATGTACTGTACGTATAGATTGTTTAGCCTTTTAAAAAAAAATCATATCATCATAGAAAATTAAGTATACAATGACCACCCCCACCACACCCATAACCATAATGTCTGGGTAACTTCATCATTTAAAACAATGTTTTCATTCGATGCTTTTCCATGCCTCTAAAGCAGTGATTGTCAAACTATGGTACATGTTATGGGGGCTCCATCTAGTGTTACACTAAGGAATAATTTGTTTAACATACAGTGTTTTATTGTCCTATATTCAAGCACAGTGTCATGTCTGTGTTCATGTTTTTGTTTGGCCATGTGCTGTTTTGTTTTTTGGACACTTCCTTAGTTCCTGGTTTCACTTCCTGGTTTTGTTTGTCACCATAGCAACCATTAGTTTCACCTGTTCCACGTTTGGACTCACACACACCTGTCTCACGTTTTCACAGTCATGTCATGCACCTGTTCACAGTTAGTCACGCACCTGTTTTCACTTTTCATGTCACTATATAGGCTTTTCTGTTTCTGTTGTTCGTCCTGGCGACATCATACATTCATGCCATGTTCACAGTTCCTTGTCACGTAAGTTTTTGTTTGTTTCATAGTCTAGTTTTTTACTTCCGCCTTTGTGCGCGCTTTTTGTTTTGTCATAGCCAAGTTTGTTACCTCCTCTGTGAGCGCCTTTTGTTTGTACCTTTTGTTTGAGTTTATAGTAATAATTAAACTATGTCTTTACCTGCACGCCACGTCCGTTCCAATTCTTTTGCACCACGGGAGAGCAAACCACGCCAAAGACCAAGTTATGACAGATGTCGCCAGCATAAGAGCTCTCCCGCAAAAAATTTGGACAATTTTGACAAAGGAACGTGGGAGGTCCTGCGCGCCATGGAAGCCGAGACACTCCGCCATTCCCCCATGGAGCGCAGGGATCTCATGTGGGGTCCGACCGGCAAACTGGTGCCGATCAGCTCCCTTTGGCCCGGGGACGTTGGCACGTCATCCCTGTCCCGGAAGCGGCGCTCCAGACCGAGGACGTCAGGGAAGGTGAGCGGACAGCACGCTGCGCTCCTGCAGGCTCTTCCCCCTCCGGGCGGAAATGGAAATCAGCCAGCCTGGCAGCTCAAGGAGCACTCCACAGACCTGGAGATTGTTTTCCCAAATTCTTTACCGGTTCAATCCAAGCCACCCAAATTCCATGCCCCGCCCCCCAGGACTCATGCCACGCCCAAATCAGACTTTTTTTTTTTTTCACCCACAAAAGCCCAGATGGGGGGGAGAGAAAGACATTTTGGACAATTTAGAGGGGAGGATTCTGCCCTCCTCCTGAACCCCCTCCGCCCACCCCAAAAGACGGTTCCAGACCGCGGGGAGCGCGTCTGGTATCCGCTCCTTGAGGGGGGGGCTAGGGCTGGGAATTGTTCAGGTGGGGTGGCTCAGCATTGTCACGCCAAGCCACAGCCTCCAGCACGACCACAACCACCTGTCTTTCGACCTGCCAAGCCACAGCCACCAGCACGACCCCCACCACCAGTCTTTCGTCACGCCAAGACACAGCCTCCAGCACGACCCCCACCACCTGTCTTTCGACCTACCAAGCCACAGCCACCAGCACGACCCCCACCACCTGTCTTTCGACCTGCCAAGCCACAGCCACCAGCACGGCCGCCACCACCAGTTTTTCGACCATGCCAAGATCCACCTGCTCCACGCCCAGCTCCACGCCAAGCGCCACCAGTACCTGCTCCACGCCAAGCGCCACCAGTACCTGCTCCACGCCAAGCGCCACCAGTACCTGCTCCACGCCAAGCGCCACCAGTACCTGCTCCACGCCAAGCGCCACCAGTACCTGCTCCACGCCAAGCGCCACCAGTACCTGCTCCACGCCAAGCGCCGCCAGTCGCAGCTTCACGACGCCAAGTGCCGCCAGTCGCAGCCCCACGCCGCCAAGTGCCGCCCGTGGCTGCCCCACGCCGCCAAGTGCCGCCCGTGGCTGCCCCACGCCGCCAAGTGCCGCCCGTGGCTGCCCCACGCCGCCAAGTGCCGCCCGTGGCTGTCCCACGCCAAGACCAAGACCCGCCAAGTGACCAAGACCAAGACCCGCCAAGTGACCAAGACCAAGACCCGCCAAGTGACCAAGACCAAGACCCGCCAAGTGACCAAGACCAAGACCCGCCAAGTGACCAAGACCAAGACCCGCCAAGTGACCCAAACCAAGACCAAGTCCAAGCACAGCCACACCAAGACCAAGTCCAAGACCAACTACGCCAAGACCAAGACCAACCACGCCGAGTCCAAGACCAAGACCAACCACGCCAAGTCCAAGACCAAGACCAACCACGCCAAGACCAAGTCCAAGACCAAGACCCAGACCCTCGCCAAGACCAAGACCAAGACCCATGCCAAGACCAAGACCCTCGTCAAGACCCGCCACGCCAAGCTTCGCCGCCTGACGCACCACGCCAAGCTTCGCCGCCTGCCACGACAACGCGCCCACCTCCTCGTCGGCCAAGGATGTGGCCTTTCCATGGGCGTCCGCCACGCCAGGTGCGCCGACCTCCTCGTCTGCCACGAATGTGGCCATTCCCAGGTCGCCCACCTCGTCAGGTTCAGCGGCGGTCTACCCGCCGCCGCCACCTGACTCTGCCCCGGTGGATTCGGGGACACCTGGTCTGGCGACCCACCGCCATGTCCCCCTCCCCCCCTCCCATGACTCTTGATCCTGTTTTTTGTTTTTGGACATCTGGGATCTGTCCGTAAGGGGGGGGTTCTGTCATGTCTGTGTTCATGTTTTTGTTTGGCCATGTGCTGTTTTGTTTTTTGGACACTTCCTTAGTTCCTGGTTTCACTTCCTGGTTTTGTTTGTCACCATAGCAACCATTAGTTTCACCTGTTCCACGTTTGGACTCACACACACCTGTCTCACGTTTTCACAGTCATGTCATGCACCTGTTCACAGTTAGTCACGCACCTGTTTTCACTTTTCATGTCACTATATAGGCTTTTCTGTTTCTGTTGTTCGTCCTGGCGACATCATACATTCATGCCATGTTCACAGTTCCTTGTCACGTAAGTTTTTGTTTGTTTCATAGTCTAGTTTTTTACTTCCGCCTTTGTGCGCGCTTTTTGTTTTGTCATAGCCAAGTTTGTTACCTCCTCTGTGAGCGCCTTTTGTTTGTACCTTTTGTTTGAGTTTATAGTAATAATTAAACTATGTCTTTACCTGCACGCCACGTCCGTTCCAATTCTTTTGCACCACGGGAGAGCAAACCACGCCAAAGACCAAGTTATGACACACAGTGTTACTGTTCAAACTGTGTGTAATGTTACAGTGACCAAAAATATTAAATATACTCATTAAATAAAAACCCTGTCTAGTTTTAATGAATACTTAGGCCTAGTATGTTACTGTATTGTAATGTTGGTCATTATAGTGGTACTTGGAGAGCAAAGTGTTCTCTGAGGTGGTACTTGGTAAAAAATAACTAAAAAAAAAAGTTTGAGAATCACTACTCTAAAGGAACTATCTAAATACAGTGTGTACACATAGTTAAAAGGCAGATCACATTCATCCCATTAGATTGCACTGTTGGCAGATACTTTGCATATGATTACGCGTATTAACATGCAAAATGACAACAGATACATTTTAAGCGTTTCTAAAATTGACCCACATACTGTAAGTGTCATTACACTTTGTCCTAAACACTGTTCACTGCGTTCAGAGAGGTGTTTGTCCACCCTGACTGTATATCATACTTTTAAGTATGGTCCACAAATTCTGTCAGGATTTAAGAAGGTGTGGGAGGAGGTCAGGTCATTATTTGTTCATCTTTAAGGTCTTTGCTGACAAGCCAAGCAGTGCACTCGTTTGTACTCCTCATATTTGTAAAAAATTAAAATAAGACAATATGATAATAGTAATGGTACTAATAGATACACAATTAGGAGAAAGGAAAATAAAATACAATAAACAATAATTTACATGACATACCTGTAGATGGCCAAGATGCAACAAATATTGGGAAATAGTATATTAACTTCCATCCATCCATCCATTTTCTACCGCTTGTCCCTTCGGATGTCAATATAATCCATTGAGCAATATGTCTATGGTGGACATCAGTTGGTTGCAGCCGTTGAGAGAAAACCTTAACTTTTCCCATTTTTAATTACATAACACTTGTCTGATCCATCGCTCATTAGACGGAGGTAAAGCATGTTCCCAGTCCAAGAATAAGACACCTATATCGTGCAAAAGGCAGAGGTGTGGACTCGAGTCACATGACTTGGACTCGAGTCATGAATTTGATGACTTTGGACTCGACTTGACAAAATGTAAAGAGACTTGCAACTCGACTTAGACTTTAACATCAATGACTTGTGACTTCACTTGGACTTGAGCCTTTTGACTTGACATGACCTGCTACTTTCCCCAAAACCCAAAGATTAAAAAGTTATTTGGGAGCGCGCCGCTCCGTATTTTTCATTTTCTTCGTCTGTGTCTATCAGCGTGTTGTTCCTGTCAGCCGGTGTGCTCTCAGTACAACAGCCAATCAAATTAGATCTACGCTGTTTTCATCCCACAGCTCTCATCCAATCAAATTGCAGGACAACCAATGAAGAAGAATTGTCAAACAATGCGGCAGTGAGAAACAATTATGCCGAAGTTAATTTCGTTCGGGTATTAAAACTACGACTTGGTCAACAAAAAACGAATTGCCCTATGCAAATCATGCAGTTCGAATATTTTAGACGGAGACGGAGACGTAACAACTTCCAACTTCGTTCGACATTTGAAGATGCACAAAGAAGGGTAAGTTTTGAATGTAAGCTAACGTTTATTGGCTAAGTAACGTGACTTTTATTTGCTGTGTAGTTAAATCAGTGAGGCTGTAAATTCACTGCTAACGTTATAACCATAGACATCTTATAAGGGTACGCAGCATCGAGCGCTACTGCCTACTGGCGCAGACGAGACGCGGGGCCGCCATCTTGGAGTGGTGATCCGCTCCACTAGTGCAATTCATTTGGCAGGAGCAATGAACTGTCAGCACATTTAATTAATCTTACCTCACTGAATACCACTGATTTTCACGCACTTTTTTGTTATATGTGTAGCTATGATAAAGGACACATGTTTTGGCGTGTTTTGTTATTCATAGTTTGCTTAACAGTAATATAATATTCTTATACGCTATAAGTGACCAGACGTCCAAGATCAAAACTGGGAATATAATCCCAGAGAAGGGGGAAAAAACGGTCAGCTATTTTTAAATTGAAGAAACAATATGATTAGGTTATATATACATGCGTATATCCTACATAAACAATGTATGAATACATTAGATATCTATATATCTTATAGACTGTATCTCTGTTGCTGCAGCAGCAGAGAGTTTATTCTGTCTTGACACTTTGTATTGATATTTTGTATTACATTCTTCCCTTAAATGATCATGTTTACAGTCATTGTTTTATATGTATTTTTTATGTATGTCGCGTTGGATAAAAGTGTCTGCCAAATACTTCAACATAAACATATACAAACACCTGTAAGTCTTTATATCAGCTAAAACCACCAATCTGTTTCACTGGATTCAGAATAAAACCAAATTCTGTCTTACCCAACAATGTTAGTATTTGAATATTGTTACTTGAAGACTTATTCCTGGTTACAATTATACTGTTAAGAAAGTATTGTCTTATATTTTGCCTAAAATGAGAATGCATCATAATCAGTGGCGGCTGGTGAATTTTGTTTTAGGTGGGGCTGAAAGTTTGTAAACCAAACCCATGTAGGAGGGTCATCCTCCCCCAGAAGATTTCTTTGTGATTTTCACATACAAATATTAAAGATCTTTGCTCCTTCTCAACTCTGTGGTAATATTATTTTCATCAAATACAACCAATAGTACATTAATGTTAAATCTTACTTGTGAAAAGTAATCACCCGATTCCTATTTTCAACAGTCCGCTCATTTGAGTAGGAAAACGCTGAACACCATCTTTGTTTTCTACCTGTCAACTGTCAGTTTAGGCTGCTCGCCGGCTCCTCATCACCACTTCAAGATGGCGGCCAAATTGCTCGTGTCACAGCAGCCAATGCTGCATCTACTTATAAGATGTCTATGGTTATAACGTCATTGCAAACACGGCAATATGTTGCGTCCACTGCAGTTCGCTACCTTATTCATACTTTTTGTCAAGTGATTTTTTTTAAGCAGGGTTGCATGAGGTACCTATACCTAACGTCAGGTCAGTTAAAATGTATACTATATTAAGAATATGTGAACATATTGCATAGGGCCCTGACATCTAAAAAGTACAACTCTGTTCATTGTTTTGTTCATGTTTTTGTTATGTTTTTCATATGTACGCACACATCAACACACATACAGTATGAGATGAGATCAATGAGATAAGGTAAGAACAGGATAGAAACTGCTGTGGAACTAGTTACAATGCAATATGCCATGGAAATACAATGTTAACACTTTTGTGCAAATAAGTACAGTTGCACTTGTTTTTTCAAATGTGTTTATTCTGTAAAGGAATGAGTTAAATGTTTAAAATGACTGGATAATAGTGCTATTATGAAGTGCAATGTCAGCACTATTTTTTTTCCTGCAATTTCAAATGCACTTGTTTTAATAAATAAATACAACGTTTTAAAAGCATACACAATCTGTGTAAATATATTAGTCTGTGGTTAAAAGGACTTGAAAGGACTCGAAATTCAAAATGCAGGACTTGGGACTTGACTTGAGACTTTCCAGTCTTGACTTTGGACTTGACTCGGGACTTGCCTGTCTTGACTCGGGACTTGACTCGAGACTTGAGGGCAAAGACTTGAGACTTACTTGTGACTTGCAAAGCAATGACTTGGTCCCACCTCTGGCAAAAGGCCAACACGTATCAAGCATAAGCTGACAACGTTCCATTGTGTGGAATGCAAAAAATAAAATAAAATAAAACAGACAGTGGGTGTGGCTCCATCACAGTATTGTAAGAGTGAAAAAAATTTTTTGGACCAAAAATCAACATGTTCTGGACATAACCAGAACATTTGTAATACATCGCCAGGGGACTGTTTACATCTATTGCAAGTGTCCACCACATTGTAATACATTTCGAACAGCTTGTGATTGGTTTAATACATCCTGTGTAATAGGGGCACAGCATGGAAGAATTGTGGCCTAAATTCAACTAAATTAGACCGGTTTTCCAACCTAGGGTCTGTTATTCACCTCTTATTACAATGATGCATGTAAGCAGCTCTTTTGATTTTGTTTAGTCTTATTCAGTGCATCTGGAAAGTATTCACAGCGCACCGCTCATCACCAGGGCAATCCCATCACTATAGCGAAGCATGGTGGTGGCAGCATGCATCATGCTGTGAGGATGTTTTTCAGCGGCAAGCTAGAGGGAAAGATGAATGCAGAAAAGTACAGAGACATCCTGGATGGAAACCAATGCTTCCCATCCAACCTGATGGAGCTTGAGAGGTGCTGCAAAGAGGAATGGGCAAAAAGGAATGGGCAAAACTGCCCAAAGATAGGTGTGCCAAGTTTGTGACGTCGTATTAAACAAGACTTGAGACTGTAATTGCTGCCAAAGGTGCATCACCAAAGTATTGAGCAAAGGCTGGGAATACTTATGTACATGTGAATTTTTTAGTTAGAAAAAATTTGCAATTTAAAAAAACCAAAAAATAAACATTTTCACATTGTCATTATGGGGTATTTTCTGTACAATTTTAAGGGCAAAAATGAAAGTTTTTCATTTTGGAATAAGCCTGTACCATACAAATTGTGGAAAAAGTGAAGGGCTGTGAATACTTTCCGGATGCACTGTATGTTCAGGTTGATGATTATTGCAAGAAGAAAGTTCATGTAGACCTCCTATGTCTAATTGATACACATGTCAGAGTCCAGAACGGAAAAAAAGAAGCACAGGATTTAATGCATCAAAGAAAGGAATGTTTTCCATACAAATCCTCATCTCTAAAATAAAGCCTGGAAATTACAAGCAACTTAGCCTCTTACCAGCGCATTACCACAGCCCCATGACATGACATGACAGTGGAGAGTTTTGTTGTTGATACACAAGCCATTTTCCCGGTACTGTAGTTCCTAGTAACTATAGTACTTGGACGTCTAGGGAATTTCTAATTTCTCAGATCATTGTACTATTGTATTTTCAAAGCATTCAATCAAGCACAACTGGACTATTCAGAATGTCTTAGAAGACGTTATGCCTCTCATTCGAGCAGGCTTCATCAGTTCATGCTCATAGGCTAAGATTGGTCAGATATTAGATTGGTCAGATCTAGTCTAATCAGACTAAATCAGACCAATCGAAAACTAACCGAACAGTCCAGTTACAATGGTTTGAATGCTCTATGAGTAGTACCTGGAACTAAAAGGGCCAGGTACCGTGGCCAAGTGTGATTTGCATTTGCACAGCTCTAAGTAGCCATCACATCAGATATGCCTGCCTGAAGGTTTTAGGAACCTAAAAAGTACTACATGTGAAGGTGGGACAAATTTGGTTCCTTCAAGATGGCCAATAACAAAAGTTCTGGAAGTAAATTTCCTGTGGTGGAAAAAGGCTGCAATGATATGTGCATTTTCTGTTGGACTTTCAGATTCTGAGAGAACACCTCGAGCGGCCCCTTCAAGTGCATGTCAGGAACACGCAAGTCTTCACAACCGCCTGGATGTGGTGGAAAAGGTGACTGGGGACAAAACAGTGGAATAAAAAAAGGTTTTGTTACTCTTTGTGTTGTCATGGCTATGATTATTCTCATTCGTGCAGATCATTTTATTCTCAGGGCAATGAATTGATCACCAACCGATTGTTCAGATTGTCATAGAGGGCTTCACAGTCCATGCTCAAGGACTAGATAGGACAGCTCTCGTCTGAGGGGATGGTGTTGGATCCAAAGTATATATCTTCTAAAGTGTAGGCAACCTTCCAACGAAGAATGGTTTCACTTTTTGTTAAGACACAATGGAGTTTGGGTGGATGGACCCTCGTTTTTCAGTTGGTGCTCATGGACACACCTGAAACCAAATGTAGCTGTGTCCTGTTTATTTGTTAGAGGCCAAACTATTGATGACAGGAAAGAAAAGCCTTTTATGCGAGAGATAAGGGGTGTAAGTTGTGTGTTGTCAACTGTATGAGTCAAACTCAGCTCACTATGTCTTGCAAAGCCGCCCTACTTTTTTTTCAAGAGCAAATTGTACCACAGAATCCAGCTTCGACTCTGAAGTCAGTTATTGCTGCCATACATCTAAAGAGCTCCAAACATGCCTCATTTAAAACTCTTATACTTCACACAACCTTCCCTTTACTAACTGCTTTGGGCAACTCTATTATTCATATGAATGAAAATATTGTATTATTCATGACTGATGATTCCATTATTCATAGTACAGCTTATTAATGTATTATTTAGCTGCCAAGCAGACAAACATACCCTCTGTATTTTTTGCAGAAAGTGGAGGACACTGTTGGCAAGTTGGAGGCTGAGCTGGCTGCACTCCTGGAGGACATTGAAGACCCAAAGTGGCGCCCCCTGCTGGACAAAACAGGAAATCCTGTCGACATCCTGGAGGACCCTGCGAGTGTTCAGTCCTAAATCAAACATCCATTAAGGAATTTGACTTTACACAGTTGAAGTTTGCATCAATACAATATATCACTTACTCATTTGTCAGTCCTTCCAGAATTTCACTGACTTATTTGTCATTGTGCTTTAATTCGCGGCAAACTTTTCAAAAATGTGCAATGGATAACAAGAATGATAACAAATTTGTTATCAATGTATTTTTTTGTAACTATAACACCTCCAAAACATATTTAGTTTTTAACAATAAAAACAAAATTTGCTTTATTTTGGCACAATTTTTTGTTTAGTTTGTAAATAAATATTGACCTTTTATTCCTACCTTACACGATGACACTAGAGGGCAGTCAAAAGCACATTCTTCGACTCCATTATTCTATTACAAAGGCTTCTTTTTGTTGTCTATACAATCTCTGTTTATGCTTAGCCGTTAAAAAACTAGTCCATCGTAAACGTTAATATATTTTCCAAGGAAGTTAGGACGTGTTTGTGTTGCCAAATGTCCAATATACTACATTACCCAGAAGGCTTAGCGCGAAAGACGGGAGCTGGATGAGGTTCTGCGCTACGAGTGAGTAAGGTTAGGCATCGGAAGTCCTTGTGAACCGGATCTTACATTCCGTTTCTCCCAGAACCATTCAAACTTTTAAAACGTTGATTCCTATTAGCGTTGCTAATCCTGCCTTCGAGAAGAATTAGCTGCAATAGAGGCAGTAAGCAGCGAATTGAATTTCTAAACACCGTGAGGAGCCACTCCCTCAACTCATTAATTGTCCATTGCTGCAAATAAATTGCAGTTCTTTGGTATTATCATCACTGGAGGACGAGGCTAAACATGTTACGCACAGATAATGAGCAAGCAGGACCAGGCAAGCTAAAAGCCGAGCAAGCCATTGAACTGTGCTTAGTACTTAGTAAACTTTAAAGATGCCATATGTAATAATTTCATGTCAAGTCATCATTAAATGGCCCTAATATTTCAAAAGGCATTAATAAATCATGTTCTTTTTGAATACGCTATCCGGGATATGCTCATTTCAAAATTAGATTTACAGCCTGGAAAATGTTTTATTGTTTTAATTTCGATGTCCCGCCCTCCACCATTTTACCAATTAGAAAGTCAGTGAGTGTGTCACATCCAGGTTGACAGTTACACACCACCATCTTCGTCTGGCTACTGCCACAGGTTACTAAATATGTCAGACCTTAGTAAATCTAAAAGGCCTCGTTACGATTCACAACTTATTCATGACAAAGCCAGGACAAAACAAGGATTTGTATCGGAGATGCCTTTGAAAGATGGAGACGATTGAAGGCGGAGAATAATTTTTAATCTGACGCCAAATTTGCTAATTTCCTCCTTGATAGGTAAGTAAGGCATTTGCGTTTTCTTATTACTTGTAATAAATGGGAATCGACATTTCGTATGTAAACTACATTGTCCAATACGGTCCATGATCTTGTCTAACAAAGCTAGTATGTTTGTGCAACGAATGCTTAGTGTGATGCTCAGCTCCTAGTATAAAGCTTAGTTAGCATGCTAGCCCGGTCAATGACACATCGACATACAGGCTAACGGGGGAAATATATGCCCGTTAGCCTGTATGTCAATGTGTCATCCAACTGACAGGGCAAAATATATTTTTGACAAATAAAACCCATGTGGATATGGGTAGTGTCAGTGCTTATTTCGTTCTCAATATGCTGATACACTGAGGAAATGCTTTCCAACATTAGCACGGCTAATTGCAGTTTCTAGTACTGTATGTGCATCAGGCACATATGGGGTGGTATTTGCTTGGCACGATATAATGCATTACATGTAATGATTTTCTACTTTGTGTATTGACATGGTAGTAGGCTGTATGATTTATGCGTAACGTGTTTTTTGCGTAAAGTTGGTTGGCTCATAGAATTGCACTCTGCAGTGAAAGATGGTGATGTGCGTACATGGAAGAGAATGCAGGGTGTCAGGTTGGATACAATATGGAGTTATGCTGAACGACATGTGGCGGTAATTTTACTGTTGGCCTTGGCTTGCCATCACAGTAGTCCTATGCAATATATAATACATTGTATATTATTATATATAATTATTTTGATGGTGATCCGTGCGGTTAAACTAGACATGTTAGAAGGGTAATGCCGACAATCTGTACAGACTACCGACGAAGATATTGCTACGTAACTTTACAAATAGATTTGACTAATCGACATCAGTAAAATGTGGCATAATTACTTAGTAAACCATCTTGCAAGAAGCATAAACAAGAGAAACCTACGGCGTAGGACTCGTCGATTGCCATTTGAAGTTCCTTGGAGTAGGATTTGGATTTGGCTGCGTATCTGGCAACCTCAGTCATGGAGAGTGGGAGGGCACTACAGAATTTTGACCGTGATTGCAGTACCATTTCTGGCCACATTACTACATATGGCATCTTTAAGAAGTGTAAATGGAACCAAGTTACCACAGAAGTATCAAATCAAACTTTATTTATATAGCACTTTTTGTGCACAGGCAAGTGGCAACAACAAAGTGCTGTATAAAAATGATGTATTATTATACGTAAGTAGTTATTAACATAAAATTAACACATAGATTTATAATAGTCTAGAGAGAGGGTAATACAGCCTGTGGAAACAAATTATGGAATCACCAGACTTGGCTCATTAGTTGTTGAGTTTTGTAGAAAAAAAGCAGGTAACAGACAAGATACAAAACTATAGACATTATTAATGCCAACTTTCTGGCTTGAAATCAAGCAGATAAATTGTGGTAGACAGTAACAGTTTAATTTTTGGATTAGGCAGAGTGAAAAACAGATGGAATCATGAAAAACAAACAAAAACAATTATACTACAACACACCACTAGTACTTTGTTGCACCACCTTTGGCTTTTATAACAGCTTGCAGTCTCTGCCTCAGAGACTGCAAGCTGTTATAACAGGACAAACGACTCTTAGGTGTCATAAAAGATATAGTGGTAGTAGTCTGCTAGTATCAACTTGCTTTTCCACTCTACTGATACTTTAGGTTTTCTGTCTTGACACTTTGATGTTTTTCCTTGGTCTACCAGTATGCTTGCTTTTTACAATATTCACTAAATTTAAACACAGCCGACTTTGAACAATCAACATTTTGGTAACATTACGCGATGATTTACCTTCTTGAAGATGTTTTTCCTTGGTCTACCAGTATGCTTGCTTTTTACAATATTCACTAAATTTAAACACAGCCGACTTTGAACAATCAACATTTTTGTAACATTACGCGATGATTTACCTTCTTGAAGAAGTTTGACAATACTCTATACTTTTTTTCAATTGACATCTCTCATGTTGGAGCCATGATTCAAGTCAATCCGCCTGGTGCAACAGCTTTCCAAGGTGTGAACATTTATTTTGAACATAGTTAATCTGATCCAGGTGTAAGTTTTGTAAATGAACATTTACAGCGTGATTCCATATTTTTTTCATCAAAATTAAGTGATCCCATATATTTGTCTCTCTACTTAATCTACACATGAAACCATTACTGACAACCACAAAGTATTTTCTGTATTTCTTTTAGGGTTTCTTAAGACCAGAAAGTTTCCGTTTTGAAAATACTATAGTTTTGGGTCACGTCTGTAGTCTTTTTTCTTCAAAATTAATCAACTAAATGAACAAGACAGGTGATTCCATATTTTTAACAGGGGTTGTATAACAGCTGTCGTACATGTCTGTTGCTGTTTAGCAACCATTGCTTGGCATTCGCATAAGGGAAGGACGGATCGATCCATAGATAGTGCTGATACATTGATATTTTTATTTTCCCAAAATCTTATTTTGTTAATGTTTACAAACTCAGGGAATAATTCCCTAGACACAAGAGAACTTTGAGGGTAAAAATAAAGTATTTAAATGAGTAGTAGGCAGTGGTTTTGGCTTTTGCTTAGTGAGTGTCTACGGTTAATTTTGTTTTGATCAAACATGGAAGTGTAATAAACAAAAAAATGGATTTGGGTTAAATAGGTGTTAATATCATACTGATAAAAATCACTCACCATAGAACAATTTAAAATTCCAGTTAATGCATGTGATTGGTATTGGATAATTTAAAAAATGGATGATCGGTATCGCAACAGGCAGCATAAAACCCTGATGGAAACAATCCGTCAGGTTCAAAGGATTGACATTTATATACTGGTCAAAAACAGCCATGTGACAATAAAATTTTGAACCTGCCTTTTAAAAGAATTGGAATCCAGAATAGTTAGGAATCGGAATCGTCCAAAACCAAAAGATGCCCAACCCTCCGAGTGAGAGATGTGCCGTAAAAACAAAAAAACAATAAAGAGTTGAGATATTGTTACACCTTGTGGTTCCTGGTTTGTCTACACAAGAAACAAATGTTGCGATTAGATAGTTAACTTGTGCATTTCAGCACTGCTCAGGGACAAATTTCATTGGCGAAAATGACAAAGATTAGCCAAAGTTGCGAGGCCACACCAAATCTGTGAGGATTGGTTGAATTTGTATGAATTTGCTGCGATCGCAACATTGCAAATATCTGGAATGTCTCATTTGTATTCGACTCCTTGAAGAGACAAAAACACCCAAAGGCCACCTTCTGGGAAGGAGTTTTATTTCTTTATGAAAGCAGTAAAGCAGCATGTTTTGAACACACAAGCAGTTCCATTCAGTTTACAATACACCAAACTCCTCATGACAATCCTGTTGCATACATGATGATCACACGGAAGAAAGGAGTTACATCGATTGCATCGTCTACACCTCCATCTTAACAGGACACTGAGTTTTCAAACTCTAATAAACACGTCTACACTTCTGCATACCTTGAAGGCATCGACCGGAATAGGAAACATGCTTTGCTGGTCAAATGCGAGCACAAAGCCTTTTAAAACACTTAAGAGCATCCAAAACATTAACACATAAAATGAAACGCATTAGCAAGCAATGTGCGATCAAGACTAAACCTTCCTTTTAAACAACAGCAAATTAACATTGGAAGCTACAAATCAACAGTCAATATCTGTTTTTAGTTATTATCATCATGCACACATCCACCACCTGCTCATATTGATTTAGATCGGTGTGTGGATCACTTTTAATGAATGTGAGCACTTTTATTCCACTCACCCAGCAAGTGAATAAACCTTGATATAATGTACTTCTTTAAAGCAGCAATATGTAATAGCATAACCCCATGAAACATTATTTAATTTACCCCAACTTTTAATAATTATGATAGAGCCTTTCTAATTGCTCAGATCAACTACACTAGGTGGACCAGCCAGGACACCTCTAACCATGTTGTAACGGTGCAGCTTGGACTTAAGGTTTTGCCTATCATCCATAGTCCTTATTTTGGGACAAGAACATTTGGCTTTTTTTTTTATAAATGTGATTTCTAAATTAGAAAAAATAATAAAAGAGTTCAAGACGGCTAGCAATGTAGCTAATGGGATAGTTATATTCTGCCTATTAATAATCCCCATTATGTGACCTGTAAATTAACAAAGTATTATTGACAATGTTATTAAAACACCAAGGAAGTATTTTTAGTAACACCACACACTGACCACAGAGGTAATCAAGCTACTGCAGCTCTTGATCTACTGAGCTGATGCATCCTCAGAGTTGTTTAAAGTGCTAGAATATAAATCATGCCTTACACTTTTATATTAGAAGGTTGTGGTCATAAGCCGAGAAGTTGGTCAACTTTGACATTCAACTTAAATCTGAAGACATCGCTAGCAAGACCTAAACGATGCTTGTTTGCTTCGAGCATTTTTTTTAACCTGAGGAGTGAGGATTTTGTTGAATTTATCATCCAAACGAGGGACACAAGTCTTGTGCTGAAAGATATAAACATTCCATCAGTTGGTATCCTAGTGAGAGTGGATATAGTACAGTAAGTGATTGTTTTATAATGTTCATAGTTTGTATTTCTTGTTTAGCACTTAGCACTACTGCTGCATGATGTGTTGTGTTTCACTAAAGCTGGATTTGCTTATCACGCAGCTTCTAAAACTTGTAGCCTATCCTCCTTTTTATATTCAGGCTCAAAAATACAATGTTCTAGATCATCCATTTGTCCCAAAGTAGTAGTCATTGGTTCTCATGAAGACTGCCATGATTAGTGGTAGTTATTGATGGAACTAGTGAACGTTGTGATGCGCTCTGTGAAATCAATGCCGGCAAAAAAATATGCTTAAACTGAGCAAAATACGTAAATATTACATGTTATCATGAATGTGCATGTTACTACATTACATATAAACATACATACAGCATGTACAGTATATACAACGTTAATGGATGTTTTTTTTAGAGCGCTTTATAGGCGGAATAGATCAAATCCCCATTACCTACATTGTTAGCTGACTCTTGCTAGCAGTTTCATTCATTAGAATACATTTGCAAGAAAAAGACATATGTGTTTTTGTCTCACATAAGGATTGTGGATAGGCAACATATAAAAAAAAAAAGTGCAATTCCCCTTTCAACCTAAGTAATCAGTCAATGTTTATACCAAAATATGATACCTTAATGCATTTATATTTTCCTCCTTAAGCAAACAAACTGGAACATTAGAAGTATCGGGCCATTACTGGAACGCCAGACGGTAATTCATTTCATACAACAATATCATGCCGTTTATATAACACATTTTTTCGCACCCGTGTACAGTAAAACGTTCAAAAAGAGTCCCGCAGGCCAATTGCACTCATATTAGAAATGAGTCAACAATGGTGAGCAGTGAGGTACGCTGTCGTCGTTAGCTTGTGCATGCACCAATCAAACTCCAGGCTTTGGCATCAACAAGCTTATACGGGAAATGCACATGCAAACATGATTGACAAAAATAAAATGAAACAGTTTTGCAAGATGCTACTATTTAGGTATTTGTTTGGACACTAACATATGTTAAACAGTTCAACATTCTGAGTAACATTTAAATAAATAAATAAATAAATACAGTCGTCCCTCGCTTCTAATGCTGCGGCTTCACATCGCAGATTTAAAAAAACTTTTTTTTTTTAAAGCATATTCTACATGTTTCTGGCCTAGCTTATACGTATTTGATCTTATATGCATCAGAGTGCAGTTTTGTCTTACTTTTTATTGGTATTATGTTGTGGTGATGGATAAATATTCTCCACGCAGGACTTCCGTTTCCAGGTTAAAGGTGAACACTACCAAACAACAACACAGAAATCCTTAGACTTAGGCAAACTTTATTGATCCACAAGGAAAATTGTTCGAAATCCTGATGTTGGTGCTATTTTCAACACAACAATCTCAAGTTGACCAATTTTTGGCAGAACAACTTTTTGATGGACTTCATCATAACTCCTGCCTCATCAATAACAAATCTACAAATTGGTGAGACTTTAACGTGAGTGACGCTGAACAACAACTGGACATAGCATCGGATTTAGCGCAGGCTAATAACAATTATAAACTATCAACTGCTGTCCGGCCAAAGAGGAGATGAACTCTTTCGATGCACTTCATCTTTGACATCAATAACACAGTTTTGACTTGAGCGATAACAGATACGCACTGAATGTTAACATCAAAGCTAAATATTGTAGCTGCGAGTGTCAAGTTGACCAAGTTTTTTCAGAACAACACAAGCCGGTGGTTTCAGCACATGGAAGCCCAGTTTTAATAACTACCCTATTTTCCGGACTATAGACCGCACTGACATATAAGCCCCACCCACTAAATTTTAGAACAAAAACATAGTTTTCCACATATTAGCTGCACTTCACTATAAGCCGCAAGTATATACATTGTGAAATTAGATATTTACACAGAAAGATTTTATAAATGTTTATTTACACACCTTAATTGTTTCCAAACGGGGTCTGTAACACGGCAGTAAAACGGCTTATCAAAAAAACAGAAACCATCGTCATGGACACACTAACTGCGGAAGCTAGCTCTCCAATCAGCTAAACAGACTCAATAAATCCACTATGACATATTGGTGGAATTTGTTAAACTGAAAACATACAAAAATAATGCCATTGTAAGTAAATACTACTACTAACACAGACACTTGCAAACATGTTAGCATATTAGCTAATGCCACTAGCTTGATTGTAGTATGATAGCATGCACAAATATGCATGAAAACACTACGATCACTCACACAAGACGGTTTAGTGAGTATGAATAGTTTTAGTTAAATTGTAAAACATATAAACGTTGCTTGGAGCGATGAATGAAGAAACCATACAAATAGAAACGCTATTGACAACTAGTAGACAGAACATCACTTATACTTCCGATTTAAGGCACAAAACAGAAGTAAATACTGTACCACCTCACAGCACCTGCAGTGAGCAAACGTGTCCAAAAGATGGCGCCATAGTACAAACAATAACACACCTTTCAAACTATGTGTTGGTGTTAGCATTATGTAAGTTTGTTGTATACAAAACATTATTGCCGTTAGCAAATATATATCCAGTGATGGGCAAGCTACTTGGAAAATGTAGTAAGCTAAGCTCCAAGTTACCCAGAGATTTGAAGCAAGCTACACTACAAGCTACACGTTTAAAAGTAGCTTGCTACATTAAAGTGACATTTAACAGCATTTATATCTATGGGCCCACATGTATATTATCAATGTTAATGTAACTGAGAATGTACAAATGGACCCAATAAGGGTCCATTACTATTAACTATCTTGTCATTTAGCTGGAAACACCCTACATCTACCTCTAGAGGTCCCTGTACCCCACTGTATGTAGTTAGTTTGCCTTTTCTTTTGCCCACGCCTCTAATGTTGTCCATTTTGTCTACCTACAGTAAAATACAGCATCTATCTATATCTTGACAAAAAAAAAAATCAACGACTTGTGTGTTGTTTGAGAGCAGTTGGTAATGGTTATGTGCAGTAAAACTTTTCATGAACTCAACTCACCTTAATGTGTGTTCCTAAAATTGTGTTGGACGCCTTACATGAAGAGAGCAGTTAGGATTTTGGTTTACAGAGTAAACAACTAAAAACTAAGGTTTCGGGCATTGTTTTCTCTAAACGCATAGATGTATCTAAATATGGCCAAAGACACACATTATTGTGGGTTTCCTGCACGTCATCTTCATCACTTAAGGAACAATCTACCGGTAATCTGCGGGAGGAAATTCCTCTGCCATATTCAAGTGTATTTATTTTTTTTGATTGGTCAGTTTGAAGTGTCCCTCTGTCTCTGACTCCCTCGTCCTCATGTGACATGACATAGGTGTGTGACTTTTATAATTTTGCTTACAAGTTTTGATGACCCGCCTTATCTTGCCTCTTATTGGCCAGTCCGTAATGTTTCTCCCTAACCTTAACCAATTGTGGCTCATCATACGAACACCAATAGATCATCATGGCTTTTCTTCGTATGTATTGTTCTCATTCATCCAGGTCACTCTATTTCCTCTATATATATTTTTTGGCCTGGATTCGCAGTCCATTTTCTCTCTTTGTAGCTTGTAGCTATGATGTAAGCTCCCTCACTGCAGGGGTCCAAAAGTAGCTAAGCTAGAGGAAAAGCTACTGGTTAAAAAAGTAGCTAAGCTATCGCCAAGCTCCTGGAAAATGTAATTAAGCTATGTAGCTTTGCTACATGTAGCTTGTTACTGCCATCACTGTATATATCCATATATTAGTAAAGCCCAGGGTTCAAAGCTTGGGAAAATAGTAACGGCTTACAGTCCGGAAAATATGGTAATTACCCAGGGTGTGACAAAGTATTCCTGTGGACGTGTTGTAGTGTCTGGGTGACGGCTAATACACTTGGAGTGAAGTGACAGAACACACTCATGACTACTACATTTGGTTCAACAGAATATGGGTGTTCTTTCATGTTTTAAGGCTTTTCGTAATGTAAAAAAAAACCAACGTATTTTAAATTTTTTATGCTTTCACTATAAAACTGTTTTATTTATTAATAATATTCTAACCTTGCAGACATTTTTTTATCCAAGTCATGTTCAGTACCAAATAACCATGATAAATAAACGAGGGACGACTGTATGTTGAAGAAGAAAGGTGCCTAGCTTAGCCTAGCTTAGCTTAGCAATAGCTGCCTTGCTCCCCTACACATTTAAGAATCCATGTTTGTCAGGTCTGCTCTTAGGTTATTTTTTTTGTTAAATAAACTGTTCCAATTGTGGGTAACACACTTTTTTTTTTTAAACAACAATATAAACGTAAAAGAAGAATGGTAAGTAGGTTAGCATAAGTTGCCTCCATCATAGCTCCCTTACCAGTTTAAGACTCCATGTTCCTCATGGCCCTTGCTAGCTAGGAGCTGCTCCGCGCTTTTATTTCTCGAATGCGTGACGTGACGCACATGTACTGAATTGCTTTGGCACACTTGTAACACTGCCAGAAAATACTACAGCGGCCCTAAAGGGTAAAAAAGGTCTGACAGTACTTTACTAGAAAGCCATATTACATGCCAGCTTTCAGAGGACCGTTACAATCCACAGTTAAAAAGTAATAAACAATGACTTGCTGTAATGTCCTAACTCATGTTTTAACTGCCTTTAGATGACTTACTAAAAAAAATGGGATTACATTTCCTAACATTCTTGTGTTTAAATTGTGCTAACGCCTTACAGGCCGGAGGATTCGCTCAGCTGTTTTGAACCTCGTTAACTCCCCTCCGTCACCCAAGGTTTTTTACAAATTGGCAATTTGATCGTATCTGGAATATGCTATACAGAGAAGAAAAATATACATTCACTTAGAAATGGTTATGCAAATGGTAGAAAAGCTTTGGCATATTTTGCCTACAAGTTGTGCCTGCACACTTGGAGCGAAGAGCAGAACGAAGCGACACGAAGGATTGACTTCACATGCCTCTCTCTCTCGTAGTTTTTTTTTTGAAAAGTTTAACGTCCAGTTCCACATAAAACTGTGGTAAAGTTACCTACAATGAATGCTATTTACATAGTCTTAATATTATAATGGTTATTAAGGTGGACCTTTGCTACATGTTCCCATGTGGTTAAACTGAAACTAATGGTGCCACCTTAAATGTCTACTGCAATACTGGACTAATGCATTTTCAATGACCAACCCAGGAATGAACTCCACACAAAGGTGATCTCCTACCAGAGCACTCGTAGACTAAAATTACGTTAAATAATTTTGATATTTATTACCAAGAGTAGCTCACCTTAAGTCAGAGCATACAGCGGGTGGACCATTCCATTAAAACAGTGCCATTTGTGTCAGCAGAAAATAAAATGCATAAATACACAATAAAATAAGTGTAACAAGTTTATTTGTTTTTTTATATTAAGCAAAGCATCCTGTACATTGATTTAATGGGTCTGAATTAAAATGTAAACATCCTTAAAAGCTGGAAAAATAGCATTTGATGCCTTTCACGTTTTCTTAAAATTTGACTTTATCATGAAATATAATAATTAAAATCCTTCAAAGATGTTACAATTGTATATTTGTAAAAATATAAAAAATGTATTAAAAAATTCTCACTTTATTATTCACTCTTTCACACATGACCTCCTCTGAAAACTTAAATATTTTCCAAGTCACATGGTCCACGGGACGTTGCCTCATTCAAAACCTCCTGCAGGATATTAGAAGGCCAAAAGTGCAACTCTCCCAGTCGTCTTACCTAAATTATGTGTTTGATGTTTGTTTGTTTTTTAAATATAATTTTGTGTACAATAACTATACAGTGGAACCTCGATTTATGAACCCCTCATTATACGAACTTTTCGAATTCAAACCGCAGACCGAATAAAGATATGCTTTGTTGCACGAACCTTGTCTCAGAGTACAAACGTTCACCCATTGTGTGCCCTGCAGAGCTGCCATTCAAAATGGCTTTGTGTGCTCATTCAGTCAGAAAAAATAGGGCCGTTATTAGCTACTGTGCTACTTTGTGTGCTTTTTGGTGTTTGTCTAGTTTTGATAGCTCAATATGAATCTAAAGAATGCAATGGGCAAGCAATGTGTGGTTTGAAACATTCAGGAAGTATCCGCGACGTTGTCACCACTGCCGCGCACACCTAGAAGATTAATGGACGTGGATTAATCGTTGTAGCGACCTGGCCGTTAAAGTTAAGGAGTTTACTGTTCGAAATGTGAGTGCACCACTGCAAAAAAGGACAGTTCAGCTAGTTGTTGTTGTTTTGGCTTTTTTAATAAATAGAAACATAAACAACCCCCTTGTTATTTTTGTTTGGTACACAGTATTATATAGAGCTTGATATTGTGTTGAACCCATTATTCATGTTTACATTGTTTTTTATGGAGAAATTTGCTTCAATATACAAACCTGTCTATTTACAAACCCTGTTCAAGAATCGAGGTTCCAGTGTATTAGCCTTGAAGCCATGTAGCTGTATTTCATGTATTTGATAATTCTATGCTTTAAAACTCCAGTTACCTTGACAAAAAACAACCACATTTTATTTCAAACATGTGCACTGGAAAAAAGAAAAAATGACTTGATTTTAGGGAAAAATATTAAAAACTAGTGAAACTAATGAGCTCCATGGACAGATAATTGTACTTTGTAACACATCTTAATTAAGATTTGTATATCCAGAAATTAGCCAGACTTTCAAGTTACAAATAAGTATTTTTTTCTGAAAACAATGATTTAATTTGCAATTCTTAAATTAGGCATCCTCGAGATGTTGTTGAATCTTTAAACACGCTTTTCTATGTGGGGAAAACAAAATATCTTATTTATTTTAACTTATTTATAGGTATTTTCTCAATTTCAAATTTTTTAAACTAATTATCGAAAAAAATATGATTATTCATGCTAAAATTAAGATTAGTCAATGACTAAAAATAAGTAAGGTAAATAACTCTTAAAACTAGGGACATTTCTAGAAATACAATTTTTAAACCTTGGCAAGTGGCAAATAATTTGCAGGTTTTATTTATAAAGTATATTTAATATTTTGGTCACTGAATAATTACACACAGTTTGAACAGTAACACTGTGTTTGAATATGGTAAAATGAAACACTACTTAAATAATGAATTAAATATTTAGCGTACCACTAGCAACACTGGTACCACAGTTTGAGAATCACTGTATTAGAGGATTTAAAAAGTTGAAAGAAGTTTATTTGAGAGCAAATGGCACTAGTTCAATGGAATTTCCTAAGTATGAAATACTGCATATTTATGATGGTACAAACACAGTTAAGGTAAAACGTTCATCAATGCACTACTTTATTTCATAAACTATAGTGGGCTAATCGTTGGAATATTGGTGTTACTATGGTTTGCAGGTGTTGCATTAGAGCACACAAAGACACACAATTGCTGAATTGTGACACACGTGAAGTAAGAGAGGCTGAGAGGAGGAGTGAAGTAGAGACAGGCAAAATTGTAAAAATGCCTGTGTGCGCTGAATTATTCAGTTATCCCAGCATGATTTTGAAGTGGAAGAGATAGGATGCTTTCCCCGCTAAAACCACCAAATATCATGAACAGCTATTGTTCAGGATGCCATCAACTTCTGTGGAGTGGTCCACTTAACCTCCTAGTGGGTGATACTTTGTTTGTCATGCGAGGTGAAGCGTTGCATAGAAATAAGAGCGTAATGAAGAGCAGACAAGGAGGTGGAGAATCCACTTCATTTTTGCCTTACCGGGAATGGTGCTACTGAAAAAATCATAATAATTGGGTCCTGCAGTGCGGCAGCTGCCCCCCGCGCCCCTCCACCTCAAATCCCCCCGCTGTGTTTTCCTCTCCTTGTGGCTACTGCAAAGTAGAGAGGAGAGAATGTATGACAGGCATGGCACAGAGAGACCTTCATCCTGCACCCGTGAGCTGATGCGCTGCTAGCAGCTGCCAGGGGAGGAGCACACCGAGCCGCATATGCTTAATTTTGAAGAGGACTCGGGCTCCACCTCAGGCTCTGGCTCGTCCGTGCCTCCAGCCTCCGCATCTCCATCTCCACTGGTGTCATCACACCGAGTCTCACAATGTCCCTCCTCTTGACTCCTTTTCAACCTGAAAGCAAAACAATAACCACAATGAGTATACTCGACATTCTTGACGCACAGTCCCCATAAATACATAAAACTTGCAGTGCATCCGGAAAGTATTCACAGCGCTTCACTTTCGCCACATTTTGTTATATTACAGCCTTATTACGAAATTGAATAAAAGTGTTTTTATTTTATCTTGAAAATGTATTAAAACATAAAATACAATATCACATGTACATACTTTGTTGATGCACCTTTGGCAGGAATTACAGCCTCTTTTTGAATACGATGCCACAAGCTTGGCACACCTATCTTTGGGCAGTTTGGTCCATTCCTCTTTGCAGCACCTCTCAAGCTCCAGCAGGTTGGATGATAAGCGTTTGGTTTTCATCCAGGATGTCTCTTTACATTGCTGCGTTTATCTTTCCCTCTATCTCCCCGTTCCTACTCCTGAAAAACATCCCCACAGCATGATGCTGCCACCACCATGCTTCTCTGTAGGGATGGTATTGGCCTGGTGATGAGCGATGCCTGGTTTCCTCCAAACATGATGCCTCGCATTCACACCAAAGAGTTACCGTAATTTCCGGACTATAAGCCGCTACTTTTTCCCCTCGTTCTGGTCCCTGCGGCTTATACAACGGTGCGGCTTATATACGGCCTGTTCTTCTCCGACACCGACGAAGAGGATTTCGGTGGTTTTAGTACGCAGGAGGAAGACGATGACACAATGATTAAAGACTGACTTTTCATATACCGGTAGGCTGGTTATTTTGATAACGTACATGCGAGCACTTTGTATTACTTTGCACCGTTGTATTATTTGTACTCTGCACGAATGCTGTTCGCCATGTCAAAGATGTGAAAGTTTGATTGAATGATTGAAAGATTTATAGTTAATAAATGGGACGCTTTGCGTTCCCAAACAGTCACCTCTGTCCCGACAATCCCCTCCGTGGTAGCAGGAACCCCTATATACTACGGCAGGGGTCGGCAACCTTTACCACTCAAAGAGCCATTTTGGCAAGTCTCACAAATTAAAGAAAGTAATGGGAGCCACAAAAAAATGTTTTAAATTTAAAATGAAAAACACCGTATACAAAGCTTAAATGCTTTGTGCTATGTTAACCAGTGGTCTCCGACACACGCACCGGCACGCACTTTAATGTGGAAATTTGATGTTAGTGCAGCCCGCGAGTTTTGAATGAATGGCGCTTGATAGCATCATACTTGCCAACCCTCTCATTTTTCCCGGGAGACTCCCGAATATCAGAGCGTGATGACACTGCATTTGGCGCCCTCTACAGTCTGCCCTAACAGTGTACCTGCTCGACCACACGTAGAATGCAATTTCAGCTTGCTCACGTAAGTGACAGCAAGGCGTACTACCTCAGCAGCGACACATCTTACACTGACGGTACCAATACCCAGAATCCCATGCAGCCCTAACTCTTCCGCTCAACCAACGCACGGAGAGGGGGGGGTTGATGTGTGGGGGGATTTGGTGGTAGCTGGGGTGTATAATGTAGACCGGAAGAGTTAGGGCTGCATGGGATTCTGGGTAATGGTTGTGTTGTGTTTATGTTGTGTTACGGTGGGATGTTCTCCAGAAATGTGTTTTTCATTCTTTTTTGGTGTGGGTTCACAGTGTGGCGCATATTTGTAACGTAACAATGTTAAAGTTGTTTGATACGGCTACCGTCAGTGTAAGCTGTGTGGCTGATGAGTAAGTATGCTTTGCTGTCTCCTGTGTGTGCAATTAATAACAACATGCAACATGTGGCTGGACTGGCACACTGTATGTAAATGCTATAGAGGACAATTACTGCAGTGCAATTAGGACACGCCCTTTATTTAGTAATTAGAGTGTAAATAGGATTATCTTTTCCCTGGGAGTAATCTATGAGAGACACTGAGATCCATAAGTCTCCTGGGAAAACCGGGGGGTCGGCATGTATGTAGCTGAGCCGCATAAGAGTGGTCAAGGAGCCGCATGCGGCTCCGGAGCCGCGGGTTGCCGACCCCTGTACTACGGTAATTACACATCAAAACCCTGCGGCTTATAGTCGGGTGCGGCTTATATATAATACCTGGGATTTATATAGCGCTTTTCTAAGTACTCAAAGTCACTTTACATGTTAAAAACCCATCATTCATTCACACCTGGTGGTGGTAAGCTACTTTTGTAGCCACAGCTGCCCTGGAGAAGACTGACGGAAGCGTGGCTGCCAATTTGCGCCTAGGGCCCCTCCGACCACCACCTATCATTCATTCAACATTCATTCACCGGTGTGAGTGGCACCGGGGGCAAGGGTGAAGTGTCCTGCCCAAGGACACAACGGCATGGTAAGAGGCGGGGAGCGCCTATATATGGAGCAATCTGTATTTTCCCCTAAATTTAGCTGGTGCGGCTTATAGTCAGGTGCGGCTTATAGTCCGGAAATTACGGTAAATATTTGTCTCATCAGACCAGAGAAATTTGTTCCTCATGGTCTGAGACTAAAGTTTTTACTAGGAAATGGCTTCCGTCTGGCCACTCTGTCATGCAGGCGTGATAGGTGGTTTGCCGCAGAGATGGTTGTCCTTCTGGAAGGTTCTTCTCCCTCCACAGAGGAATGCTGTAGCTCTGACCGAGTGACCATCGGGTTCTTGGTCACCTTCCTAAGATGAATGCATTTTCGAATAAGGCTGTAACATAAAAAAATGGGCCCTCTGAATACTTTCCGGATGCACTGTACATTGAATGAAAGGATTTATGCATGCTCATCTGCTGTAGCAGAGTATAAATAGAACTCATCACTAATTGCAGCATTAGGTAAAATCATTTCTGCTAAAGAAGGATTTCAGCAAAGCTGGCTCGATAATAAATGAGGCAATAATTTAAAGAGGCACTAAATTAAAAGATAGGGTGTCAACTAATAATGAATGAACCTCAAAGTCTGCTTAATGGACTATTCAGATATCAAATATTCCACGTCCAGTATTGCATACGACCAACGAGAGTTGAAATAAAACCTCTTCTTTAAAGGCCTACTGAAATGAATTTTTTTTATTTAAACGGGGATAGCAGATCTATTCTATGTGTCATACTTGATCATTTCGCGATATTGCCATATTTTTGCTGAAAGGATTTAGTATAGAACAACGACGATAAAGATTGCAACTTTTGGTATCTGATAAAAAAAAGGCTTGCACCTACCGGAAGTAGCGTGACGTAGTCAGTTGAACATATACGCAAAGTTCCCTATTGTTTACAATGATGGCCGCATGAAGTGAGAGAGATTCGGACCGAGAAAGCGACAATTTCCCCATTAATTTGAGCGAGGATGAAAGATTTGTGGATGAGTAAAGTGCAAGTGAAGGACTAGTGGGGAGTTGAAGCTATTCAGATAGGGAAGATGCTGTGAGAGCCGGGGGTGACCTGATATTCAGCTGGGAATGACTACAACAGTAAATAAACACAAGACATATATATACTCTATTAGCCACAACACAACCAGGCTTATATTTAATATGCCACAAATTAATCCTGCATAAAAACACCTGCGTGTTTGTTATGCTAGCTCCTAGCTCCTCTGCTAGCTCCTAGCTCCATAGAACACGCCAATACAATTCAAACACGTGATCAACACACACAATCACTCAGCCCAAAAGACCGTTTACCTAACCCAAGGTTCATAAAGCTTATATATTTTTAAAAAGTTACGTACGTGACGCGCACGTACGGTACGGTACGTGTTATGCTAGCTCCTAGCTCCTCTGCTAGCTCCTAGCTCCATAGAACACGCCAACACAATTCAAACACATGATCAACACACACAATCACTCAGCCCAAAAGACCGTTCACCTAACCCAAGGTTCATAAAGCTTATACATTTTAAAAAAGTTACGTACATACGCAAAAAAAAAGCCAAAGCTGCATACTCACAGTAGCACGTCTGCGTCTTTGTCATCCAAATCAAAGTAATCCTGGTAAGAGTCTGTGTTGTCCCAGTTCTCTACAGGCGTCTGTGTATCCAAATCAAAAGTCCTCCTGGTTAGAGTCTCTGTTATCCGAGTTCTTCCATCTTGACTGCATCTTTCGGGAATGTAAACAAAGAAGCGCCGGCTGTGTACTGTTGTGGCTGACTACGTTCGAAAAATACGTCCATTTCGCACCGACAACTTTCTTCTTTGCTTGCTCGGCTTCCTTCTCCATAATGCAATGAACATGATTGAAACAGATTCACGAACACAGATGTCCAGAATACTGTGGAATTATGAAATGAAAACAGAGCTTTTTCGTATCGGCTTCAATGTGGAAGGCATACCCGTGTTCGCCGGGCTACGTCACACGCATACGTCATCCTCAGAGGCGTTTCGAACCGGAAGTTTAGCGGCAAATTTAAAATGTCACTTTATAAGTTAACCCGGCCGTATTGGCATGTGTTATAATGTTAAGATTTCATCATTGATATATAAACTATCAGACTGCGTGGTCGGTAGTAGTGGGTTTCAGTAGGCCTTTAAAGCTATCTCATTCTCCAATTTATGAGGAATTCTTATTAGCTTTTGTTTCATACGGCATGTTACAATTGTTTTGATAATTACTAGTAATGTCAATTGATTATTATTTAATCAGATCAATCACACTTCGTGATTACCGGTAGTCAGAATTAATCACAGTGAACTATTTGCTTTCATAATTTAAATTAACCTTAAAAACACCACAAACCTTTGCACAAATGCAATTTTATTGTCAGAATGACATCCACAAAATATTTTAAAAAATTTAAAATCAAATATACATCATTTATTTGCTTAAAATGTGTTAACAGTATAAACTAGATTCCCATCAGTGTGTATTTTGAAAACTAATTTGGCACACGAGTCCGAGTCTCCTCACTGATCTTTGTATGCATACCATGAATTGATTACGTGGACCCCGACTTAAACAAGTTGAAAAACTTATTCGGGTGTTTCCATTTAGTGGTCAATTGTACGGAATATGTACTGAACTGTGCAATCTACTAATAAAAGTTTCAATCAATCAATCAAAAAAGCATTGACTTGATCACTGACCATATGACAATTTAAGGACCGCATTTAAGGTAAAGGAGCATGTATGCTCAAAATAAATTGCTTAATTAAGCTGCAACTACATATGAATAATGCAATAATTGGTTGTGATTAATCACATAAATCAACTCTTTATTTTTCACAGCCCAAATAATGACATAATGTATGTGTGTGACTCCATTGAGAACAGACAATATGTGCTATTATGGGGGTGGACAGTTTCTTTGATGTTTGACCGGTAAAAAAAAACTGGACATACTATAATATTTTCCATCATTTTACCCATTTAATGTGTTCTGACATGGCTGCTGAGACGTCATTACCACGACACACACTGCCTGCAGAGCAGACCTGACACCCGGAACCTCCTGTAAGCAATCCGTGTCATGCTAGCTGGCTGCAGCATCACTAAAATGTGCATGATTGCTCACGTTGCAAGGATGCACACAATGTCGTCATGAACGATAACATTTGACTACTATAAAGCCAGTTATTGAAGGGGCACTATCATGCTTATTTCGGAGGCTTTTGGACCCAAGTGGGGCACTATATATAGCTTCCTTGTATACAGTAAATACTCTCAATCTCATGGTTGTAAAAAGGGTAAACCTTCATTCTTCTCCTTTTGGCCGAAACACGCCCTCCTCAACCGATTACGTGCTCATGGTTATTAGCAAACGGTGAAGAATAACGGATTTAACTGGAGGAATATTGAAGAATGCTGCATCAAACATCTGTCTGGGAGTTAAGTCTTTAGCTCCCCTGAAAACAAACAAATCTTCCTATTGCTGCCTTACTGCGGTTCAGATACAGTACACAATTCTTACATCTGAAAAAACACTTTCCTGGCAGACATTTTTTTTAAAGTTGTGAAGTGAATTATATCATGTACAATTTTCTTATATGATTGGAAGTAGCATGTATTTGTATTTGGTCACAGAATCCTTTAGAGGATTATTCTACTGAGGTCAACAGTGCACATGTCCAACACAAGCGCTCCAGAGAGGGGGCTTTTCCCCTAGGACATTGGGGAGTTTAAAAGACAGCAGCAGTTGGGTTTTAGGAGGAAGTGCAAACACAATAAGGACATTTGGTAAGAGCCCCCCCGGTAGGAGTAGAGATCAGTGCTTGGAGGTCAACTGACTCCAATGAGCAAAGTGACAACGCCCAGGTGTTGTCTGCATTTGTACAAACAAACAGAGTGTTGTCCAAACTGGCCGGCCCCAAGGCTAGAGTTACAAAGAGTGGGGGTCTTTAGGTAAAAGGTATTTAAGCATAGTTATCCGAGAGGACATCAGAAGAGATTCGTCCCACTCCTTCTCCGGGAAACTGCAGTTCCTGTTTGAGGCTCGCTGAAACAAATAAAGCTTTTTGTCCGACGATTCCTCTTGGCGTGTCCTTGGCTCATCACCCATCACACGACCATCAAATATACAGCAGTAGCAAAGTTACTGCTGGGCACTTGGCAAGTTCACATTAATAAGTTTGAGTATGGCCAACAGTTAGAAGTTGTGATGTAAAGGAATTCAAAATATCTAGTGGAAATCTTGTGAAGTTATTGCCCATGACCGTTCACAACTTAATGATATGACACTTCAACAAACTTTTTGTAGTCCAAATACATCACATGAGAGCACGTCGGAACAGGGGTTAGTGCTGGTGCCTCACAATAAGAAGGTCCTGGGTTCGATCCTCGGGCTTGGGGTCTTTCTGTGTGGAGTTTGCATGTTCTACCCGTGACTGTGTGGATTCTCTCCGGACATTCCGGCTTCCTCCCACCTCCAAAGACATGCACTTGGGGATATGTTGATTGGCAACACTAAATTGGCCCTAGTCTGTGAATGTGAGTGTGAATGTTTTCAGGGGAGCTAAATGAGGTGGCGGCCTGTCCAGGGTGCACCCCACCTTCCGCCCGAATGCAGCAGGGATAGGCTCCAATCACCGCCCGATAGGGAAAAGTGGTAGAAAAAAGATGGATGAGTGCAATCCATCACAATTTAGCAATCACGTCAACAAAATATAAGTCGTGGTTCTTAATTCCAAAATAAACTGCTGCTATGGAAACTGTTGCGACCAAATTTCCAGGTGTTATTTCGCTGAGAGATGGGGTTAGGGTTCTGAGGGTTTGAGGTGGATTTAATCAGACTTGTTCCTTCTCGAAACACATGCAATGGAATAATGACTTGCTATGGGGAAAATTTAGTAGCGATATACTGTACACCCTCTAGTCCAGATCTGGGCAAATTAAGGCCCGGGGGCCGCATGCGGCCCGTTAAGATTTTCAATCTGGCCCGCCGGACATTCCCAAATATCTTTTTTTAGATCTTTAAGATGGAAACTGTAGCTGCCATTATGATGTGCAGTGATGTTTTCAAATTACCGTAAGTCTTGAACTATACAAAGTATTTCAATGGTTGGATCTGCGCTTTTGCTTGATATCCTATTTACTATGGTAATCTAAGTCACAGCAGCTCAGACGAGGCACCTAGCAGTGTGGGTGGGGAGCGTTTCCACAGAGTGTTTCCAGAGCGGCAAGCCTGAAATGCGGGTGTCAGGGACACACGCGGAAGGAGATTTTTACAACAAAGTTCTAAAGCTTAGTGATATATCAGATGTATCAGATGGTAGGTGGGGTTTTTTTACCCTTCGCGTTCATATTTTGCTGTGTTTGTTGCATTTTTGTTGCGTTTCGCTTGATTGTAAAATATGTCGATCGAGAGGGGGTGTGACGTTCATATGTTGTCAATATTCAGTGTTTTATCGTTCATAGTTAATATTGTAAATCCCACATTCTTTATTTTCATGTACATTCTGGGTGTCTCATTCAATAAAAACATTTAAAATTCCATTCTTTAAGGCGGTCTGTCATAACGTTTTTAGCTTTCAATCAGACATTATTGTAAAGTTTTGTATTAGTGTTCCTAAAAATAGATATACCGGCCCCCCAGACAATTTTTTTTCTCTAAATCTGGCCCCCCGAAGCAAAATAATTGCCCAGGCTTGCTCTAGTCCCACCATTACACAACGAACCCGACAGCAATGGAGTTAAAGGCCTACTGAAACCCACTACTACCGACCACGCAGTCTGATAGTTTATATATCAATGATGAAATCTTAACATTGCAACACATGCCAATACGGCCGGGTTAACTTATAAAGTGCAATTTTAAATTTCCCGGGAAATATCCGGCTGAAAACGTCTCGGTATGATGACGTTTGCGCGTGACGTCACGGATTGAACGGAAGTATTGGGACACCATTGTGTCCCAATACAAACAGCGTCTGTTTTCATCTCAAAATTCCACAGTATTCTGGACATCTGTGTTGGTGAATCTTTTGCAATTTGTTTAATGAACAATGGCGACAGCAAAGAAGAAAGCTGTAGGTGGGATCGGTGTAGTAGCGGCTGGCTGCAGCAACACAACCAGGAGGACTTTAAGTTGGATAGCAGACGCGCTATCCGACGCTAGCCGCCGACCGCACCGATGATCGGGTGAAGTCCTTCGTCGCGCCGTCGATCGCTGGAACGCAGGTGAGCATGGGTCGTGATGAGCAGATGAGGGCTGGCGTAGGTGGAGAGCTAATGCTTTTAGCATAGCTCTGTCGAGGTCCCGTAGCTAAGTTAGCTTCAATGGCGTCGTTAGCAACAGCATTGCTAGGCTTCGCCAGGTTGGACAGCATTAACCGTGTGGTTACAGGTCCAGGGTTTGGTTCGGTGTCTCCTGATAGTAGAAGTAATAGTAGTATTGTTGATCTTCTGTCTGTCCTTCCAGTCAGGGGCATGTTTCTTCTGTTTCTATCCGCAGTTAAGCACGATGCTATCACGTTAGCTCCGAAGCTAAAGTGCTTCACCGATGTATTGTCGTGGAGATAAAAGTCACTGTGAATGTCCATTTCGCGTTCTCGACTCTCATTTTCAAGAGGATATAGTATCTGAGGTGGTTTAAAATACAAATCCGTGATCCACAATAGTAAAAGGAGAAAGTGTGGAATCCAATGAGCCCTTGTACCTAAGTTACGGTCAGAGCGAAAAAAGATACACCCTGGCGTCCTGCACTGCACTCTAATCCTTCACTCTCACTTTCCTCATCCACAAATCTTTCATCCTCACTCAAATGAATGGGGTAATCGTCGCTTTCTCGGTCCGAATCGCTTTCGCTGCTGGTGTAAACAATGTGCAGATGTGAGGAGCTCTTCAACCTGTGACGTCACGCTACTTCCGGTACAGGCAAGGCTTTTTTATCAGCGACCAAAAGTTGCGAACTTTATCGTCGATGTTCTCTACTAAATCCCTTCAGCAAAAATATGGCAATATCGCGAAATGATCAAGTATGACACATAGAATGGACCTGCTATCCCCGTTTAAATAAGAAAATCTCATTTCAGTAGGCCTTTAACGGCTGAGATCGTTTTTTTTGTGGTTTTTTTACATTCATAATGCTTCGGTTGATGAAGAACTACACAGAGAAGAAGCTGCCATCTACGACTGTTGTCTCTTGTGAATTTTATGAAGGTATGTAACGTTAATGTTTTCACATTCGCAAGCTTTAAAGTTTCAGTATTTTAGTACTATTATTTAGTATTTTAGCCTAACGTTAGCTAGTGTGGCTAGCTGGCTAACATTCCAACCTAACGTTCCAAACTAACATGTAATATATCATATAACTTACAGAAATAGTGCATTTTTTTCTGGCCCTACCTGAGCAAGTCAGCATCTAAAATCTCTCACTCTGAAGGGCTAGATTCATACCCCCTACTGCCCACTACCCCTACATGCAAAGAGTCATTGGGACACCACTACCTTCACAGGAACGCGCAAAAGTTAGGGATAGGGCTGACAAGTAGGGTAAGGGGGTGTATTGGGATTAGGCCTTAGAGGGGTATGGAGTAAATAAAAACACAGCATGCCAAACCTCTCTCCTACAGTATATTACCTCACTTGACACGGGGGAATGCACAGCCTTAAAAACAGTAGTACCTTGGGATAAGAGTGCCTCATTTTACGTTCTTTTTGGGGATAGGAGCTGTCTTTCGGCTAATTGGTATACTTTAGGTCGGGAGCAAAAATTTGGGTTACGAGCTTCCCAACAGATATTTGGCGTGACAAATGTCACGTGACCCGACCAAATCATCCCGTCTTACTTGCTGGCATTGCTTATAGCTATAGATCGACATTATTTTGTTTTTTTAAAGAAAAAAGAGTAGAAAGTGAGTGTGAAGGACAGTGCTGAGAAGAAGTGGATGATACTCTTTAAATGAAAGAAAGGGAGCATTGAAAACATGACCAAGCGTAAAGCTGACTTGGCTAAGCAGTTTGAGCGCAGCATTGCTAGTCGGCACCGGACTGAGGCAGAACGAGTAAATAACGCCAGCCAGCCGCGAACGTTAAAATAATATCTAAACGGCGGACATTTATCCATGAAAACATGGAGAAGCTGCTGATGGTGTGTTTGATGCAGAAGCAGCTGGCAGGAGATATTGTAGAAGTCTGCTCTACATTGCAAATACTGAACATTATCACTACATAACTACTGTAATTGTTTGTAGCATTATATTCTACTATAGTGTTTTCGATACAATATTTATTATCTAAAAGTTTGTATCTTATTATAAGGCATGTTACAAGCTAAAATTGTAGTGTTTTGAGGTGCAAAGCACTGTAAATTGATTTCACTTAATTTGATTTCACTGACGCTGTTTCGCAATACAATGGACCCCCGATTTACAAACAGCTCAATATACAAACTTTTTGAATCACAGACCACAGACCGAATAAAAATATGCTTTGTGTCTGTACGAGTGCTTCATCCACTTCTTGTGTGTGTCGCAGCGTAGCCATTCATTGTAGGCGAGCTGATCAATCCATGTGCCCATTCAGTCATCATTCTGCTGCTGTTAGCTACTGTGCTACTTTGTGTGCTTTTTAAGTGGTTTTTTTCAACCTTTTCCAACATTGTTCTAGTTTTGCTATCTCAATGAGTCCAAAGAAATCAATGAACACGTGATGTGTGGTTTAAAACATTCAAGGTAGGAAGAAACATTCAATAGAGTTGTCAATACTGCCCTCTCCCGCTCTCTCCTGCTGCACGCCTAAAAGATTAACTGACAAGGTAAAGTAAATCTATGTTTTTCATTGTAGTGACCTTTCAAATTGTGAGTGCACCAGAGGGCTCGTGACAATGTGTGTGCGTGTCAGCACGGCGGCTAAAAACGAGGACAGCTCAGCTGTTAGTTGTTTTGACTTTGTTATTAAATAGAAACATTACCACCTTGTTATGTATGTGTGATCTACAGCACTGATTCTCAAATTGTGGTACGGTACACAGACTCCATCTAGTTGAACACAAAATAATCACTTAATTAAATATTCAAACACAGTCTTACTGTTCAAACTGTGTGTAATGTCACAATGGCCAAAAATATTAAATACAGAGTACTTGTTAAAAAAAACCTCTGCCTTGTTTTTAACTAATAGCTAGGCCTACTACAGTGACTGTATTTTAATGTTGGTCATCATGGTGGTACTTGGAGAGCCAAGTGTTTTCTGAGTTTAACGTTTGAGAACCACTGATCTAGAGCACTGTTTTTCAACCACTGTGCCGCGTCACACTAGTGTGCCGTGAGATACAGTCTGGTGTGCCATGGGAGATTATCTAATTTCACCTATTTGGGTTAAAACATTTTTTGCAAACCAGTAATTATAGTCTGCAAATTATGTGTTGTTGTTGAGTGGTCTGTGATGTCTAGAGCTGAGCAGAGTAATCGTGTAATACTCTTCCATATCAGTAGGTGGCAGCCGGTAGCTAATTGCTTTGTAGATGTCGGAAACAGCGGGAGGCAGTGTGCAGGTAAAAAGGTGTCTAATGATCAAACCCAAAACAAACAAAAGATAAGTGCCCCTAAGAAACGGCATTGAAGCTTAGGGAAGGTTATGCAGAACGAAACTAAAACTGAACTGGCTAAAAAGTAAACAAAAACCGAATGCTGGAGGACAGCAAAGACTTACTGTGGAGCAAAGACGGCGTCCACAATGTACATCCGAACATGACATGACAATCAACAATGTCCCCACAAAGAAGGACAAAAACAACTGAAATATTATTGATTGCTAAAACAAAGTCGATTTCGCTCAAAGGAAGACATGAAACTGCTACAGGAAAATACCAAAAAAGGAGAAAAAGCCACCAAAATAGAACCGCAAGACAAAAACTAAAACACTACACACAGGAAAACAGCAAAAAAATCAAAATAAGTCAGGGCGTGATGTGACAGGTGGTGACAGTACACCTACTTTGAGACAAGAGCTATTTTGATGCATGCTTGGTTATGGTTTAAAGGCATATCCAACAATTGCGACAACGACTTTTTACTGTCAACAGAGTTTTGTTTTTTAATGATTTCTGCTGGTGGTGTGCCTCCGGATTTTTTCAACGCAAAAAATGTGCCTTGGCTCAAAAAAGGTTGAAAAACACTGATCTAGAGTACTGTATAGCGCTTTATATTGTGTTTAAAGTGCACAAACATCTAGGAAAATATGGACTTTTGTCGAGGCTGGAACCCATTATTCAATGTTTACATTGTTTCTTACTAACATATTCAAACTTTTTTTTATTTACAAACACTGTTCAAGAACCAATGACGTTTCTTAAATCGAGGTTCCGCTGTAGGCACTGTACATCGTTATGTGACACCCACACCCATCCCATGTCACGTGACCAGTTCCTCCCTCAACCAGGCACCCACGCACACACATATTGCTACTAAAACCAAATTCTGTCTCCTATGGCAACACTACTGCAAAAAATCCATCTGCCTCTTTAAGGTGTATTGTGACCACACAATAAAAGACAAAATGAAGCGTAATTATTAGTGTGTTTTCAGTCTAGGAGGATGTAGGTGCTGCTGTCTTACTTCTCACGGTTGAAGATCATAAACTCTTGCTGCACCGCTTCAAGGCACTCCTGGAGATAGTCGTTCTCCTGGAAGCAGAGAACAGAAATAAAAACACGTGCATCTTCATCGCACACGTCAACAAAGTCATCCTCATTAGCGTCACCTTTAATTAAATGACATGGCCGTTGAGTTTAGGTTCACTTATTATTTGCCCCACACAGTGCATCATGAGTTGTTTTGTTAGTCATCTTCAAACTGGATGTTTTAGCCAAGACAAAAATAGAAGCTCAGAGGCTCTTGAGGCCATGACAACAGGACTGAAGGCTTTATAATTTAATAACCCGAGTAATAACCCAGCGTGAGAACACACACAGACTCCAAGTCTCATAACCCTGCTTGATGCTGGTATAAACGCTATGCCCACACTGGTCACATGTCACACACACACACACACACACACACACACACACACACACACACACACACACACACACACACACACACACACACACACACACACACACACTGGACTGACATTAAAGCACCAGTGGAGTTGAAAAATAAGATGCCTCTATATTGACGCTTTTATCATATATATCTGATGTATGACACCAAAACACATACAAAGTTTGCGAGTAAATAAATAAGATCAAAATAGTATCAATCTCACAGAGATTCCTGAGCCATTTTGAAAGATAATGAGGAAGCCAGACACATCACTGCGTGACTTAGAGGTAGGAACCGCAGATATCCTCATCACAAATAACAATGCAAATTATGGAGACTTTGTGAAAGCCAACGACGATTACTTTGAGAAAAATGATGATCCAGAAATGTATATTGTTGATCTTGAATATAAGGAGGGTGAGCTACAAGTTTTAGAAGCTCTGCTAAACAGACCCAGGTTTAGCGAAACACTAAGCATCATGTAGCAGTATTGCTAAGTGCTAAACAAGAAATACAAACTTCAAACATAATAAAACGATTACTTACTTTACAATGTCTACTCTTACTTTGATGACGACTAATAAGATGTTCATATCTTCCCGTTTAGATGAACAATTAATCATGATGCACGCGAAGGGTTAACAAGGAAGTCTCCCTGCAGACACTGTCTTCGGCTGTGTATGTTTGTCTCCATGAATTGAATGTCACAGATGAACAACTTCTAGATTTATAGCTAAACCCTCCTAATATCCAGATGAGAGGCATCATTTATAATCTAGAATAACTTTGAGAGACGCGATGATGCAGGAGCATCAGGATATCGCGGCCTGCTCACAGTAAAGCAGCAGAGGACTACTTAGCTGTGTATCAATCCGCCACTAAAAAAATAGTTTGTCTGCATTAAGCACTTAAAATAACAACATCGCTAATATTTGGTTAATATTCAGGTCAAGATATGTACCATATTTTTCGGACTATAAGTCACAGTTTTTTTCATAGTTTGGCCGGGGGTGTGACTTATACTCAGGAGCGACTTATGTGTGAAATTATTAACACATTACCGTAAAATATCAAATAATATGATTTAGCTCATTCATGTAAAAGACTAGACGTATAAGATTTCATCGGATTTAGCGATTAGGAGTGACAGATTGTTTGGTAAACATATAGCATGTTCTATATGTTATAGTTATTTGAATGACTCTTACCATAAAATGTTATGTTAACATACCAGGCACTTTCTCAGTTGGTTATTTATGCGTCATATAACGTACACTTATTCAGCCTGTTGTTCACTATTCTTTATTTTTTTTAAAGGCCTACTGAAATGAATTTTTTTTATTTAAACAGGAATAGCAGATCCATTTTATGTGTCATACTTGATCATTTCGCGATATTGCCATATTTTTGCTGAAAGGATTTAGTATAGAACAACGACGATAAAGTTTGCAACTTTTGGTCGCTGATAAAAAAAAGCCTTGCCTATACCGGAAGTAGCGTGATGTCACAGGGGGAAGGATTCCTCACAATTCCCCGTTGTTTACAATGGAGCGAGAAAGATTCGGACCGAGAAAGCGACGATTACCCCATTAATTTGAGCGAGGATGAAAGATTCGTGGATGAGGAACGTTAGAGTGAAGGACTAGAGTGTAGTACAGGGTGTATCTTTTTTCGCTCTGACCGTAACTTAGGTACAAGGTCTCATTGGATTCCACACTCTCTCCTTTTTCTATTGTGGATCACGGATTTGTATTTTAAACCACCTCAGATACTATATCCTCTTGAAAATGAGAGTCGAGAACGTGAAATGGACATTCACAGTGACTTTTATCTCCACGACAATACATCGGTGAAGCTCTTTAGCTACGGAGCTAACGTGATAGCATCAGGCTCAACTGCAGATAGAAACAAAATTTTAAAAAACCCTGACTGGAAGGATAGACAGAAGATCAACAATACTATTAAACCATGAACATGTAAATACACGGTTAATAATTTCCAGCTTGGCGAAGCTTAACAATTGAAGCTAACTTAGCTACGGAGCGGCGGCGGCGGGCGTTGTAGCTTTCGACGACACCCCGGCCGCCATCAGAGTCGGCAAGAAACATATATTTCCCCAAAGTTACGTACGTGACATGCACATAGCGACACGCACGTACGGGCAAGCGAACAAATGTTTGGAAGGCAAAGCTGTACTCACGGTAGCGCGTCTGCTATCCAGCTCAAACACAACACAACCTCCTGGTTGTGTTGCTGTAGTCCGCCGCTAATACACTGATCGCACCTACAACTTTCTTCTTTGCAGTCTCCATTGTCCATTAAACAAATTGCAAAAGATTCACCAACACAGATGTCCAGAATACTGTGGAATTGTTCGATGAAAACAGAGCAGTTTGTATGGTGACACATTGGGTCCGAATACTTCCGTTGCCGTCGTGACGTCACACGCATACGTCATCATACATAGACGTTTTCAAGCGGAAGTTTCCCGGGAAATTTAAAATTGCACTTTATAAGTTAACCCGGCCGTATTGGCATGTGTTGCAATGTTAAGATTTCATCATTGATATATAAACTATCAGACTGCGTGGTCGGTAGTAGTGGGTTTCAGTAGGCCTTTAAATTGCCTTTCAAATGTCTATTCTTAGTGTTGGGTTTTATCAAATAAATTTCCCCAAAACATGCGACTTATGCTCCAGTGCGACTTATATACTGTATGTTTTTCCTTCTTTATTATGCATTTTCGGCCGGTGCGATTTATACTCCGGAGCGACTTATACTCAGAAAAATACGGTATATAGAGTATTGTTGGCGGGTTTTGGATGGTTATTTAGAGGGTTTTGTGGGCAAAATAGAGAGCCTCCATTGACTCTATTGTTAGCGGACTTGTTATGTATTTATTTATTTATTACTTAGAATGCATAAAAAAAGAAAAACACATGTGTTCATGTCTTATATAGGGATTGTGAATTAAAGACAGCACATCTCTCTCTAATGTTTGCGTATTTCCAGTACGTCTGATCTGATAACATGGTTAGAGTGACGTGGGATCTGAGCCGAGGATGTCGTTGTGGTTTGTGCAGCCCTTTGAGACACTCGTGATTTAGGGCTATATAAATAAACTTTGATTGATAGATTGATGGCTAGAATGCAGAAGTGTTACTACAGTGACGTCAATCTACGGAAATGACCGAAGACATTCAAAATGGCTGACTGAATTTGTGGCATTTTGTGATATTTAGACGATATTTTCACAAACTTTGTAAATACAAATGGATATGGTTTAATGTATACAATGAAACACAATTAGGCATATAAAGTGAACTTGTTTTTCCACTCTTCTGGTACTTTAACATCACTGATGGCATGATGATGGGAATAATTACACAAAGAGGAAAATGCTGAAGTGAATGACAAGATGACAAAGCAGATGACAAAACTCAGCACATAATGAGTACATGAGGAAAGTCTATATTTTTGCCTTGTGCTCATTTCATTGCTTTAAATGTGTATTCCGGATCAACACATTGATGAGGAGGATTGGGACTGTGCAGAATACATAACTTCAAATGCACAGATTAATGGTATGCAATAAAATAAAATAAAACTTTTGTCTTCAAAAATGTAATAATTTTCACTTTTAATTCTCAGTCGGTGATGTTTTGAAAAGTTCCAGAACTGATACCACAAGATACATCTTTCAAATCCAACATACAAACTACTTTACATTACATAAAATGACCCTCATGTTGATGTCGTCCATGTCTTCAAAACGGGATTCCTTGACGACCCGTTTTGAAATGAGAGGGAAAAAAAAGACACGTCGAATAAGTAGCGAGGTTGTTGCAACACAGTGATGTTGTTCTCGGCCAAGAACTGTAGGACGCTCAGGGCATTGTAAGTAGCAGAAGTGTTGTCATGGTGAAACAGCTACACTTAACTCTTCTCGCACACTGCATGACAAGCATCTCTTTGTATATGCGCTTGTTGATCGCCCGACTCCCATCAACAGACGTGGAAATTTACTGACACACTTCCTTCATATATTTCTTTGAAACACCCAAAAACATTTTATGTTTAAAAAAATATATATATTAAAAAGTTTTTTTTGTCTACATTTAAAAAACTTCCTTGTGGTCTACATAACATGTAATGGTGGTTCTTTGGTCAACATGTTGCATAGATTATTTTTTACAGACCAACTTCAAGTCGCTTTCAAAACCGTTTCTTCAGGATGCACCTTTTTTTTGGCGGTCTTATTTACATGCCCTTCTGCAGGCCAAGCCCCCTTCGACTGCGTCTTCACCCTGTCAGTCATGTTATAGTTTTTAGCCTATGCATATTAAAGGCCTACTGAAACCCACTACTACCGACTACGCAGTCTGATAGTTTATATATCAATGATGAAATCTTAACATCGCAACACATGCCAATACGGCCGGGTTAACTTATAAAGTGCAATTTTAAATTTCCCGCCGGTTGAAAAAGCCTTTGGAGGATGACGTATGCGTGTGACGTAGCCCGGGGAACAGAGGTATGCCTTCCCCATTGAATACAATACAAAAAAGCTCTGTTTTCATTTCATAATTCCACAGTATTCTGGACATCTGTGTTGGTGAATCTTTTGCAATTTGTTTAATGAACAATGGAGGCTGCAAAGAAGAACGTTGTAGGTGGGATCGGTGTATTAGCGGCTGGCTGTAGCAACACAACAAGGACTACTTACTTGGATAGCAGACGCTTAGCCGATGCTAGCCGCGGCCACCGCACGGATGATCGGGTGAAGTCCTTCGTCGCGCCGTCGATCGCTGGAACGCAGGTGAGCACGGGTGTTGATGAGCAGAGCAGATGAGGGCTGGCTGGCGTAGGTGGAGCGCTAATGTTTTTAGCATAGCTCTGTGAGGTCCGGTTGCTAAGTTGCTAAGTTAGCCTTAGCGTCGTTAGCAACAGCATTGTTAAGCTTTGCCAGGCTGAGATCTATTAACCGTGTAGTTACATGTACATGGTTTAATAGTATTGTTGATCTTCTGTCTATCCTTCCAGTCAGGGATTTATTTATTTTGTTTCTATCTGCATTTGAGACAGATGTTATCACGTTAGCTCATGCTAAAGAGCTTCGTCGATGTATTGTCGTGGAGATAAAAGGCACTGTGCATGTCCATTTTGCGTTCTCGACTCTCATTTTCAAGAGGATATAGTATCCGAGGTGGTTTAAAATACAAATCCGTGACCCACAATAGAAAAAGGAGAGAGTGTGGAATCCAATGAGCCAGCTTGTACCTAAGTTACGGTCAGAGCGAAAAAAAATATGTATTTCACTGCATTCTAGTCCGTCACTCTAACGTTCCTCATTCATGAATCTTTCATCCTCGCTCAAATTAATGGGGTAATCGTCGCTTTCTCGGTCCGAATAGCTCTAGCTGCGTTGAAAACAATAGGAAAATATGAGGGAGTGAACAACTGACTGCGTCACGCTACTTCCGGTAGCGGCAAGGTTTTTTTTTTTATCAGAGACCAAAAGTTGCAAACTTTATCGACGTTGTTCTATACTAAATCCTTTGAGCAAAAATATGGCAATATCGCAAAATGATCAAGTATGACGCATAGAATGGATCTGCTATCCCCGTTTAAATTTAAAAAAAATATTTCAGTAGGCCTTTAAGTCTACTGACAGATATACGTTAGAACTATATGTATATACAATACAGCAGAGGATTTTATCATGCATGTGCATATACGAGCCAGTCTGCCCCACAACAAGAAAATAGAGAAAAATAAGGAACTTGGTGAGTGCAACTTTGGACTACAACTGAATAAAAATGGTGAAGTCAGGCAAAGCTCAGCCTCTTTGGCAGACCAAAATAAGGCCCGTAAAGATTTTTAATCCGGACTGTCGTTTCCAAATAATTTTTTAACCTCCAAACCTCAGCTGCCATAATGACATGCAGTGCTGTTTTCAAATTACTGGAAGTCTTGAACTATAGAAAGTATTTCAGTGGTTGGAATCTGCGCTTTTGAGTGATATACAAGTTATTGCAGTAATCTATGACAACACAGCTCCAGGCCTATGTGTCACTAAGTGTGTGGGCGGGGTTTGTTTCCAGAGCAGCCGGTCTGAAACGTGGATGTTGAGGGCATACGCAAAAGCAGAATTTTACAACAAAGTTCTGTAGAAAAGTAATAGTATATCAGATTATAGGTGTTTTTACACTTTGCGTTCATATTTCGTCGTGATTGTTGCATTTTTGTTGCGTTTTGCTTGATGGTAAAAGATGTGAATCGAGGAGGTGGTCTGAGAAGTAAAAGAGAAGCAACGTTCATATGTTGTTAATATTCAGTATTTTATCGTTCATAGTTAATATTGTAAATCCCACATTCTTTATTTTCATGTACATTCTATTCTGGGTGTCACATTTAGTAAAAAAAAAGTAAAATTCCATTTGGTTTTTTAAGGTGGTCTGTCAATGTTTTTAGCATTCTCTCAGACATTACTGTGAGTTTTTGTAGTAGTGTTCCTGAAGAAAGGGACCCAAGCACACATACTGTGCTGTATATTTGTTTACTGTACTGTATATATATATTTTTTAATTAAAATTTTTTATATACATATACACACCGGCTTTCAGACACATTTCTTCTTCTCAAAGTGGCCCCCGAGTCAAAATAATTGCCCAGGTGTGCTCTTTGGGTAAACCTCTATAGAGGTCTCAACCCAGGAATAGAGGTCAACCGGTTAATAAGATTGATGTGTGAAATGGTGTCAGAGACAACCCTGAAATATCTGTCCAGTTCTACAATGTATCCTGTTCTATCTCATCTGACTTTGAGCAAGAATGGTTGGCAGTCCTTATCAATCTTTCTCACTCACATTCACACCTGTATACCTTTCAGAGTCCCCATTTAACCTAATATGCAAAAGGACAGTGTTAAGACAGTGTCTCCTTGCTGTTAGGCAGATGTGCTAACCACATGCACCACCATGATGGCTCCTCTGATATCTTGCATCATTAAATGATAAAATAGTCCACTGCTATACTACATGAAGAGAAAGGCTACATTTGCATAGCAGGATTGCTAAGTAGTAAGATAACATTCTCGGGATTCCAGCGGAATCAGCGTGAAACTCCATTAATAAATAAAAACCATGGTTGTGGGTGAACAGTATAGTAGATTGAAAATGAGTTTATCTTGTGTTGGGAGCTTGAACTGTGGATAGAAATGTCATCATCTGACAGTGAAATAAACACATATTTGTGTTAGATATTACAGTTGCGGCTTTACTACACTGCGCATTAAGAAAATAAAAGTATGTTCTCCAAATGTTTGGCCTAATTTATTTATGTCTTTTATGTTTCACACTGCAGTATTTGTCTTATGTTCTATTATTAGGTTGTCACAATGGGTAAAGATATTCATGAAGGGGGACTTTTTGTTTCCAGATAAAGGGTGAACACTGCTAACAACATGGCGGCTAATCATGGCGCTACTCTGTCTTGACCGCGATAATCAAGCTGACCAACTTTTGGTAGACTTTAGGTGGACTTAATTTTCAACTGTTGCTGCATCAATAAAACATCTCCATATTGGTGTGCCTTTGTGTGAGCGTAGGCCTGGGGCGATATTTGATAAGTCAATTAACCGACAATAAATTAAAATTAAAGTCGGTAAATCGCCATGAGCATGCTTCAAGAGCATCCGCGCTTTTCGTCGCTTTTAGCGGCTCTGCGCGTTTGTACCGTAGTGAAATGAAAAGAAGTGGGGTGAATTATCTTGTCCTCATTAAGTGTCTTTGACTCTTCGTCTTGGACGCGGGGCCGCTGGCCCGTTAGCATCACATAGTGCAACTAGGTAGCATGTAGCAGCTAACATGGACAAAATGATCACAAACCCAAATCCCAACGCACCAGTGTGGGAATATTTCAGTTCAAACCTTTGGAACAAGATGAGACAATCAACACCGAGAAGCCAGTTGGCTGAATGTGCGCGAATAAAACAAACCTGCATGCCCCTTGAAACACAACACCCGACAGTTCACAATCACAGGTCAGTCAGTATAAACAAAACAGTGCAAAATAGTATGCACTCACAGAAAGTGGGGTTAAATACATTGCCAGAGTTATGCTGCCATTTAACAATTGTTAAAGGTGCCGTCATGTTGTCATGTCATTTTGGTGTTTCTCACTCGGAATCTGCCAAACTTAATTTTGTTTTGCATAGGACCTGTTAATACACTTGTTTTAACTGTAGCGTTTATATTTTTATTTTGCACTTTTGTTAAAGAAGGTCCTAACTTGATTGTCGGTTAAGTAATGTACAACTCCACTTCTGCCTGCATGTTCAATATTGAAGTGCAACTTTGGTTGTCAATACTTTATTTAGCTATTTTATTTATTGTTATGGTTGTGTATATTTGAGCCTCTCACCATCCCCTCTTTAAAATATTTTATTGCTTTTGGTTGTAATTTTTATTCAAGTGCAAAATTTTGCTAAAAGACAAAGTATATTTTATTGTTATTATTATTTTTTTATTCAACTTTGAGATTAAAAGTTTTCATTCCAATTACAATGTTAAAATACATAAAAAATAGAAGTTTATTGCATTTGAAAGGACATGCTTTATTGTTATGTATCATCAATGGTTAATTGGGTCTCCAAAAAATGATGGGAATAATATTGTTTATCGGCAATAATTCATAGGTCAATATATCGTCAAGCAAAATTTGTTCTCGGCCCAGGCCTACGTGAGCGATGTCAAAAGACGAGACTCCAAGACATTCCAGGACTCGATATAACTCGGCCAGCCACTTTATGCTAACAAGACAGCCATCAGCAGCTGTATGGACAATGTTAAGTGAAGATGAACCCAGTTGATGAACTTCATTTTTAACATCAGTAACACAGTTTCAACGACAATGTGGTACATACAATGCTCACAACACGGGCAATAATGGTGGCTGCGACTGTTAAACTGACCACGTTTTTGCAGAACTACACGTGCCCATGATTTCCACATAGTAGTAGGCCATAGCAATGGTGCTTGGAGGATCCTCCGGACTATTGGTAAGTACCGTAATCTACAGTAGAACACACTGAAGGCTACTATACTGTGTGAAACGAGTGAAAATGTAACTATATGGATGTTATTTTATGTTCAGACGTTTCTAATAATGGTAAAAAAATATTTAGAAGGTTGTAAACAGTTTCATTTATGCTCCAGCTATGAAAATATTCAATTTATTAATAATAATCCTACTTCACGGAAATGTGTTTACCACGGTCAGGTGTGGACGGTAAACTAAAGATGACTGTATCTGTTATGGGTTTATTCTAAGATTCAAGGAAATCATTGTTCATGGAATCATTAACACAATTACAATGAATTGTCAAAAATGCTCATTGAGACAAGTTGATATTGTAAAGAATGTTTTTACGCACAGACTGTGAATCCTTGCTGTTGTCTCGAGACCGGTTCTTTGCCAGTCTTTTCTTCTTCTTATGAAGGGGACGTGATTCCAGAATCATCTCCTCCAGTTCAAAGGTGGGGTCGCAGTGGAGACGACCTTTCTGCAGGAGGAAAAGTCCATAAGGCGACCGTTGGACACAGGACAGCCAACGCCTGCAAATCAGCTTTGATATTAAACATAAATATATGCCACACATTATAGAGGAATAGTAAAAGGAAGCTGCAATAAGATCTGCTTGGCATTATTCATCTACTACAATTGCTACTAACAAGCTGCTTGTGTGCACTTTTAGGTGTCTTGCATTGAATTGTTTAGCACTAACATTCGGAACGAAGCCGGCATCCATCTTCTTTCCATAAACAGCGTCCCAATTGATGTCAGCGAGGTAGGGAGAAGTCTGCATGTCCGACAGGCTGGAGAAACGATGCTCTGGGTTCACTGTGAGTAGCTAGTGGAAAGACGCACATGCAAACATGTAAGTGATTATTTTTTTACACACAGCAATTCCCAAATATTTTAAACTGACAATAAGAAAGAGCCAAGAACATCGAGTGTATTATATTCTTCTTCCTGTCAATCTCACATAAAGTATTATTTAATTAATCACTCTAGATAGGTAAATAAGTAAATGCATGAGAGGGATCTCTGGTGTAAAGCCTACAACCCGATATATCCATCCATTCACCCATTTTCTATCATTTATCCCTCTCTGGGTTGCAGGGGGGGGGTGGGGGGGGGGGGGGGGGGGGGGGGGGGTTTAGGGCCAGCAAGTAAAAATTGTATTTCCCTTCAAGAATGTAATAAAAATGTAAGTCCATCAATCCACACATTTTGTACCATCTATCTTGTTCAATGGTGCAGGAAGTTGGTGCCTATTTCGGCTGACTTTGGGTGAAAGGTGGACAACACAATGGACTGATCCCGACTCTACAGTCACTGGGCACATAAAGGCAAACAACCATTCACACTGGCACTGAGTGTGGACTGTGGAGTCAGGCAAATTAACCACTACAGAACCATCACTGATAACAACATAAAACAAATACATTTTCTCTGCATCCATGTTGAGCCTTTGCATTGCTGACTATATACAAGTGGTACTTCGGTTTTCCTATGATCCAACTATTATCCATTTAGTATAAATCTATGGCGTCAAAACAGTAGCAAAATATATGCGCATAAAAACCCTGTGCATGGGACTCTCTTGCGTTTTTGCGCGGACTATGTTTGCATGAGCGACAGACTCTGTTTGCGCTTGCGGTGTGTTTCTTTTGGCATTTAGGGAGCGGGCATTGAGTACACGGCCGCTGCAACTCCCCTCCTTTTTTATTGGTCGTTTTAAAAGTCTCTTGATCAGAGCCAGTCCGAAGGAACTGCTATCATCAATGTGTCCCTCTTGAAGAAGAGTAGTCTTTAGAGTATAAAAATAAGCCAAATAACCCAATATATAATTCTGTATTAAGTTAAGTGCTTTGAATAAAAATAATAAAATAAAACACAAATGTTATCAGATTGTGAGAGCATCACACTCGCGACTCTGGCACTATGACATCAGCTCAGTTATCTTCTTCGTGCCTTGGACACAGACCCTGGACATGCTCATTTTCCATTCTGTCCTGTTGGTAGCATGCCTTCTGACTTCATTCCAGTTCTTCCAAACTCCCTCTTTTCTTCATTTCTCGATAGTCCTTCTGTATGTTGTTTTCGGTCTGCCCACTCGTCTTTTGCCGACTGGATGCCATGTCAAGGCTATCATGCAATGGTGATTATTGGGCTTTCTCAATACGTGACCAATCCATTTCCAACTCCTCTTTTTGACTTCCTTGCTTATTCTGTTAATTTGGTTCAGTTTATTGAGTTCATCGATTGAAATTATATTTGGCCAAAAGATTTTCATTAATCTTTTAAGACATTTGAATTGGAGAGAGTCCAACTTTCTTTCATCACTTTTGATCAAATTCTACATCTCACATCCATACAGTAAAACAGGTGTGACATTAGATGTGTACAGTTAGATTTTAGTTTTCTTACTAATTTGATAAAACTTCCAAATTGTATTTATTTTTGTGAATTCTGTCCTTGCTTTGTTCAAACTGCTATTCATATTGTTACCACTTCTGCCCTCCTTGCTCGTAACTGCACCAATTCATCTACATCTTTAATGTCATTTCCGTCTTGTTTAATAGCGTCATTCTTTTTGTAGTTCAATCTCAAGATCTTTGTCTTTTTTTCATTGATCTTTAGTCCAACTCTTTTGGCTAGCCTTGACATTGTATTTGTTGTACTCTGCATCTGTGAATGTGTTGAGGACAACAGGGCAATATCGTTGGCAAAATCCAGAACATCCAGTTTTGACGTAATTTGCCACCTGATTCCAGTGTTGTTGATTCTGGTAGTCTATCGCATCACCCAGTCAATGATCAATCAATCAATCAATGTTTATTTATATAGCCCTAAATCACAAGTGTCTCAAAGGGCTGTACAAGCCACAACGACATCCTCGGTACAGAGCCCACATACGGGCAAGGAAAACTCACCCCAGTGGGACGTCAAGGTGAATGACTATGAGAAACCTTGGAGAGGACCGCATATGTGGGTAACCCCCCCCCCCTCTAGGGGAGACCGAAAGCAATGGATGGTCTGACATAATATTGTGAAAGTCCAACACATCAGCGAAAGTCCAGTCCATGGTGGGGCCAGCAGTAACCATCCCGAGCGGAGACGGGTCAGCAGCGTCCCCATCCGATGAACAGGCTAGCGGTCCACCCCGGAGCAGAGTAGAAAAGAAAAGAAAAGAAACGGCAGATCAACTGGTCTAAAAAGGGAGTCTATTTAAAGGCTAGAGTATACAAATGAGTTTTAAGATGAGACTTAAATGCTTCTACTGAGGTAGCATCTCTAACTTTTACCGGGAGGGCATTCCATAATAATGGAGCCCGAATAGAAAACGCTCTATAGCCCGCAGACTTTTTTTGGGCTCTGGGAATCACTAATAAGCCGGAGTTCTTTGAACGCAGATTTCTTGCCGGGACATATGGTACAATACAATCGGCAAGATAGGCAGGAGCTTGACCGTGTAGTATTTTATACGTAAGTAGTAAAACCTTAAAGTCGCATCTTAGGTGCACAGGAAGCCAGTGCAGGTGAGCCAGTATAGGCGTAATATGATCAAACTTTCTTGTTTTTGTCAAAAGTCTAGCAGCCGCATTTTGTACCATCTGTAATCTTTTAATGCTAGACATAGGGAGGCCCGAAAATAAAACGTTACAGTAATCGAGACGAGACGTAACGAACGCATGGATAATGATCTCAGCATCGCTTGTGGACAAAATGGAACGAATTTTAGCGATATTACGGAGATGAAAGAAGGCCGTTTTAGTAACACTCTTAATGTGTGACTCAAACGAGAGAGTTGGGTCGAAGATAATACCCAGATTCTTTACCGAGTCGCCTTGTTTAATTGTTTGGTTGTCAAATGTTAAGGTGGTATTATTAAATAGATGTCGGTGTTGAGCAGGACCGATAATCAGCATTTCCGTTTTCTTAGCGTTGAGTTGCAAAAAGTTAGCGGACATCCATTGTTTAATTTCATTAAGACACGCCTCCAGCTGACTACAATCCGGCGTGTTGGTCAACTTTAGGGGCATGTAGAGTTGGGTGTCATCCGCATAACAGTGAAAGCTAACACCGTATTTGCGTATGATGTCACCTAGCGGCAGCATGTAAATACTAAAGAGTGCAGGGCCAAGAACCGAACCCTGGGGAACTCCGCACGTTACCTTAACATAGTCCGAGGTCACATTGTTATGGGAGACACACTGCATCCTGTCAGTAAGATAAGAGTTAAACCAAGACAAGGCTAAGTCTGACATCCCAATACGCGTTTTGATACGCTCTAATAAAATATTATGATCAACAGTATCGAAAGCGGCGCTAAGATCAAGAAGCAGCAACATAGATGAAGCATCAGAATCCATCGTTAGCAATAGATCATTAGTCATTTTTGCGAGGGCTGTCTCCGTAGAGTGATTTGCCCTGAAACCGGATTGAAAAGGTTCACAGAGATTGTTAGACGCTAAGTGTTCATTTAGCTGCTGTGCGACAATTTTTTCGAGAATTTTCGAGATAAACGGAAGGTGGGACACCGGCCGGTAGTTTACCATGGGGTCAGGATCGAGGTTAGGTCTTTTGAGTAGAGGATGAATAACCGCTTTTTTGAATGCTAGGGGAACAGTACCAGAGGAAAGTGATAAGTTTATAATATTTAACACTGATGGACCTAATAAAACAAAAAGCTCCTTGATAAGTTTCCCAGGAATTGGGTCAAGTAAACATGTTGTTTGTTTTGTCCCATTTACACATTTTAACAATTCCTCCAATGTTATTTCATCAAAGAGAGAGAAACTATTTTGGAGGGCAGTGTCCGTCGTATATACAGTCGTATTTGTGTTAATAGAACCCAGTTGTAGCTGAGATGCATTGTCTTTAATCTCTTTTCTAATGACTTCAATTTTCTTATTAAAGAAATTCATAAAGTCATCTGCTGAGTGGGTGGAGCTACTGGGAGGAGTCCCTTGTTGGGTTTGCGATGCTACTGTACTAAACAAAAATGTAGGATCATTTTTGTTGAGGTGGATGAGATTTGAGTAATATTTAGCTTTAGCTGAGGTAAGCATGCGTTTATAAGTTATTAAACTATCACTCCATGCTTGATGGAAAACCTCAAGTTTAGTCGCACGCCATTTGCGTTCCAGCTTTCTATGAGAACTTTTCACTTAAAACAATATTTTTATTCGCCGTTGTCTAGTACTGCACACATACTATCTGTATACAGCAGCTTCCCAATATCTATGAATTTGCTTGGTATACGATATTGCCTCATTATCTCCCACAAACTTTCCCTATGAATCGAATCGCATGCTTACTTAAGGTCGAAAGATTTTATGTTGAGAGATGTTTGCCATTCGAAAATAATGTTCCTCAAAATTAAAATTTGTTCAGTTGTGCTTTTATCTTCTCTAAATCCAGCTTGTTCTGCTCAAGGCTTTTCGTCAATTCCTGTTTTAATTCTGTTGTTGATGACGCTTCCAAGCACTTTGCTTGCTATGGGTAAGAGTGTTATGTCCCATCCAATTTCTGCATTCGGTAAGGTTTCTCTTTTCTTTGGTAGTTTCACAATCAGACCCTTCTTCTAATCACATGGTATTTTTTCCAGATTCCAAATATCGCTGATGACACTATGAAGTTTGTGGGTTGATGTCTCTATGTCACATGTCAACAATTCCGGGGTGATCATATCAAGACCATCTGCCTTCCCATTTTGCAACTTTCTGATTGCACAGTTGATCTCTTCTTTGGTTATTGGTTTTATGTTAATAGTCTCTATCTCAGGATAGTTCTTCTCGCTGATTTCAACTGGGTTTGTGGGCATGTCTCTATTAAGTATCTCTTTGAAGTGTTCTTTCCACCTTTCTTTCCTTCCATCATCTATGTTTCCTTACTAGTCTTTCACACTCGATGTATTGCAGGGATTGTCATTGCATGCTGTTTTAGTTATTTCATTGAGGGATTTTAATATGTCCTTTATCTGCTGCTCTTTGGGCATCACTTGCTAGATTATCAATCCATTGCCTTTTGTTTTTTTCTTATACTTCTCTTTACTTCGTCTTTCGCTCTGTTCCCCTATGTCAGTTGTTTAATTATTTTGGATTTAGTACTGTCAATTTTGAGTTTGAGTTGTTTCCCTATTTCTACCCTTTTTCCAAGATTCAGGACTTATCCATGGTTATTGGTTCTGTCTTTTGGTTCCAATAACTTCTTTTGCAGTCTGGTTGCACGATGACATCTGAGCATCAATAAATTAGCTACTTATTAAGTAGGGCTCTATAATGCAACATTGCAATTACGTGGGGGAGAATTTACAGAAAAAAAACATTTTGTCTTTGACATAGGCTCTTTAATGACATTAAAGTTGTTAAAAGAACACGATTGTTCACATGACATCATAATAAATTAAATAATGTCATTGTTTAATAGGTTGCAATGTAAAACATGTATATCCAATCCAATCCACTTTATTTATATAGCACATTTCAAAAAACAGAAGTTTCACAAAGTGCCGCACAGAAGTTAAGACATACTGTACATACTGGAATAGTCAGTAATATAAAACATTTAACTATAAAAAGAATAAATACATAAAATACATCAGAGAAAATAAAATAGACTAAACCAGGGGTCACCAACGTGGTGCCCGCGGGCACCAGGTCGCCCGTAAGTACCAGATGAGTCGCCCGCGGGCCTGTTCTAAAAAAAAAAAAAAAAAAAAAAATTTTTTTTTTTTAATTTTTTTTTTTTTTTTTTTTTTTTTTTAAATTAAATCTACATAGAAAAAACACAAGATACACTTTCAATCAGTGCATCAACTCAAACAACCTCCCCCATGCACACTCATCCACACCCACTCACACAAAAGGGGTTATTTCTTTCTGCTACCAATATTCTGGTTCCCACAACATAGACAACACATCTGCAAGGGACACAGTCCCTGAAGCACACATGATTGTATAGGCTGCTGGTCCACTAACATTTTCATTAATTACTATTTTTTATGTAATTATTTTTATATTGTTTTACTTTCTTTTTTATCCAAGAAAATGTTTTTTTATTTATTTATCTTTTTTTATTTTATTTTTTAAAAAAGGGCCTTATCTTCAACAGACCAGGTTGTCAATGAAATTAGATTTGTTTAAAGGGTTTTTTAAACCAGGCCCAGTCCAGATAATGTCCAAGTAGGACTCAGCAACACACACCTTCATTCATGTACACAGAAAAAAATTAGGGAACACAACAGATTGCATATAATTTATAAACAAAATTACATTTTCAAAATAAGCATTTATGTACAGTCCAGATTATGTCCAGGTCACTCAAATTAGGGAACACAACAACAGATATCATATAATCTATAAACATAATTATACTTTCAAAATAAGCCTTTGAGGACTTCTCATCTTTTTTTAAATGTTTTTTGGCATCATTATCGTTTTCAACCATGTAACTTTCTAAAGTTAGAAAATACTGAATAAATGTTTTAAAGAAAGTAATACTAAGTGAATATCTGTTTTTGGCCTTAAAAATAAACATTTTACCGAGTACTATAATTAAATTGACTAAATCATGATTGTCAATGAACTCTCCTAAAATAACAGAAACCACATTAAGCTTCATAAACAAACCAATCCTTAAACACATTTTTTCAACTTCCACCCAAAACAAAGACAGAATATGACAATACCAAAACAAATGCAGGGTGGATTCAGGTTCTTGACAACACAATCAGCAATCATCTGACTCTGTAATATTCCATAATTTTAACATTTTCCCTGTGGGTAAGAAGTTATAAATAATTTTAATTTGAAAATAACGATTTTGCACATCGATAGTGGTTTTATAGATTAGTTTGAATATGGCATCCCATGGCAACGGGCAGTCAAAAAAGTCCTCCCATTTTCCATTTGTGTTGTATGAGGCAGCCTTCAAAGATTTCTTTATTAAATAAAAATTATATATTTTTCTATTTATTTTAGTTCCTTTTTGCCAACTAGAATTTCTTATTAGAGGTTTACAAACTAATAATTTAGTAGTTCCATAATTAATTATTTGTTTCCATCTTTTCCCAATTACTCCAGTTAGTTGATAAAATGAAAAGCTTGAGCAAGCATCACCATACATAGCTCTAAATTCATCATACTTCATAATTTTACCATTCTCATTGATAATATCATTGACAAAAATGATTCCTCTTTCAAACATATTTTTCCAAAAGAAAGGCTTTCCATCTATTACAATATTAGAGTTCATCCATATTAACTGCTGCAAAATATCGTCTCTTTTTTCTGGCACATAAAATTGAAAACACCACTATGAGTGGATTGTTTCCTTTATGAACCCCGCCATGTTTCCCAGCAGACTCTCTGGGAGGGGATCACTTGTAAAAAAGGACACAATTTCTTTTGATACAGTACATGTTTTTTGTCCAACGGGACATTTGTGTACCACTCAATGTTTAAATACATCTTTGGAACAATTGATGCTTTTAAAGACAGACACATAGCTTCAAGGTTGAGAAGTTTCAGGCCCCCATATTCATACTCTTTGTACAAAACCTTTCTTTTAATCTTTTCTGGTTTGCCGTTCCAGACAAAATCGAAGACCCTCCGCTCATAAATCTTAAAAAAGTTTTGTGATGGAGCTGGTAATGACAAAAACAAATAAATAAATTGAGGAATAATTAACGAGTTGGCAATAGACATTTTACCATACTGTCAAGACTTGGTCTATGGCGTGGTTTGCTCTCCCGTGGTGCAAAAGAAATGGAACGGACGTGGCGTGCAGGTAAAGACATAGTTTAATTATAACTATAAACTACAAAGTACAAACAAAAGGGTACAAACAAAAGGCGCTCACAGCGGAGGTAAAAAAACTTCACTAGGAAAAAACAAAAGGCGCGCACAATGGCGGAGAACTATGAACATTTAAACAAAAACTTACGTGACAAGAAACTGTGAACATGGCATGAATGTGTGATGTCGCCAGGACAAACAACAGAAACAGAAAAGCCTATATAGTGACATGATAAGTGAAAACAGGTGCGTGACTAACTGTGAACAGGTGCATGACATGACTGTGAAAACGTGAGACAGGTGTGTGTGAGTCCAAACGTGGAACAGGTGAAACTAATGGTTGCTATGGTGACAAACAAAACCAGGAAGTGAAACCAGGAACTAAGGAAGTGTCCAAAAAACAAAACAGCACATGGCCAAACAAAAACATGAACACAGACATGACAGAACCCCCCCCTTACGGACAGATCCCAGATGTCCAAAAACAAAAAACAGGATCAAGAGTCATGGGAGGGGGGGAGGGGGACATGGCGGTGGGTCGCCAGACCAGGTGTCCCCGAATCCACCGGGGCAGAGTCAGGTGGCGGCGGCGGGTAGACCGCCGCTGAACCTGACGAGGTGGGCGACCTGGGAATGGCCACATTCGTGGCAGACGAGGAGGTCGGCGCACCTGGCGTGGCGGACGCCCATGGAAAGGCCACATCCTTGGCCGACGAGGAGGTGGGCGCGTTGTCGTGGCAGGCGGCGAAGCTTGGCGTGGTGCGTCAGGCGGCGAAGCTTGGCGTGGTGCGTCAGGCGGCGAAGCTTGGCGTGGCGGGTCTTGACGAGGGTCTTGGTCTTGGCATGGGTCTTGGTCTTGGTCTTGGCGAGGGTCTGGGTCTTGGTCTTGGACTTGGTCTTGGCGTGGTTGGTCTTGGTCTTGGACTTGGCGTGGTTGGTCTTGGTCTTGGACTCGGCGTGGTTGGTCTTGGTCTTGGACTCGGCGTGGTTGGTCTTGGTCTTGGCGTAGTTGGTCTTGGACTTGGTCTTGGTGTGGCTGTGCTTGGACTTGGTCTTGGTTTGGGTCACTTGGCGGGTCTTGGTCTTGGTCACTTGGCGGGTCTTGGTCTTGGTCACTTGGCGGGTCTTGGTCTTGGTCACTTGGCGGGTCTTGGTCTTGGCTTTGGTCTTGGCGTGGGACAGCCACGGGCGGCACTTGGCGGCGTGGGGCAGCCACGGGCGGCACTTGGCGGCGTGGGGCAGCCACGGGCGGCACTTGGCGGCGTGGGGCAGCCACGGGCGGCACTTGGCGGCGTGGGGCAGCCACGGGCGGCACTTGGCGGCGTGGGGCAGCCACGGGCGGCACTTGGCGGCGTGGGGCTGCGACTGGCGGCACTTGGCGGCGTGGGGCTGCGACTGGCGGCACTTGGCGTCGTGAAGCTGCGACTGGCGGCGCTTGGCGTGGAGCAGGTACTGGTGGCGCTTGGCGTGGAGCAGGTATTGGTGGCGCTTGGCGTGGAGCAGGTACTGGTGGCGCTTGGCGTGGAGCAGGTACTGGTGGCGCTTGGCGTGGAGCAGGTACTGGTGACGCTTGGCGTGGAGCTGGGCGTGGAGCAGGTGGATCTTGGCATGGTCGAAAAACTGGTGGTGGCGGCCGTGCTGGTGGCTGTGGCTTGGCAGGTCGAAAGACAGGTGGTGGGGGTCGTGCTGGAGGCTGTGGCTTGGCGTGACGAAAGACTGGTGGTGGGGGTCGTGCTGGTGGCTGTGGCTTGGCAGGTCGAAAGACAGGTGGTGGTGGTCGTGCTGGAGGCTGTGGCTTGGCGTGACGATGCTGACCCACCCCACCTGAACAATTCCCAGCCCTAGCCCCCCCCTCAAGGAGCGGATCCCAGACGCGCTCCCCGCGGTCTGGAACCGTCTTTTGGGGTGGGCGGAGGGGGTTCAGGAGGAGGGCAGAATCCTCCCCTCTAAATTGTCCAAAAGGTCTTTCGTTCCCCCCCACCTGGGCTTTTGTGGGTGAAAAAAAAATTTCTGACTTGGGCGTGGCATGAGTCCTGGGGGGCGGGGCATGAAAATTGGGTGACTGTGATTGACAGGATCTGATTTCTAAAAACATGTCTTGGTAATATTTAATCATGGATTTAGAGTCTTTGGTTGGATGTGGCTGACAAAAAAAAGAGTTCAGGGGAAAAAAATCCATGACGTCACCCACTGGCAGCGGCGTGACGTCGTCCTGGGGAAGCCGGGCTGGCTGCAGCTCGTTTCCGCCCGGAGGGGGAGGAGCTTGCGGGAACGATGCGTCCTTTCCAATGCTTGTGGAAGCCCTCCCTGACGTCCTTCGTTGGGAGCGGCGCTTCCGGGACTGCGGTGACGCAGCGCCATCCTCGGACCAAAGGGAGCTGATCGGCACCAGTTTGCCGGTCGGACCCCACATGAGATCCCTGCGCTCCATGGGGGAATGGCGGAGTGTCTCGGCTTCCATGGCGCGCAGGACCTCCCACGTTACCTCGTCAAAATTGTCCCATTTTTTTGCGGGAGAGCTCTCGTGCTGGCGACATCTGTCAAGACTTGGTCTATGGCGTGGTTTGCTCTCCCGTGGTGCAAAAGAAATGGAACGGACGTGGCGTGCAGGTAAAGACATAGTTTAATTATAACTATAAACTACAAAGTACAAACAAAAGGGTACAAACAAAAGGCGCTCACAGCGGAGGTAAAAAAACTTCACTAGGAAAAAACAAAAGGCGCGCACAATGGCGGAGAACTATGAACATTTAAACAAAAACTTACGTGACAAGAAACTGTGAACATGGCATGAATGTGTGATGTCGCCAGGACAAACAACAGAAACAGAAAAGCCTATATAGTGACATGATAAGTGAAAACAGGTGCGTGACTAACTGTGAACAGGTGCATGACATGACTGTGAAAACGTGAGACAGGTGTGTGTGAGTCCAAACGTGGAACAGGTGAAACTAATGGTTGCTATGGTGACAAACAAAACCAGGAAGTGAAACCAGGAACTAAGGAAGTGTCCAAAAAACAAAACAGCACATGGCCAAACAAAAACATGAACACAGACATGACACATACAAGGTTAGGGATTTCCCTTTCCATAATTGCATAATTTTGTCCAGCTTTCTTAGTCGATTATCATAATTTACTGAGCCTAGATCTTCCAGATTTTCAGGGACAACAACACCAAGTATGTTAACTGGTCCATCTGTCCACAAAACAGGCACTTTGCATTCCATTCGAAAGGACGTTCTCTTTAGATTTACGATCCTTAACATTTTACAACTATCATAATTAAGCTTAAGGCCAGATTGCTGTGAAAATATGTCCAAAAGATTAAGAAGGTTCCGCAAACAATGAGGAAAAATCTTATCTTTGTGAATCAGCCTTTTCTGACATGAACTTCATCAAGAACAAACACAGAACACGCCTCACTGATGCACATCTGCAAGACTCACTCAGAGTTGCAGTGTCAAGTTACACACCAGAGTACAACACACTAGTTAACAGCATGCAATGCCAGGCTTCCCACTAACTGACAAAGAAACAGATAACAGATTTGGTGTCCAGTTCAAAGTGTGACATGATTTAAAAATTTGAGAGTTTACTTTTGTATTTTACATGAGTTATTATTTGTACAAACATGGTGCAAAGTAATTCATGATTTGTTAAAAAATGTTAGTGGCTAGCTAGTTAAAATGGGATATTGTGATTTCACAAGACTGTCTTAGAAGTGATCATTTGAAAATGTTCAATTTGAAAAATGTGCACTTAGAGAAAATATAAAAATAAAGTGTTGCATTTTGATATTTATCTGTTTCTATATATATTTATTGTGAGAAATCATTAAGATGATCAGTGTTTCCACAAAGATAAATATCATTAATTATTAATAATAACAGAGTTAAAGGTAAATTGAGCAAATTGGCTACTTCTGGCAATTTATTTAAGTGTGTATCTAACTGGTAGCCCTTCGCATTAATCAGTACCCAAGAAGTAGCCCTTGGTTTCAAAAAGGTTGGTGACCCCTGGACTAAACTCTCATGCTGGTTTAAAAGCCTAAGAGTAAAAATATGTTTCAAGACGTGATTTAAAACCCATTAAAGAGAGAGCTGTCCGAATAGCAAGAGGAATATTGTTCCAAAGTTTTGGAGCCCCAGCAGAAAATGCACGATCACCTCTGGATTTTAAACAGGTTTTTGGGACGATAAGAAGAAACTGTGAAGGGGTTCTAAAATGGGGGTAATGTGTTCATGTTTTTTTAGTGCCAGTTAAAAGGCCAGCAGCAGCATTTTGGACTAACTGCAATCGAGCGATTGAGGCCTGGTTCATTCCAACTTAGAGGGAGTAGCAGTAGTCCAAACGTGATGAAATAAAAACATGCATTACCCGCTCAAAGTCGTTAAAAGTTCAAACTGATTTGATTTTTGCTAAAAGTCTTAGATGATAAAAACTACATCGTACAACAGAGTTTAAACTGCTGCTCCAATTTAAAATCATTGTTGAACTTAAAACCAAGATTTGTGACTGTTGGTTTTAAATAAGGCATCAGGGGGTCCAGGTCACTGGGGTGAGCAGTCTGTTTTACTTTTGAGTCAAACAAATAATTTCCGTCTTATTCTCATTTGAGTTTTGAAAGTTTACGGTCAACCATGCTTTTATCTCCTCAAGACAATTTAAAAGTGATTTTAAACTTGTGTCACTTTTCTCTTTTGAAGGGACATAGATTTGTGTATCATCCGCATAAAGATGATATGATATATCTTTTTTTTTAATGTGTTGAATGGGCAGGATGTACACTGAAAACAGGATTGGTCCTGGGATTGAACCCTGCGGGACACCACAGGTCCGATTATGATTAGGCCGAAGCCGAATTATCAATTTGGATCTTAAAAGTTCTATTTGTCAGATATGACCCTAATCATTTCAAGGGTGTGTTCTAAGCGACTAATGAGAGTTGTGTGATCCACTGTGTCGAATGCAGCAGTTAGATCTAAAATAATTAAAATGGCAGGATCGCCAGAATCGGTGGATATTAAAAGGTCATTAAAGACCCTTATTAGATATTAGATCAGGGGTTCTTAATATTTTAGACCTCAGGGCCCAACAATTAGTCAATCAATCAAAGTTTACTTATACAGCCCTTAAAGGCCTACTGAAATGATTTTTTTTTATTTAAACGGGGATAGCAGATCTATTCTATGTGTCATACTTGATCATTTCGCGATATTGCCATATTTTTGCTGAAAGGATTTAGTATAGAACAACGACGATAAAGATTGCAACTTTTGGTATCTGATAAAAAAAAGGCTTGCCCCTACCGGAAGTAGCGTGACGTAGTCAGTTGAACATATACGCAAAGTTCCCTATTGTTTACAATGATGGCCGCATGAAGTGAGAGAGATTCGGACCGAGAAAGCGACAATTTTCCCATTAATTTGAGCGAGGATGAAAGATTTGTGGATGAGTAAAGTGCAAGTGAAGGACTAGTGGGGAGTTGAAGCTATTCAGATAGGGAAGATGCTGTGAGAGCCGGGGGTGACCTGATATTCAGCTGGGAATGACTACAACAGTAAATAAACACAAGACATATATATACTCTATTAGCCACAACACAACCAGGCTTATATTTAATATGCCACAAATTAATCCTGCATAAAAACACCTGCGTGTTTGTTACGCTAGCTCCTAGCTCCTCTGCTAGCTCCTAGCTCCATAGAACACGCCAATACAATTCAAACACCTGATCAACACACACAATCACTCAGCCCAAAAGACCGTTCACCTAACCCAAGGTTCATAGAGCTTATATATTTTAAAAAAGTTACGTACATACGCAAAAAAAAGTTGCGCACATACGGTCAAGCGATCAAATGTTTAGAAGCCAAAGCTGCATACTCACAGTAGCACGTCTGCGTCTTTGTCATCCAAATCAAAGTAATCCTGGTAAGAGTCTGTGTTGTCCCAGTTCTCTACAGGCGTCTGTGTATCGAAGTCAAAAGTCCTCCTGGTTAGAGTCTCTGTTATCCGAGTTCTTCCATCTTGACTGCATCTTTCGGGAATGTAAACGAAGAAGCGCCGGCTGTGTACTGTTGTTGCTGACTACGTTCGAAAAATACGTCCATTTCGCACCGACAACTTTCTTCTTTGCTTGCTCGGCTTCCTTCTCCATAATGCAATGAACATGATTGCAACAGATTCACGAACACAGATGTCCAGAATACTGTGGAATTATGAAATAAAACAGAGCTTTTTCGTATTGGCTTCAATGTGGAAGGCATACCCGTGTTCGCCGGGCTACGTCACGTGCATACGTCATCCTCAGAGGCGTTTCGAACCGGAAGTTTAGCGGCAAATTTAAAATGTCACTTTATAAGTTAACCCGGCCGTATTGGCATGTGTTATAATGTTAAGATTTCATCATTGATATATAAACTATCAGACTGCGTGGTCGGTAGTAGTGGGTTTCAGTAGGCCTTTAATTACAAATGTTTCAAAGGTTTGCACAAGCCACAATGACATCCTCAGATCCCACGCCTTTTTTTAATCGTATTCAATAATTATATCCAACCTACCGGTACTTATAGTTTACAATCTTGTCAAATGATATGGAAGCATATGTTCAGTTCAGTTCAGTTTCAGTTTCAGTTTCAGTTTGTTAATCACACATATTATTATCAAGGCTTAGGTCAAGCTGATTACAAAAATCTACTGCAAAAGAAGAGACCCACGAAAACTAACGAAAAATAAATCCGTGTCCAAGCACTAAATTAGTGCATGGACATGGATTTATTTTATTGACTGGTTGGTCAAAAGGCACTCGGGTGACTACAGAGTGCCATGACTACTACCAACTTTGAGCTGATGCTATGTTTGTGGCGTTTTTTTGTTAGTTTTTCGACATGTAAAAATGTCCTATTGTGCAGCATGGGGCTGCTCCATTTGCGAGAACCTTTACAATGCTTTCCCCGCAACCTGGACAGAAGACACCTATGGAAAATGAAGGTCCGCGAACAACACCGGAGAGCCACCAACTACATTGTCTTGTGCCACACGACAACCTCTGTGTTTTGTTTAGGGGAGAACACACAAACTAATAAAACATTATGTGTTCTGTTATAAATAATAACAGAAGAAAAGAACAAATTAAAGAAGTGGTTTGATGAAAACAGACTATCTTTGAATTTCAGTAAAACTAAAATAATGATACTCAGATACAGTAGAAGAGAAAGTCAAACACAAATAGACATTGTAAGAGTAAAAGAAACCACATTTTGGGTGAATCACTAGACAATAACGGAAAGTTTGTCTAAGTTTAAAAGCTCAGCACATAAAGTGATTACAAATACAATGGAGGCAGCCACCACAGTTGAGGTACTTCACAAAAAATTCATCCTTCCACCATGATCGTTGGTCCAAAGCTAAAGAAGATTTTGCCAAAACGAGGATAATAAGTAATTTTTTCGGTCAATCTGTGTATTTTTCGGGCGCCGTCGGGTGCGTGCTAGTCTGTTAGATAGCCTGCTGGTCACGAAACACTGCACGAATGTAGGAGCAGAGTGCGTTAAATACTGCAGCAAAATTATATTTTCACGAAATAAAAGCATGTTTATGAGCTGGAGTACGTTTAGAACTATATATAGACATATTATTTTGGTTTGATTTTGTCAGATAAACTAATGTCAAAAGGACATTAATAGCATGCCTCCGGGCGCAGCCGCACACATTGTTGGTAGCAAAAAAGGCGCCTGTTGTTTAGTTGGCCATACTCTCTTTATACATGACTCTATGTCCTGGGCATGACGTTAAAGTGCATCCGGCAGTGGAGGCTCCTCTATGGGGTCTTGGGGCACTAGGAGGTTAACCCCTTTACTACTGTTACCCCAGGTGGCCCTTGGCAAAGGCCTAGTACCTGACTGCCCCCTAGCCAGGGATACAGTGAAGACCTCAACTGCGGAGCAGGCGGAAGACGATAGATGTAAGAACTACCACCACGGCTGCGATGGCGGGAGAAGGCTGCAGCAGAAAAGGGTCCCCAGCCGTCTTGGACTCCATGCCACTGGACCCTGACCCGATTTCTGTCAAGGATCGTGTGGTGACTGTCTGTGCACCAGTCTCCCCACGTAAAACAAAGTCACGCACAGGCATCCTCCATAAAGGGATACACCCCTACCAGGAGGATCGCCATACTCGTTCGAGTGACCGCCGATGATACATGACTCTCATTTGACATTGTCATTACTGCCACAAGTGGTGGAAAAGTGCATTACAGCTGAGAACCGCTGCGGCCCATACAAACCACAGTTGAAAAACAGATATTTTTTGGCTGCCCTCTAGAGGGCGCTCGCGGCCCAACAAAAGCCCTGTAGTTAAGAAACACTGTTGTACATGAAAAAAATACACTAATATTGGCTTATTTTCTTTGTCTAAAACCTCTAATGTTCTTCAGAAAGGACACACAACAGGTTCCCAATGAATTGGCTCTGGCTTGGAGACAATAGGTATAAAGTGACCAATAAGAACAGAGGGGTGTTGCTGGGCCATGTATTCAACTTCCGCCTCCAAGTGCCAAAAGTGGCGCATAGAGAAACACATTGCGAGCAAAAATAGAGTCCACATATTTTGGCACAGTGTTAATGCCATATGATTACTTTATTGACAAATTTTGGCCAAAATGTCGACTCTGCTGTCGTATAATGCCATGGTTATCGTACGAAAAAACATTGCGTCTAACAAACTACAATAGTGCATTTTCTGGCATATCATTCCGAGGAATTGAGGGCCCATACAAAAATATCAGACGTGTTGGGCACTCTGTGCTTTTTTTTATGTGTACAGCTGCAAAATAGTTACCAAAATGGGGCCAAAGTCTGACAGAAGAAAAGGAATACAAATTTAGAAAAGGAAACAGGATCCTCTACAGAATATTCATTCATAAAAAGTAGTGACAATTTACCTTAAATGCTCATTATGTAGAAAGGAATGAAATACAACAACATCCACATTCAATTATGTGAATTATGTTGTAAGAATTAGGACATTTAGCCAAGAGAGGTGTGTCTTCAGTTTGTATAAAGAACGTTACAGCTGAATCCCTCAACATACTACATAAGTGGACTTTCACAAAGCCACAAATAAAGTTATTAATGGGTGTTTTTGTATCCCCCCAGCACCTCCCCGGATTGTAAATAATCAAATGTAAATACTTGTTCTTATGCTTTCTGAGCTCACTATGTTCACCGCTCGCTGTACATATCCTTCGAAGTGAGACCTACACTGTTACAATGTCCTTTTTTCAGATGATATAATTGTTGATGGCTAAAATATGCTGATAGCAACCCAACCTAACCCCCCCGCCCCAAACCCCTCCGCATCCCAACCCCCGGATTGTAAATAATGTAAATAATTCAATGTATATACTCTGATGATTAACTTGTGTGATGACTGTATTATGCTGATAGTATATATTTGTACCATGAATTGATTAACGTGGACCCCGACTTAAACAAGTTGAAAAACTTATTCGGGTGTTACCATTTAGTGGTCAATTGTACGGAATATGTACTGTACTGTGCAATCTACTAATAAAAGTTTCAATCAATCAATCAATGCACAAACCAGGAAGGGGCAGTGTTAATCTAATTAGCCATTTGATTTTAACTCGCATTAGAATTAAAAGGTGTGGTGGCTGACCGTCTTCAGGACAGCAAATAAAAGCCGATATCGGTCACAATTTTTCATTGTGAGGGAAACATTGGAAATATTAATGGTGTGTGGCTGTGGCTGTCACAGTAACACTCCTTTTGTATTTCAGTACAGCACAGTTTCCTCTCGCAGCACCAGATAAGTCTGTCTCGCTGAAGTCCAGACCTGGTAATCAATCAGCAGCAGAGTGGAGGAGACCACAACACTCCATCCAGAACCTTCACACGGACACAGTGTCCACGCATACCATGCCAAAATGATACCTTTCTATCCTAAATCCTTGTCTTGCAATGAGGGGATTCTATCAAAGTATAAATGAAATACATCAACACTTGTGTAAACGATACTCGTTATTGAGTAAGCACTCAACGTAATAAATTCCATTTGAGGAAACTGGCAGATTTTCATGTGTAAGCATAATTGGAGCTTCATTAAGAAATTAAGTGGCTGCTTTTAATGAAAATAATCAGCAATACACACAAAAATACAGTCCACAGTTTCATTGCCTCCATCTCAAGGATTCTATCCTGCTGTGTCGCTTCTCCTTTGCCCTGAGTGTTTCTACTCATCATTCCTTCAGCTGTAGCCTGCCCCCCATTTCTCCACCTCCCACCTGACCTGCACCCCTATTTCCTGTGGCTGCCATTGTTTCACCCCTATATGACCTCTGATATAACTTTTCATCCATGCTGTCCTCCTGCTCTGCTCTTCCTTTTTAATCCAATTTATGAAAAGATCACTGTGGATTAATTAGTATAAATCACAATTAATATTATTTCATTATTCATTGTATTTATAAAGTGGTGACTTTTATATTACCGTATTTTTCGGACTATATAGAATCCTTTCATTTTCAAAAAAATCGACAGTGCGCCATTCTGGTTGTGCTTACTGACCTAAAAGCAATTTTATTTGGTACATGGTGTAATGATTAGTGTGACCAGTATATGGCAGTCACACATAAGAGAGTGTTGACTGCAGGTTGACTGACGCTAGCAAGTACAGGTAAGCAAGTAACACCAAAACTTTGATGTTTGAGAATACAGAACATTACACACAGAGATCAAAAATCTGTCAACATGTTTTAGTTCGACTTTGGTAAGCTACGGCGCCGCACCGCTTGATAGATTGACGGAGCATTATGGCTACTGTAGTCAGATGTACTGTGCTTCAACAAACGGGTATTTTTATGGTGTGTGTGTATAAGGGTATTGGGAGACACATTATCTGGCGTTTTGTTTCGACCTATTAAGGAAAACCAAATTTTCAGAATTATTGCTACCTGCTGATGTGTACTTGGGATCTAAGTAAGTTGCAGGTGTCAGCACTTTGATAAACAAGGTGAGAAACACTACTGAATTTAAGAAAAACTTTAAAGCAAAGTACGAAAGTGGTGTCAGTGTGGTTCTTTCTTCCCTTGTCTCTTTCAGTTAATCACTGTCTTTGCCAATAAGAATCTACAATAAAGGTAAAAACTCAGTCTATGTTTTATCTTTTGGAACGGATTACTAACCGAGGAACCATTGTATAAGAGGGCACAAGATCTTGCCTGACCTGGTGATATTCAGCATTTGACTATTACTAAAAGAGGACTTGACTTTTTTTTCATTTAAAAATTTGAGAGACAAGAACACGTTTTTCTTTTTTAATGCATTCTAACTCGTAAATAAACTTCAGCAAAAGTTAGCTAACAATGGAGTAGGCCTGGGCGATGTATCAATTTTAACGATATATTAACATTTCTTGTTGCTGACAATTTAAAATTAGTTTTTTTTCCTTTTGGTCCAGCATACTTTTTGCCCCTGAGAAGCTTTCATAGCTTGCGCCGTCCCATTATTTCCTTAGCGGCACATATAGCAAAACATGGCTAATGCAAACGCTAAACAGAGTGAGACGTTTTGTTTCAAAGCAAATAAAAGTGTTGTCAGTACTTTGGTTTTGAGGCAACATGCGTGGAACAAATGACTGCACGGTGCAAAGTTTGTTTCAAAAAGGCATCCTCACAACAAACTTGTTCCAGCATCTGAAACCAAAGCCTGCAGTCGAGTGCGGGAAATACAACTCTTTACGAGGCAAACAAGACGCAAAAACAAAAGAACTACGGGCTAAAAATCACCTTACTATGGTGGAATAATTTACACCAGGTATGTATGATGATGCCATGTATGATGAGACCCAAGCACAATACGTAGAGCGATCACTAAAGCAGTCGCTCTGCACACCGCCAAGATGTGTCAATGAAAAAGGCTGTGATTACTTTATCTACTTACTGAAACCAACTATAGTCCTCTCAATGTTTTACTTCATTACTTATTTGGATACAATGTATAGTATTACATTTTTATTTACAGAAGTATGTTATTCAGACAGAACTTTGCACTTTATTGATCTCAATGTTGGAGATTGTTTATTTGCATGCAACGTGCAATGCTACAATTTTGTTAACAGGATGATTCTATTCAAGGGAAGGCATGGAACAAGGGAAGCTCTTAATTAAATTCTTTGAAAATGATTCCAAAAAAGTGTAATTGATATCTGGTCTAAAAAGAACAACACTATACAAATCTGAATTTTTCTAGGAGTAAGATGCAGTGCATGCAAAGTAATTTCCAACTACTTGTTTTCGATCCAATAAAAGAAAAACGTGTTTTGATATCATGTCATTTGTATTCAATGGTTTCCATATTGCCCAGGCCTACAGAGAGGTAATGGTATTCGCTGTATTTCGCCCATAAAGCACGACATCCAAAAACCTCCATCAACATTTTATATACATGCTGTAAGTGTATATGTAATGTAGTAACAGGCACATTCATAATATCATGTAATATTTTGATCAAATGTATTTTGATAATTTTAAGCATACATCAGCGCGTTAATTTCACAGACGCATCACAACTTTCGCTATTTCCCTAACAACAACAACCAATCATGGTGGACTTCATGAGAGCCAACAACCACTACTTTGGGACAAATGATGATCCAGAACCTTCTACTGTTGAGTTTATATTGTCAAAAAAATGTAGAAGCTGAGCGATAAGCAGATCCAGCAAGTCGCACTATTGCTAAGATCTGCACAAGAAATATAAACAACGAACATAATAAAACAATCTCTTACTGTACAATGTCTGCTCTCACTCGGATGCCAATTGACGGGATGCTCTTATCCTCCCATTTACATGTAGAATTAATCATAATCCTCACACAGAAAAACAGAACCAAAAAAAACGGGCATCTTGTTCGTGTCTTTCTCGCGATCTTCAGGTTTAAGTTGAATGCCAAAGTTGACCAACTCCTCAGTTTATGGCTACAATCTTCTACTCTAAGATATATAAAAGTGGGAGGCATGATTAAAATCTAGGATTAACCAGCTCAGTATGTCAATAGCTGCATAAGTTACTTTTCTGTGAACACGGCGCTGCTAAATATAGATCTTCAGTGTTAGAGCTTATAATAACAATATCGCTAATACTTGGTTAATATTCAGGTCACAAGATGTAAACGGAATATTGTTGGCGGTTTTTGGATGATTTTTTTTAAAGGGCTTTATGGATGCAATATATAACTCCCATTAGCTGGATTGTTACCCACCTCGTACTTGATGTATATTACGACTTAGAAGGCATAAAAAAGAAAATCATAAGTGTTTTTGTCTTATATAGGAAGTGGTGGTTGGCAAAATTCCAAAAAAAGAGCAGTTGCCCTTTTACTGACATCATTTCTGTTGTAAAGTTACATTTTGGAAATTTATGTTGGTGAAGTTATTACCAACATAAATTCCTGAAACCCTCCTCGTAACTGTAACACAACAATAGCAACTGAAACTAAAACATCAATAATAACATGAATATACTTTGTAGAGTGTGTGCAGTGAAAGTGGTGTAGGGTGGAGTGAATCGAGTAATGAAGAAAAGGGAGCTCAGTTTCATTAACTTTAGAAACTTCGTTTCCTGAAGCAGCGGATAAGGTTTGTGAGTTTTCTAAAGTAAAACCCTATCCACTGCTTTAGGATTTTAACAAGGGAAACTCACATTTGGAAGTAAACACCACTGCGAGATTCACAAAGTCCAGTTTGTTTCCATCTTACCTTCCTCAAAAGAGAAACCAGATCTTTGGGCCAGGCTGGAGTGTACTGGACACTAACTGTGCTGAAAAGCTGAATTAAAGACTCCAGTGAGTTACTGGCATGGATGTCATATGGCCTCTAGAGTGATGAAATTCAGAGAGAGAGAAAAAAATAGTATCTAAAAGAAGCATCGATGAGGTCGAGTACAGTTTTTACACTTAAGGACTTACCCATCCCCTCAGAACTTCGAAGACCGTCACTCCTAGTGACCACCAGTCAACTTCAACGGCGTAGCCCATCCCTCCATTCATGAAGGACTGAAAGATCTCTGGAGCTGAGAGGGAACACGAAGAGAGTACAGACAGCTCAGCTTTTCACAAATTATCTGAAAGGGTGATGAAATAGGCAGACATCTGAGTTGGCAGCATCAGTTGCACAATGTAAGCATCTGAATACAACATTGTTGTCAGCGTGTCAGTTTGTTACTCCAACTTATTTCCAGTTCTGTAATAAGAGTGTAAGGCTCATTCTGGGGAGACTTCCTCAAAAATCAGCATTTTGACTTGGATTTTCTTCAATTCATACTGAATATTATGTTTGCAGTCAGAGGTTACTGTTAGACAGAGGCCTGCCCTAGTGAGGTGTCTGATTGGGTTTAGTTTGGTTTTGGTCAAATTCTTCCCTATGTTTTTTTACCTTTTGTACACTGGGGCACTGTGTCATGCTAAAACAGAAAATTCCATTCTCAAAATTGTTCCCATAAAGTTGGAAGGACATCATTTACCCATGTATGGCTTGGTTCCAGCTAAGGCTGTTGCTCGCTCGCCATCCTTAATTATTGTTGCTATGTTGAAGTCTGTCAGGTGAGCGTGACCTGAGGGAAGGCAACAGTCCACATATTCATTTTGAGACAATGTTAAGAAAAGAAAACCAAACCAACACATAGCATGTAGTCATTATGTGTACACTATTTGTTCATGACTACTCTGTTAGTCGGAACCCGTGTGTGTTGTGAAAGAGACAACTGGTGATCAGTGCAATATTTCAGACAGAAAGGCAGACTTATGACGACCGGTACTCTCATTTTTGATTTCATTGGTTTAAGAATGAAAATATATATTTCTAACAAACTGGGAATACAGTAAGTAGCCTAATAAAGCAATTCAGGAAGATGGCAGTGTGGCAGTGAGTTTTATTGTTTCAGGCGCTAATGAATCATAAGAGCAATCAGGCCAAATTGTGTTATAAATCCTTACCTTGCTCATCCAAGAGAATGTTGTCGGGCTTGACATCTCTACAACGAAGGACAATTACATCAGTGACAATCAAAAGAGTAAACAAGGTTAATATATAGTTAGAAAACTAAAGTTTGTGTCACACTATAAACACTGCAATTAATCTAGGGAAGACTGAGATGTGTGAAATTGTTAAGGTTTAAAGTAATTGTTTTTAAAAGTTTTCCCCTATTTACACAGGTTCAAAATCATACATACTGGCTCAACTATACAGTTCTACCTCGATTTATGACTGTCCCAACTTACAATTTTTTTTCGACGCAAGCCGTCATTCAGCTATTTTTTTTGCTTCAAGTTGCTAACTAGCTTCCGATACCTCCCCACTGCGACATGGCGTAGCGAACGTCAAAATGAATCCTGAAAGATTTGCCAAACATCCAGTGTTTTGCTAGCAAGGAGCGCCCTAAGTGGCTGATCCGTTGGCGGTCCCGTGGGATTGTGCCGAAAATGTAATTTCAGTTCTTTAAGAATGGACAAATTGCTCTGCTCTGCTCATTAGCTAACAACTAGCAAGACATAACTTAGTTTTTTTCAACCATGGAAACAAAGAAGTGAGTGTGAAAGACGGTGCTGAGAAGAAGAAGCAGATTATATTCATGGTATTTAAGAAATAAATCACAAAAAAACATGGTGTGCATGTAGCTGACTTTACAATCTGCCCCATACTGATGCAGAAGTAGAAACAAATCTATATTTATGCGAATCAGGGCCGTTAAAATATTTTTTAAAGGGTTAAAACATGTTTTAAAGGTGGACATTTACCCATGAAAATATGGGGAAGCTGCTGGTTGTGTGTTTGATGGAGAAGCAGCTCGAAATCTGCTCTCCAAAGTAAATGCAATACATTATTATTACTTCATGAAACTACTGTAGTTGTTTGCAGTGCATGCAAGTGTACTGTTTGTAATACAATATTTGTCATCTATAAGTTGTGTTTTCTTATTTAAAAGCATGTAACATGTTAAAATGGTGGTGTTATTCGGGTGCCCAGAACCAATACTTTGAAATCTTTAAATTTTTGGTTTAAAAAAAATAAACCAGTGGTGTTTAAAGTGTGGTCAAACAACAGAAGAATGTCCCTTATCACTCACTGCATGAAAGTGAAGTTAATTATATTTATATAGCGCTTTTTCTCGAGTGACTCAAAGCACTTTTCATAGTGAAACCCATTATCTACATCTTTAAGCTACATTTAAACCAGTGTGGGTGGCACTGGGAGCAGGTGGGAAAAGTGTCTTGCCCAAGGAGACAATAGCTGTGACTAGGATGGCGGAAGCAGGAATCGAACCTGGAACCCTCAACTTGCTGGCACGGCCGCTCTACCAACCGAGCTACGCCGTTCCAAGTGATAAAGGTTGGGTTCTACGCTTCTTAAAGTTTTATGCACACTGTGGTAGACTTGAGTTTGAGTTTGAGTTTATTTGATCTAACTTAGAGTTAGACTTCCTTTATTGTCATTCAAATTTGAACTTTACAGTACAGATTCAACAAAATGTTGTTGCATTAGCTCATGGTAGTGCAGGATAAAAGAGCAATAAGGTGCAGATATAAATAGATTACTGTACAGATAAATATATTGCACTTTTGCATATGCATCCACATTTACAAATGTATGTTATATTGTCTTTATATTCCAGCGAGTTAATCCATTTTTGGGGGGAATTGAGGGGATTATTATGATGCGTTCAAGAGTCTGATGGCCTGAGGGAAGAAGCTGTAAGGCACACTTTCAGGGTCCATGGTGGTGGATCTCTGCTCTCCCTCGCACAGCACATACCTTTGTGACCGCCCGTATTTGATTACCGAATAAATGCATGACACAAGATACACTTCTCTTTTACTTTTAATATATACTTCTACTCTCTAAATATAGCAACAAAGTTGCTAAAGTAAAGCAGAGCTCATTTCTTCTAGGTTTTATTCTCCAGCAAAGCAGGTGCGCCTGAGGTGTGCTGTGAAGCGGAGTTGCGCCACACTTACAGTTATGCTACCTTGCCACATTTCAATTATGATTGGTTTATGAGCGAGGGTGAACCGGAAGCACCAAATTGGCATTAGTGAGAGGCTTACACGAGTAAATAAATATATGGAAAACATTGGCTCATTTTTTATTTTTTTTTATGACAGAAGGGACGGCCGAAGTTAGTAGAGTGGCTGTGCCAGCAATCGGAGTGTTGCTGGTTACTGGGGTTCAATTCCCACCTTCTACCTTCCTAGTCACGTCCGTTGTGTCCTTGGGCAAGACACTTCACCCTTTGCCTCTGATGGCTGCTGGTTAGCGCCTTGCATGGCAGCTCCCTCCATCAGTGTGTGAATGTGTGTGTGAATGGGTAAATGTGGAAATACTGTCAAAGCGCTTTGAGTACCTTGAAGGTAGAAAAGCACTATACAGGTATAACCCATTTATTTATTTATTTATAAGATCTTCTTTGGCGCTTTTGCTCAATTTTGCACACGTGCGGAGAATTGAGGCGGCTCGCAATGAAAAAAGTGTCGTACATTATTTGGTACTGACATTACTGAAAAAAAAATCATGTATCAATGTATTTTTGGTGCTTTGGTACGGCGGTATTGATACTATCGACAACCCTGGATGGTTATATTGTAAACTTGTTAAATCGTTGAAATAAGTCATTAAAGCCCAAAATGTGTGTTCTTTGTTGTGTGTGTGAAAACCTGTAGGACGTGTTTCAAGACCTATGCACAGATGTGAACTAAATGTTGCTGTGACATGTACTTTGGCCATGAAAAACGTGATGGAAGAAGGTTCTCTTTCTTCTCTTTCTTTAACGATTGTCACACACACACTAGGTGTGGCGAAATTATTCTCTGCATTTGACCCATCCCCTTGATCATCCCCTGGGAGGTAAGGGGAGCAGTGGGCAGCAGCCGTGGCCGTGCCCGGGAATCATTTTTGGTGATTTAACCCCCAATTCCAACCCTTTATGCTGAGTGCCAAGCAGGGAGGTAATGGGTCTTCGGCCGGGGTTTGAACTCACAACCTTCCGATCTCAGGGCGGACACTCTAACCACTAGGCCACTGAGTAGGTTACATTCCCCTCAACTGAAACAATCCCAGAATGCACCAGACAGTCCCCACGAGCCATACTCCATCCTCCTATTTTAACATTTCCGAGCTCACACAAACGCCTAAGCCATCCAAAAGTGATTAACAAAGCGTGCAGGGCTTAATTAATTATAACACGTAGCACGCTGGTAAGCAGAGCACATGCATTTGAAGACTTTTACTCCTCATGTTTGCAAGGTATGCAGGGCTAAGATGATGCTAATGTTGTCTGCCAACAGAAAAAAAGGTAAAGAGGTTGCAGCAAACACAACAGTATAGTAACTGCACTTCTGAGGAACCACTAATCTAATATCTGCTTTTGTTTATTTATATAATTCCTGTGATGTTTAATGTCGTCTGTAGCAAGAGATTAAAAAAAAAAACACAACAAGAAAAAGTAGAAAAACATTGGGTGAAACAAGATGTTGACACATTTGAATCACGACGTCTCCCAAAAACTGACAAGAAGACTCGCCCTTTTTCTTCCTTCACTAATAGAACACATTTACCACCTTGGGCATAGTGGCAGCAGCTGACTGTTGCTAGGAGACCGGAGACCTTCTTCCGTCAGTGAGTGTAACAAAATCCTTGTATGGTATTCTCCCTGTCAAAAACTTGCAGGGCGGAACAAAATTGTGGCACGAAGGGTGGCCATGGTTTGGATTATGGCTCTAAGAGCAGACAGAAGTGTGACAAAAACAGAAAAGAGGATTCCCAACGAAGGTCTGGGAAAAAGTGCCAACATTTGAGTGCTTTTAATTTCTTTGTTAGTGTGCAGTTTTTGCCAGCTACATCTATTGTAAGAGCCGCCTGTCTGGTGTGGAATGAAGGAGCACGGCAGTGTATCATACACTACTGACATTGAAGGTGCTTAAAGTGTGCATCGAGGTAAAAGTGTGGTAAACACTTCCCTTCCAGTACACATGTGCATCCACACACATTAGGCGTAATGTAGCGATACACTCTTATTTGAAGGGAGAGTGTTTTGAACAAGGTTCACTGTGGTTTCTAAATCTGTGGTCTGCAGGTACCCAGCTCTTTCACTGGCTGACAATTAATGGTGAGCTCAGCACGTTTGAACAAAGGCTGCAGGCTGCATTCCCACCATGGATAAGGACGACAAACGGTTAACAGTCAGTAGAACACTTGAGATCTATCCGTTGGAGTTTACAGAAACACAAATAAAATATAAGCATTATAAAAGCATGACACCATTGCAATGCAGGTAATCTGTGCACAACATGTCTTCAGTGTTAAGGTAGAGGCCAGGAGGTTTGCATCCAAGATTTGACAGTACAGTAGATGGCACATGTTCATCAACCTTTCAATGTGGTGAAGTCATCCTGTACCCTTAGCAGAGAAACAACCCCAAAGCAGAATGTTTCCACCTCCATGTTTGACGGTAGTGATGGTAATGTTGGGCTCACGTCAATGTGCAGTCAAAATGTAATTTGTGATGAAATACTCTTAATAAAAAAAAAGGCTATTTAAATGTTAAAAATATATTTAGTAGTAATAATTTATTTTGAACATGATAAAGTTATAACCGAATTGTTTGTCGGAAGAAGCGTAGCTTATTTATTCCTACTCCTTTTTCATAGTGTAACGACCTGTTGGTGTTGATGTCGTGTTCCTGAGTGGGTGATATTTAGAGTTCCCAAGGTCGTGAACGTACCACGCCTGTAGGGTGATTGTCGAAGAAGGAGGACGCGTTGGTGTTGCGGAAATGAGGGCCGAGGATAGACATGCATGTGGGAGGAAAGAGATACGTGTTGGAATAGAGCTGTGTTAGCATACGTTGCTCAATAAAAGTAAAAATGAGTGTCAGACTTTGTCTGCACTTCTTCTGGACACTACAATTGGTGTCAGAGGTAAAAGTTTGCGCATACTAGTACTTCTTGTGCGCTCAGCCTGCTACGCCATCAGGAGGTACGTGTCACAATGGCGACTTTGTCAAGATTAAACGGGAGAGGAAGGACATTGAGTGGGGACTTGCGGTGGCAGCAACGGCTGCAGAAGTTTGTGTGAATCCCTGCCGAGAGGAGCTCGCCACAAAGAAAGAGAGGGAGGAAGGAGAGAGACAGCGTTCACAGCTGCAGCGCACACTGCTTGACATGGGGGAATTATGCCCTCAGTGAAGAGTCCCAGGTTTGACGGCAAGGTGAACTGGGAGGCCTTTCCTGCCCGTCTTGAACTGTTGGTACAGGCTGGAACATGGTCTCCAAAAGAAATGTCCCTCCAGCTTGCAATGTGCCTCTCTGCTGGGCTGTTACTGAGCCCAGCAGAGAGAAGTGAATATTGACCTCTTGTTGGGGCTCTGAAGAAGAGATTTGGACTGTGGTCAGCAGATAGCTTACTGCGCTCAGAGCTACGCAGTCGTCTGCGGCGATGAGGAGAATCACTAAGGGACCAGGCTAACGACATCAATGGACTGGTCCACCTCTATTCTCGTGCTATTCTCACATGCTTCAGCCATCCAGTGGTAGCTAGCCTGTGATCACTTCCTCCAGGCCCTGCTACCAGCTGACTTGCGTGTTCAGACACTCCTGGCCCACCCCACATCCCTCAAGGCAGTCCTTGAGGTGGCTATAGAGAGAGAGAGATGCTGTGCACCAGTGCTCAGAGGGTCGTGCTTGGTGATACACCTTTGGTGAAAGAACAAATGTGGCCGGACCTGGTGCCGGGTGCCCCAGCGTGGATGGAGTTGCTGACCCAATTGGTTCGGGCAGCCACCCTACGTGACGATCGATGCTCAAGACATACGTTGCACGGCATTAGTGGACACAGGGTCCTCTGCAAAAATAAAAAAGCCAGAGGTGGTGCCGAGGGGTTGCCGTTTTGCCCACCTTAGTAAAGCTTCAGAGAGTCACCGGAGAGAAGACTCCAATGAAGTTGTGGTGACTCTGGGGGTGGGGAACACATCTGTTCAGCACTCGGTGTGGGTTGCTAATCTGGAAGTATGCATTCTTGGGGTGAATCTGCTTGGAGCATTGGACTGTGTCATCGACGCCAAGAGGGGTACCGTCACCTTCCCAAATGGGCATGTTATTCAGATGTGCAGGCAAGCCCCTTCATTCAAGCTGTTCTGTTAGCCACAGCGTCACATTAGCGGTCAAAAAGACAGTTAACCCCTTTGTCTATCCTGCTACTTCTCCACAGATGGCTATGCTGCAACCCCCGTTATGGCTGCTGTACCACCCGGCAATGGGGAAGAATGCCGATTGTGAGAGAGGTCTGGCAGAAAAACTGCAATTGATTGACCCAGAGTAAACAAGAACAGCTGTGGCAACTCTTGCTAGATTATAAGCACTGTTTTTCGCTCTCTGAAGATGATGTCGGCCAGATGTTGACACAGGGGATGCCCACCCAATCAGGATGAGACCGAGACGGCTTCCACTGGCCCCTCAAGCTGCTGCTAATAAGGCCCTACAAGAGATGCAACGTGCTGAACTTATTGAGCCCTCTGCGAGTCCCTGAGCATCGCCGGTTTGATGGTCCCAAAGAAGGGGAAGAATGAGTGCCGCTTCTGTGTCAACTTCAGACCCTCAATGCTCAAAACAGTGTTCTAAGACATGTTGGAGCTGTGTGGCTGAGTCCTCCTGGTTTTCATCTCTCGACCTGCGCCGTGGCTATTGGCAAGTCCCCCTTACCCTCGACGCCAGACCCAAGACAGCTTTCATTACAACGACAGGCCTGTGGCGGTTTAGGGTGCTTCCGTTTGGTCTTTGCAACGCACCTGCCATGTTCGAGAGACTTATGGACAAGGTACTCGCTGGCATTACCCGCCAAGAGTGTGTTGTGTACCTTGATGACATCTTGGTTCATGAGGCAGCCCTGGCAGGTCTCAAGCATGTGCTGGAGTGGGTGAAAGCAGCAGGCTTAAAACTACAGCCCCAGAATGCTGCTTTTTGTCGGCGAAGGCGGGGTGGACACCATACCCGAGAAGGTGCGCACTGTGAAGGAGTGGCCCACACCGAGGTAGGTCCATGAGCTGAAGAGTTTCCTTGGCCCGGTGTCATATTACAGGTGGTTTGTGAAGGGATTCAGCTGCAGCCACCCATCACTGCAGTGGAGTGGGAGCTTGGACAAGAAGAGGACAACGACATAAGGCCCGTGCGCGCATGGGTTGTTGGGCAGTGGTGACCACAGTGGGAGGAGATTGCCATGCTCTCACGCGCTACAAAGGGCTTCTGGTCAATGTTTGAAACCCTGCATATGTCTGATTGTGTGCTACAAAGAGGCTGGACAGTACCAGCCACAGGGGAGATCCCCTGGAAAATGGGGGTTCCAAAAACTTTGAGAGAGTCGGTCCTACAAGCAGTGCACGGGGCCCTGAGATCTGGGCACTTTGGTATCTCCAAAACCCTAAGCCGCCTCCGCCAAGCCTTTTATTGAGGTCAACACAAAAGAGATGTGGTTGACTATTGTGAGCATTGTGACAGCTGTGTGGCAAAGAAGGGCCCTGCAGATAGATCACATGCACAGCTACAGCAATTCCCTGCGGGCTGTCCTATGGAGAGGGTGGGGATAGATGTCCTCGGATCCTTCTCTCGCACGGAAAGAGGTAACCACTACATCCTCACAGTAATGGACTAAAGTGGCCTGGAGCATAAAGCCTGCCTGACCAAGAAGCTGAAACTATTGCAGACGCGCTGTTGGAAGGAATGTTCAGCAGGTTCGGTGCTCCAGAGATCATTCACACCAATCAAGGCAGAAACTTTGAGTCAAGGCTTTTTGCAAAGTTGTGCGAGAAACTTAGCACTCAGAAGTCCCAGACCACACCCCTGCACCCATAGAGTGACGGGCTTGTGGAGAGATTTAACTGCACCTCGGTACACCAGTTGGCAATTGTCATGGCTAAACATCAGCGGGACTGGGATTACCATGTTCCCCTCGTGCTGATGGCATACAGGTCAGTTGTTCATGAATCCACTTCTTGCTCCCCGGCCCTTTTAATGCTGGGTCGAGAGGTCCACACACTCGCTGAAATGATGATGGGTAGACCCCCGGATGCACCAGCTGAACCGCCAGGAGCTGAGTATGCTAAGAGACTACAAGACCGGCTGGAGTCAGCCCATGAATTTGCTAGGAACCAGCTGCGGAATGCTAGTCGTAGACAAAAGAGGAATTACGACGTTCAAGAAAAAGGGTGACATCTCACCGCTGAAGAGTTGGTGTACAACACCCAACGGAAAAAGGGAAGATGCCCGAAGCTGGAAAGTGACTGGATGGACCCTTGCAGAGTGTTGGAAAGACTCGGGAAAGTTGTGTACCGGGTCCAACGCCTACCCCGTGGCAGAAAAGTTGTCCTGCACCGCGACCCGCTAGCACCGTACCGGGGCATGGGCACTCCTGCAAGACTAGGAGTGGAGTTACCGGAGAGAATGGACCTCACCCCAGGGACTAGAGAGTCTTGTTCTTCCATCCCGGGGACCTCGTCCTAGCCTTCACAAGATGTAACACTTCCTGTAACATTTTTCCCCCAGCCAGACAGAACACTGCTACTTCGACAAGATCCTGAAGGCTGAGGCGGCGACCAGCCCACTTGAGAGATTTTGTTGTCCCCCTTGGGGATGATGGACTTTGAAAGGGGGGGACAGTATCTGGGGTTGATGTTGTGTTCCTGAATAGGTTCCCATGTCACGAACATACCACGCCTGTAAGGTGATTGGCGAAGGAGGAGGAAGCGTTGGTGTTGCGGAAATGAGAGACGAGGATAGATGTGCATTTGGGAGGAACAAGATAAGTGTTGGAATTGAGCTGTGTTAGCATGGGTTGCTCAATAAAAGTTAAAAAAAGAACGCCGGACTTTGTGTGCAGATTAACAGTACTTTCCAAAAGGGACATAACTAATGTATGTACTACATAAATGTAGTACATTGTTGACAAAAATCTACAATAAAATTTGTCCCAGACAAATACATTTGTGGACAAAATTGATGACATCATCGCTAGCGTTTTCTCAACAGAAACAAACATGCGTGAGTCAGTGTGAATACTGACCGACAGTGACATGAAGAGAAAAATGGGCAACACTCCTGTGGGTGAAAACATGGTGAGTATGGTAACATTTCACCCTAAACACACCAAAGACATGAATAACTTGCTCAGTTTGAAAAGTGGACCTTGCTCTATGTGATGCAAGTGCATTTAAAGCAAAGGAAATGTCGATGCGATCTGTGCTCTGTTAGTTAGCTTTTTACCAAGGTAAATAACAATGGAGAGACAAAGTTGAATGAAAAATAAATTTATAAAAAAAGATTTTAAATTATCTGATTATGACCTGCATTTTCTTGCATCACACCTTAAATCGGAATACTTTGCTTTGACATGCGCAGAACCTGAAATAAACGGAAAGGTGTGTTATTAATTGTGCTATGACGCCATCTTTTGGACGAGTTCACTCACTGCAGGTGCTGACTAAGCAGTCACTTCCACTGTAAACAAACATGGCTTTGTGCATTTCTGCTTTTTCAACGTTATAACAGCATTTATCTATCATTGTTTCCTTCTGTTCACGACTTTTGTTTTACCTCTCTTTTTGAGATGGAGCTGTTCTGTGTGTTTTATGTTGTGATTATGTACAGGTTGCGGCTTGTTTTTATGTTACGACATTCTGTGTATGTTCCTGAGGCTAATAGTTAGTACTTGAAACAGCTGTAATGACGTGAATAAAACAGCTCGATAAGACGACAACTGGATCCCTTCTTTTATTGTTACATCTACACATGACACCCCAGACCATACTTTAGTTTTTGCTAGTCTCGTTTTTAAAGCAACAAACTCAACAGTATATAACGCTACGTCTGTACATGTTGAATGGGGGGAGACAGCAGCATGACAATCGCTTCATTCTGAGACTATTACATTTAGTCCACGCTCCACATCACTGACATGCGCAGTAAGTAAGATGTGTTTTCATGTGCTACAATCTGAATGACTTTCGGCATAAACTACCTGTCTCGATCTGATTAAAATTTTGATCAGAACATGTGTGATCGGGTCAGAATATTCCGAATGGTGTGTTTACATGAAGCATTTTTTTTAATCCAATTAAATGTGTGCATGTGCACATACTGTTGCTATTGAGAGGTTGTCTATTCCTCCCATAAAGCACTCTAATTAATCATCCTAAAAACACCAAAAATACTCCGTTTATATTTTGTGACCTGAATATTAGCAAAGTATTAGTTATGTTGCTATTATAAGCGCTAACAGGGACAAAACATTGTTAGCGGCGCTGTGATCACAGAGCGCTAACGAGCTTGTTACTGCTTTATTGACATAATCGGCTGGTAAGCTGCTTCCTCGCCTCGGAGCTCGTGAGAGTTTATTTTAGATCAGGGGTCACCAACGCGGTGCCCGCGGGCACCAGGTAGCCCGTAAGGACCAGATGAGTAGCCCGCTGGCCTGTTCTAAAAATAGCTCAAATAGCAGCACTTACCAGTGAGCTGCCTCTATTTTTTTAATTTTATTTATTTACTAGCAAACTGGTCTCGCTTTGCCCAACATTTTTAATTCTAAGAGAAACAAAACTCAAATAGAATTTGAAAATCCAAGAAAATATTTTAAAGACTTGGTCTTCACTTGTTTAAATATATTCATTATTTTTTTTACTTTGCTTCTTATAACTTTCAGAAAGACAATTTTAGAGAAAAAATACAACCTTAAAAAAGATTTTAGGATTTTTAAACACATATACCTTTTTACCTTTTAAATTCCTTCCTCTTCTTTCCTGACAATTTAAATCAATGTTCAAGGAAATTTATTTTTTTTATTGTAAAGAATAATAAATACATTTTAATTTAATTCTTCATTTTAGCTTCTGTTTTTTCGACGAAGAATATTTGTGAAATATTTCTTCAAACTTATTATGATTAAAATTCAAAAAGAAATATTCTGGCAAATCTAGAAAATCTGTAGAATCAAATTTAAATCTTATTTCAAAGTCTTTTGAATTTCTTTTAAAATTTTTGTTCTGGAAAATCTAGAAGAAATAATGATTTGTCTTTGTTGGAAATATAGTTGGTCCATCCATCCATCCATCCATCCATTTTCTACCGCTTATTCCCTTTGGGGTCGCGGGGGCGCTGTAGCCTATCTCAGCTACAATCGGGCGGAAGGCGGGGTACACCCTGGACAAGTCCCACCTCATCGCTTGGTCCAATTTGTTATATATATTCTAACAAAGTGTAGATTGGATTTTAACCTATTTAAAACATGTCATCAAAATTCTAAAATTAATCTTAATCAGGAAAAATTACTAATGATGTTCCATAAATTATTTTTTAAATTTTTTCAAAAAGATTTGAATTAGCTAGTTTTTCTCTTCTTTTTTTCGGTTGAATTTTGAATTTTAAAGAGTCGAAATTGAAGATAAACTATGTTTCAAAATTTAATAGTCATTTTTTTCGTGTTTTCTCCCCTTTTAAACCGTTCAATTAAGTGTAAATATCATTAATTATTAATAATAACATAGAGTTAAAGGTAAATTGAGCAAATTGGCTATTTCTGGCAATTTATTTAAGTGTGTATCAAACTGGTAGCCCTTCGCATTAATCAGTACCCAAGAAGTAGCTCTTGGTTTCAAAAAGGTTGGTGACCCCTGTTTTAGATCATAAACAATGCCTCTCACATTGATAGTAGAAGGATGAGGACATAATCCGACAAGTTGGTAAATTTAGACCCAGCAATAAATGATAAATGCAATGGCGAGAAAGACGCGAAAAGACACTTGATTTTACTCCGCTTTTTTCTTGGTGAGGATTATTCATCTAAATGGGAATATATGAACATCAAAATGACAGCAGACATTGTACATTAAGTGATGTTTTATTATGTTTGTAGGCTCTTATGAAGTCTGCAGTGAGTAGTAATAAGTAGGGATGTTCGATAATGGCTTTTTGCTGATATCCGATATTGTCCAACTCTTTAATTACAGATAACGATATCAACCGATACCGATATCAACCGATACCGATATATACAGTCGTGGAATTAACACATTGTTATGCCTAATTTGGACAACCAGGTATGATGAAGATAAGGTCCTTTTTAAAAATAATAATAAAATAAAATAAGATAAATAAGTTAAAAACATTTTCTTGAATAAAAAAGAAAGTAAAACAATATAAAAACAGTTACATAGAAACTAGCAATTAATGAAAATGTGTCAAATTAACTGTTAAAGGTTAGTACTATTAGTGGACCAGCAGCACGCACAATCATGTGTGCTTACGGACTGTATCCCTTGCAGACTGTATTGATATATATTGATATATAATGTAGGAACCAGAATATTAATAACAGAAAGAAACAACCCTTTTGTGTGAATGAGTATGAATCAGTGTAAATGGGGGAGGGAGGTTTTTTGGGTTGGTGCACTAATTATAAGTGTATCTTGTGTTTTTTATGTTGATTTAATTTAAAAAACAACAACAAAAAAACGATACCGATAATAAAAAATATGATACCGATAATTTCCGATTTTACATTTTAAAGCATTTATCGGCCGATAATATCGGCAGGCCGATATTATCGGACATCTCTAGTAATAAGTGATGTTGTCGAAGGAAAACGCGAACGTTGAGATGCATTAGTGAAATTAATGCACCGCTGTATGCTTAAAATGAGCAAAATACATAGATATTCAATGTTATTATGAATGTGCCTGTTACTACATTACATATATACTTACAGCGTGTATATAAAAGTTTGATGGAGGTGTTTGGATGTTTTTTTTAAGCGCTTTATAGGAAGAATAGAGCAACTCCCATAGGCTCCATTGTACGCCGCGTTTTGCTCGCATTTATTTACTAGTTAGAATGCATAACATTTGTATTGTCCATCCGTAAATGTCGATGCATATGCAAAAGTACAATATATTTATCTGTACAGTAAATCTATTTATATCTGCACCGTATTGCTCTTCATCCTGCACTACAACGAGCTATTGCAACAAAACTTTGTTCTTATCTGTACTGTAAAGTTCAAATTTGAATGACAATAAAGGAAGTGTAAGTCTAAATAAAAAAATAAAAACGTGTTCTTGTCTTAGATAAGGATTGTGAGCCATAGGTACATTTTTAAAAAAAGTACAGTTCCCCTTAAAAATACCTGTCTATTTGAAACAAGGCTCAGACCAATAATTGCTGATACAGTCTTAGAATTAAGATATACTTTATATTCCCGGTGTAAAACAATTTGAAAATAGGAAATTGTGTTCCTCAGATCCAAAGTTTTTGCTCAAACAACTTGAAACTAGCCCTGCGAGACAACATTAAGATAAAGAACATACACACATAAAAAAGATTTGCGCAGCCTGGCTGGTGGCTTTATCGCTTGACAGTTCCCCTGCAAAAATCCTGAGCTTAGGTTACTGAGATAGCACGCTTATAAATGTCCCATTTTACCCAACTGTCCATCAACTGTGGTCTCCTCATCTATGGCTAGGATTATTTGAACTCCGTGCCTGCCCACCTCACATCCCCGGCAGTCATTTTGAGTGTTATCGCTCTTTTCATTTGGCTGACATTCTGTGTGCTCCCGTCAACACATTGTTCCTTGCTATCTGTGGGGATGCAGCTTTGGCGATGAGCTAGCTCATGAACAAAGAGGGAGTCACGATTACATTGAATATTGCACATTCCCATGGCTCCAAAGAGGCCAACAATCGGATTCTTACAATTTTGATGTAAATACAAACATGCAGGGTGACAAGAACATGAAATGAACTCAAAAGATAATTCATACCTATGGATAATGTGCTGGCTCTGGAGATAGTCCAGTGCGAGTGTCATCTCACAAAGGTACAGTTTGACTGCATCCTCGCTGAACTGGACACTCTGTTGCAGGTGGTAACGGAGGTCTCCTCCAAGCAGGAGGTCCACTACCATGAACATGTCCTCCTCATCCTGGAATGAGTACCTGAAGGGTATTGGGTCACAAAAGGGAGTTAAGGAGGACACGGCTACCACAGCTGGGTATTTAACACACAAGCAGCAAAGACGTACAGTACAGCATGCATGTACAATATAAGAAAAGCAAGCATTACTTATGTAAAAACTTCACTCTATATAAGGGTTATTCAGCTAAGATTTTTTTTTTTGTTAGTTTTTTTCGGGTATAGGGGGTATTGTTAGTATATTTTATTATATTTGTATATTCCGGAATACCAGCATTCTTTACAGTTGACATTTTGTCTCCATCCATCCATCCATTTTCTACCGCTTGTCTCGTTCGGGGTCGGGGGGTGCTGGAGCCTATCTCAGCTGCATTTGGGCGGAAGGCGGGGTACGCCCCGGACAAGTCGCCACCTCATCGCAGGGCCAACACACATAGACAGACAACATTCACACACTAGGGCCAATTTAGTGTTGCCAATCAACCTGTCCCCAGGTGCATGTCTTTGGAGGTGGGAGGAAGCCGGAGTACCCGGAGGGAACCCACGCAGTCACGGGGAGAACATGCAAACTTCACACAGGAACCCAGGATCTTTCTTATTGTGAGGCACACGCACTAACCCCTGTGATTTTGGTCTATTTATTGTTATTTACTTCCTGTTTTTAAGGACCTTCTGCAAAAAAGCTAGTCTACAACAGCACTCTAGTGTTCCTAAGAATCGTCTGCATAAATGTGAGCGTCTCACAAGTTTTTTTTAACTTAACTCGCGAGCCACTAGTTTAATGATGAAAAAGAGAGGACCTAAAATGGAACCGTGTGTAAAAGTACTAAAGTTGAACAAATGACTACTGACTACATCTGCAGTTACTGCCAAAAAAGAGAGGAATTAAAGAAGTTTCTTTTTTTTTTTGATTGAGACTTTTATTAGTAGTTTGCACAGTACAGCACATATTCCATACAATTGACCACTAAATGGTAACACCCGAATAAAGTTTTTCAACTTGTTTAAGTCGGGGTCCACGTTAATCAATTCATGGTAGTTCATTCTTAAGGAATGCCTCAGTTGTAAATCACAAGTTTACACCCTAATGTTCTATTTGCTAGGTTAAAGGCCTACTGAAATGATTTTTTTTAATTTAAACGGGGATAGCAGATCTATTCTATGTGTCATACTTGATAATTTCGCGATATTGCCATATTTTTGCTGAAAGGATTTAGTAAAGAACAACGACGATAAAGATCGCAACTTTTGGTATCTGACAAAAAAAAGCCTTGCCCCTACCGGAAGTAGCGTGACGTAGTCAGTTGAACCTTTCCGCAAAGTTCCCTATTGTTTACAGTGATGGCGGCCAGAAGTGAGAGCGATTCGGACCGAGAAAGCGACGTTTTCCCCATTAATTTGAGCGAGGATGAAAGATTTGTGGATGAGGAAAGTGCAAGTGAAGGACTGGTGGGGAGTGGAAGCGATTCGGATAGGGAAGATGCTGTGAGAGGCGAGTGGGACCTGATATTCAGCTGGGAATGACTACAACAGTAAATAAACACAAGACATATATATACTCTATTAGCCACAACACAACCAGCCCAAATGACCGTTCACCTAACCCAAGGTTCATAAAGCTTATATATTTACCCAAAGTTACGTACATGACACGCACGTACGGGCAAGCGATCAAATGTTTGGAAGCGCGCGGGTGGGACCTGATATTCAGCTGGGAATGACTACAACAGTAAATAAACACAAGACATATATATACTCTATTAGCCACAACACAACCAGGCTTATATTTAATATGCCACAAATTAATCCCGCATAAAAACACCTAGGTGTTTGTTATGCTAGCTCCTAGCTCCCGTCCATATAACCCGCCAATACAATTCAAACACCTGCACAACACACACAATCACTCAGCCCAAAGGACCGTTCATCTAACCCAAGGTTCATAAAGCTTATATATTTACCCAAAGTTACGTACGTGACACGCACGTACGGGCAAGCGATCAAATGTTTGGAAGTGCAGCTGCGTACTCACGGTACCGCGTCTGCGTCTGTGTATCCAAATCAAAGTAATCCTGGTAAGAGTCTGTGTTGTCCCAGTTCTCTACAGGCGTCTGTGTATCGAAGTCAAAGTCCTCCTGGTAAGAGTCTCTGTTGTCCGAGTTCTTTGATCTTGACTGCATCTTTCGGGAATGTAAACAATGAAACACCGGCTGTGTTGTTTTGCTGACTTCCCTCACAAAATACTCCGCTTCGCACCGACAACTTTCTTCTTTGCTTGCTCAGCTTCTTTCTCCATAATGCAATGAACAAATTGCAACAGATTCACCAACACAGATGTCTAGAATACTGTGGAATAATGAGATGAAAACAGAGCTATTTTGTATTGGCTTCAATGGGGGATCCATACCTCTGTTTCACTGGCTACGTCACGCGCATACGTCATCATCCAAAGGAGTTTTCAACCGGAAGTTTAGCGGGAAATTTAAAATTGCACTTTATAAGTTAACCCGGCCGTATTGGCATGTGTTGCAATGTTAAGATTTCATCATTGGTATATAAACTATCAGACTGCGTGGTCGGTAGTAGTGGGTTTCAGTAGGCCTTTAAAATGGCAATGCAAGGATCTGCCAATGTGTTTACAATGGCCCAAGATCCTCTATACAACAGGAACAAGAGTGTTTTTAGAAATTAGCAGCAAAAAGAAAATGTTTGTCTCTCAAGTATTGAAATGAACTCGGGGGCTGGTATGGTGCCATTTCTGGGCTGAATTGGGATACTCTAAAAATGTCCATCCATCCATCCATTTTCTACCGCTTATCCCTTTCGGGGTTGCGGGGGGTCGCTGGAGCCTATCTCAGCTACAATCGGGCGGAAGGCGGGGTACACCCTGGACAAGTCGCCACCTCATCACAAGGCCAACACAGATAGACAACATTCACACTCACATTCACACACTAGGGACAATTTAGTGTTGCCAATCAACCTATCCCCAGGTGCATGTCTTTGGAGGTTTGAGAAGCAGACGCACCTATCTACCGTCCCACAAAAGACAAAACATCACTCACATATGTACTGCAATGCACAATGTGTATGGAAACAAGCACTATGAGAGAGTGTGGAGGTATAGGTAGATGTATATATCTTTGATTAAACACTTCAGAGAGATAGACTGACATTCACATTCATCACAGTGGTAAAATGCCACTTACAACATTTCAGTGAATGTAAAAAGCTACTAAATTAAAGCTTGAATACGGCTCGACCTTGCTTTGAAAGCTGCTTTTTGTCTGCAGTTGACACTTTTGTCTGTCAGGCTTACTCAACCCTACACATCAAATTAAAACACAGGCTCTCGTCTGAGTGGGGATTTAAAACGCTTCACTTCACAATTTCTACTCCATAAACTGACCAATCCATACAGCACACAGGTGAAGAAACTAGGGGTGTCTCCATCCGATACTGAAATCAGTCCCATATTATGGTGTATGGTATTAAGTTTATTTCAAACATACATCCAGTTACAATATGATACATCACATATTTCCTGTTTCTCATTACAAAATGTCAGAAAGCAAGTAGGAAGAAGCAGAGCAATCCCTAACACATGTTCACTTTCTGTTCTCAGATTTTACACTATTTAAATGCATAAATAATAAAGTTCTCAATAAATAGTTAAATCAATTGTCATTCCCATAATGAGATGCACAAGATTATCTCGTTTTTCAACAACGTTTAAATTGTTTTTTAGGATTTGGATATTTTGTTGTACTTTGTAAACACTTTGAGTTTGAACAGTTTCTTAAACTGGATTGTATTAGTACTTTGTTTGATTTGTTTGCTTAATCCATTCCATAATTTAGTACCACATACTGATATGCTAAAGCTTTTAGGTGTTGTAGGCATACAAATGTTTCATACAATTTTTTCTCTTAAGGTTATATTTGTCCTCTTTTGTTGAGAATAATTGTTGTACATTCTTGGGTAGCAGGTTATAGTTTGCTTTGTACATAATTTTAGCTGTTTGCAAATGCACTAAATAATTGAATTTCAATATTTTTGATTCAATAAATGAAGGGTTGGAATGTTCTCTATATCCAATGTTAAATTTTATTCTAACCAACCTTTTTGTAACACGGTTAGTGAATTAAGGGCACCTTTGTAGTTATGTACCCATATTTCTGCACAATAACTCAGATATGGTATCACTGGTGAGCAGTACAGAATATGGCGTGATTTTTGCTACAGGAAATATTTTGCTTCATTTAATATTGACATATTTCTTGCCACGCCGTGTTGTATATTTGTATATGAGATTTCCACTTAATTTTATCTTCTATTATTACACCCAAAAATGTGGTTTCTTTGACTCTTTCAATGTCTACTCCGTCTATTTGTATTTGTGTTTGACTTTCTCTTCTAATGTTACAGAATAGCATTCTTTTAGTTCTACTGAGATTCAAAGATAGTCAGTTTTTGTCAATCCATCTCTTTCATTTGTTTATTTTTTCTGTTATTATTTGTATTAACTTCTGTGTGTTTTCTCCTGAACAAAACACAGTCGTGATGTCTGCAAATAGTACTAACTTTAAGTCCTTTGTAACTTTCCAAATGTGGTTTGTATAGAGATTTAACAACTTTGGTCCCAGTACTGATCCCTGGGGTACGCAGTAAGACATATTTTTAGCGTTGTAGACGTGTGTTCGCCTAGCTCCACCTATTGCTTCCTATTAGTTTAGTAGCTTCTTACCCAGTTCAAGACCAATCCCCTGATGCCATACCGTTCTACGCTGCAGCTGCACACTGTTAATCATCTATTGCATTGGTAATCTCTTCTGTTATTTCGATTAATGCCATCGATGTTGAGATGTTGGCTGTGTATCCGTATTGGTTCTAAGAGAGTGTTCCACTGGTATTTATGAACAGTTTGCTGATACACTGTAAAGGTTCTGAAATCTCTTAATTAACATTTTTTTAAACATAGATTTCCGTATCAATTCCATTAAAATCAGTTGAGGTTTTGGATTTACATTTATTTACAATTTTGAATAATTCCTCTTCTGTCACATCCGTCAGGAACATCGAGTTGGGATTTCTGTTTATGGTGTCATTCAA